>NC_138032.1:57515905-58115905 GCF_964106645.2 Podarcis pityusensis | reverse complement strand
GTAACACTATTACTATATACGGTACTTCACTAATGGGATGGTTTTTCGAGTTTTATCTCTAGGTGATTTGCAGCAAACTAACAACCAAGTTTTAATCCCACTTGTTTAGTGATAGCAACACCCTTCCTAGCCCTTTCCACCTAAATTAGGCTGCTGAGATGAAGGTATATAACTAGAAGTGGACTTTGGGTTATGAAAGGCCTGTCTGCTCACTTCTGCTCAATTCTGCTCACTTCTGCTCAATTCTGGTACAGAAAACTAATTCCATAGCTCTGGATGTGTTCAGATGCATACTTTCCTTTAATTCATCTGTATGTCATTTGCATCTGGTTCTCATTGTTAGACCTCAGAGTTTTAGTAAAGTCTGCTCACCCTGATTTACATTACCAATGGCATCTTCAACAAAGAAATTTTGAAATGAAATTGATGGTATCTAAATTTCAGGTGTGCTGCTGTAACTTCTCACCAAAGCCTTAAGGTTTTCCATTAATTTTGAATCAAAAACTTAGAATCTTAAACATTAAGAACTCTGAAATAAGGAGAGAAAAAACATGCACATACCTGCTTTAGATTTTGATTTGTTCTTCAGAATCATCTGTCGATCTTTAGGAGCATTATCACCCCCTGCTTTCAATCTACGGTTGGTTCTGAGAGAAGCAGAAATAGGTGCTTCAAGTGCATCAACTCTTCCACCTCTTCTGCTTATTTTCTCATTGGCTATAGCTAGCTTTCCAAAATCTACATTTTGTTTTTCCTGAAAATCTTCCTTTTCAGGAAGGTTGTGCTTTCTTCTGACAGACATGGAAGGTGTCACTATTTTGTTTTTGTTTCTTCTGCCACATTTTTCAAGTTTCCCTTTTCCAGTTGCATCATTTTCAAGAAGGGTGCTTTGATTTTCACTGGCAGTTTCACCTTTGTCTGGAGGTGGTGATGTTAGAGTGATGCTTACTTTGAGAGAAGGGTGTACCCGTGATGGAGTAGTTCTTTTTACTCTCTTCCCCTTTGATTGGTTTTGGAAAACTGAACTACTTTCCAAAGGCATCTTGTTATCTTTTACAAAAGAGACCTTTCTGTTGTCACTGCCTGGTTGGCCATTACTTTCTGTTGAGATTTCAGAAGGAACCGATTGCTTTCTTCTACCTCTTTTGGAAACATTATCTATTGTCACACCTTTTAAAACTTCTGGCATGTCTTCTTGCTTTCCAGTATCAAGCAATATGGGCTTTTTACTTGCAGAAACTGAGCTTGCTGCAATTACCTCATCTACTTTTCTTCTTCTGCCTCTACGTGGCAGATTCTTACTTGCAACAGTTGCAATTTCCAAAGCCTCACTTGGCTCTTCCACAGCATCTTTGCTTTTGGTTGAGGATGGCAATGGTAAAATGTTACTTTTGAGGGGAGAAAGAGCTGTTACAGGGGCAGTCTTTCTTCCTCTACCCCTTTTTAGCTGATTCTCTTTTACAGTGGCAAGCATATTTTGGTCTTCTGTATCAGCTGCCTGTTTACTGTCACATTCAGCAAGTATTTCAGGAGAAATGGTTTGTTTGTTTCTACCTCTCCTGAGTGGGTTTCCTTTTGCTAGGTTCTGTCTTTTTGGTGGACTGTGCTCTAATAGAGATTGCACACTTTCCAAGGGCATCTTAAGCATTTCATCAAGATTCTTTTCATTTTGAATATCTTGCAAAGAACATTTTCCTTGGGTAGAACTAAGGCTGCCCACTGTTGGGCTCTCCTTTTTAAGAGCAACATTTTCCAAAGGAGGTGGTATTTGGCATTCAGGAACAGCTCGTCTCCCCCTGCCCCTTTTTGGCTGATTCTCTTTTACAGTGACAAGCATATTTTGGTCTTCTGTATCAGCTGCCTGTTCACTGTCACATTCTGTGGGTATATTAGGAGAAATGGTTTGTTTGCTTCTACCTCTCCTGGGTGGGTTTCCTTTTGCTATCTTCTGTCTTTTTGGTGGGCTGTGTTCTAAAAGAGGTTGCTCACTTTCCAAGGGCCTCTTAGACATTTCACCAATATTCTCTTCAGTATGAATTTCTTGCAAAGAACATTTTCCTTGGGCACAACTAAAGCTGTCCACTGTTGCACCCTCATATGCAGGAGTAATGTTTCCTAGAGGCAATGTCATATGAGATACAGGAACAACTCTTCTTCTGCCCCTTTTCAGCTGATTATCTTTTATGGTGACAACCATGGCTTGGTCTTTTCTATCAGCCGTCTGTTTACTTTCACATTCCACGGATGTTTCCTGAGAAATGGCTTGCTTGCTTTTCCCTCTCTTGGGCAGCATCCTGTTTGCTAATTTTTGCTTCCTTGCTGGACAGTACTTTGCAGGAGTTTGCAAACCTTCCAAAGGCACCTCCTCAGTTTCATTAGGTTTCTCTTCATTTTGAATTTCATCTAAAGAACACTTTCTTGGGGCAGAACTAATGCTGTTCGCTGTTGGGCCCTCAGATGTAAGAGGAATGTCTTCTAGAGGCAATGTCACTGAACATACAGGAGCAGCTCTTCTCCCCCTGCCCCTTTTTGGCTGATTCTCTTTTACAGTGACAGGCATATTTTGGTCTTCTGTATCAGCTGCCTGTTTACTGTCACATTCAGTGAGTGTTTCAGGAGAAATGGTTTGTTTGCTTCTACCTCTCCTGGGTGGGTTTCCTTTTGCTATCTTCTGTCTTTTTGGTGGGCTGTGTTCTAAAAGAGGTTGCTCACTTTCCAAGGGCATCTTAGGCATTTCATCAAGATTCTCTTTAGTCTGAGTTTCTTGCAAAGAACATTTTTCTTGAGTAGAACCAAAGCTGTCCACTGTTGGACTCTCTTTTGTAAGAGCAACATTTTCCAAAAGAGGTGGAATCTGGCATTCAGGAACAGCTCTTCTTCCCCTGCCCCTTTTTGGTCGATTCTCTTTTACAGTGACAGGCATATTTTGGTCTTCTGTATCAGCTGCCTGTTTACTGTTACATTCTATAGTTGTTTCCTGAGAAATGGCTCGCTTGCGTCTTCCTCTCCTGGGTGTTACTGTCTGCCTTCTTGGTGGACTATGCTTCTCAGGAGTTTGCACACTTTCCAATGGCACCTTCTGCGCTTCACCAGGATTCTCTTCATTTTGAATTTCTTGCATGCCTGGCTGTAATGCAATGGAAGCACTCTTTTGTTCTTCATAAGCACCATCCTTATCTCCAAGCATACGTTTTTCCTCAAGTGGTACAGAATTATCACATAGAAGATGAACTTTCCTCCCTTTCCTTCTAACATTATTTTCTTTAACTTCTGTTGCAGTCTTTTCCAAAACGTGTGTTTTAGGTGTTGTGTGTCTTAGATTTTCCTTTTTAGCCTCATTAACATCTGTGTTTGTTGTAAACAATTCTGCTTGTATTGAAGCAGCCTTTCCTCTTCTATTTCTTTTCAGTATGACATTTCCAGCGCTTTCCACTCCTGATGTTTCAAAATCTTGGTTTTTTATTTTGTCTTGTATTTCTGCATTTTCTTCTAAATCTAAACTTGCTTCAGTTTGTCGAGCTGCCATTTCCCCCTCAGTTTCAACTGCTGATGTGTTGCTTTCAGATTCTTGCTTTAGATTTATTTCAGTGATGTTCTGGTCAAAGTTTTCATTAGCTTGCACACAATTGACTGGTTCTGCTCTCTGGGTGCTGCTTGTATGCCTCTGTGTATTTTTTGCATCATGTTCTTTTACAGATCTGGATTTATCAGCTCTTCTAGTTCTTCTAGCTGAAGCCAATGGTCCAACGATTTCTATATCTACTGCCCCAGAATTTGCAACTGGTTCTTTCACAAAATCAATTTTGTGTCCATTTTCAGAGTCCATTTCCTTTAGCTGATGGCTTTCTGAAACACGCATTATTTCAACAGGTTCTATCACTGCTTCTGATTTTAATTCACTAAATGTGTTACATGCAACGTGTCCCAAGTTATCTTCTAATTCTGAAATATTTTTACTGTTGTCCTTTGGTTTTGGCAAAGGAGATATTCTTTTAGGTGATGATTCCAGTTTTGCTTCTTTATTTTCATAGCCATTTCTCATGGATTCTTAAAAAAGAAAAGTACATTCAATGTTATTTCTCAGGATATGGTGATTGTGAAGAGTAGTAAACACACTTACTAGCCAAAAAGTCCCAGAGGAAGTACTACATTGCTTCATAAATTTGCTTTTATATTTTGCCATGTGATATTTATATCTTGTGCTATTAATCATTCTTAACTTTAACAATACGCCACTATTTGCAGATGCCACCTTACAGTGCTTTCCCAAACCTTCATATTCCAGAATCTCCAAAATAAAATTATTCAAGTTTTGTTGTAATTATAAAGAACGCTTCAAGATGAATAAAATGCAACCAAGTTAAGCACTTCTTAGCTGCATATAGCCTTAGAAATACTAAGTTACATTTAGAACGGGCTCACGATTTGACCTAAACATTACTTAGTGATGGGTTCTTGTAGTCGTATGCTGGAATTCAAATCCAATGTGTGCCGTTAGATAAGCCCTGGCTTGTTTGTTCAAAAGAACCTTTTGCACAGAGCTCCCACACTTACAACCTCATGTGCATTATCTATACACTCAAGAATCAATGTGTAAAAATCATGCAAGCCAGCTGCATCCATTACCCTTTCAAATATACTAAAAAAGGTGAAGGTGAAGGACCCCTGACAGTTAAGTCTAGTCGCAAGCGACTCTGGGGTTGCGGCGCTCATCTTGCTTTACTGGCAGAGGGAGCTGACGTTTGTCCGCAGACAGTTTTTCTGGGTCATGTAGCCAGCATGACTAAGCCGCTTCTGGCGAAACCAGAGCAGCGCACAGAAACGCTGTTTACCTTCCCGCCAGAGCGGTACCTGTTTATCTACTTGCACTTTTATGTGCTTTCGAACTGCTAGGTTGGCAGGAGCTGGGATGGAGCAACAGGAGCTCACCCCGTCACAGGGATTCAAACTGCCGACCTTTTGATTGGCAAGCCCAAGTCTCAGTGGTTTAGACCACAGCACCACCTGTGTCCCATTCAGATATACTGCATGCATCAAATAGGAACACCAGTAAAATAAGGATCCCTTTTTCAATCATCAGTCGTTTTCCTACTGCCATTGTGTACTTTAGGACATAAGGTGCACATAAAGCGGTACAACGGCAACAGATTTTGATGCCCACACATTAAAAAAATTAATCTCTAACTGCTATGCAAACAGAAAATCAAGGCAGACAACATGCACAACTGTTAGCCATCTGTGTATTTGAAAGAGCACCCCAAAAGCCTTGCAACTTTACTGTAATTACTTAATTCAGTCATTTTCAACCAGTGTGCTGTGGCACCCTGGGGGAGTCTTGAATGATGGTCAGGGGTGCTGTGGGCAACACTGGCCTCTGCCCTTCTTTCCTTGCCTCCCTCCTCTGATGCCCTTGCATCTCTGCCTCTCAAAGGTTGCACAGGGAGAATGTTTGAAAAAGGGTGAGGGGCTGCCAGTTCTGCAGGCAAGGGGTGACATAACTGGGCTCTTGAGCCCCACACAGGTGCTGCAGAATGTAATTGGTCAAGGGAGCCATGGACCCAAAAAGGTTGAAACCTTCTGACTTAATTTCATTCTAGTTGTTCTGAAATAAAACCATATTTTAAAGCAGATAAATGTAAACCTGCTACTTCCTTTTTTGAAAATAAAAGGTTTTGTTGAAATAATATTTACACACACCAAGCTCACCTCTGGAACTCATACAAGATCCATTATCTTCTTTCATTAGATTCGCAAACTCTGGCAATTCAGCCTAGAAAAAAATACATAATTATTACAATAGCTGGCATGAAAAGATGCTGGGCCTATAACCAGTGTTATACAATATTTATAAAAGTCCAAGCTGAACTGACACGTGTGTGTGTGGAACTGTGTGTTAAGTTCATTGAAGATGCAGGTACTCTTCGTAATATGGCTGATTTAGTGCTTTGTAAAATATGTATGGCAATCCTGACCATTTCACAAGAGGCTTCATAATACTTACTGAACATACTAAATATCGAAATACAAAAAGATATAATGAAAGAGATGAAAAATAAATAGCTATGCTGCTATAATAAAATCATGAGTGCATCTACTTTGCATCACAAGTGTACCAATGTCATTAAACACAATGTACAAGTGATCCAAAGATGAAACACTTTGAAGTAAAAGCAGTAGTGATAAAGATATTATGTCCCACCTTTTCTCCCTACAAAAAAAACTATTTCATATATATTCAAAACCAGTGATTTTAAATGGCAAGATCTGTGCCAAAAAATCCAAAAAGATTCTAATTAGTACTCAGGCAAGATTAGCCTCAGAGTTGGGAGTAAGGTTGGTTCATCAAAATCAGGTGTTGCTTGTGCAACCCCACAGGTCACACATTTCCTCCTGGTAAAAAACACAAAGTAAGCACGTGTGCATACACTTTGCTTTTTCAGGAGATCAGGGCTTGCTGGAACAAGTTAGTCATTCTCTGCTCAAAATGCTTGATTCCACATTCCAACCCAATCGGCATTTAGAGAAATGGCAGAACTGCATGTCATATAAACATGTCACAGAATCTTGCTGTGCAAGAAAAAATTGGGTCATGTTAATGATTTCTTTTATTGAAATAATTAGTGCAATTTAAGTATATGTCTTTTCTCAGATATTCAATATAGAAGACCTACCTTCTGTCCATCTGCAGCTTCCAACATTTCCTTAACACCTGTATAATCAACTTCAGGACTTGGAAAGCTTTGTTTAGGTTCGGTCATAAACTTCTGCAGTCCCAAGTAGTCATCAACTGGCAAAAACTTCTGCTTTGGTGTCTTCAGTAATTGACTAATGCCAACCATATCATCCATTGGTGCAAATCTTTGTTTAGGTGTTCTCAATAGCCTATCAATCCCTCCCATATTTTCCACTGCTTCCACTTTTTCCTTAGGTGCCTTGATAACATGATTAATAATGAATTTGGAGCAGACAGTGTCATCTGCAACAGACTGCAGGCTTTCTTTGGGCGTCCTCAAGAGTCTTTTGACTCCTGAAAGTGCATCAACTGGCTCTGGTTTTTGCTTCGGCGTTCTCAAGACCCTCTTAACTCCTGAAAGCGCATCAACTGGCTCTGGTTTTTGTTTGGGTGTTCTCAAGACCCTCTTAACTCCTGAAAGCGCATCAACTGGCTCTGGTTTTTGTTTGGGTGTTCTCAAGACCCTCTTCACGCCTGAAAGAGCATCAACTGGCTCTGGTTTTTGCTTCGGTGTCCTCAAGAGCCTCTTGACCCCTGAAAATGCTTCAACAGGCTCTAATTTTTGTTCTGGACCTTTTCTTTTATCTTCCATCACTCCCTGTATAGTAGCTTCATTTGCTGCTGTGACCAGTGACATATTTTTCCCTACATCTTTTTCTAATGAAGAATTCGTTACTTTTGGAGTTGTAGTTAGGTCATCTTGCTCAAGACCAGAGATCTGTGACACTTCCTTCAAGAAGGGGGATATGACATCTTGGTTGTAAAGTTTTTGTTGGCTTGCTGCGCTGAAAGGTGATACAGACATCTCTCCTATTAAAAGATATAAAAATGAACTGTAAAAGGAGTTTTTGATTACATAAGAAATTACTGTTCTTCCTAGTGGAAACAAGGGACACGTGTCAATTCTGTGCCACCTGATAAGGCAGAATTCTTGAATAAATGACATTCTGCAGGAAAGGGGATGGTGCGTGTGTAATATCCCAAAGACGGATAGTTAGCAGGACTAGGAATAAGAGGTACACTTTGTCATGTGACCAAGGTATTTGAGAGCAGAGGCAGTAAAGGAAGCAGTAAAGAAGTCTAGAAATGTTGTGAAATGCTGAAAAGCCGCAGAATCTTTAGCATGCTGAATCACTGTGACTCATCATGAGGATGACTCATTCTCTGTACAGTGGTACCTCGGGTTAAGTACTTAATTCGTTCCGGTGGTCCGTTCTTAACCTGAAGCACCACTTTAGCTAATGGGGCCTCCTGCTGCCGCGCCGCTGGAGCACGATTTCTGTTCTCATCCTGAAGCAAAGTTCTTAACCTGAGGTACTATTTCTGGGTTAGTAGAGTCTGTAACCTGAAGTGTATGTAACGTGAAGCTTATGTAACCCGAGGTACCACTGTATAAGTAGGCAGGCAGACTCAGTCTGTGTCTGTCTGTGTGTCTCTCTCTCTGTGTGTGGTGGAGCCTGTGCTCTGTGAAGCCTGTGCTCAATGGAAACTGTGTATGCTCTGAAGCTAGTTTAATCTTTTGTTCACTATGCTTTTATTTGCAAACAAGTTTATTTTAACTCAGGAAAGCTTTTATTCTTTTACTGAAGAAGACTGTGTTATTAATTTGCACTGCACGACACACTTATGCCTACTACGAACAGTCCTGAACTGGCCAACACCTCCTGCTGTAAGAAGAAATCTGCCGTGCCACAACTATTGAACTGTTACTACTGTCAGTGTGAGCACATGTCCTATAAGTAACAACTCCTGGATGTACTCTTTTGCTCCATTTTTCATTTGTCTAAGGGAAACTTTGAAATTGCATGCACTTTGCCTCTGATGGGGGACAGAAAATAGCACAAATATTTCTAACATCTGGTAAAGCCAGAACAAGACCCTCCTATGAGCCCCTTTATATCCTTGTGTTACACTGATGACATAGAAAAAAACCTCTGCTGTGGTGCTCAGAAGGTGTACATTCCTGCCACAACAGCATGCTTGGTCATCCCCAAGTTTTCCAGTTTTCTGCCACCAGCTGAGAAATACTTCCTTTTCAGAAACTTCTTTCCAGACACATGGGAATTTTTAGTTTTAATCTTAGCTCTTTCTAGTGTTAGTTTATATTTTAGTAGTTGCATTTTTATGACTTTTTCCGTATTCACACATTGCATTAAATTCATTTATTGTAACTGTAGTTCTCTATTTTTTGCTCTGCTTCAAAAAAGCAGAATTTTGATCTTAAAGCAAGAATAAACTAATGCTTCTTTAAAGCCAGCAGTGAAATTTCTTTCCAACGAGCTTCTTGAGCTTGCCAGTAGTTCAGATCCCCACGACGGGGTGAACTCCCATTGCTCTGTCCCAGCTCCTGCCAACCTAGCAGTTCAAAAGCATATGAGTGCAAGTAAACAGGTACGGCTTCTGTCACAGTGTTCCGTTGCACCAGAAGTGGTTTGGTCATGCTGGCCACATGACCCAGAAAGCTGTCTGTGGACAAACACCGGCTCCCTTGGCCTGAAGTGAGATGAGCGCTACACTCCATAGTTGTCTTTGACTGGACTTAACCCCAGGGGTCCTTTACCTTTCTCATAGAATATTTTTCTAAGATGAATTATAACTCCGAGAGAATTACAGCATAAAAACCTAACTGAGAATTTGCCAAACTTCATGTGCAGATATGTTTGCTTGGACCCCTACACACAGTCAGGGAATCTTGGGACTTTTTCCTCTTCCAAATGCAAAAAATCGCTAAGTTACCAGACTGGAGAAAAGCTTTAAAACTACTGGTGATCTCCAACTAAGTAATTCACAGGGTAGATCCACTGAAATCTGCTTATACACAAGTCCACTGATTTCACTGGGTCTGCTCTGTGTATTACTTAGATGGATATCACCCACTATTTCCTACAACTTACATAATTTTCACATGAGGTGATTTCGGGGGGGGGGGGGGATCAAGTCGCCATGTAATAGTTAGCACTAGGGATATATACAAAACATGCATACCAGACTCCTCTGGAGTGTGCATTTCTGAGACGAATTCTGGTGTTGGTATAGTAGTCTTTTGAGCAGAAGAGGGTAAACCTGTCAGTGGAGTGTTGAATATCTCAGCCAACCCTGCAAACAGTATTTAAAGTTCAGTAAAGAAATAATCATTTAGTTTGTTTGCAATTGGGAGCAAGGGAAAACATAACTATTAAGAATTCATTCTCTTTGCTTGACTGCTCCCCAGAAGAACAGTCTTATATACAGTGCAATCCCAGACTACAACATCACACAAGATTTTCAAACATTAATGTTCATGGCAGTTTACAGCCACATGGTAGTTTATCACCCATTAGTCTGAACAAACTGTGATAGCTGTTGATGATGTATCAATTCCTCTTCCCGCTAATGATTTATTACATGCTACCTTTACAGATGGGGACGCGGGTGGCGCTGTGGGTTAAACCACAGAGCCTAGGACTTGCCGATTAGAAGGTTGGTGGTTCGAATCCCCGTGACGGGGTGAGCTCCCATTGCTCGGTCCCTGCTCCTGCCAACCTAGCAGTTCAAAAGCACATCGAAGTGCAAGTAGACAAATAGGTACTGCTCCGGCGGGAAGGTAAACGGCGTTTCCGTGTGCTGCTCTGGTTCGCCAGAAGCGGCTTAGTCATGCTGGCCACATGACCCTGTACGCCGGCTCCCTCGGCCAATAAAGCAAGATGAGCGCCGCAACCCGAGTCGGTCACGACTGGACCTAATGGTCAGGGGCCCCTTTACCTTTACCTAATGCAAGAGAAGGTACGCATGCTGAAAGATGGCAGCAGGAACACAAGAAGCCCTACCAATGTTGCTGGAGCACATGCCTTGGAAGCAGAGCATTAACCCTTTCAATAAGGGCTCATTTTCTCCAGGGAGGCAGAAATGAACAGATACTAATGGTCAGGGGTCGCTTTACCTTTACCTTTACCGATTAGTAGGCAAAGAAAGAAAGATGCCATGAAGACATTTTCAACTTTAAATTATACTAGTATTCTTTAAATCTATATTGCATGGTTCAATAAACCCACATACATTCTTGTAATAGGGAAGCGAGCACCTATGCTTCCATGTAAAATCCTGACTTCCTTCCCAGTCTCCAAGAAGTAATATTCTTTCACTCTGGCAAGCTGTGCTTCCGTAAAAAAACGCAGCAACTGTCAACAAAAATCAGGCAGGAACAGAGGAACTACACCTCTTTTCTTCTTTATATTGCAGTATAGAAAATTTAAAAATACAATGAAGAGGGAAGGTTCGGACCTGATCCCTGCATTAAGTCTTGATTGGGCCCAGTGCTAGCCAATGAAAGCTGCAAGACTGGCTTGGGATCCATCAGTTCTGGGCTATCTCAGCCCCACCCCTTGGAACACCCTATTTGTGGCTTTCTGCTGGGAGGGGGTTCTCTGGCTGGCTCAGCATGAAGAGTAGGGCAGCCGGACACCTGTGCTCAATTCAAACCCCCAGTATTATATATTTTGAAACACTTGGGGAAAGGGCATTATTAGGGCTCAGCATATATGCTGCCACACTACAAGCACTGAGTTCAGTTAAGAACAGTTTCCTTTCTAAATTTTTAGCTAGTGAAGATGACGAGATACGTTAAAGTCTTAGCCTGATAAGATCTCACTAGCTAGTTCAAATGATTTCTAACAACTAGAAATGGAACTTCAGTACCCAGAATACCCATTTCCCTGTTGCTGAGAATAGTAAAACAGAATTAAGGAAATCTAATCTAAATTAATTATTATTATTATTTTTAAAAAAACATCATTGTGGGGTGGGAGAGGGCGGAATTAAAAGACTAGTTCATAATTAAGACTAATATGAGTTTGGGAAATTACTAAATTCACATGCTTCCAGATTAAACAGGTAAATCGGGATTTTAGCAAAAGAGCAACTTTCACTCGGGGGCATTTAAAACCAGTATTAGTATGATGAAATGACTGCATATTTTTGGACCATTATATGATGGTATCACTACTGTATTACACTTGGTTTAGATATTGACCTACCTTTAAAATAATATCACAGTGCCATCTGTTGGCAAAGCTGAGAGTTGGTAAATTGGCATGGATAAAAATCTTACTATAGTCAAGAATGGGTAAGTTGACAATGTTAAAAACCACTTAGTGCCTTATATTCATCACTTTCCTGTATGCATGTTCGCAATATAATTTTCTGGCAATTAGGGATTGATAAGACTGAGCAGCTTTTATTTCTTAAAGTTTTACTGTACACCTAATGCTGTACTACATACAAACACACACTATAGGTTTTACATACAATTTTAAAAATGCTAGCTATTAAATCTGCCCAGATTTGCATATAAAAATAGTTAAGCGCAAGCTGAAAGCTTATTTTGATCATGGGATGACTGTTTCTGACTAACAGATGTGCTGTGTGAGGAAAAGCAGCTAACTCCTAATCTGTTGTCACTTCCTCATGCCTGGGAGCAGAATGAACCAGAGCTAGAACTAAGATAATCTGGATGTGCCTAAGGATACTCAATTGGGAGCTTTGATCTTAGCAAAGGCCCAAAAGGGCTTTGCAAGATTATTCTCTCAGACTGCTCCCCCTGCTCCTTGCAGGTTGTGCATTCCTACAGCTCTGAGCGTCTTGCTGGGTTCAATATCACCTAGGGTTAGTCCAGTCCTAACCGTACACTTCTAGAGGACTGGGAGCATATCAGAGTAGCATGCTGCAGTGAAACAAGAAGGCTATTGCCATCATGCCCTGCTTGTGGGCTTCCCATAGTGATCCGGTTGGCTACTCCGGGAAACAGTATGCTGGCCCAGAAAGCCTTTGGGTTAGCTCCAGCAGGTCTTCTTAAAAAGTTAACAAAACAGCACCAATCTATTTTATCCTTCCATTCACAGTTCTGTGGATCAAAGCCATAAGAAAGTCTTATAGCAAGTGCCATCTTAGGATGTGAACTTCCTCATGTGATAGCATAAATATATCTTAAGATGGCACTAGCAGCCAATGGTTTTTTAAGAAATATACTTGGAACTTTGTGACATACATGCACTTTCTACATTACTACAGCTTTATCCTTGCAAAAACATAGATATGTTGAGATATACTGACTAGTTGAAGGGCACCAAGCAAGATTCATGGATGAGCAGAGTTTTAAACATAGGTCTTTCTGGCCCGTCACTGACTTAAACGGAATGCTACTTTGTACAAACTAGGTTTGATTTTGTTAGAACAGATTGTGTTTGTTTCAGACAGTAAAACCAACCAAGTTCTTTATATGACCAATCCAACCATTTTCCATGGGATGCAAGTGAACTCCTTATAGGCTTGCAAAATATTTGGTACTGTACAAGGGGGGAAAAATCATTTCACCCAAACACTAACTATTTACCTGTAAAACTTTCATTTAAGTCATCATGTTTCTTCAAAGGATAGTTGATCATCACTTTAGGGACTTGTACAGCAGCATTCACAATACTGGTATGAGCTTTTCCAATCACAATTGGAGCAGGGGAATTTGCATGGCCTGTAGTAAAGTGACCCTTGACTTTTCTTATTGGCGTTTTTAGCATGGAAACATTGTTCTGAAAACAAAATATACAATTAAACCTTTGAGTCTGATCACTGAGGCTCAGAGTACATGTAAGTCCTGGTGCTCGCAGCTCAATTACCATTTACTTCAAAGTTGGATACAGTTCTGAATGCCAAGTCCAGTATGCACAATAAATCCAAGCAAAAAAAAAGCAGACAGAGCTTTCATCCATTTTTCCTTCTTGAAACATTTTGCTGCTTGGCAGCAGCAGAAACTACAAACATAGAGCTCACATCTGGCCAGTCACATCTTGCCTCCCCAACAACATACTAAAAATTCTCAGTGCATTGTTGCACTGTTGCTTAGGGTGGCTTTTGCCAATTCTAAGTCATTTCCATCCTTTTACTTAAGTAGTACTGAGAAAAGACTGCAAAAATAGCATAGGAAATCCAATTTTGCATATCTTATTTGATAAAGTCCATTTATGTATGTATTTAATATAGAGGTATTTGAGAATAAGAGTATAATAGTACAGAATGGCATTCAAACTGCTTAACATCCTGTAAGGCTACAAGAGTATTACACCCATATTACAGATTAGATGCTTGACAGAGTATGGCTGATCCAATGATTTCGTGGCTGAACTAAAGTTTGAACTGAACCTTCCTGGTTCATTACATGCTGTTAACTAACTACATTACATTAAGCAGCATGAACTCTAAAGGACTTAATTGTAATTGTAGTAGTTTGAATATAGAAAACTCACTTTATTCCTAAAGTAATCAAATAGTAATTCATAGTTTGAAATATTATAATACAAGAGGAAAGCTGTGTGAAAGGCACTTGAAAACTTTTCACTTGTGGCTACATTTCCTCTCCACATATGTATCTTCTGGCTCTTTCTCTCACTGCAAAAAGCTAATATTATGTTGGAAATGCTTTAGAAGTGTCTACCCATCTACTTTCAGGATACTGGGTACTTGGTAATTGTTTGACAACAAACAGTAAGATGTAGTCCTGTTTCTCATGCGGTGATCTGCTTTGCATGTGCGCAGACAATGTTGGCTAGAAGCCATTGTTCTTACAGATCATTCAGCCTGCTTTACTTAACCTACAAGCTTTTAAGTAGCAAACACGGCTCTTAAAACATTATTTCTTTTTGCTTGTGGGCCAGTGTGTGGGCAAGCCACTTTGGTTGTGGACAAAACATGGTCTTGCTTCATCTACCAGACATTGCCTGCCTGTCTACTTGCTCTCATCATGCACCCAGAATTCATCTCCATTCATTTTACCATATCCTCTCTCAAAATAAAATATGATGCATACTCATTAACATTAGCAACATCAACTTATCCATAATTTTCCCAAGCCCAGTTTTAACCTACTTTACAAACTGCTGTCCTTTATATTACTCATATATACTCCAATGTGGTAATTCAGGCTGGTTTCATTATCTAAAAGGCATGCACACCAAGAGAACACATCTCTAAACTCAGAGTAGTGCGAAAGAATCTGATCTGCACATTTACTCTGGAATTCCATGCAATTATTGGGGAGGGGGCAAGGTGGAGGACATTTCAAGCTGCCTTATACAAAGCAGAACTATTGTCCATCCATCCCAGTGATGTCTATTCTGACTTGGTGGAATAGATCTCAAGTTGTCTAGAAGTGCCAGGGACTGAAACTGGTACTTCATGCATACAGACCATCTATCAAAAAGCTAAAGACCCTTCCCATCCCTGGTTTCAAAGAATTCCAGACTCTGGCATTTAATGACTGGAAAATGGAATGCTTCAGTATATTTACTAAATGCAGGGTATTAGTTTTGATCACTGCTAGAGAATTACCTTTGATGGTTTTGTTGAGTTCTTCTTGGCTGACCTCTTCTTGGCTGATCTTTTAAGACCACATTTTGCAGCACTGCTTACTTGAGATTTTGGAACACCCTGTTTCACTATATCTGCCCAAGACTTTGCAACTGGAATGATAATTGTTCAAGATTGCTAGTTATTTCTATGCTTAAAACACATTTTTAATAAAACCAACATTTTCTAGATTTGTAGATTCATTTGTTCTAATGCATTTTTAAGCCAGGGTTGTCAGCCTGATGCCCATGAAGGCTTTCATTGGTACCTCTGGACATGTGCCAATTCCAAGCTTTATTTTTTTAATTAAAAAACCCACAACTGTCTAGCCCTCCCACAAATAGGGGGGCGGGAAATGTGCATGTATCTTCTAAACCAGTGTTTCTCAAACTTGGTCCCATCATCCCTGACCTTGCTAGCTAGGGATTATGGGAGTTGTAGGCCAACAACAGCTGGGGGCCCAAGTTTGAGCAATTTCTGTGAAATGAAATTGAGTGTGGTGTGACCACCTTGTTTATTTTTCCTGGTACTGAGTAATGTCCCATTACAGCATTGGTGTGATCTCCACAATCAGGATTAGTAGGACCTAAATGACTTCCCATGGTTAGCATAAGATTTGAGGGTGGCTCTCTCTCTAATTCTGTGTTAGACCATGCTCCTCATTGTAGCCATTTTGTGTTACGCCACACATATCTCATAGTAGCTATTTTGTGATGGGCACCCTCACTCTATCAAAATTCAAACTGTGCCCACTGATCCAAAAAGGCTGGTAAACCCTGCAGTCTTTTATAATACTATATGCTGTATCTGATTGTTTTGTGGAACATCAAAAGACACTAACAAAGCAATAATGACAAACCTATCAAGTTGGCTTTGGAAGCACCACTTTGCCTTTTAGAGTGAATTACACCCATTACTCCACTTCTCCTACACAAAGAACTTCTTGGAGTAGCATTTTTGCTCCTCTTTGTTGAACGAGCAGCTTTGCATTCTTGAACAGTAGGTTCAGATGTCTTTACTTCAGTGAACTCTTCATCTCCGTTCATCTGACTGGAAAGAGCATCCTGTTCTTCTGAAGGTGGGCTGGTAACATGAGAAACTGAAAAGCGACCTCTTCTTTGGGGTGCATCAAAAGAAAAAGTGGCTGGGGGCGAAGCAACCTGAGACCTGCGTGCTGGAGGCGAGGCAACCGGAGACCTGCGTGCTGGAGGCGAGGCAACCGGAGACCTGCTTGCTGCAGGCGAGGCAACGGGAGACCTGTGTGCTGCGGGCGAGGCAACCGGAGACCTGCGTGCTGGAGGCGAGGCAACCGGAGACCTGCGTGCTGTGGACGAGGCAACCGGAGACTTGCGTGCTGCGGGAGAGGCAACCGGAGACTTGCGTGCTGCGGGCGAGGCAACCGGAGACTTGCGTGCTGCGGGCGAGGCAACCGGAGACTTGCGTGCTGCGGGAGAGGCAACTGGAGATCTGCGTGCTGCGGGCGAGGCAACTGGAGACCTGCGTGCTGAGGGTGAGGCAGCATTCTTAGATGAACTATTCTCATGCTGAACCCCTTCAGGGAAACTCTGTAGAGAAAGAAGAGGGATTTTTTAAAAAGTTAATACAAAGAACTTCTAATGAGATATCAAATGTGGCATAGCACATAAGCAGAACTTAAACTGAGGAGACCTGAATTTGGGAATCTAGTGTACCACTTACAATATGTAAGAAATAGCTTGCTCTTCTTGCTCAGTTTGTTTGCACTTAGCCAGCTACACCTATAAACATGTCCACATGTCACTGGATGCCAGGATTAAAGTATAAAGAGCTTCTTCCTGGGAGAGAATGCAGCAGTGGTTGGTGCATGTGCTCTTTTCTTCACTAATGGGGTGGCATGTCTGCAGCATTCTATAATTATGTCTCTTTTTCCATACTTTTAGACTTAGCAGACTTTTTATTTTATAATAAAAAGCCAACCCGCGGCAGCCATTTTGTGATTAGTAAGAACAGCACTTTCTCCAAATTTAAGATGTGCTCACTGGTTCAAAGTTTGGCGACTTCTGGCCTAACTCTTATCAGCTCCAGTGAGTAGAGCCAATGGTTAATGATGATGAGAACTATAATCCACCAAAATCTGGAAGGCCAGACACATGAAGAGGCCTAGGAAGAAACCACACAGACACACATCATGTCCTAGCCCAGAGAAAAGGAACCTTTTTGGATCCACAGGCCAGTCTAGCAGCCCAAATTTTACAAGTGTGCGGGGCCATCCTCCTGCTGAAATCACAAATGATGTCAAGGGATTTGGTGCTCTGAAACCCCAAATTTAAGACTTCAAAGCACTAGCAGGCAGCAAGGCACTGTTAAAAGCAACGTGTTTTTCCACATCATTTCAATAGCTGTTTCTTTGTAAATCCAGTTGCTGAAATGAAAGGAGGGACATGACACCTGAACCAAGTAGGAACATCTTCGCTTTGCATCAGCCACTGGGTTCCTGCTTTGTGCACCGCTTCAAAGGCTCCCAACAACCAGCTGATTCGGAAGCGACTCAAGCTGGTTTGGCCAACTGCCTCCCTCACTTGTGGGCCAATGGGGAAGCCTGTCAAGCCAAGATTGGCCTGCAAGCCAGAGGTTCCTCAAACCTGTCCTAGCCCTTCTCCTTAAATGAGAGCTTTCCTCCTCCTTTTTTAAAGGGCACTGTCAAGCCAAAATTAAGAACTTTTATTCAGTGAGAATGGACTGCATTCATTCAAGTAGACATCTTTTCTGCTCATTTCTTTTAAATAAGATAAAACACTTATCTTTGAGAGGCCTTCCTCAAACGAAGCACAGGACAGCACACAACATGATAAAACGAAATACAATCACTACAACTACTAAATAGAAAAACCACAATACAGAACAGTAACATCAAACTACTTGCTCCAACCCACAATGGAGTCATGTTGTCCCTTGCTGCAATTTTATTTATTTTTACTCATAATCCAACTTTTAATAAAAATGCCAGTTCTCAAGAGAGTTATTGTACAGCAGGTGAAAACAAGGGAGTGGGGCTAGACCCCACTCATCCCATGGTGGAAACAAGTCTTCCCTTGCTAGCATTTGTCAGGGAGCAAGACCTCTGAAGCAAATGGTCAAGCAACTGGAACTTGCTCAACCCACACTGGAAATAATATTTCCCTGCATTCAAGATCATAAACCTGTCTCAAGGACACTTCATTTACCCTGACAACTTCTGAATTAAGAAATTTTAGGCAGGGATCCTATACCTACTTACTTGTAAGCCCCATTGGAAGGAATGGATAATATCCAATTATATTGTGGCATTAGAACAAATTTACTCTCAAGGGGGCCTTCTTCCCTGCACCCCAGCTCTCATGTGTCCACCAATCCTGCTTCAAAGTGTTTGGACCCTCTGGAGATTTGGTGCGGGGGGGGGGGGGCGGCATACAGAGCAACAGGGGAAGGAGTTTTCTTACACAATGTTGGATTTCACCCAATGGGACTTATACAGGAAGAATGAGAAGCAGAAGACTTGATCTGGGTGCTTTTGAGGCATTTCAGTACAGAAAATTATTTACCTTGATTCGAGATTGTCTAAATTTCAAAACCGCTCGAGGCGAGTTTCCAAATGGCAAGCTCAGTCGCGCTGGAGTTGCACCTCTTTTAAGTGGTGAGTTTGGAGGTAAGCGTTTATCAAACAGTTCAGGACTCAAGTGCCCACCAAAGGACACCCTCTTTCTCTTTCCAAGAGGCTGAATTAATATGTCAGGTTCTTCGTCCTTCCGCTTTTTAGGTGATTTCTTAACTTCTACAAAAGAGCAAAATATACCAACTTACAAAGCTAATCAGAAGGTTGATTCATTTTAGGTAATTTATCTAAAAGAAAGACAGAAGAAAGTTATTCTGAATTCCAACATAAATATTTAGCTCCAATCACAAAGGGAGTAAAAGGTAACAGTAAAGGACCCCTGGACAGTTAAGTCCAGTTGACTTCAACTATGGGGTACGGCGCTCACCTCCGCTTTCATGCCGAGGGGGCCAGCATTTGTCTGCAGACAACTTTTCCAGGTCATGTGGCCAGCATGGCTAAACCACTTCTGGTGCAATGGTACACCATGACGGAAGCCAGAGAGCATGGAAATGCCATTTACCTTCCCACTGCAGTGGTACCTATTTAACTACTCACGCTTGTATGCTTTTGAACTGCTAGGTTGGCAGGAGCTGAGATAGAGCAATGGGAGCTCACCCCATAGCACTGATTCAAACTGCTGACCTCATGATCGGCAAGAGGTTTGGTGGTTTCAGAATGTAAAGGTAGGCTGTTGTTGATTTTTGTTTACTATGTTAAATAAGCAGGATCACTTGATAGCAGGGATAGACTAATTAATGAAATCTATTGGATTTGTCCAAAAACATGTAAAAAGATAAGTTTTCAAATTGCCTTGATATTGAGGTATTTTGTACATTTACCTGCAATTACGATGCTTTAGGTTATATGACATACTTTTAAAGTGTGAAATACTTTAAGCTGACAATGGAACTTGCTAATAAACAATAATAATAAACAAATATTATTATTGGAACCAAATGGAGAATGAGGTATCCTATTCAAACTTGTAGTTGGCTAAAATAAGGAACATCACAGAAACTGATATAATGACCAAGAAGATACAGTTAAGTGATGAAAAATATTTTTTTTCTTCTGTGAATTGGTTACTACATACTGAGTGTCAGTATAATTTGAATATTATTTATTGTTAATTCATTGTTTTCTGGAGTGATAACTAAAATTTCATCTTTTATGTATTTGCACCAATTCAAGAGCACTGGAGTTTTTTTCTGTGCATACAAAAACCTGTCACAAAAGATTGCAGGTCTTTTGGACCCCCCTGATCAACTTTTAGTCTAGGGCATGGATAGGCAAACTAAGACCCAGGGGACAGATCCGGCCCAATTGTCTTCTCAATCCAGCCCGTGGATGGTCCGGGAATCAGCATGTTTTTACATGAGTAGAATATGTCCTTTTATTTAAAATACATCTCTGGGTTATTTGTGGGGCCTGCCTGGTGTTTTTACATGAGTAGAACGTGTGCTTTTATTTAAAATGCATCTCTGGGTTATTTGTGGGGCATAGGAATTCGTTCATTCCCCCCCCCCCATATAGTCCGGTCCCCCACAAGGTCTGAAGGACAGTGGACCAGCCCCCTGCTGAAAAATTTTGCTGCCCCCTGGTCTAGGGGGTTATTTCTGCTCCAGGTTTGTTTTGTCCTGACAGAAGACATACTCATAGTTAAAATCTGCAATACTGATTTCATATTTGTAATGTTCTATTGGGTTATATTGAAAAGCCTTCTACTGCACTCCAGTAGAAGACCCCTAACAGAAACTTAGGCATTTGTTTCTGTTTTGCTTTCTCTTTTCTTAACACTGTCAGGTCACATATTCCGAATAGTTTTTGTGTTAAACTCTTTTGGAATGTGATACCAACAGAAACCTATTTTTTCTTTTAAACCATAGTCACTTTGAAGTAAATCATCCCCCCCCCGCCCCAGTATGCCCTTAAAAAGGTCTCTTGGACCTAAATACAAGACTGATAGTGTCAGAAAATGAGTGTATGATGACACTTCAGTATTAAAATAGTAAGGATACTTTCTGTTAAAGTAAGATTTTAAAAACAGAACTAGTAAGAGATAAAAATTGAGAAAAATCTGTTGGGGTTATTTTTAGTGCACTGTACTTCTCTTAATTGTAGTAACCAAATTCGTTTGGTATTCATACAAGTTTTATAAATAGAATAACCAACAGACCTCGAATAAAATTACATAAAGAGAGCAAAATTACAAGTTCAAGAAAAAGTCACGACAAATTTCTGAAACAATCTCAAAATGATAGTCTTAGGCTTGTACTGCAAGTATTTACCTGACTTTCTTTTTATAGTAAATGCGCTTGCTGCATTCAGTTCTGAAGCAGTCTCACCCTCTGCTGGCACTGGTACATTATTTTCATGACCTGGTATATAGTGTTTATTATCAAAACTCTGGTTGTGGGCCTTCATCTTTGGTTCTTTTATTTTATCATCCTCCTCCTCCTGGAGCCAGTTTCCCTCTTTTTCAGGTGGCTGGTTAGGTGTGCACATGCAACCTGTTCCAGAAGTATCTACAGGAACTTCTAATGACTCCTCTGAATTGATATGCATCTGCTCTGTAGAAAAATGCCCATTTAAAAAGTCTTCATTTTGCTTAATGCTCCTCCGGGGGCTTTTACTGTTACGACAGCGAAATGAATAGGCAATGATTCCAGAGTTTCTATCTTTTTGTGTGTTGTTCATACAAATCTCATTTGTTGCTTTCAGAGTTTGTATTGGTTCTATGGCCAGCACTTCATTCTTGCCTTTTATTTTTAAAAACTTTTCTGTCAAGGCAATAAAATCAGGCTCCGCTGCACTAACATTCATTGAGCACTCTTCAATTTCAGAAGAGGTTTCTGTGGAATTCTTCAGTTCAATCAATGAATCTACCTGTTGCATTCTAGATTTTGAAGAACGTCTAGATTTTCTAGAACGTGGACTAGAATAAGTTTGAAAACTCTCTTTATTAGACTTTGGTATGGACAAAATGCTTTCAACCGATCTGCAAGTATCTGTTAAGTTAGCTTTGATTTCCACATCAGCTGTCTTTATTGGCTCTTCTTCTGACTTTTCAGGGCACCCTGCTCTATCTGCAGGTTCCAATGATACTATGGAACATGATTCATGGAAATACTTTGCACTTTGTCTACTTGCTGTTAGATTTGTATCATTACTTGCATTTTTAATCCCTTCAGTTCCATCTAGTTCATTCTCTTCTGCTTTCTGGAAATTTAACTGATTGGTGCCTTCACTTTCTTGCTTCCGTTCTGCAGCATAACCTTGAAGACCCAAAGATGATCTTTTGGATCTGTTCCTTTCAACAGATCTTAGATTTGATATCACACTGTTTATTCCTTGACTTTTAATATAACGAGAATGTTCAACTTCATTCCAAATTACACCTCCAGCCTTCTTAGTTTGACCAGTTTCAGATATCCTGTGTGGTATCTGAGATGCAGCTTTTTCCAAGGTATCATTACCATCTTTTCTGGCTAAGTGTTCTTCTTTTGACTGCAGAAATGTTTCATTGCTAAAATCTTCCTCTGCTATTTTTGTATCAGGTTCGTGCTTCACTAATTCATAAAGTTCACTAAAAGGAGACATTTCGTTTTTCCTTTCTGAACTGAAGGTTTTGTATGTAGATTGCGGTGTGCCATACTGTCCAGTAATAAATTCTTGAATTTTTGTCTCGTCACTTTCATTAGTATTCTGATTTTCCCAGTCAAGTTTCTTTTCTAAGAAGAGATTTTTAAAAGAATACATTTTTAAACAATGTGTTCTTTAAAAGTGTTTCTATTTTTGGTATAATGCTTAAGTTAGATGAAACAGTGTTACCAAATTCTACAGTCAGTTAAGGTTCTGATTATAGGGCAAATATATTTTTGAGGAATTAAGTAAAATCAACAACACCTGCTTCTACATAGAAAATAAGATTAACATAAAAGTCCTGAACATACAGCTCAGACATTACCAAATGCACTCATATGAAGCTACTTTGCAACCGATACTAAGAATAGCATGCCCATAGTGAATGGACTCTTAAAACTTATCCTTGTATGCAATAGCCCCCCCCCCTCTGTGTGTGTATATATGTACATTGACAAACATCAGCATAATCTGTAATATAAATTTAAGATTTATCTGCTTGTGAACTCTAATCATAATCCAGAGCAAACAAAAAAAGTGGCTGTCTGAATATCGGTTCCCACTTCTTCTCTTTTGCCATGCCCGTAGCAGCTGGCAATACAACCTGCAGTGGAACTGGCAGGAAATAGAACTGGAAGGGGTTTTCTCAGCCCACAAGGTGTATTCTCTAAAATATTTTGCTTCCTGTCACTGGAGAGATGGGTGGAAACAACCCATATCAAGGATCACATTCATCCCTACAGGAAAAACTAATTCTCCAAATCTTGCTTCATCTGTTCCCTCCCACAGCAGAATCCCAGTAAATGCTTTGATTTCAACTACTACGTATCTGTTTATGTAGCTTTACATTTTCTTGCCATTCAAGGCCTAACAGTGGTAAATAAGATGAAATAACTACCAACCAGAAATATGAGGACTTTTAGATTCTGAATTCCGACGGTGCAACAACTCCTGTTCTTCCTGCTGAATATGAAGAACCTGTAAATTTGTACACAATGTATCAGAGCAATGAATGTTTTATTTGTCTTAGAAGTTCACAAAATTGTGCCTATGGAAAGTATTCATTGGTTTATTTTTGAAGTAAATATTTATATGGTATCGAATAATTTAACTGAGTAGATTTCACTAGAACCCACCACCTCTAGCCTAGTTCCATTTATTAAGAAAAAGCTTCAGCTGTTTATTTATCTTCACCCCCTAAACTAGGAGTAACAGCTATCTTGAAAATAATCTATCATCTTTGAATACAGTTGTTCTTGCATAATCATTTAAAAAATATGATATGAAAATGTGCTGTGAAAAGAATGCTTCCAAAACATCTATTAAAAGCATACATTCTCAGTAATATAGTACTTTGGAGAGAAGAGTGCTGGCATTAAAACGTTTCTGTGAATACAGTTGCCATCCACACATAAAAAAGGGAGACACTACATCTGCAGGTAAAAAACCCACTTAAGAAGATTGGGAATATGGAAACCTATAGCTACACATTTCATTCAGTCCAGCAAAATACAAAGGTACATTTCATTGTATTCATGAAGTTACCTGTAATGTTTCATTCTCTTGAGACCTGGAACTCCTCTTCCGTGGAAGTAATGAAGGTGGATATTCAAACCTGTTTAAAGGTATTAGGTAGGCTTAATATTGATTTGTTTATCCCACTGATGAGCTAAATACCCTGGCTGCAAACCAGTTGTTGAAAACTCTTTGGGCTGGATAATGCAAAGAAAGCACCAGCCTTAACAGTCAGAGCCAAACAAGAAGTGTAAGTAGCAACAAATTGAGAAACAGTCAGGGAGGTGAATAAAGGAGATGAGTTCTAGGATCAGGCTTGGCTATGGGACAGAGTCAGTTTTGGCTGCCTGAGACCTGACCTTTACAGAGAGCAGGACAAGGGAACTGTGACCTTGCTCCTGCTTCTTGACTCTTGTGCAGCTTTCAATACCATTTCCCGTAGTATCCTCCTGAACTGACTCAGTGGAATGGACACTGGTATCACTGTGTTACTGGGGTTCCATTCCTGCAGTCCTGAGAACAGCACCGGGAGAGTGCTTTATGAATCTCTGACAGTTATGTTATGGAGTACCCCTGGGTACAATTCTATCCCCCAGTGCTATTTAAAATCTATACAAAGCCACATGGAGCCTGGACCTGTGCCCAGACACAGTGGTGGGACAGATGAGGGAAAGTAAGCTGAGGTTGAATCCTGCCAAGGTGGAGGCACTATAGGTGTCTGGATCCCATGTGCAATAAACTGATCAATTACTTGCCATGGATGGGGTTGCACTTCACCTGAATTAGCCAGTATGCAATTTGGTGCTGCTTTTGGATCCAGCTTTGTCAATGGAGGCCCAGGTAACCTCAGTAGTTCATGCATTAATGATTTCAAAGCTGAATTACTACAATGCACTGTATGTAAGTAAGCTTCACTTTTACTGACCAGAAACTGCAGTTAATGCAGAATGCTGCAATACAGTTGCTGAAATGATTGGGATTCTGTCAACATATAACACCTCTGCTCAGATATATACACAGGCTGCCAATTTGTTACCAGGCTAAGTTCATGGTGTCACTATTAGTATACAAACCCATAACAGTTTTGGACCACTTTACCTGTGGCATTACTTTACCCCATATATTCCCTATCAACCACTTCAATCGGCAGAACTGACACAGCACAACATAATACTCATTCCGCAGTTACAAAACCACAATTTTTTGGTGTTGCAGCACCTACACTTTGTAACTCTCTACCTACTAATATAAGATAGGAGTCTTGACTGTAGTATTTTCAATGCCTGCTTAAAACATGTTTAGGCTAGCCTACGCAGACAAGTTGAATGATGCATTTTAATCTCCCTTTGCTTACTGATTATTTTAATTATCTTTTTGAATGCTTTTAAATACCTGTTTTTAACTGTCTTGTACTGATAATTTTAACGTATTCTTTTTTATAACCACTTAAGAGGCTTTACTACAATCAAGCAGTATATAAAAGTTGTGAAATACAGGTGGCGACCATTTTGCACGCATCCAATTGATGTGTGGCCTTCCATGCATGCCATTTTCTGACCCAGAAGGGGATGGAATTGCCTTACACACAATATGACTCAAAATGCAACCCCTGCACAAAGGAGTTGCCTGAACATAAAATAAACTCATTAAAAATTCCAATGACTTGACCCAACCTAGGCAACGTGACAAGAGTAATTTTATTTAAGTAGATCCATAGCTGTGTATAGCATTGTTACCTACCTGAAAGAACGATCAATAATAGTGAATACATCTCCATGCTTTAAGTATGTAGGTTGCTGAAAAATATTTCCATTGAGTTCTGTTGGGTTTGCAGGACTTAAGTTAAACAAAGTTGCCTAAAAATAGATTTAAAAATATTCAGCTCAGTCAATTAAGAAAAGTCCAAGAGACACACAACAAATCAATACAAAAAAAAATAAGAATGCATACCTCCTTATTTTCATTGACTTCGATTTTACAATGTTCTTTGGAAACCTGAGGCAGCTGAATTCTGATGTCACACTCTCTTTTCCTTTAAATATAATCATGCAGTTTTCAGATTAACATTTGTATATTACGCAGAAATAAAGGGGGTTTTTTTTATATATAAAATGCCATAATGCTACTATTCAAATATTAGAAAAATTATAAAGACAAACTATGTAGTATTATGAAAACTGAACCTGTTTTAACTGAAAAAACCACTAATGTTTACTGTTGGCATGCCATAAACCAGAGATGGCTAATCAATTCAGGGTCTAGAGCCACACTGGTCCAGGGTGAACCGTGATATTTGCATGCCAAAGCAAGCATGCCCAAAGTGTAAATGTGTCCATGGCTAGAATTGCCGTTCGCAAGCTGCCTTCAAAAAGCTTTTATATTCTATCAATACTATTTAAAATCCTTTTTTGATAAGCTATTATTATTTATTAAATTCTGTAAAATATAAATATATACATAAGAAAGAATACATTTTATGGATCAGAACAGGGGACCTGTAGAACTGGTCGATGAAGAAATAGTATTTTTTTAATGGACAAATTGGAAGGTTGCAAAGGGAGGGCACAAAAAACTTCCTGGGGAACTATATATGGCTCACAGGCTGTGGGTTGGCTACCTCTGCCATAAACTTTCCCCTGCCTTCATTAAATATGCACTTGGCCACTGATACCTATTCACGTAGATACTTGGAGAAAAGATACTCTAAACCAGAGCAACACCTGCACCCAATAAAACCCTCCAAAGATATGAAATGATAAACATAGATGTTGCCGATATCGCTTGCTTATGTAAAACAGAAAGACTGAATAACTATTGGAGTTAGTAAAGTTCAACCTTTCAGAGCAGGTTGTACAATTCAAAAATTTCTCTAAAGTTGAAAAAGAGCTCTCTCTATTGACTTATGTACGGTGAACTTGAAGCAGACAATCCCGAGACATTAATTCGAGAACAGCAAAGATGCTTATATCTCCAATAGCAAGTGAATGTTGCTCCTTTCATTTGACCCACTGAAAGCATGCTATTAACAATTTTTCCTCACAAAAATATTATAGCTTCACTTGAGAGTTTCAAAACTGTGAAGAAAAATTAAATTTAAACCCAAAAGTAAAGACAAATTCCTATCTACTAGCTCTCAAAAAGGTCAAATTTACACCAGTGTGCAAACCTAAAATGTGCACGTTGATGCAGGGCTTAGGCATGTTGACAATTTAATTGACATCTTAAGTTTTGCTGTTTTAAAGTGCAAGCAGGTACGCGCACATCCCCAGAAGGGGCACAAAAAGGGGCAAATACAGCCCTAAAAGAGCGAAAACAGCAAAAATGGAGTCTCTAGCCTTTGCAAGTGCAGTCCCAGGAGCCTTTTACACCTATGGAGAGTTGAGAGTTTAAGAAAGTAGATTTGGAGAGTGATTGTGGAGTTGGGTGGATTTTTGGCTTTTTTTCAAGCGTTTCTAGAGGTTTAACAGGTGTTTGCAGGCTTTTTCAATGGTGCCCCAATATACGTAATTTCACTTAAATATGTGGTGCCTTGGAATGTAACCTCTGTGTAAATGGGAGTTTCCTGTAGCAAAGATTTTACTGTTTCACTTTGTGAAAAGAACAGTTCAGACAATTAAATTCCAACATTCAAAAGCTGTATTTCAAAATACCTTCCAATAAATAAGTCTTACCTTCCAAACAAACAAGAGTTTCTAGTCAGCGGAAAATGAGTTCCATCACTCCCATTCTTTTTAATGACAACAATTTTCCCAAAAAGTGGCATTTTCTCATCTGTAATTCCTACCTGTAAGGATTGAACATTGAGAACTCAATAAAACTTTACCTAATTAGAATATATGATGAGCACCTTTCTATTAAGACAATACACCAAGAGAATTACAATTTTCTTACACTTTTCTTAAACCCAGATTATCACGAAACTGTATGTAAAAGCCCCTTATCAGGTCTATAGCTACAACATATAATGCAAATTACATTATATAATACAGGAGCCACATACAAGTGTACTATTTGTACACGTATACTGTTTTGCTGCTCATTAACACTAGCTCCTAAAAAAAAATTCAAGTCATTTCTCAGTAACATGATCAAAGTCATAGACGTACAAGTAATTTGAACAAGACATCTTTAAAATTAATGAATGTATTATGGCATTAGCTTTCATGGAATACAGTGCACCTTGGGCTCTCACTTGTGGGGTGCCTCAGGGTTCTGTCCTCTCCCCCATGCTTTTTAATATCTATATGAAGCCGCTGGGAGAGATCATCAGGGGGTTTGGACTGGGTGTTCATCAGTATGCAGATGACACCCAGCTCTACCTCCCCTTTAAATCAGAACCAGTGAAGGCGGTGAAGGTCCTGTGTGAGTGTCTGGAGGCGGTTGGAGGATGGATGGCGGCAAACAGATTGAGGTTGAATCCTGACAAGACAGAAGTACTGTTTCTGGGGGACAGGAGGCGGGCAGGTGTGGGGGATTCCCTGGTCCTGAATGGGGTAACCGTGCCCCTGAAGGACCAGGTGCGCAGCCTGGGAGTCATTTTGGACTCACAGCTGTCCATGGAGGCACAGGTTAAATCCGTGTCCAGGGCAGCTGTGTACCAGCTCCATCTGGTACGTAGGTTGAGACCCTATCTGCCCGCGGACTGCCTCGCCAGAGTGGTGCATGCTCTGGTTATCTCCCGCTTGGACTACTGCAATGCGCTCTACGTGGGGCTACCTTTGAAGGTGACCCGGAAACTACAACTAATCCAGAATGCAGCAGCCAGACTGGTGACTGGGAACAGCCGCCGAGACCATATAACACCGGTCTTGAAAGACCTACATTGGCTCCCAGTACGTTTCCGAGCACAATTCAAAGTGTTGGTGCTGACCTTTAAAGCCCTAAACGGCCTCGGTCCAGTATACCTGAAGGAGCGTCTCCACCTCCATCGTTCTACCCGGACACTGAGGTCCAGCACCGAGGGCCTTCTGGCGGTTCCCTCACTGCGAGAAGCCAAGTTACAGGGAACCAGGCAGAGGGCCTTCTCGGTAGTGGCGCCCTCCCTGTGGAACGCCCTCCCACCAGATGTCAAAGAGAACAACAACTACCAGACTTTTAGAAGACATCTGAAGGCAGCCCTGTTTAGGGAAGCTTTTAATGTTTGATGTATCATAGTATTTTAATATTCTTTTGGAAGCCGCCCAGAGTGGCTGGGGAAACCCAGCCAGATGGGCGGGGTATAAATAATAAATTATTATTATTATTATTATTATTATTATTATCAGATGCACAGAGTGAGATCCTCAACTGTCAAAATATTGCACACATGGGTGCTGTTGGGGTGGATGGGTATAATGTAACCAGAAAGGCCAGAAAGAATGCAGAGAAAATAGAGACAGTGAAAATTACATAAATAACAATGATAGTTCACAGAATCAGTTGTGAATAATAGACATCCTGGCATTTGTATGCCAATTAACTTGTATGTTTTGTTAACATTTCATTTAGTACTACAATATGTTTACATAGAGCTGCCCTTGAAGCCAGTTCAGAAGTTCCAATTAGTGCAAAAATGCTCCCACCTCACTATTCAGTAGCAAAACTAGATACAATATTGTGACAGCACTCTTGAAACAGTTGTGCTGGTTACGTGTTTGCCCAATTTAAGGTGCTCACTTTAGTGTATTGTCCTGCATGGCCTGGATACTTAAAAGAGCACCTTTCCCCATTATATGCCAGCCTGTGCTTTGAGATCTGACAGAAAGGCCCTTCTTATAGTTCTATTTAAAACCAAGACTCAAACAACAAGACCGTAAGAAGAGCCTGCTGGATCAGGCCTTCAGGCCTATTGACAACCTAATCTAGCATTCTGTTCTCACAGTGGCCACCCAGATGCCTGTGGGAAACCCACAAACTGGACCTGAGAACAACAGCACCATCCCATTCTGTGGTTTCCAGCATCCTGCTTCTGGAAGGGACTCATGTTATGGCTTCTGTGTTATGGCTCCCCGATTACAGAATTGCCTTCCACTAGAAATACGTTGGTCCTCTTTGCTGGTGTCTTTATGTCATTTACTCTGCTTGGCATTTGGAGGTCAACTGCTCCTACTGTTGCTGAGTTATAAGATGTGTTATATTGCTAGTTTAATGATGGATGTTCTACCGTTTTTTATTATGAATTGTATACAGTGCTCAAAATTAACCAGGCACTAGGCATTTCCATCATCTGGAAGTGCATGTCTGGGGATCCTTGGATCTAGACTGTTTTCATACAGTAACACTCCATCCTGTAGAGTTCTATTGGTTATATTTTATCTACACAATTGGGAATGAATTTCTGGAAACAAAATGCTTCTCAGACTGCAGCCTGAGCAGGAGCAGTTACCATTAAGAAAAAGAAGTTGGAATAAGCCAATATACATGTGGACTTTTCTTCTTCAAGTTCTAAAAGCTCAAGGTTGTCATCTGAACTATCCAGATGTTTAACTGATCACAGCGCATTGTTTGAAAAATAAGACTTTAGAGCTGTCTTGCAAAAAAAAAAATAAAAAAAATCTGAATTTTCTAACACTGATTGTATACCATCTTAGCAACTTCATTTAAATTAATAAATAAATAAAAAAAGATCTTTGCCTTACTTCAGCCCACAAGTGAAAAAAGGGAAACTCTTGATATATAGTTTCACATTGCAAGTCTGAATAAAGTATCCTTATTACAGGACAGCAAGTTTGTTATCATTTACAATGTCCTGGGAGACTGGAATTGCCCCCCAACAGTTTTTTAATATTGTAATTTCTGATGAGATTAAATTTATTCTTCTGCATAGCAACTGGCCTATTTGTAGTATGTATGCAATAATCCACTAACAATGCTCTTAATCATTCTACATATAAAGTTGTTCTAGTCCTCTTAATCAATTCCAATAATTTGTCAGAGAAAGTCTGTCATGTACATGAGCAGTTTAACTCGAATCCATAGGACACTGAAACCACATATCTCCTCCTCATGTGAATCACTAACTGATTTCCAGGTACTGTACTATACAGATATATAAATGCATCTATTTTACTGTCTACCCCATACAGTACTGTCAAAGCAATAACTTTTACAATCTGTATACACAATAGAGGAGCTGTACAAAGCAGCAACTACGCTTTCACAAAAACAGTTGTAGTTACACTGAGACAGCCTGTTATTGTGTTCATGGTTATATGTGAACAAGCCTACAGGCATTATAAATACATATTTGAATATTGCAGTTGCTGCTTTTTGTGAAACAGCTTCATCTGCATACACAACTGGAAGAATAGTCTGGCTTTGCAACTATTTTGTTCCATGTTTCCACCTCATGTGAAGGTTTACTAACAAGTACATTTCCTTCAGAAACATTTTCTTTTTAAAAAAAAAAAAAAAACCCCAGAAACTTTAGGATGGTAACTGTAGATACATTAATGTGTGATATGGATACCAACATAGTTACGATATTTTTATACAGAACCCAGCAAAGAGGCAGGTGGCACTTTTTTTTAAGTAGAAGTACCATGTTCTGTAGAAAACTCATTTAATTTAAAATGGTCTCAACAGAATTACATGAAGCAAAAAAGTTTCAGCAGAATAAGCAACAAAGACATTGAAAAGTCAGGTATGCTAGGATTGCCAACTTAGTTATGCAATTGTTCCCAAAAGATACAATCAAACAAGTTAAATCAGATGTAGCCAACGAAGTGCCCCCTCCCCAAACTGTTCTACTGTACTACAACTCCCATCATGCCAGACTATGCTGGCTGAGGCTGATGGGAGTTGTAGTCCGACTACGAATATTTATTCTGCACAAAGCCACCCTGCAGCATTTTGCTGGAACCCGATTTTCCATAAGAGAGATACTCTGTGGATGCAGCGCGCTCCGGAAAGGCGAGAAAGGCGCGCATTTCAAACATACCTCGCGACTAGTCTTGTGAAGATGCCCCGTTCCTCACAAAACAGTGGTCTAATGCGAGGGGAAACCACCTACCGGTATTCGCAGCTCTCACCGCCAAGTTAGCCAGGCCTGTGCTGTGAACAGTGCCGGATTTACGTATAAGCTAAACAAGCTATAGCTTAGGGTCACAGTCTCTTGGGGGCCCAAAAGAAAATTAAAGGGGGTAAAAACTGCATGTACATTTCCAAACTATAAGATAAAAAAACAAATAAAATACAACCTATATACAGCAACAGTGGCAAATGGCTTTAGATACCTATTAGGTCCATAAATTACCATATAGCATATATTCAACACACAAAGGACAGCTGGACATATAAAGGGCCCCATTACCGCCAGTAGCTTAGGGCCTCATCAAACCTAAATCCGGCCTTGGCTGTGAAGGCTCTAAGGGGAAAAACTAAAGGCAAAGGTAAAGGGACCCCTGCCGCCAAATCTCACTGATTGATTCCCCTCAATGACACCCTCATTTCCCACAACGTCTCTCTCTCTCCTACGAACAGCACAGAGGGGACGCTTTTTAAAAAGAAGAGGCCGTTGGACCAACTCACTCGCTTTGCCGGCGCAACCGCTCGCCCCCAAACAAGCCTTAGCACCGTGGGCAGCGAATGCTCCTTCCCCCATTGCCAACTTCTCTTCCCCCCCCCCCCCCCGCAATAAGAGTCTGGGTCGTGCCCGCCCCCCACACGGGCTGAACGTCCCTTACCTGCGCGCGCGTCCTCCGCCACGAGGATACGCAGGACCCTCTCGCTCTCCCCTTCTCTCCCCCCTAACAGTCCTAACCGAGTAACAAACCCGCGTGCGCGCGAGCGCCTAACTCCCCACTTAATTCAAATCCCCGCTCTGACGTCGTCACGTCCGTAACTCCGGCGTAAAACTCTCCTCACTCCAGGTTTGTATCTCTCCGCCACGCAAAACTTTGCCGCCTTTTCTTTTAACTTAGTTGTCCCCTGCCCTGGAAGAACGATAAAATATAAGAATGTTCCTTACCCATTCACCACTCCCACACTGAACTGAGCTTTCTGGGGGGCGGGGGGAGCGGGCTGTGTGGGGACTACTTCCGAATGGTTTCCGCGGAAGCATAAATATGGCGCAACGTTTTATCAGATTTACTTTTTAAAACGACGCGCGGTGGATTCTGATTGGAGAACGCGAGATGACGCCAGCAGGAAAAACGATCCAATGGGGAACCCAGAAGGCCGTTCAATTTTTAACAGACAGTAAGGAGAAGCGCCGAGCGCGTTTAGGTTCCTTCGCTTCTCGCGCCAAGCGGCGGAGGCGGGAAAAGGGCTCCCGCTTAGGGGACAGCCGTAATGCCGCTTACCTGCGAGTAGGCGCCTCTGAACTCAAGTCTTCTCAATGGGCGTGCTTATGAGGGTGCCGTCCCTCCTCTGTTCTGAGGTGCTGCTTAAAAATAGCACAACAGGGTGGATATAATGACAACTTTTGAGTGCTTATGAAGTAGCTGAAGAAATTCCATTGAATTTTAAGAAAAAGAAATTTTAGTGTTTTGTTGGAAGCCGCCCAGAGTGGCTGGGGAAACCCAGCCAGATGGGCGCGGTATAAATATTATTATTATTATTATTATTATTATTATTATTATTATCCCCCCTACCCTATTTTGTTTTTCTGAAAATGGAAAAACTTGCCAAGTGCAGACACGCCCCCTAAATTAATGGAGGGTCACGCCGGGGGCCACCCTGGTGACTACACAGGACAGGGGTGTGGCAACTTGACTGAAATATTGGGGGGCCAAGCAAGCTCCGCTCAGCACATGACGCGGGCACGCAGATGCCCATCAACTGGGGGGGGGGGGAACAGCCGTCAAATGTTTTACGGAGGGAGAAGACCCCTCGGTCCCTAGGAGATGGGTCCTATGATACAGGATTTGGCAGTTCCACACAAGTTCTCCAGTTTAGCATCTCTTTTGTACGCAGCCCGTCCCAAGCCCATGCAACTGCTAAAGCTTGCTTTTCACCATCCCAACTCCCATTTCTGAAAAACCCTTTCTCCTATGCAGTCCCACTGTACACTTGTTCTCATCTTCACCCCCGTGTCCGTGCCTCCCCGCAATTTTTTGTGCAAGATCGCTGCAGTGGTGAACTCCCTGGTGAACTCCTGCAGCTTTTCAATCATACGTAAATGACACGTCAGAAACAATTAGCTACTTTTACTTACAAAGAGATACGTCTAAAACATACCTGGTTTATTTCAAATATTTGAAATTTTAGCTCAGAAAGAAGAGTACGTATAAATACATTCTACATTTATAAATAAATGCTTTCTACATTTATGCAACAGAGGATGCATGGGAGTCTTCTGAATTTCTAAGGGTAGGAGTTACTCTCGAGCATTATCTTTGGCATTTAACATATAATCCTTCCTGCTACCATCAAATACTGGTGCTTAATATAATTACAGTATTTTCCTGTGCCTTTGTGTGCTGGTTTGACTTTTTCTTTTCTGTTTTCTTTTCTTTTTCTTTTACAAAGTAGCCTCTTGTTTCCCTGGACAATATATGAATGGGAAGTGAATGGGAAGTTGACTCCTTTGTTACTTAGTTTCAATATTTATCTAGATTGGGAAGCTCCTTCTGATGCAGTACGTGAAAGTGGTGCTGAAAGAAAAAGTATTTTATAAATAGCATACTCGTAAGCTTTCCACCAAAATAGAAGAAATGTCCATCTCAAAAGAGTCTTAATGCAAAGATTTTTGTTTCTTAGGTTCTGGTCCAAGGAGTAGGGCCTCTTGAACCTTTAGGCTGGCTGTTCTAATTTCATCACATTTCTTTTTTTAATATGAGCAGAATCTTGTGAGTTAGGTTTTTGAGTTTGAGAAGGTTAAACTCAGTTGATGGATGTTGTGTATATTTTGGGTGCTTGCTAATAAAATATCTGTTCTAAGTTGCTACATCAAATCTGGAACTTCATGCAGAACCAGGAGTGAAATACATTGCAAAAAAGTACTATGGAATATTTGAGGACTCCACATCCTTTATCTCTCTCAAATGAGGCAGTTGAGGAATGCAAAAGGGATAATTTTCAGGATAACAAGAAGGGAGAAAACACTGAAAGGGGTGGGGGGGAGTGGCTGCTTTAAACCTTCCACCCCTAATTTACTAAAATTTCTGCTGGTGTTGAAAGTTACCATTTTCTTCCCAGTTTCCTCCATCTCTGCTTTACTCAAACTTCCACAACTTTAAACCACTGCTTTCTGCCTCTCAGTGTGCCTCCCTTCCTCACTCCCATGCTGCTGTTGTGCAGCTTGCCTTCACATTTGCTCCTCTATCCTGCCCTGACTTCATTCAAATCCAGGTTTGTGATGTGGCACTGCAAGCCTCCAGTGGGGGCTGCTTGATAACATTCTTACATTTATATTATATACAGAGAAACCAATCCTCCCTCCCAATTAGGCTTTCTGGAGGAGGGTTTCTCCCCAACCTCAATCTGAATAAAACCTGCAGTCATTTTGATTTCATATCTGTATCGTCTTACATTAGTCTTGTCTGAGCTGCTTCCACTTCCACTTTCCATTATGTCATCAGATTCAAAAAAGTGGAAAAGTGAATATCAAAAGCAGATGAGGAAAACCGCTTTAAAATTTAAAAGGTGACTGAGATAGTTATAGATTCTAAACTCTGTACACATGAATGAAACAAAATGAGTATGTACAGTGTATGTGTAGACCTAAATGTCTTTGAGTGTTGAGGAGAGAAAACAGGATACTCCACCCATGGCCAGTAATGTATAATATTGTACACTTGTTACACAGAAAACTGTATGCATGGTCTGCAGAAGTGCTGTTTTCCCTCCCACGTGCCGTATGCCAATTTTTTCTGCCTATTTAATTAAGGGTACCTGGGAGTAAACCCCACTGAACCCCACAGGACTTATAAGGAACTTCCTTGCCTCGCCTCGCCTCACCCTCACTCCAGACATTTTGAGTACCTGAGTCATGTGAAATCTAGTAATTTCTAATGTGGTATTGCAATAAGGCTATTTTTTTCAGGTGAGGGCACAAGGGACCCTGTGTACACCTCTGGGTGTTTGTATATTGATGATTTAGTAAGGAGGTGATATATGTGTGAATTATATATATTTTTGTGTAAAAGTAGTTGATACTGAAAATTAATAGCATATACATTGCAATTTATATGCTGCATATTAACTTACTTCCAGTAGTTTGCCTTGGTAGAATATATGGTCTAGTATCAAGTTAATAAAGTTTTTGTGAGCAGAATATATACACAAAGGAAGCAAAGCCTCGGCAAGGTCATACATTCTTTTCTGCTGCAGGGCATAACATTTTAATATTTAGATCTTTCAAAAAGCAAAATCTCTTGACATTTGTGCTTTGCTTTTGTAATTTTTATAGTTTGCCTCATTTGCTGTTTTCATGTGGCTATGATGTTTAGTCACTTCAAATGTGTTGTAGTTCAGTGTAAACAGCTTTGTTAATGCTAGCTTCACTTTGGAATTAAATTACTCTGAAGTGGCAAAGCTACTGGCACGATCCAGCTCAGGCCATCCTGACCCCATTTACTTGGGAGTAAGCTAAGCCCCACTGAATCCAGTTCCCATTGGACTAACCTCTGACTAAACATGGTTAGGATTGCAGTGTAAATTTGCCATTAGATTACAATATGTAAAGTTTGAGTGGTCAACTTAGTAAAACCTGGTTATTTTCAAAATAGTATAACTTTTCAGTCCCAGTTATACAGATACACCATTCTGGAGTTACTACTGTGTCATGTGCAAGGGTGTAATTGAGTAAATAGCTGACAATGTACATCATTTTATCTTGATAGACTTGCTCTTTAACAAGCTTTTGGAAGTTGCACCTTTGAGCCAGTTATAAGGGACATCACAATAGGATATTTTATTTTAGACCTCCGGGTTGGCGCCACCGGCAATGGCAGAATTCCTCTGATCAGGAGGAATTTGCCTTGTGGAAATTCGGGTCTGGCCGCCACGGCGATGGCAGAGACCCACTAAAAATCACAGGCGGGTGAAGCCTGTGAACATGGGATTCGGCGGGCACCTTTTGCGCCTCCCCTACTCGCGGGGAAACCTGGTTTCGGGGATCCGGAGCAATGTGGGGTGAGCGGCGCGGTGCTTCAGATCGACTGCTTCTTCCACGGAGTGAAGCCTCATAGCTGTTGCCGGAGAGCGCTGACTTTTTCCTGTCGACAATTTGATCTTAAAGCAACTACCCGTGAGTAGAGTGAAGAATTGGATTTTTAAAACGTCTTAATTTGGCACCGAAACGGGGAGGTTGAAAACAGGAAGTCCACCTCCCCTTTTTGTAAATAAGACTGAGGCAAAGAGGCTGCAAGCTAAAGTCTTGGAAAGCCTATTGTAAAGGACTAAATTCTCATCAGTAAAAAATATTAAACCCCCCTTGGAAGCAGGAGAAGAGGGGGGAGGCTTTGGATTGTATATCCCTGCAGGAGTGAGTGAGGAAGTTAAAATACCACCGTTCCGAACCTGGAAACGGGCTGCCAGTAAAACCGACGTGTCTTGGAAGGTTCATTGACAGCGAATAGAACGTTCGGTGACAGCTAGCATAAGAGAGATACATTGTTTCCATTGTCTTCATCTGCACTTAAAAAGGAGTAAAAGTAACGGAAAATTGAAACAATCTTATTGAACTTTATTTTTTTAAAAAGGAGGAAAGTACCATATTTTTCGCCCTATAGGACGCACTTTTTCCCCTCCAAAAATGAAGGGGAAATTTGGGTGCGTCCTATGGGGCGAATGCAGGCTTTCACTGAAGCTTGGAGAGCGAGAGGGGTCGGTGCGCACCGACCCCTCTCGCTCTCCAGGCTTCAGGAAGACATCCGCAGCCTGCTTCCCGGAGCACCGGGCGCGCTGAAAGCAGAGCGCCCGGTGCTTCGGGAACACATCCGCAGCCTAGGCAGCCCTGCGGGAGGTCCCACAGGGATGTCTAGGCTGCGGATAGCAGCCTGCTTCCCGGAGCGCCGGGCGCCCTGAAAGCAGAGCGCCCGGCGCTTCGGGAACACATCTGCAGCCTAGGCAGCCCAAACAAATAATTTTTTTCCTTTATTTCCCCCCCAAAAAACTAGGTGCGTCCTATGGGACGAAAAATACGGTAACTGAAAATTGAAACTAACTTTGGATTATTGAAACTGTGTTTAAAAGAGGACATATTGACCGATACAAATACAACTCGCTTTCCCCTAGTGGAAGCTTTTGAAATTGGTTACTTGATAGGAGCTGGGCTAGCGGAATTTCCAGCTGCAAGATAAGAAAGTGTGAGACTTTGGAATTGACCTTGAATCTTTTAAGTGTTATGGCAAACGGAAAAGAAAAAACAGACGAGATGTTGACAGAGGAGGCCATAGTGGCTGCATTATTGAAAATAAACGATTCGCTGGAACAACTCCACAAGAAAACAGATGCGAGAAATGTGAAATTGGATGTTGCAAATATTGAAATTGATTCAATTGTAGAAAGTTTAAATAACTTGGGACAAAAGGTGAATACTAATTCAGAAACCACTCAGAAACTGACACAGGAATCTACTTCAATATGGCAAACTGCAGATGAAGTCAGGGGAAAAACCCTTGCTGCTGAATCTAAAATAATACAACTGGAGAGGAGAGTCCCATCCATACAAAGACAACCTGGCGAACATAAGTTGACATTCGTTATGATTGGACTTAAAGAAGAACGGATGAATTTGAGGACCAGAGCCCTATCTGAATTGGAAAAGGAAAGCTTGACAGAGCTTCAGGAGGCGATACTAACATTGGTTGAGAAAGAGAGGTATTTGGGGGTTAGTATGACTGCCAAAAATGTGAATTTGCTTAAGGATAACTGTGAAGGATGTTGGATTGAGGAGAAGGGGGATTTGGAAATATGGACAAATCAGAAGTTGTTACTGTTGGGCCGAGTTACTGTGGTGGGGATGAGGGCTGCTGTGTTGTTGGGGATGCTGCTTTTGTTTCAAACACTGCAAGTTTTGGATGGGATGGAGGGTTTCAGGAGGTGGCAGAGGGATGCTCCTGGAGTTGTTTGGCAGGGCAGGAAGCCTCGAGTAAAACTTAAGATATTGATGGATGCTAAAGAAGGAGGAGGACCTGCCCTGCCAGACCTTTAAATTTTGCTGTGAACTATCTGCTTTTTGCTGGTTGAGAGAATGGTTGCTTTTTGAAAACATTGAAGCGTTGGACAATGGCAGATGAAATTGATGGACTATATGGAATTGGTGGAAATGTCTGGCAAGATCCGAGACCAGGGTGAAGAGTCGGTGGAAGAAGATTGGAAAAAGTTTAAAGACCATTTATAGAGATATTGTAAAATTAAGGAATGTTAGAAAAATGTTGGAATGAAATTATATGGCTTTAGCAGAAATGTCATAAGGAATTAGGTATAGATAGATTAATAGAAAATTAAAGGAAAAGTATGGCAAGAATGTGTTAAGATAATTATAGAACAGAAAACAGAGTAAGATGGAAAGGAATTGCCGAAACAAATAATAGAAGTGGAATACAAAAAGGGAGGTGAGAGGAGGTCGCTGGAAATAAGTGAATGAAATATAAGATATTGAAAATGTTTGAGGTCTTTTTAAACTGTTTTTGCTTGTTTTTATGTGTTTCTTTTTAGTCTATGTAGCGATTTTGTATTGTATTTGCATTTTTTTGTTTTTTTGTTTCTTTTTCTTTTTTCTTTTTTGAAGTGTTGTGTTTGAAATGTTAAGAAATAAATAAATATCATTTTTTAAAAAAAGGATATTTTATTTTATTTATTGCATTTCTATTCCATCTCTTTCTCCATGGAGCTCAAGTTGACATACATGGTTCTCCTCCTCATTTAATACCTACAACTACCCTATGTAGTAGGTTTTACTGACAGGCAGTGACTGGCCCAAGGTCACTTTGTGAGCTTCATGGCTGAGTGGGGATATGAGCCCTGGTCTCCCAGATCCTAGTCTAACCACTCCAGCATGTGGGAACAAATCATTTTGACCATACAATTGTAATTATCTGAATTATATTTTCACATATTTTCAGTATCTCGAGAATGAGGTACATGCCAAGGCTTGCTGCATAGGAGTGCACTCAAAAGAAAGGATTTTCTGCAGAAATAATGCTGCAAAGTAACTTCACTATAGTTTTACTGTAATAAAAAAAGAAAGATACCAAGCCTTTAGCACACATTCAGGATTTTTTACCAGTATGTTAAGACTTACAGATAAGTGAACCAAGTTTATAAGGAGAGATACCACTAATGCCAGCGTGGTTAATGAGGAAAGTCAGGGAAGCTATTGGAGAAGGCTTCATTCAGAAAAATACTTCCTTTTTATTTGCTTCCTTTTTTGTTCTCATTTGGCAAAGGGAGCACAGCCCTGGGGGGGGGGGGATGCAAACAATAAGGGATTTAAAAAAGAATTTGAGGAGCAAATTACCAAAAACATTAAAGCCAACAATAAAAAGAGGTGAAATAAAATGGAGACCAGCTATGGAGGCAGTCCTGTTATGGATCAGTAACTGGTTAAAGAACAGGGAGAAGTGACCAAGAAAAGCTTCTCAGAAGAGTCCCCTGAGTGTTTGAAGTTTCGCTGCTTTTCATGAAGTAATGAAGGTCACCTTCCCTTCTCAGGAATAAATGGACAGTTCTCCCAATGGAGAGATGTAGAAAGCCAAGTCCCCCAAGATTCTTGGTAAGACTCCACTTTTGAACTTGTTCATAAATAACCTGGGGTTAGGGGTGAGCAGTGAGGTCACCAGATTTGCTGTTGACACCAAATTGTTCAGGTTTGTAAGAAGAAAAATGGATTTGCAAATTAGCTACAAGAGGATCTATCCAGACTGGGATAGTGGGAATTAAAATGGCCAGTGCAATAAATGCAAACAATTCTAAAGTGATGTACATTGCAGGGGGAATTCTAACTTTTCATATATGCATTTATGGGGTCTGAAATGGCAGTGACTTATGAGAACGAGATCTTAGCTTAATGCAGTGGCGTAGCGTGGGGGGTGCCAGGGGAGCCGGCCGCACCGGGCGCAACATGGGCGGGGGGCGCGCTCGCACTAGCAGCTCTCTGCCCCTACTAAAATCCACGGGTTAGGGAGCCCGCGCTCGCTCGGCTTGGCGAGGAGGTCGCGGAAGGGGGAGAGCGAAGCCTTCTGCCGCGGGCAAAAAAAGGAGAGGAAGCCGGGTGGGCGGGCGGGCGGGCGGGCGGGCGGGCTGGCTGGCGGGGGTCTGGCTGCGCCTGCTGCTGCCGGTGCAGGGCAAGGCAAGCAGAGCGAGGAGGAGAGAGAGGGGAAGGGGGGGGAAGCAGCTAGGAAACGCTGCGGTGTGGAGGAGGAATCAATTAAGGAGAGAAAGCGAAAAGCCTTGGAGAAAGGGAAAAAAGGAAAGAAAAGAGGCAGCTCCAGGAGAGCGCGGGGGAAAGAGAAGCCTCGCTGCTGCTGCTGCTGCTGCTGCTGCTGCTTGGGAGAGTAAATTACTGTACTTGCCTTGCCCCGGGTTAGGGGGCGCAAATTATTTGCCTTGCCCCGGGTTAGGGGGCGCAAATTACTTGCCTTGCCCCGGGTGCTGATAACCCACGCTACGCCGCTGGCTTAATGAAAATGTTGAGCCAGTGTGTGGCAGGTATGAAAATTAGGATTCATCAGGACAGGGTTTGAAAATAAAACTGTCAATATCATAATGCTGTTACACAAATCTATGGTAGGAGTCATTCTGCAAAGAAACAGAAAAGATTGTTGTAACTTTAAGAACTGTTTCTGTGAGTTCGTGGTGTGGTTTTCTAGACTGATTAGGTACAGCTGGTGATGGGTACAAAAGGAGAAGTTGCAGTTTGCATTAGCCTGCAAAAGAGAACACCCACATGCTTTGTGTTTGTAAGGTTGTAAATAAAACTCTTGCTTGAGTATTTTACACTTGTCTCGTGGTTCTGTTGTCTGCTACCAGGAAGATACAGGTCCAATAATGTATGGTGACTGCACTGGAATACTGTGTTGAGCTGGAAAAGGATATTGTTGAGGTGGAAAAGGGAGGAGGAGGTAACCAAAATGATCAGAGAGCTGGAACAAGATTACATTTGGAACTTTTTAGTTCAGAAAAAGGTATGGTGGAGCATGATAGAGTTGTATAAAATTATGTATGGTGTGCAGAAACTGGTAAGAGCAGGGGTTTTCAACCTGGTCCCCACCGCCCACTAGTGAGCATTTCCGAATTCTAGGTGGGCGGTAGGGGTTCTATGGCACAAGCTGAATCCTCCTTCCATCAAGCACTGGTGGGTGGTAAGGAAATTTTACCATCAAGAAAGATAGATTAGTGGGCGATAGGTATAAAAAGGTTGACTACCCCTGGGTTAGAGAAAAGTGTCTATCCTTCTCACATGTACTAGAACGTGGGCCATCCACCAAACTAGAATGCTGAAAGATTCAGGACGGACAAAAGGAACTATGTCACACAGCACGTGCTTAGACTATGGAATTAATGACTGCAAGATGTAGTGTTGGCCATCAACTTGGATAGCTTGAAAAGGACACTGGACAAATGTATGGAGTAAGAGCTATCATGACTGTATTACTTCCACTGTCAAAAGCAGTATGCTTCTACATATCAGTTGCTGGGAGACACTGCTGTTGTGCTCCTGTCCTTCTCAAAGACTTCCCACATGAAACCATAGTTGGTTGTCCACTATGAGTACAGGATGCTGGACTAGATGGGAGTTGGTCTAATCTTATTTTATTTAGAACTCTATGTGTTTTCATTTTTGAGAAAGATGGGTCTGCACATTTTATTTTCTAGCTAAGGACAGTTACTGGCATAAGCTATAGCCATTTATTTTTTCATTCTAGATATCTAGATAGTGTAATCTGAATGCCAGTATTTGAGGAAGGTATGGTTTATCAGTAACTATTTCATAAAAACTGCATCAAAAGTATTTTTTATTTCTATTTGTAAGACACAAATCAAAAGCTCAGAGACATGATTCTTGCATGCATTTATGAATATGCTTTATAAGAAGCTCATATTAAATTCAGATTTAAAGTCCTTTCAAATAATTAATCTATCTTTTAGATGATAAAAGTGCAAAGTGTAGCAAATTACCTGGGGAAACAGAACTCCAAAACATCAAGCTATTTTATTTGATATAAAAAATGGTAACAAATTGTTGAGATTTTTTTCTTTCAACTGCCCTTCTCCCACAAGAGTTCTGTGTTTTATTAGATCAAATATAATATAGAATATTACTTTTACTAATGTATTCTTTTTAAATACACTATTATCAAAGCCATAGAGGATGTTCAGAAAACAGACTACAAATCTCATAATGAGGTCTGCCACTGCAGTTTCAAATAAAACTATATAGCCTGGGTAGTAAGAAATCCAGGGAATGATCCCGAGAAAGTCACTTATAATCCAGCTACAGTGGTCTTTGTTTACACATGTTCTGGCAAAGTGAATAGATGTATGCTAGACTGGATAATTAAAGAATCTGCCAATTTACAGGTTTTCAATATTCAGAATCAGACTTCTAAAAACGAGATCTCAACAGGGCCAAAATATTGGAAACATTTTAAATTCTTTCAAGCACTGACATCCCATGTAGTCAATTTTATAAGCTTTTTTCCATAGTCTGTGGAATTAGGTTACCAAGAATTAAACAAGGAACTGTCAGAAATGAAGAACTTGCTCATGGAAATTCACAAGTAGTTTTCTCATGGTGATGGCAGATCTGGATTTCAGTTATGTGAGACACCATGCAGTTATCTACTGCTTGGTGACTGAGAGGATTTTTAATTTTTTAAAAAAATAAATCTTCCAAAATAGTTGATTCTTCAAGAACTACAAGCAATAGGCTCTGATTGATAGCTGCTATATGTTAATTTCACAACAGGGATGTAATTGAAAATTGTGACTGTGTGTGTGTGTGTGTGTGTGTGTTTTCATAGAATTCAGACACTCTTTTACAATGGCTATGAGTAGCTATCTACCTCCCATCAGAAAACCTCCCCAGCAAACAAGGTTCTACCAACTTAAAGCATGATGAAGGTAATCTGCAGTGTAAGAATTTCTGGAACTTCTTGGGTGGAGATCTTACAGCAGGATCCTATTAGTGAAAGTAACATTGGACAACTGTGGATGGCCTCAAGGCAGGACATTTAGGAACATTTGGTAAATAAAAATACCATAGAATGGTTTTGATATGAGTAAAGAAATCGTTAGCCCAAATAAATGGTTCTGTCCAGTTTTAATGCTCCAATGAAATCCAATCTAATTAGATTATATCTAATCAGGATACAATATTGTCCACATAGCTGAGATATCAGTGGTGTGTGCCTTTGCATTATAGAAAATAGTACCCTACTAAATCCAGAGCAGTGACTGAAGCAAACTAGGACATGGTCTCCACATAAAGCAATATGAGGGTAGATAGAATGCTGAGGAAGGAGACAGGATGCAACCATGTTAAACTATCTATGGACACCCCAGATTTGAATGCTCCAGCATATTAAAACACCCTGCGAGTAAAAGCAGCATTACCAGGAAGAATGGTTCTAGAACAGCTTGTTCCCAGTTGTTTTCTACTCATGAAGGAGTTTTGCACATAGGGGAGCATTATAAATGTGACCACCTATTTGCAGTCTGAAGTGGAACACTGCATGTAACACAGGCAGCACCAGAGAGGAGAAAGGGAGAGGACATACTGTCCAGACACTGCTGGATTCCTTTTGTACTTCCTTCAAAGGAAAGATGTTTTAACATGAACGTATCATTCTCTTTCAGAAATCTAATATATGCAACAGAACCATCTCTCTTGGCACACACAAAAGTGTACCATGTCCTTTTTATGCCATTCCCCATCACCACCACGTTTCTGCTCCTGCAGTCCACAGTCTAACCCTTCCAAATTCGTTTTGATGCATGTGTAGACAAGGTCTAAAATGCCTGCCACTGCTATATTTGTTTCAAGTAGACCAAACTGTACTGCCCAGGAAGATTACATTTACTTTTGTATAATCCATTGGAACAAGTGAGAATAATGATTACTTTTATTCAGATTACTTAGAATAAATAAGCGTGTTCTGGTTGAAAAGATAAATTGCTGTTGCAAATTAATGTTATATGTATAATGCTTCATTTTTAACTCTCTTTTTTTGTCAGAACAGTGCTCTGAGTCAAATAGCTAGAGTTTTTAAAGTTCTGGGAAGCAATTTAAGTAAGGGATTTTATGTCCTTTGCACTATTGCTGTATTTAGTTTAAATGAGCAAATAGTAGAGGAATGAAATTAAGAGATTTAAAGAAAGAAATGCAGCCTGAAAATAAAAATGAAACCTTGTTCTTGCATCAGAATTATTAGATCTTGCGATTTGCATATACAAATAATTCAGCAACATTCACTGGCATTATAAATACAGCAAGATCAAATTATAAATGTAATAAAAGAAAATATCACTGTATAATACACACATATATTATAAAGATCTTGACATAAATTAAATATAGTTTTGCATATACAGAATAAGGTTCAGTAGCAACATACTAAAAATGATACTGCATAATGAAAACATTTTCAAATGCTGGAAACAAAGATGTTCAAATTCCTTTAAAAACCAATTCATAAAAGTCATTTTCAAAACACTAATCAATACAGCAGGCATTCTTCTGTTGGGCCTGATTAACCCAAGCCATTAAGTATCTACTTAGTACAAGATTTCAAAACTTGCTTGCATCAAGAAATGCTTTCCACACTGAGTTGTCTGCCAAGAACTATGTTGTGTGTTGCAGGGAATTCTGGAGTGCATTGTGTCACATTCTTAAATTTGCGTAGTGAGACTAGCTGGCCCCTATACAGAATACGTATGTCCCACAGCACCAGGGCTGTTTCCAGGATTCTTTGGACCCCATGCAAGAGATAGCAGGAGGCCTGAACACGCAGAGGAGAGATGCAGAAACGTGCACACACAGAGATACACATCCACATCAAATACAAGAGAGTGCACACTTCATGCATTCAGAAGAGTACATGAGAGTTCAAATTGTGTAGGGTCACAGGGACGCAATGCTGCCCCTGCCCCCAGTAACCCTCTGCATGCTTCCTACTCCCACAAAGGTCTGCAGGGAATTTCTGAATGCAGCTAGAATATTGCTGCAGATATTTCTGCTCAAACCTCAGGAGAGCGAGAGTGGAGATGGCACACATGAGGATACTGGAGGTGGGGCTGGTGCACACACTCCTGGACTGTTTCAAGCTCAGGTGTTCTTTTGAATGCATGAGCAGGGCTTCCTCCAATATCTTCTTTTGCTCCTAAACTCCATGCAGAGGGCTAGCTGGCTGACTAAATGGGGCATGCGGATGCGCTGGCTCTAACAGCAGATGAGTCGGGGGCACAGAACCTGCGCTGCCTGATACAGCATCCACTACTGGTAACATGGGAGACCTCAAGTGGACCAGGCAAACTGTGAGCTTAGGCTCTCCCAACTTCTGCAACAGTGCAGAGTTAATCCTGAACGTTGTGGCTGATTGTTCGCTCTGCAAATCCTGTGACAATCAGGGGAGCAAGGAATCCAAGTACGGTATAGAATGGAAACACCTTGGCTGTCATACAGGCAACAGAAGGTCAAGACCAGAGCCTTCCTTTCCCCACACAGCTACATTTTCCCACACACATTAACTGTTTGCATGCCTGTGTGCACACTGCTCTTGTTTGTTTTTAAAGCATTTTTATGTATATAAACTATTAGAGGGGGCCCTGCCAGATTTTGCTAGTCCCTGGTGCCAGGCCTGCAAAGGACATGTCTCCTCCGCTGCTGTATTCTGCAGGAAAATATCAGTAACAAGTGATAAGATGCCTTTTGGTTAGCTAAGTTACAGTTCTTTATCTTGTTGTTAGTCCTTGCAAGGCATTAAAAAAGCAGATGCAATAAAGGGAGTGCTGGCCTGCTCCCTCCATGCATTGGAGGGCAAAGATCTGTAGCCAGGACGCTGCTGCATTAGTGTTAGCTCGCCACATGATTCAGGACGCTGATTGTGCAAGGTTCTAAATCAAACTGGATCTGCATGCCTATAGCAGACATCCAGCTTCATGGAGGGTGAAGCTGGGGAGTTAACACGCCCATGCCCTCTCCTCACACAAGTATAATCGCATGAGGGTTTTAACACACAAATAGGGCTATTGTTGACTCCCTGATAAATTGATAAGGAACCCTGGGTTTCTAGAAACATACTTCGAAATAAACTGCTTTAACAATATTACTATTTGTGCACTGTTTCTGAGTTAAGCATGTACTTAAGAGCTTTGGCAATCAATGTCCACTGTCACACAAGACAATAAGTTGAGTCACATAGTGACTAGATATACAGATCAGAACATATAAATTTCTAATCACTGTTTGGCATTTATTAATGCAATCTCATGCAATGTAAAAAAATTTAAGTGTGGAAACCCATAAATATGTTTGTTATACCATTGTACGAAGTATCACAGTCTTATTTGACTAAACACCTTGAAGTGAAAAACAAGCTTTCTAAAGTTGCAATTCACCAACCTCATAAAACAGATTAGTTGTGATTAAAAGTGATTTGGCTGGGTTTAGCACAGTATTTCCTCAACTGTGGCAAGTCTTGTCATCACCAAATGGGAGAACCTAGTAGAACTAGATTGTCTGAAGGGAATCCAACAAAGCCCACAGAGAAGGTTTTGTGCTTCAGATTACTTCAGAGAATTTAATCCCACGGAATTATCTGAAACTGTTGAGTATAGAAATTATTCCACATTGGGGGAGGAAAGCTGCTCATTTGGCTCCATTTTAAGTGCACTCATATTAGTATTACCAAAATGAGCCTCACCCCAAGTATTCTGGCTTCACTTGGGTAAATATAAGAAAAGTTAAAATATCCCTACTTCATTAATGGATTCCGCTATGTGCATTTCTGGCCCACATCTTACGTTTTTAAATATTGCTTTACAGAACAAGCAACAAATTAAGAGAGTTCTGGATGCTATTAGAAATATTATCTAATAATTACTTCCTTCCACCAAGGCAGGATTTTTCTCTACATCTGGAAATGACTTTGTTTGGATAATTTAAAAAGGAACAACTGCAATGCTTTCCCTTAAGCAGATTTCACAGTTACAGCTATGGTTGCTGGTCAGAGGTCAAGGAAGGGGTACTGGACCAGATACTAAGAGAAGCAAGGAATTCCAGTGTCATGGATGAGGGAACAGCAGCTACCTATGCTATTCTAGGTTTACTGAAAGCTAGGAAGTGGGAAATTAGAAGACGGAGACTAAATTGGTAACTGTAAAGACTATTTTTGTGTTATCAAGCTAAATAAGATACTTTGGCTAAGTGCAGAGAGGCCATTCATCAAGGAGCCAAGAAAACTGAGGGGACATATTCACCAGGACACCAAAAATGCCTAAAGGTGTTACTAATATCCAGTAGTCAAAAACTCAATACCAGGACTAGCACATGCCTCTATTGTAACAAAAATAGAGATATTAGGAAGAATATGATTATGGTTTTGTCATACCTAAATAAAAACCCCAGTATTTTGAAAACAGCAGTTTCCACACAATTTGTACTGCATTAGAAAGTGTCTGACACTCTTAAGGCTGTTGGAAGCAGCTTCTAAAGTGGTGGGTAGAAACAGTGGTTTTTTAAAAAAAAACTATCTTCATCTATTAATGTGCTCACAGATTTGGGTCCATAGTGTTCATTCCTCACATTTTGGAGTTTGGATTTCCAAACTTATTATGATAGAAAGCTTATTTTACATTCAACTCTTAACCAAATAATGGTGTTTGCTTTGGGGCTTAGAGAGCTTAACATCAATCACCTCTTACAATAAATTCTATTCATTAAGTGCATAACAACTGTACATATACATATAGATTTACAGAAGTGCATTACTGGGAAGACACAAGCAATAAAATGGCAGTGCTTTAAAAACAGTGTGCTTATAGACTAACCTGAACTGTTTTCAATTAAAAGTCGGTAAGTAAAAGACTCATGTGGACACCTTGCAATCCTCTGAATTGCTAAAAGTATCCACCTTTCTTCCAGTCATGTATTAAAATGAACATCGATTAAAATAATGCAGGAGCTGAAATGTAATGACCAGGTTAAAGTCTACATAGTTGTCAATAAGGCTTTCCTTGTTGTATTAAAAAAAACACCAATGAACAAGCCCAAACTATTGCATATTAGACATTTATATACAAATTATTCTTTTGTACTTGTGCTCTTTAATTTATGCCTTCTAAAAAGATGGGAGCAATAGATATAAAATGTACTGTGTGTTTTGTCATTTTTCTCCAAAGCTAGTTTTGTCCAGACGATGACATTGCCACATGCGGCTTTATATATTGTCACAGCCATTAAAGTAAAAACCCTAGGAAGCAGCCCATCATACAAGTCAGTTGAAAACATATGAGTTTTGTGCCCTAACAGTAAATGGTTTGTTGTGCACCAACAGCCCAAACCCAAATTTTGTGGGCACTCCTACATGTCCATACTTCACTGGCTACTGGGATAGTTCTGTATACTTACAATAAGGGAGAAAATTGTGAAATCATAGGTCATATAGGAGGTCTGAAAGCATACTGACATTGAGGAGTACTACACCATTTGTAGGGACACAATTCAGGACACTGTTCATTCCTATTAAGTACCACCGACGCTAAAGGAGCACAAGTGTATTTATCTGTGTCCTTAATTGAACACTAACACCAGTATTCTAAGGACTTGGAAGTAAATGTCTTGACTTCAGTAGGTGCTATTCCCTGATTCAACTAAAGATTTGTCATGACTATACTCCATTGACACCAGTGAAGCAAGTTTGCCACTATGTAATTACTGAAGTTGTGTTGCTTAGCCATAACTATCTTAAGCTAGATTGTTTTAAATTGAAAGTCTATGTTTTCCTTTATATATTTGTTTTCTATCTGGCAATATACCTTTTTGTGATAGCAAGAACAGAACCTCTTTCTTTTCAAAATACAAAATAGTTTCAAAATACTGATTAATTAACTTACATTAAATATGTTACTTTATGTTAATATTTCTTTTTAAAAAATTATATCAGGTTAAATAATTTAAGGTGATCTTTTAAGATTATTTAACTGAATTCAACGAACTCAGTATTTGCATTATGGTGCTAAGTTACAGCTTGCAATTATAACAGAACTACAGTATCTAGAGAATCTTGTCTTCAAAAATAATTATACGTTTTATGTTTTTTGCTAAGGTTCAAAATCTTAGACAGTTGCTTGTGGAGGATTCATGTACCATTATATATAATCCACTGAATGAGTTGTGCTTAACAGGAAGAATGCTTAAAAAATACCAAAAAAAGCAAACAGATATAACCTGGCTATTGAACGTTAAGATTAATAGTTGTAGAATATTAACCAACTTTCTAGAGCACCTCAAATAGTGTCTTCCACAGTCAGCAGTTCACATTAGCATCAATAGGTTTAAAAGTGGAGCAAGGTGCTGATGAACATAAAAGCATCAAAACACCGCCACAACCAAAAAAAGAATACTCTGCAAATACTGAGATGAATGCAGCAAGCAAATGCATATGCTCTTGGGTGGCCACACTCATTTCAGTGGGGTGTACACAGTGTTTCCTAGTAGCACGTGGCCATTGTGTGGAACTTGCTCTAAGAGAAATAATTGTTATGTGCATGGATTTGGATCCAGCTTATTTACTCTTATTCCTCTGCTTTATAAACACGGGTTATTTTATAAGTCATCTAAAAGTTAAAAACTAAAAAGTAAAAGGCAGAATTTCATAGATGTTCGGGGAAAACATGGGTATGATCCAGCCAAAACCAAGCATTTTTGAAGTCCCATTAATGAATTTTAAAAGTATTTATTTCCTGTTAATAATAATAATAATAATAATTTATTATTTATACCCCGCCCATCTGGCTGGGTTTCCCCAGCCACTCTGGGCGGCTTCCAAAAGAATATTAAAATACTATGTTACATCAAACATTAAAAGCTTCCCTAAACAGGGCTGCCTTCAGATGTCTTCTAAAAGTCTGGTAGTTGTTGTTCTCTTTGACATCTGGTGGGAGGGCGTTCCACAGGGAGGACTTCGATGGACTCCCATCCAAGGGGCTGATCAGATCCATGCACACTTAGCTTCAGCAGTGCTGCAGCATCAAGTGCTCCCAGACCATTAACTGGACTCCAAATCCCATTAACTTCAATGGGAAAAATTTAAGCATAAGCTTAATACACCCACTGAAATCAGTGGGGATTGAATATGCCTAACATAGGCTGGATTGTGCCCTATATTCATAATAGTTTATACTGTGATATATTGTACACGGCCATCTGTTATGCAAAACTTTAAAGATCACCTTGATCCAGCTTGGGGAACTAGATACACAAACACAGCCTTTGCACATATATCCCCAGCTGAATGGGGTGTCCCACATGCAAAAGTGTGCTAGATGTGCAGCTCCCCTATTTTATGTGCTGAAGCTGCACATGTTGAGCATTTCAAAACAATAGCAATCCTGCTGTTTGGGAGGGAAAGTGGGACTCTGGAATCAAATAGGTTCTTCAGGTTTTTTTTGAAACGGTTCTGCGCATGCTCCTTTGGATCAGAGAGTAAAAGTCTTGAATAATTTATACATCTAAGGAGGCATTCCAAGCAAGCCAAACATGGTAGTATGTACATTTAGAGTTTTTAAAAAGTCAATGGAAATAAATTAACATGATTTACAAATCTCTGTACAGATGATTAAATTAATAATAATAATAAGGCAGGAGTTTTCACTTGAAATTGGCATAATCAGAAAATATGTCAATGAAATCTTGTACCACTTTGTAGCAGAATTCATACTGTTCCTGAAAAGAGAAGAGGAATACATTTACTCTGATGAAAATTTCTCTGAATCATAAGAATTCCAGCGAAGCATGTTTAACTCTAAACTGGAGCATAATCATATGTAGCATATCTTACAGACAACATTTTTAATTTCTTATCCTGTTAAAACACTTTCTTTTTTGCAGTTTGTAGCATAATTAATTTTAAAATATAACTAAAACAACAACAACCGTTGGTTCACTGAAGAAGCAGACTATGAATGAGAGGTGGACAGTGAGCCCAATGGGACCATTTAAAATAACCATAAATCCTATCAGGAGTCACTGTCAAATCAAGAAGTTTCCCATTTACTTTTTCATTTTAATTAGTTATAGCCTGCCTCTCAGGGTGGTGAAGCCATCAAGAGACAGCTAAAAATGGCTATATTCTGATACCAGGACACATATGTAAGCCTGACTATTGCTATTGTTTTAAAAAAAACAACTGTGAGAGGCAAGCAGAGCACAAATAACCAGCTCTAATTAATCTGCCCCTTATATACAGGGAGGACATGGGTGGCACTGTGGGTTAAACCACAGAGCCTAGGACTTGCCTATCAGAAGGTCGGCAGTTCGAATCCGCGTGATGGGGTGAGCTCCCATTGCTCGGTCCCTGCTCCTGCCAACCTAGCAGTTCAAAAGCACGTCAAAGTGCAAGTAGATAAATAGGTATCGCTCCGGTGGGAAGGTAAACGGCGTTTCCGTGTGCTGCTCTGGTTCTCCAGAAGTGGCTTAGTCATGCCGGCCACATGACCCGGAAGCTGTACGCCGGCTCCCTTGGCCAATAAAGCGATATGAGCGCCGCAACCCCAGAGTGGTTATGACTGGACCTAATGGTCAGGGGTCCCTTTACCTTTATATACAGGGAGGCCACCCTTGCCGTAATTCCTTGATTGCAAAAGTATGCAATAATGTTTGGAATTGCCACTGCTATTAGCAGTTCAGAGGACCAGCTGTACACCCCTCTCCCCCAAAAATCCAAGATACCCTATAGCACTGTGCAGAGACTATTCAGCAGTTTCAAAAGTTGTTGTGGTATGGCTTTGCAGGTAGGGTTAGCTCCTAGTACTGGAAGAACACGACTAAGCATTGGAACTACATGTATTTGTGAACACCCAAGTCCTGTGTTGCTCAAATACCAACATCCTATTATCCTTTTGACAAATATTTTTGTGGTTAGAACAACATACCAGTGTTTGCACCATATGTGGTCTTTGCAGTCGTAAACTCTTCACAGCTTGAAATACATCTAAGAGCCCCTCAGCTTTGACTCGCTCCAGAATATTGCTGAGTGCAATGAATGTACCTGTTCTTCCAGCTCCAGCACTATAATACATATACATTTTTTTTCTTTAACAGGTTATATTACCAAATCCATATTCAATACAGTGAAAATACACCCTGAATTGATTCCCTGCTACTGAGAAGAATCCCTGCATTGCCTCATTGTTCTTTCCAAGGACTGGCAGAAGCAGAATAAATTATGTCAATTTGCTTAATATAAACATTTTCATGCAGATAATGGAATTTAGTTCTACTAGCCAAGGAAAACTTTCTTGAAATATAAACACGTCTAAATTTTTCAACCAGCCAAGCTTAATCTTGCAATCACTTTATGTGCATAAATGTTTACATCATGTTATTTCTAAACTAACAATATATAAACATAGTTCCTAGCACTTCTGGAAACTCTTCAAAACATCCTAGTCTCACCAGCCAGAGCCTGACCATCACTATGTGACTGACTGCTGTGCTGAAGCTAATGTAATGTATGAATTATAGCTCTAGCTAATAAGAAATTGGGCTTCAAAATCATGAACACAGTTTATCAAACAAAAGCATCTGGATCTGCCCAGATCCAAGATTGAGTCAGCCTTCACGGAACACTTTAACAGGTTCATACTTGTTGCTTACGTTGGAGAGAACAGATCTCTGTAGCTGACATCTTATGACAATAGGTGAGTGGTAGGTGAGTGTAGTTTGCCCAAAATGGCCTTGCAGCCCAAATTCAGAAGCCAGGCAGACCTAATTAGGCCTGTGGCCAAGAGATTCCCCATTGCTGATCTAAAACTCCAGGAAAGTGATATTAAAGCCTTGCTGACAAATGCCCCATTTCTGATAACTGAGTATCTGGCCATAGTTGTCCATTCCCTCTTAAACGCCCAATCAGAGTACAGAAAATCGTTTCAAGGTTACTAGATTGGTAACAGGGACTGGGCATTACAATCAGGTCATGCAGGCACTTCGTTAACTGCAATGGCACCTGGTCAATGTCTGGGGTCTGTGTATTTTAAATGTGTATGTTTTTTACAGAAAATTATTGTCTTTTTTAAAAAAATTGAAAATATATTTTTACATTTTTGTAAATATTTGTAATGGAAATATTGATGGGCAGAATAGAAGTATTGCAAACTTACAAACAAGCAAAGGAGCATGGAGCAAAATAAAATACAGAACTATTTACCTGCAGTGCACTGTAATGGGATGGTTTCCTGTCTGCTGTTGCTGCTTTTGGACAGCTGCAATGAGGTCAATCATTCCCTTCCCTTCAGCAGGAATTCCAATTTCAGGCCATCCATGAAAATGAAACTGTCGGACAAGTCTGCCCAGCTTCTCCTGGTCATTCAAAAGGAAGAAAACCACAAATTCAATGCAGCTTCAAGAATGGAATGGAACACTGGAAGCCAGCCACATACCTTATTATCTATAGGAACCTTTTCATATATGGTCAATGTAAATTAATCATGTGATTTATATAAGGTAAGAGGATTTTAACGAGTAATCTAAATTGAGCTAAATTTACATTTCAGTTGGCTTTAAGCAACCCTGAAGTTCAGAAAACCACAGCGGACACAGACGTATTTAAAATGTGATCATTAATACCTGATTGTGCATAATCAGGAAGTCCCTGACGCTTATGGCATCAGCCAGTGAGTCACTCTTTATCTCGATGGTAATCTCTCCATAAGTAACAGATCCCTCTGATGGCCAGTACTGAAAACATTTTTCCTGTAACATTGAGGGAAGAAAAAGGAATGAACGCTGCCTCCAGAACTTCTTGGTTGAAATATATTCATGCAGATACAGCACTGGTTCCTCAAAAACATTAGTAAGAACTAGTTCCTGTCTCCTTCCCCTCCCTCCAGTCGCACATTACATATTATACAGAATAACTATTTAATGCCCCTATATCTGAGTACTGAACAGAAGAAGAAAAATACAGGAAGTTCTACGCTCTCCATGTTTTAGGTGATGCCTGTTTTCTATGGGCAATTGATGTTACACAAGCACATGCTTGACATACAATACTTCTGCACTTTGGGAGACAAATGAAAAGTTTTTAAAAAGGGGAAAAGTTAGAAAGACACATTAAAAACTTTCACGAATCATATGACAACACAAGTTGCTTTTGTAATGACTTAACAATGATTTCAGCAACGCTTGAAACGGATATCACTGTAAAACCCATTATATCTCACCTTAAGTTAAGAAATGTAGTTTGATGCTACAACAAACATGCAGACTTCTTGCCACCATGCAGCATAGCTGTCAACGTTCCCCTTTTCTTAAGGGAAATTCCCTTATTCCAAATAGGATTCCTCACAAGAAAAGGGAAAAGTTGACAGCTACGCCATGCAACTGCTGACATGCAGTGCGGTCCAGAGGAAGTTAAGTAAGCACTATTAAGCTCCACTGACATCTTAGCACTTAATTCCCATTGATTTCCCAATTGACTTGATTATGTGTAACTTTCCCTAGAATTGTGACAATTTTTGTCTGAATTTTCAGTACTGAGGATCATCAAGCCAGGTTAGATACAATTCGCGTGAAGCTGTGTGCATCAGGAACCATGCTGCTACATGTCTCATTCTTAGCCTGAAAATCTTTGTCAAGAGCAAAGCATTTTTTTAAAAAAAAGTGGGGTGAGGAAGAAGAACAGCAAAACATTACAGTGACACCACATAGTCCCCAGGCTGCACAGCACTCTGCAGCTAAACACAGCTGGGCTTTGCTAAGATTTGGTGGTATGAAGCATACTTGTGGCTATTTATAGGCTAATTATCTTGTGTGCGTATATGTGTGTGTGTGTGTGTGTGTGTGTGTGTGTGTGTGTGTGTTGGAATGTCCTGAAGAAAAATTTCACTTCCTCATCACACTTTACGCTATTCATAACAAAATATGTTGTTTTTTAAAATTGGGCAAAGTGGTCATACCTGCTCCCTTTCGAGAACTTCAGTGAGCATTACAATTGTGTGGCATTTCCATTCCCACACCATTCGCCAGAAGTCTTCCACAGTGTGAGGAAGAGGTCCTTGTGTTGCAATGAAGTAATCCTTTTGGCGATAGCCCTTCACAGTAAAAAAAACATAAATGCAACGATTACCTGATGCCTCAGTGATTTCAATTTTTTAACTCCAGGCAATCTAAAAGTGATTCTAGACTAACTAGAAATATCAGAACAATCAATTCTTTTCAGAAAGCTCCAGAATGAGCCACAAATCCAGAAAACTGTAGTTAGTCCCTTACATACAATGGAAGGATAGAGAAGCCAGTTCAGGAATAGAAAAACACTTAAGATTTGTATTGTATTGTATTGTATACTACTAGCACGGCATTGATATCCTGCCTTTCCTCCAAGTAGCTCAAAGTGGTACACATGGTTCTCCCCCTCTCCATTTTATCCTTAAAACAACCCTATGAGGTAGAATAAGATAGGCAGAGAGGCAGTGGTTGCCCAGGTTGCCCAGAGAGCCTAAGGTTACCCAGTGAGTTTCATGGCTGAGTGAGGATTTAGACCCTTTATCGCCCAGGCCCTAGTCTAACACTCTAACCCAGGGGTCAGCAACCTTTTTCAGCAGGGGGCCAGTCTACTGTCCCTCAGACCTTGTGGGGGGCCGGCCTATTTTTTGAAAAAAATAATAATGAACAAATTCCTATGCCCCACAAATAACCCAGAGATGCATGTTAAATAAAAGAACACATTCCACTCATGTAAAAACATGCTGATTCCTGGACCGTCCGCGGGCCGGATTTAGAAGGCAATTGGGCCACATCCGGCTCACGGGCCTTAGGTTGCCTACCCCTGCTCTAACCCCTACACCACACCAGCTGCCATTCATGATCTGAATTCAGGCAATAATCTCAGGTGGCTGCCTCATGTGGGCGTGATGAACTGATACTCCACCTGGCTCCCTGGCTGCCAAGTCAGCCCTGAAGAAGCCTTGCATGGTTGTGTTTACTGCTGCCACCCATGTGAGACTTCTGTGAGGCCTCTGAGAAAGGACAAATGGGGTCCTTCAGAGTGAGAGTAGGAGCCAGGTGCCTCTCACCGCCCACCTCCTGCGAGACAGACTTTCATGCAAGTCCTGTAGGCGCATGCATTCTCTCTCTCTCTCTCTCTCTCTCTCTCTCTCACACACACACACACACACACACACCACAAGAGAGAAATAATATATATGATTTATAAAGCCAATGGACAATCCAGCAAGTGTCTGAAAATGTAATTAGGTGGCACTAGAAAGACTGTGGGAATTTAACCGGGTTCTTTAACTGACTTATTAAGCTTCCCTCGAGGACTGTATTAAAGTATTAGAAAATAAAATAAAAATCTAAGGGTCAAGAGAAAAAAGATGGCAGTGTGTATATAGAGATGAACCCTACGACTGAGGCCATGAAGGAGTAAATACTGTTCAGGCAGCTGAACTGTATTTGGAAGAAGTGGAGAAGAGGAAAATTCTTATTTGATAGCAAGTAAATGCTTCACTGCAGGTGGGGACCTCAATTTCTGTTTTCTCTTAAGGAACAAGGAGAGCAGGGAGGTTTGTCTCTCTCTGCTGACATTTTAAGTGCAAAGCCATACTTTTTATGATGTTGATAATTTGATTCTTTTTGAAAATTCTCAAGTTACTCTTCAATATAGCTCATGTGGTAATGATAAAAGCACACGTGCAACCATGTTGCCTGCTAGTCGAAAACAAAGTTGATTGCTGAAAAGACTTGTAAAAACCAGTACTACACATATTCCACATACACAGAAACACTTACGTCTATGAAGGAAGCATTGATATAATCCGTATACTCCTGACCTCTTTTCATTGAAAGAATCACTCTGTTAAAGTCATCTAAAATACAAAAACACCACATATTAGGTTTCTTAGAATACTTAGCATTTTATAGTCAATAATACAATAAAGCTATGAAGCTTCAGGCTTTCGTAGAATCAAGTTTACGATATATCTTTGTACTTCAGCCTAGCAGTGCCACCTGCTGTTGAATGTGTAACATAACTGTACACTACTAGGTAATTTGGATTAATAAAAGTATTTCGGTTTTTACAAAGAGGAAAATTGATATCTTACATGGGATGATTTGGATAACTCTGGCTTTCTTCATATTTGCGGGCAGATTACCAGTTCTCATGTTTTCTTTCATTATTCGAACATTTGTTAATTTCTACAGCAAAAAGAGAGATTGGGCTAGGACTTTGTAGATTACTGTATAAAAACACAGAATACCAAAAATGGCTAACAGATACACATCAAAATTTCATGATATCCTGTTCCTTTGAGAGATTTCTAGTTGATTCACCTGATCCCAAACCACCTAAACCTCCACCTGTGTTCTTTTATGTTACACCTATATGGAAAGCATTTTTTTAAAACCTGGAAACTAAGACACACTGCTTTTGTTTTCTGCAGGCAAGGTAGGTAGCTAGAAAGAGTGTTTTATAGGGGCTGGATATGTACAGTTCAATTTCTAGTAGCTTGTATGTATTACTTGTTTCTAGGTTAGATTACTGCAATGTGTTATACATGGGGCTGCCTCTGAAGACGGTTTAGAAACTTCAGCTGCTGTGAAATTCAGTTGCCAAGTTTTCACTGGGGCAAGACAAGCTGAGCATATGGCGCTAATCCTTGCCCAACAACACTTGCTGCCAATTGGTTTCTGAGCCCATTTTAAAGTGTTGGTGCTGACCTATGAAGCCTTAAGCGGCTCAGGACCTTGATACCTTGAGGAATCTCCCTATATGGACCTACCCAGACCCTGCGTTTGGAGGCCCTTTTCTTTGACCCTCCTCTTCCCAAAAGGTTCAGAGGCTGACAACATGAGAACAGGCCTTTTTTGTGGTGGCTCCCCATTTGTGAAATGCTCTCCCCAGAGAGGCTTGCTTAGTGCCATCGTTACATGTCTTTAGGTACCAGGCAAAAACACCCAAGCCTTTGGCCATTAAATATTCTATGGCTTTTTAAATGTGGAGAGACTGTTATTATGATTTTTCTGTGGGGTTTTTTGTTTTTTTTTACTATGCTATGTAAGTTATGTTTTTAATATTGTACACTGCCCTGGGATCTTTGGATAAAGCATGGTATATTATATTAAATTAAAGTAAAGTAAGTTAAAAAATAAAGGTAGTATGTACATATTAAACAATAAGTATTACACACAGAATCATAGAATTGTAAAGTTGGAAGAGATCCTGTGGGTCATCTAGTCCAACCTCCTGCAATACAGGAAAGGTGAACAATGATGTTATAATTTACCACAAATGTATGTATGAATGTAACATAAAAAAAAAACTTCCAAAAGTAGAAGGGACAATTACTTTTGTTCATATTTGCAAATTCAACAGATCTCAAAATGCAAAAGAATGGGTTGAGCTACAGTTAAGTCAAGAAAGTATAACTGGTGTTAGCCTTAAAACATAACTTCACTATATTCATAACTCCAGACATATTATATATGCTATGCATAATATGACTATTATCACCAAATTCTAATTCAGGTGAAGTTTCTTTATCTAAAAAATACCCAACCCCAACCCAATACTCTAAGAGGATTAACCTTTTAAAAATCAGAGTAAGAAACTATTTCTTTTAAGTGTGAGCCTGAAATCTTTGTAAATTTTTATTTAATACTTACTTTAAACTCTTCTTCTAGCCCTAGTTTGACAAGATTTGGTGCTGCATTGTGCGATGGCTGCAGGTGCTTTTCTAAGGAGGACACATCTAGTTCTGTGTCACCATAGAGGTAGTATTCAAGTAAGGCTTGATAAATGAAGGAATACTGCATCTGTAAAGAACGTAAGCCATTTTATAAGCCAGGACACTTTAAATATTACTAATCGCATATAATATATGATATGAATAACCTCCAGCTATCTCATACACTTTTATACAGTAGTCAGAAATGTAACTGTTGCCTTTACAAATAGTAGGTAAAAAACTTACACATACATTATGATTGAATAAGCCAATAAAATACAGTTTACTGTTAAGGAACAAGTCCCTCTCTCATCCACCGGAGCGACCACAAGGAGATTGGAAGTTTTCACTTCCATTTTCAATTAACCCAAGTTCAGCATTACATCAAAATTCTAAACTGTGGCTAATATATGGTTTATTGAAACAATCCACATTCAAAAACCAAGGCTTGGAGACTAATCACAGTTCGTTTGAGTTTCGATTAATCATCCTAAGGCAGTTCAACAAAAGTTGAAGTGAAACCTTACTATCCCCTTTTTCTGACCACACAAAAGGCTAGAAAAAGCAAGAGCTTGACCTAAGTTTATTCCCATAATGATAAAATGTATCTTATCCTTATGTAATAATTCATCCTTATGGCATTTAGGAATTTTGGTGACAAACCGCAAACTGCAAAGCAAAGGAAGAATCTTGGTTGCAGCTAGTGATTTGTCTGGAGAGAGTTAAAAAAATTAAACTACAGAGAAGCTTCATCCTTCAGAATAAATTAACAGCTCACACCCCATAAAAGCATTCTAGAATCACAAAGAGCCATTTAGAACACAAAAGATGAATCACACCTTTAAAAAAGAAAAAAGAAAACAGAGACTAAATATAGCGAAAAATAAGACTGTGCTAAGGTGGAAGAATTGGAGTTTTTCAGGGCAAGAGAATTAATACAGATGTTTTGTATCTCTGGAATTTAGGAAGTTCTCTTATACTATGTCAGACTAGCTCAGTATTGTTTACATCAGGGGTAGTCAACATGGTGCCCTCCAGATGTCCCTGAACTACAGTACCCATCAGCCTTAGCCAGCATGGCAAATGACCAGGGCTGCAGTCCCAACAACATCCAGGGGCATTGGCTATCCCTGGTCTACACTGACTAGTAACACCCCACTACCCGTGTATCATATAGGCCAGGGTGGGGAACCTCCTGCTGTGGGCTGAATTTAAGCCCACAAGGCTGTTCCTCAAACTGTGCTCAACCTGCCTCCTACTCGATGTCAAACATGGTCAGGTGAGGGCAGGTAAATACGTGGCTTAATGACTGACTGCCGCGTGGTGAACTCAGTCACGCAGCCTGTCCCTGCAGAAAGCAGGGCTGGACTTACAGCCCAGCAGATGGGCTGCCTGATCAACTCTAATGGATTGGCCACGCACCGAGCTCTTTGTAGGAAACTTCATTGTGCGGCTGATCCCTGGATGGCGAGTTCACCCCTGCTGGATTGGCTGTGTGACTGAGTTCGCTGCCTTAATTTCCACTATCCCTGGCTCCACAATTTGCTGCTCTAATTGGCTGCTGCTTTGGCACACTTTTTAAAATATAGGTCTTGTCTGCTTTGGAATAATGATGTCATCACATAGAGACATAGATGCTGGTCTATGACCATAATAAAGATTTGGATTGGATTGGATGTCATCGCATAGCCAACCATGATTAGCCAAATGACAATGTCACTGAGGACAAGCAAAGCTGATTTAGTATTAAAGGAACAGTAGATGAAGACTGCAAAGAAGTACTGCTTTTTTGGTAAGGGAGCACAGGTGCATTCCCGGGGTGCAAACACTTTCCTGCTCCCACCCACAAGTGACGAAAGGTGTAATGTTTTTCATGGGTGAGGGCAGAAAATGTTGGCCAACACCTCCCTCCAATTGGCTGAGTCATTCTGTCATCTTTTAAGCTGAAAAGATTGATAAAGATGACAGAAGGTGTATTTTATTTACTTACATCGGTCTGAACCATTTGTTGGCGTTGATTGCGGATTCTTGCCACAAACTCAAAAACGTCGACTTTTTGCTCGACATGCATCATGTCAATCATAGCATCGATTACTATGAATGTGCCTGTTCGACCCACACCAGCACTTAAGAAGAAAGGAAACGCAACAGGAATTAGGAGGAAAATGATGAAACATATTGCAGTAACCTTTTTGGACTTGGCAATCCTTCTTCTGAAGTCTTACTCCCAGTATTTCTGATTTTCTTTGTCCTCCTTACTTATTTTGCCATCACTATGACAGGTCAGAGCAGACTCTCTCCACTACGTTTAGTGGCAGTATCAACACCTCCAGCATTCAGTTTATTGTGAGACAGGACCCCCTATTTAGGAAGTGCTTCCTTCTTAACACAGGAGTAGGGATCGCCAAGCAATCCCACCCTCCGTGCTTATGTAAAAAACATGTGTGGGTCCTTTGCAAATATGGCTGCATGCTCAAAGGCTTTCTCGCAACCTGGAATCCTGCCCAGTTGTGAGACAGTCTTTCTGCAAAGGTCCCAAGGCAACAGTGTTTCATTCTTTGTCCAGGGCTACTTCGCATTGGGTTGGGGACTCACAGCAAGAAGTCTGAATGAACATGAATAAATCTAAGTTGGGATAGAAACTCAAAGTAACTCAGATTAAAGTATCAATTGGACCATACCCATAAGTAATCTTGAATCTACTTCCTGCTGCTTATGGTCAAACTACATAATGTGGGGTTCACTGTACCTTTAATTGCAAGTGTGCTGCAATCACACATATTGTAGCACAATTTACAGTGACAAAAGGGCTGTGTAGGGGCTACTGAAACCTCCCTGCTGCTTTCTGCTCTTCCACCTAGAGCCTTCCTCCAGCTGCTGTTCTTCTAGCTGGACTCACTTCGGTATCCGGGCGAAAAATTATCCCATGGGATGGGCTAAGGAGGGGAAATCAGGAGGTAAGACAAGGGTTCCCTCCTCCACCCACTCTTTTCACTTTAAGACACACTTTGCACATCCCCAAGTTAACTACTTTAGGATCTTGAACTTGAGACTCACCTTTTATTTTTAACTAGCACCTTATGCTGGCCTTATGAAGAGATAAATACAGTCTTACCTTGGATCCCAAAAGCCTTGCGAGTCGAATGTTTTGGCTCCCAAACGCCGCAAACACGGAAGTGAGTGTTCCGGTTTGTGAACGTTCTTTGGAACCCGAACGTCCGACATGGCTTCCAATTGGCTGCAGGCGCTTCCTGCGGCCAATTGGAAGCTGTGCCTTGGTTTCCGAACGTTTAGGAAGTCAAACAGACTTCCAGAATGATTCTGTTCGACTTCTGAGGTAACACTGTATACTGAATTGAATTCTAAAATACCATTTTGACACCAATATGAACATTAGATATAAAAATGTACAGTATTGATCTACTGTGAAATGCTAAAATACTGTCCTAGTGTTTAATAGCACAACCACTAGAGGGGGCATGGTTGCTACTGATTACTGATAACTCAAATGATTTTCAGCCTTCCTTTCAGAGGAAAAGGGCCTGGCATCCTGTGCTAGGCATAAATGTTCCTCTGGTATCCTATTATTTTATTTTGGTCTGTTGTTCTTGTGATGTCATATTCCAGCTTTCTAAATCATAACTTATTTCCTTAGACCCCTTCCCATTTATTATATATACACACAAAAAAGTTTATCAGTGATACCACTTCTTCTAAGCATCCTGCTACAAATTGTACAAAGAGCATTTTTACATTTTGATTGGGCCCTGATTACTTTCAAGTGTGGTTTAAGAATGCATGAATCACCCATGCTTCCTCCTCCATCAGACTCAGATGGCCTTCCCCTACCTCCTTCACGGTACTGGTAGCTACATATAAGGCTACATAGACTGCTAAGAATACAAGTACATTACTACGAAGAGCTTGTTCCTTTTCCTGTTCCATCTCTATCTTTTTTCACTTCTGTGCCATATCTAAGCTTGTGGCAGAGACTGTATTGTTTTCTTAACCTAGAAAACTGCTGGTGCTTAATGAATATATTTATGCTGATAGTAAAGTTTTGTACGATGGGCTATTTTTAAAATTGTAAAAAAGATTCCTGAAGGGAGATTTGCACAGGCATATCTTGGCATAAGTCACAACAAATGGTCCGTCTCTCAAAATGGAAAAGGGGACAAATTAATCCCTGCTGATAAATAACTAAAGAGAAAATTTTGCTTTTTTTCACAGGTGATACAATACAGATAATCATCATCCAGAAGAAGCCAGTTTCCTGATGCTAGTTCTGATGTTGGCTTGTTCTGCTCTTTCTCAGAGACCCTAGTAGGAAAAGCCCACATTAAGGAGGCACTTGTTGCTTAATCATGTAAAAATTGATTTTGCCCACTTCCTGTTAGGCCACCCCAAGGTAATTTTTCATGGGTATGTGTGTGTATCTGCATATTTATACATACACATACCTGCAGTGAACCACAATTGGTCCAGCATGTGCAGGATTCAAAGATTTTACTTTCTTTAGGAATTTGAGCATTCCAATAGGTGTGAAAGGCACTCCAAAATCAGGCCAGCTGGTGAAATGAAGCTGTGTCACAAGCCTGGGAGCTTTGCAGCCATCAGAAACCTGCTGGAGAGCCAGAAACAAAATATGAGTATGACCATTTATTTCTTTGGCTAAAATCAGCAAACAATCCAGTTAGCGTGACCGATCCCTCCCTCTTCAGACATCAGCGGTAGCAGCCTAGTCTAAGAATTAATTTTAAATGTTCAGTATATAAAGAGAATTACAGAGTTACTCAGCTGCCAGCAAAAAGCATAGAAACTGCAAATTAAAGCATGTGCCTTAATGGCCTCACTTTGTAAGTCATAAGTGCATTCCATGACCTTGAATGTTGTGCTCATATAGAACTTAGTCTTCATGCACCCACACTTCCCCTTCTTTCAGCAAGAGTTATTGTGGGGACACCTTAACCTGTAAGCACCCCTGGCCTGAGACTGGCAAGTGGATGGAGAACAATTTACCCCAATTGGAACTATAGACATTTCCCTCCCAAAAGAAACTTCAGAGAACAGAGAGCTACTAGAGCTTTTGGTGTTTAATGGCAACATGAAAACAAAAACTACATGCAGAATGCCAAATGAAATCTCACTTCGGGCACAGTTTAATAAAATATAAGTATTGAGTAGAGCTAAGTTTTCATGTGACAAAAACAGTTTTCACTCAACAAAAACAGACAATTCCAAATACGTATTTTAGAGGTTAAAAATAGATCAGGAACGTTTTCCAATTATGAGAAATATTAAATGGGGTCTTTAACTTACTGACTGAATACAAAACTTCCGAATAGTATAATCCACAAGAACTATACAGTCCTCCACAGAAACTCGGATGTTTCCGTAAGTCCAGCATCCCTGATCAGGCCAGTACTGGAAACACTTGTCCTGTGCAAATGTAAAGAATACACACAGTCACTTCAAGCTGCAATATATGCCCCTCAAATAACTGAGCTACTATAAAGCTGTACAATTATTTTGAGTCTATTTAAAGTATGCTTTTTAAAATTCTAAAACGGAAACTGACACCACCTAACTATATTAACAGTGAGTTATGAAATACCATAGGACCAAAAATTCATTAAGGCATGACTTCATCCCTCTCTGATTTTAAAAGCCCGTTTCTCCAGGTTGCAGGATACAATAATTTCAATCCAGAGCCATTTGTAGCCAATGGTTACATGACATTCTTTTAAAAATCTATACTGCATACAATGAGAGAATTGTTGAGAACTCTGTCAACATTTCTCTACGAATGCCAGGAGAGGTCATCCTTGAGCAATAAAAGTTGCATGCTCCTCAGTGACCGAGATATATTTATTTTGTTAGCATCTGTATTGGAATTGCCTTTAGATGTTTTTCTTGTCCTACTGCTTATGTTTGCCACCTTGGGCTCTTTGGGAGGAAGAGTGGGATATAAATTTAAATATTATTACTATTATTATTTTCTGCTTCCCAAACACACCTTATTCACTTTTAATTAGCTACCTAAAAAGCATAACAGGAAATGAATATGCACACGAATATGCTCCAGCCATCATTTTCTACCCTGTTGCAGATGAGCTGGGAAATTTCATATTGTATTTTATGAAATCAGTTTTATTCTAGGAACTAGTAATTGGGCTGGAAGGTAAGCTGGAGCCTGAAAGTCCATCTAGCATTCCAGGAAAGATAATGAAATTTGGCAGTGAATTAGGGACGAGAAAAATGCAGTCAAACAATTCTCAGCCATTCCCGCCCCCCACAACACATGGCTACTAGTCGTAATAACTATGCTGTGCCCCCAACATTGGAGGCAGTAATGTTTCTGAATACCAGTTGTTGTAAAGTCCTGCTTGAAGGTTTCCCACAGGCATCTGACTGGCCACCGTGGGAACAGGATGCTGGACTAGATGGGCCATTGGCCTGATCCAGCAGGCTCTTCTTAACTTCTGACACAAATTACTATCTTCAAAGACGTTTTCATAACCCTATGCAAGTGTATATTCTCAGGTGGAAAATAGATGCAGAATAAATAATACATATTTTCCTACCAATGAAAACTGTACAGCGGACGCTCGGGTTGCGAATGTGATCTGGGAGGGATGCACGTTCGCAACCCGCAGCATTTGCAACCCACAGTGATGCGTCTGCGTACGCAAGTTGCAATTTGAAGCTTCTGCACATGTGCAAAGCGTGAATTAGCACTTCTGCACATGCACGGCCACCGAAACCCAGAAGTAACCCGTTCCGGTAGTTCGGGGTTTCGGCGGTCTGCAACCCAAAAAAACGCAATCTGAAGCGTCTGTAACCCGAGGTATGACTGTATCTCTATAGGTAATTCACAACTGCCATAAACCAGGGTTAAAGCCCGAACATTCACATTTGACTGAAAACATGATTCAGAAATGACACACACACACCATTAAGTTTCTCAGTTAGTCACCAATTATTTGCTCAGAAGTGAAGAAAGTTTAGTTAAGCCAGCATGCTGCAGCGATTGTGTCAGAAACCCAAGACTTATTAAAGAACTCGGAACAGGAAGTGGTAACATTAGTAACAGTCTTGTGAGTTATGGGAAAACTCCAAACAGTATGAGGGGAAATATTTTAAAAATGGGTCCTACCTCTTTTCTCTCTTTCACATTTGTTAACATGACAATAGTTGCAGACTTTTGTTCCCATATCATCCTCCAGAAATCATTTACAGTGTCTTGTTTAGGGCCTATACATACAACACAGCTATTTAATCAAAAACTATGATGAACATAAACAATACTACTGTTAAAAAGGAAAAGGGGAAAAAAATCTTTATTTCATTTATTTAAAAATATCTCTATAGATAATAACGTTCAAAGCAGTTCACAAGATTTAAAACCAACCAAATAATTCCACAGTAAATACTAAAGAGGTAGCAATGCTGCCCAGAAGCAAAATTGTCAAACAAAAGCCCAAGGAAATAAAATAGTCTTCATCTAGCACCTAAATAACGCTAGCATATGTGTCAGGCAAACAAATGTAGACAGGCTATCCAAAGAGGCAGAAAAGGTCCTGTCTAACCTTAGACGATAGGGCACTCAGTGCAGGGCCTTCAAATATGATGTAATGGGTAACTTCATAGAGGACAAGGCTGCACTTTCATTAGATGGAAATGGTCTGACAGCAAACCCATGTGCTTCCCATATTACTGTATATTTAAAGCAAAGCTATGCATCTTAATGCAGCTTATTAAAAAATAGCATTTCTCACAAAATAGAAATATCTGATTCTAGTTCATAGGAGGAATGATGTCATTGTGACCATGCTATCTTTCATTGTTCAAAATCTCCCTTTCCTTTCATTTTGGCTTGGGGTGCTTCTAGATGGCAACTTCTCACACAACTGGAGCTCCAGCAGGAACTTTGTAGAAGGCGTATTTCCTCATGTGGAGGGTTGGCAAGGTGGTGGTTGATTTCTCACTGATTGGTTGATTTTTTTCCTGATGTGCTATATAGGGCTTGGCCTTAGGCCTAGCTGCCTGTTGATGTAATCTGGAGAAATGGATGAAATTGCACTAAGTGCTTAGTCCATGTCTTGAGCAGCCCATCCTTCACGTCTGGGTTCTGCTCAGAGTTAGCACGCCAGCTGCAATGGGTGGCTTAGAAACAGTCCAAGGCTAAATGCCTGGAGCAGGACTACTCATCTACCCTCCCTTTTCTCTAAGGAATGTGTGAACATGCAGAGTGGGGTATAAAGCCAAAGCTGTATTCAAAAAGCTCTTTAAAATCTGACTGCCTAAGCATAAGGGTAAATTCTGAAGAACACATTTGCTGAAATTGATTTGTACATGCAGATGAATAAAGCAAAACATTTAAAAGGAGAAATGGATGAAATAATGGAGATACCTTGAGCTGCTATAAATTTATTCTTTTCCTTGTAGCCCTGGAGGAGAATAATGTACACAGTTGTCTTTTAAACTTATGCTCTTACAATATGAATTTCAAAACTGTCAATGTGCTGCTTGCTTTAAAAATTTAAAAAGTAATTTAAAAAGAAATCTATTCACTTACATCTATATATGAAGCATTGATGTAGTCTGAACACTGAAGTCCACCTATTTGCGTTAAAACTACCCTGGAATGGTCGTCTGTAAAGAACAAACATACACAATTAGAAGCTCCTTTGGCAAATATAGATACAGTGCTAACAACCTTCTGAAACACATTGTTTTCTTCTCAGCAACAAAGCAAACTCTAAAAACATTATTCTGCCTGATGAATACCTTAAGCCAATAGCAACACCATTTGATTTATTAAATTTGTATACCACCCTTCATGCGGATATCCCAGGACAGTTCACAACACAAAAATGCAAAATGAGAATACATAATAAATACATGATAAAATAAAGCAAAACAAAAACCATTAGTGAGACCATGAAACAAAATCAAATTTACTGATGAATTCTACTTCAGCAGTTTCACTCCGCGGTCCACTTTTAAAGTTCCTTTCTCAAAGAATATTAACATTAAGTTTTCATCTAAGACTAAAATATCATCTCACTGTTTCTGAATGCAGCCATTTCTATTGTCAAATATTTGTCCCTTTATAATTTTCATGTAGAGACCGACCTGTTTGTCTTACGCAGGCAGAAGAAGGGCAGGTTAGAAGTGACACTTGTCAGGGATCAGCATATGAACAGCCTTAATATGGCTGATGCCATTACTGTTGCCTCCAGCAGCAACCAGCTAAAACCATGCCAATGTATCATCAGTGATGTACACCCATCCTAAATAATTATATTTCTCTCTCACAGGCCTGGGGTGACAGGCCTTCCCTTGTTTACATTCAGCCCCTCATGTAAAAAGGTGACCCAGCCTAACAGAGAGATAGAAGCCCTGGGACAAGGCACTGCTACAAACCCTGATACCAGCTCTGTCCCCAAATGCACTCAGGCAAAACTGTTGCAGGACCTAATGGCATCAGATAAACACCAACAAGAATTCATTCATGTGCAGTCACCCTATTCTCTTGACTGTAATTTATTTTAAATTGATTTTAATATTGTACTTTTAAATTGCTGCAGGTCATCTGAGGCCTTATGATGAAGGGCAAGAAAGAAATCAAAGCAACGATTGTCATCCTGGTATCACCTACCAACAAGGACAAAGCTGAAGGAGAACTCAGGAAGTTTGAGTCTATTTATTTAGACCGTAATCAAACCATAATGGTTACCTCCCCAATTATATCTGTTTAGCAAAGGTTAGAAAAACCATGTTATCAGTGTTGTGAATTGTCAATGCGATTATCTTAAATATGCAGAGCTGGCCCGACCATGATGCGGGGTGAAGAGCCCACCTTAGGTGGCAGAAGTGCAAGAGGCGGTGCTCCGTCCGCCTGCTTCTGCTGCCAATAGGGAGGTGTTCGGGCATGTGACGTTGCCAAGCGAGTGGCAACGCTTTGAGGAGTGCCCTGGCTTCCACCAAGTTTGGTGAGAGGTGGGAGTGGTGATGGCGGAAGTGGAGGAGGCAATTCCTGTTTTGCCTCAGGTAGGAAAATGGGACAGGTCACCCCTATAAATACGTTTAAGCTTAATACACAACAGTCACTGTACATTTTGGTCATTTGGACGAAATGTTTACTATTTTTCTCATTATCCATGCACATTTGTATCTGCCAACTGAGAATAGTACCAATGCATGCATCTGTTGAAGGAGACTCCAGTCAATAAAAGCTAGGGCTAAAGCTTGTAGCCTTTAGATGCCACAATACCGTTGTTTCCTTCTGCAACAGATTAACATGGGTACTTGCATGGAAAACACTATTACTTTAATAAGAATTTGGTCCTTCCCAATATAAACCTTATTATTTATAATAAATCAACAAATCATTAATACTCACAAGGTAGTATGTTGGGATATCTGTTCTTTTCTCTGTTTTCCTCTTTATTTGCCATCTCAAGTGTTCCTTGCATATATCCAGGAGGTAATGACTACAGGAAAAATATGTAGTGTCGGTTCAAAACAGCATACTACAGTGAGTGGTTACATAGAGGAGATGGTTTAAGTAAAACAGTTGTATCCCATGGAGCTCAATAATGCCCGCATAAAAAGGTTAACAAAATTCTTTGAATCCACCAAACCCCAGGAATAAGTTCCAGTTTCAAAGAAAGATGAGTGTTTGTTGTTTGCGCTGGCAACTTGAAATAACAATCTCAAAATGACTCATGTAGTGACCATGCCATTAAGAACTGAAGCATAAACATTGAAAATGAACAGGATTATCGAGTATGGATGAAGGACTCAAAATCCCAGTCATGTGAATCCAAAATAAGTTCAAAATATGCAAGGACAATCAAAGTGTGTGTGTGTGTGATGTGATTAGCTTGACGTGCTATGTTTTTAGAAATCTATTTCAATCCACATATAAATGCTCATTAGAAACTATAATGAGTATAAACGTTTAAAGTTTTTAAATAAAATATGTCTGCATAGAAATCCAGGTTCCAAATCCACACCAGGGCCTTGTGCCTGTAATTTGTGGAAGAAAACTTGCACTCACTTACAATTTAAGTGACACATGTAGTTTGCACCTTAGACATGCCCATCAAATACATAACATACCATTTGACCATCAACGCCAGAAGGCAGCGTTGATATTCACTAGGTTCATGTCCCAATCAATTAGGGGAGAAATGCACCTGGAGGCATGCTTCTATGAACAGATTTCCAGCTGCACTGGAAAGTGTGCACACCTGTACCACAATATGTCCTTGGAGTCAAATCATTCAATCCCAGTAGGAATACTCTCTCTCAAGCCAGTAGTAACATGCAACACCTTGTTATACATTACTCTATCTGGACCAGGACTTCCGTGTTTTAAAATAGGGTTTCATGTAGTTTGCATTACTAAATTACACTTCTACATTACTACATTCAACTTGTTTTTATTATTGCTTGTTAGCCGCCCTGAGTCTGGCCTTGGCTGGGGAGGGCGGGGTATAAATAAAAAAATATTATTATTATTATTACATTTAAAATAGGTACATTGGTACATTCTTCCATTTTGGAGGCAGGGTTAATTACCATTAGAAAGTAACAAACATAATTAGTGAAGGAGAATAAGTTTTTTTACTATGAAATCACCTAATATATTTAGGAGATCCACACTGTGCCAAGGCATCAGGATGTATTTAATTATTATTATGATTTATTTATAGACATGCAAATATAAAACATTTAATTGACAGAGATTCAGTATTACTTTTAAAAAGGCATATTTTAAGCATATAAACATTATAAAAACTACTGACATGCAATCCTGACAATTATAGCCTCCCCTTATATTATAGCCTTAAAGGGCACTGCTGCATAACAGAGACGGTTTAATTGGCATTTGCTTTTTCACTTAGATGAACTCAAATCTAAACTAATGCTGTTCCTTCATTGCCATGGCTTCATCTATGAGAGCTGATGTAAGGAGTAAGTTCAGCTTCATAGAACTGTTCATATGAGGTCAGAGAGCAAACCCAACATGGTATGTTCCTTTCTGCTAGTGAGTGAGCAGCCAGGAAAAAGAAACCCCTTCTGTATGCAGCCACAATGTAGCAGGAAGCGAAAGAGCAAATCTGCTTTACTGAACGAGGTGAGGATCGTATTTACAAGAAACCTTCAGCACCATTAAAAGCAGATTTTGAGGGACTACTGCTAATAGGGAGCCAGAACTTGGGGGAACAACAACAACATACACTCCTCTAGGGGTTGCGCTCAGATTAACAACATGCCTCTGCTTCCTCAAAATTGTCATATATTTTTTAATCGGTAGGAAGGTCAGGATATCACAGGTCACTGATTCAAAGGGGAAAGCTGTAGTCTTTCCTAGGTATCTGAGAAGCTTCAGTTCTCTCCACATCCCGTTCGCCGAGCGGCAAATAACAGCACAATGATGCACAGTTGCTACCACAATTTAGGCTTCAGCAAGATTCATGGATTTTCGGCACCTACCCATATGCCTGCACACTATTCTGAGATGTGGGATAGCTTGGTGGTTATTTATCTCTTTTCTCCGTAATAACCAGTTGCTAATGATGATCCAATCCCCATTTCTTGCAACAAGGCACTGTAGCTTTTAAGGCAAAGGAATGTTTGATAGGAGGTAGGATTTCGGAAAGTTGTGGCACATGGGACAGAATGTCGCTCAGATATGTAAGTATTGGGAGAAACTCCCTAGGTTTGGAGAATATGAACACCAGTAAGAAATGACATTGCTTTTTCTGCCTTTCCCCCTTCTTCCGTATTTCTACAGGAGAGAATCGCCAAGGCCCTTAATTGTTTATGCTGTAGCACAGTGGCTCTGTGTGTGCTGGAAATGTTGTACAGGAACTTGGCACATGAGAACCTGGAGGGATGGGCAGACTGGAAGCAAAGCTGCCCTGAACCTGAACCAGCCAGGTGGAGTAGAACTATGATGGTGTTTGCTCAGTAGAGGCACCCTGCAGAACTCCTTCCATCCCCCAGTATAGCTGGCAAGGAGCCTTATAAACTATCAGTGTGAACTGAAGACCTACTTATTCACCCAGCCTTTTGGTTGAATGCTGCACTTTGCAAACAGGTGTTTTAACTACCAATGTGTTCTTTCCTGCTTGGTTGTTTATTGACAGCTGGACTGCATAACTTTATTGTGTTTTCTTATTGGCACTGTATTCCTCTTCAGGATTATTTTGCATGAGGTAAATTGATAAAAGGAAACATAGTTAAGCACCCAGGAGCTGAGAATGAAGAGCCATTTTGAGTTCAGGCACAGCACGGATTGTAAATAGAATACAAGGCCAGCCCCCTGCATGGCTTCACTGGCAAACCTGGTCATGCCTCAGCAAGATTTTTAATGTTTCTAAATGGCCCGATATCAAAAAGGAAAGATGGTAAGGTTTACATAGTACAGGCCCATACCTTAGCCTGAAACAAATGCCAACTGATACACACATGTGGTCCTACACCTTTTCTTCTTAGAGGAAGAGTAGCTGGGGGAACCCAGGCAGATTAGTGGGGTATAAATAAATAAATAAATAAATAAGGTATTACACACAATTTGTTACCTGTATTTGCTGTGTCTTTGAAGAAAACACAAAATTATATACAAAACATGAAGACTTACATTAAACTCCTCCCGAAACAACTTCCCATCATCAGCTGCTCTTATCCGTATTTCATGTTCCAGATGTTCCACTGGAATAGGAAAATACTTTTTGGGGCCAGAAGGAGACCTTCTGAGAAGCATCTGTTGTTCTGCTGGGTAGGATGCCAACATAATATCTATTATTACATACGGTATGAATAATGACACTGCAGTTCAAATGTTCATTTAGAATCCCCTGCTCACCGAAAGAAAAAGATGAGCGCTGGCTTTTAAAAAGATAATGTGTAAAAAGATGCTAGTAATGCTAAGGAAGAATTTAATCTTCAACTCTGAGGTGTGTTCCTAAGATGATGATTTGGGAAGGGGTGGAGTTGGGGTGGATGAAAGCTTTACCAATAGGAGCTGGGGTGGGTGGGGAGACTGGGAAACTGGGGACAGACAGTGGGCAGAATGGAAACACATCAAACTCTAGTAATGTGTACAATGCTGTGCAAATTTGACTTGAAACGCAGCAGGGAGGAAAAAATCTCACTACGTTTTTAGCCAGCATACTCATAATTAACAGTGAATATCAATGGAGTATTTAGCTGAGAGGAGGGATGTACATTTAATCCTCTTAAGATGCATAGCCCACCTTTACAATTCCAAAATGGAAACACTTAGCTAATGGAAACACAACTAATAAATAAATAAATCAGACAGTAAACACAATGAACAAAAACATACAAAGGAGGCTGATGAAAACAAAAGCCTCACAATATCAGCAGGAAAAAGGATGGGACACTGTTGAAAGTCAGTGGAAGCTGCTGGTTTGTTACTTTGTGGTTTTATTTTATAATTTTAATGTGCCGTATTTTTCCATCTATAAGACCGAATTTTGGAGGACTCAGATTTAAGAAAATGGGGGAAGATGTATCCGTGTATAAAACACCCCCTAATTTTTGACATTTTAAAGGGAAAAAACCTAGTCTTATATACAGAAAAATATGGTAAATTGTACTTGTTTTAACTATGTTGTATAACCTGACTTCAGATCATTTGGTGCTGGGTGGGCTATAAGTTCTAAGAAGAAAGGAAGGAAAAAAATATCCCATAGCAGGAATTTTAGTGCCAAAGCAAAAGGTGGAAAAGTTCCTTTCTGGGATGGGAGGGACTGAAGGGAAGGGAAACACACATCTGAACAGTTTAGATGCTTCATTTTAGTAATTCTGAACTCATAGCTAAATGAGTTAAATTTCACAATGGGCTCTCCTGAAGAGAAGCCCCACATCTAGAAACACCCACCAATATTTATTCTGCTGAATCTGACAAGCTGACTATATTGTGTCATTCATTTTTAACCCTTTCAATATGTTGTAGTGGTTAGAGCATTGGAGTAGAACCTGGAAGACCAGGGGTCAAATCCCCACTCAGCCATGAAGCTCACTATGTAACCTCGGAGCCAGCCACCATCTCTCTCAGCCTAACCTACATCACAGGGTTTGGGGGAGGATAAATTGGGAGGGGGAGAACAACATATATCACATTGGGCTCACTGGAGGAAAGCGGGACTATGTGTTAAATAAATACACAATAAAAGACATTTAATTCTCCAGACGACTGCTGTATATATTGGTTTTGTAAATATACGCACAGCATTTGAAAAATGAGCATTAATACAAGCTGTAGTGAAGAAAAGGCATGAAACAATTTAGCTGTGATTCCTGCATGGCAGGGGGCTGGACTATATAACCCTTGGGGTCCCTTCCAACAATTCTATGATTCCCCTTCTTTTTGTTTGCTAATTATCTGTTTCTGCTATAGGTCTGCTCTAACAGCTGGATGGTGTATTCTTGTGTAACACTTACTATGCCTATACAGTGGTACCTCGGTTTAAGAACAGTCCGGTTTAAGAACGATTTGGTTTACAAACTCCGCAAAACCGGAAATAGTGTCTTGGTTTGAGAACTTTACCTCAGTCTAAGAATGGAATCCGAACGGTAGAAAGGCACTGGCGGTGGGAGGCCTCATTAGGGAAAGAGCGCCTCGGTTTAAGAACGGACTTCCGGAACGGATAAAGTTCGTAAACCAAGATACCACTGTATTTGTATTAATGTATTTGTATTTATTTACACATAAAATCAGGTGCAGCTCAGTGGCCAGTAGTGTAAATTGCGAGTCCAGCCAACCAGTTTAAGGCTTAAACTCAGCTATGAACCAGCTGCTCCTGGGCAAGCTCTTAGCCCCTTGCCCATGAAATGGAAATTTACAATACAGGACTATTGAAAGGATGACTGGTTGAAGCACAAGTTGCCCTCAGTATGCCTCTGAATTCAGGGCTGCTGGGAATCAAAATGGGGGACATATTGTTGTATCCAGCTTGTGAACTTCCTATAGGCTTCTGCTTGACCCCTCGTGAGCCCAGGATGCTGGACTAGATGGGCATTGGCCTGATTCTGAAAGGCTCTTCTTATGACCTTACGGCAGAGGGCCTTCTCGGTAGTGGCGCCTGCCCTGTGGAACGCCCTCCCTTCAGATGTGAAGGAAATAAGCAGCTATCTTATCTTTAAAAGACATCTGAAGGCAGACCTGTTTAGGGAAGCTTTAAATATTTAATGCTGTAATGTTTAACACTCGATTGGAAGCTGCCCGGAGTGGCTGGGGAAACTCAGCCGGGGTATAAATAATAAATTATTATTATTATTATTATTATTATTATTATTATTCACAAGAGAGACTGTAACCTAGTATAAACTCCCACTGGAAGAACGGGGAGGGGGTGAGGTGGGGTGGGGGGAAAGCAGAGATTTTTGCCAGCTTCACCTTCTTCCTGCAGTCCCCCAAGCAATCTCATGTGTTTCAAAGAGCCTCAAACCTTTGAGAGCAGATTCTCAGTGGGAACAGGCAGTTCCAGGCAAAAGGACAAAATAGTAACTTCCTCCTTCCACTCACAGGAGTGCCCTAGTTCTGCTCACCGAGTTTCTGGATCCAAGCCACTGAGAGTTAAACTACACAAATGTCACATGTGGCTGCCTCTTGCTTTTCATTCACAGGGGAAGGGGTATTATTAGGGACACAGCATACCTGGAGTAAGGCTTGTTCCATCCTTCCTCAGCTACAATGGACTATAATAGCATATTTTATTTTATTTATTTATTTAAAAAACTAAGCCTTGAAATTTTGTGAGCAAGGGGCACACTACGGGGGTTGGGGTGTTATATCTGGAAAGCAAAATACTCGCCTAACGAACACACTATAATTCTAGTTACAAACTGTAGTTTGACACCAAGAAAATGTTTCTCACAGCACAATCCTATGCACATCAACACAGAAGCAAGTCTTGTTAAGTTTGGTAGGACCTTGGTCACATTCACGCCATACATTGAAAACACATGACTTCCCCCAAATAATCTTGGGAGCTGCAGTTTGTTAAGGTCTCTGAGCGGATAAACTAAAGTTCACAGGATTCTTCGGGGAAAGCCAAGTGATTTAAAGGATGTGACCTTACTCCAGGTAAGTGTGTACAGGATTGCAGTCTAAAGTGCCCTGAACACTTGGAATGCAGTATCTAATTGATAGGTATTAGCAACATCACACTGGTTATGATCTAGGACAGAGATAAAGATGCTTAAGAACCACTACTTTTAAACCAAAGTATTATTCAATAGCTGCAACTTTCTGCAAGTCCAATTCATGGCTCTGTTTCAAGGCTTTCTTTATATACATGAAATAAAAACATCCAGTTCACTCAGCTGGGTTCTACAGTGATTTCTGTCTCCTTCACAAATGAATAGGTATTATACACATGTTTTCAAACTATTGTTTCTCACATTTGCAAAACATTATTGTGTAATTATTTCTTTAAAATATTTATATACCCTTCTTCAAACCTGATTTTAGGACAAGGTATGCTTAAGATCTCTCGGTTCTATACCTAACATTTATAATATGTAAAAAGTGGTCCAAGTGTAACTAGACTTTAAATATAAATATATTCAATTTCCAGTCTTTGTGTTGGATCCTACACTCTGTTATAGATAGAAACTTGTAAGCAGCATATTACTACAAAAGCGAAAGTTGCTTTAAAAAGTAAAGAAAGTTTTTAAATTAAAAACAACAACTAAGAATAACAAACATTTCAGTAAGCAAACATTTACAGTCAGCATTATATTTTCCACCTAAGATTTTCAATATTAAGTAAATCAAATTTATATTTTACCTTGCTCTTCTAAGATTCCATTCGGTATTTTTTTATCACTTGAAGTCACCACTGCTTTTCTGTGTTTCCTGAACCTTAATAATTATAATAAGATAAATTTAGGAGGATAGTGCAGATCTGTTTTGAACAAATAAGTTACCTGTTTACGTATAATACTGCAGCTTGTCTCACAAACCATGTAATTCTGGAAAAACTCTTTCTAATCATCTTCCGTTTGTAAAAGCTTCAGATGGTGGAGAGAAACAGTGTGTGTAACATCCTCCGCTGCCCTCGATAATGTGGGTGAGTGCAGCCGGCACAGCTGCACGCAACACACTTTCATTTCCTCATTAGATCACATGGAAACAAGACAGAACTAGTTCCAAGCTAAGCGTCTGATGTCTGCTTACCTGAAGAAATAGCCAGCTAAAAGGATCAGAATTATAAACACCAGAATCAGGATCAGCATTGAAGTCAACAAATGTGGCGGTGGACTGTTTTCTTTTGGAGGGCCTAGGAATTTAAAAAGAGAAGTAAGAAGTGGGGAAACAACGAATTTCTTAATCTCTAACAGATAAAATCGCATACACACGGTTCCTACTTAACAAATTACTTAACACGAATTAGCCACATAGCATTTTGAGCAAGTTAGAATCTCTTTCGAAGTTCTTAGCTAGAAATGAGAATCCTGACAGCAACAATTCCCTTGTCACTTGCACTTCCGAAATAGTTTTGCCATACAGCTATTTGCTTCTTTGCTGTCAGACAACACCATCAAACCATAAATGGCCTTCATGTACCCTTCTGAGCTTTGTGGAATATTTGACCACCAGGAACAGGTGGATGCTAACTGATTTTCATCCAAAGCTTAAAAGGGCAGTACGTTTTCGCCAATCACAAACCACCACCAGTTCTTACTTCCTCATCAACAATCTCTGCTAAAGTGCTACACCATGGGTAGGCAAACTAAGGCCCGGGGGCCGGATCCGGCCCAATCGCCTTCTAAATCCAGCCCGTGGAAGGTCCGAGAATCAGCATGTTTTTACATGAGTAGAATGTGTGCTTTTATTTAAAATGCGTCTCTGGGTTGTTTGTGGGGCATAGGAATTTGCTCATTATTTTTTTTAAAATTATAGTCCGCCCCCCCACAAAGTCTGAGGGACAGTGGACCGGCCTTTGCCATGGTTTTAAAGCCATCACTTTTTCTTTTCAGTTTTCCTCCACTGTGCTTTATTTAAACCTCTGCTGTTTAAAACCAAATGCAAATGAAGAAGGGTGAAAAAATGGGTGTTGACATTAGGCATATAAAAATACTCGGAGTAATAATCTTAGAAGATACCAACATCATATTTCAGAGGGAGAAAGAAAGAAAAGATGGCAGATGAGATATGAGAGATAAAGAAGTGTATAGTCATAACATTTTTGTTTTTACAATAATACTGAGACGACAGGCATTCCTTATGCAGAAACAAAAGTATTATTGTCTGCTGAATCGTTAGGGATTTTCAGACACAGAACCACCCTAAATATTTAGTTACAGAAGCTTTAGTTACAGACTTCTTCTATTTATAATGAAATACTTTTTCTATCCAATGCCATCCATTGCAACAAAACTAATAAGTACCCATAGGATTAAACATACTTCATTCTGCCTCATAACCTAGGAGTCCAAACCAATTATTGTACTTTAATTGATAAGGTCCTTTCCCCGCCCCTTTTCCCCGCCTATTGTTTCCTTCTCACAACTTCTGAACTTTAAATAGAGCAGCAGATCTCCTTTCAGCCCTTCTCAGCCTGTGGGTCCCCAGATGTTGTTGAACTACAACTCCCATCACGCCTAGCTAGCAAGGCCAGAGCTCAGGGATGATGGGAGTTGTAGTCCAACAACATCTGGGGGACCAACAGGTTGAGAACCGCTAAGATTGTGCATGTGCAACAAACTTTTGCTGAACAACTCCTCTCTTGCAAAGCACGACAGCGGTTCACAATATAAAAACACAATATACATAATAAAAATAAGAACAAACCAATAAACCCACAAACACGTTTAAAAAGACATAGCAAGTTAAACAGTCAAACGCCTGGTTAAAGGGAAACATTTTTTGCCTGGTGCCTAAATATATGTAATGAAGACATCAGACGAACGTCCCTGGGGAAAGCATTCCAGAAACAGTGAGCCGTCGCTGAAAAGGCCTGCTCTTGTATCATCACCCTCTGGACCTCTCATGGAGGAGGCACATGAGAAGGGCCTCAGATGATGGTTGTAGGGCAGGGGTAGGCAACCTAACGCCCGGGGGCCAGATGCGGCCCATTCGCTTTCTCAGTCCAGCCTGTGGACTGTCTGGGAATCAGCATGTTTTTACATGAGTAGAATGTGTCCTTTTATTTAAAATGCATCTCTGGGTTATTTGTGGGGCCTCCCTGGTGTTTTTGAATGAGTAGAATGTGTGCTTTTATTTAAAATGCATCTCTGGGTTATTTGTGGGGCACAGGAATTCGTTCATTATTATTTTTTTTCAAAATATAGTCCCGCCCACCACATGGTCTGATGGACGGTGGACCGGCCCACAGCTGAAAAAGGTTGCTGACCCCTGTTGTAGGGTCTGTGTCGGTTCATATGGGGAGTTGTGGTCCTTAATATCAGAACTTGGATAAGCTTATCAGAAGCTTGAGATCATTGGTACTACTCTTTAGCCAAAGTGCAGATGACCAAGTTGTGTGCTCTGGATGGGGTTACACACCCCTTAAAGAGGCAGGTTGCAGGTTGGGCATGCTCCTGGAACCATCACTGTATGTAAATAACAATAATAAAACTAATAATTATTATGGTAGTAATGCCGCATGAGATGAGTGCAATTATGTGGTTACTTTCCGTGCCACTGAGACAACACACTGCTGGCATGGCAGAAACTAGGCTGTTGCACCCATTCCACATGGTTCTACTTACAAATGGCACTGAACTACTTATGCATTGGACCACGGGTGCTATAAGCTGCACACTGCAGGTGAAAACTACTGTATGCATATAAAAGATTGCAAAACTCCGGGAGACATACTCTTACAGCTCAGGTGTAGCATGTGTGTGTGTGTGTGTGTACATAAAAGCACACACACACAATAAAATACATCTCTTAAGTGAGTGAATTTTCACTACTATAAACTACTATGAATTTTTTACTTTGAAAATATGTGTTTTTGGAATGATGGGCAGCAGAATCAATGTCTTGTAAGGTCACCCACATTTTCCATAAAATTTATTTTCCTATGTTCAAATAGCCACCCAGTGAAGCCAAGCAAGAAGGGCAACAGCGACCACCTTACCAACACTGGCAGTGTGACTGTAACATATAATAGGTAGATACTGAAGGTGACTCCTAGCTCTGTACTGAATCCAAACAGCGATACTTCATAATCATCAGGCTGTGTTATCACAACAACTTTCACTTTGTTATGGCTGTTCTTTGCAGCATGTCATGTGTGTAACAGAACATGCACATCTAATTTTTCAGGCGATGTAGTTGTTTTCTCTTTAAGTTATTACTAAAACTTTGTATGTTCACAATATTTGCTTTCCTGTTTTGAGTTTCAGGAAAAAATGTCCCGTCACATGGCAGGAATGTTCCTGCTTAGGGATCCATCCATCCATCCATCCATCCACCACACCCTTCTCCAGCATACAACTCTGTAAATTGTCAGAGGATCATGGAGGGCATTCTACTCTACACAACCAGTTTTCTGTTTCCCATCTTTCAACATTCTGCAGCTACTAAGAATGCACAGTTCACCCTGGGCTGGTTTGTCTTTTTTAACAGGGGTAGTGTGTACTTCTGCAAACCCTGAAAATGATACTGTAATATTTAATGGATCCCTTTTTGGTGTTGGTGGGGTAAAGAGAAGAACGTTTTTCATAAAGTATTTGGAACACATAACTTTTTGTCCTTATGAACTTATAGATGGCATTGAATAAAAACATTTGGGCAGGACCTTCCAGTTATTATCTAGTTGCAGTCTTGTAACTTCCCTGAAAAGGTCAGTCAGTATTATCCATATACAACGGATGGGAGGATTGAGGCTGAGAGCAGCTTGCCTAAAGCCACCTACTAAGTTCATGGCAGAGAAAAGATTCAAACCAGGAACTTCATGATTTGCAACCTAGTCTCTTAGACACACCACTTTATAATATGCACAAGAGCAGAATTTTCAAAAATCCACACTGGAGAAAGCTACTTAGTGATTTTCTGATTTCCATATGCATACAAACTTGTAATACTCTTATGAAAGTGAATTATCTTTGCACTTTAAATGCACAGAAGCATATAAATGAAACCTGAATAATCATGATTTAACAATTCTTATAATAAATATACTCAGCAGTTATACTAAAAGCAAACACAAGCAACAAACTACAGATCTATTTGCTGCAGTCCTTTTCATTGAAACAAATAGTCAACCGCAGCAGTACAGGCCTAAAATAGAGTATGGCAATTTGTTAAACATGTGACACCCGGTGGGCTATGTGGTTTGAAAGGTTTGGAGAGCTGTAGCAAAAGTAATTTAGGCTCCACGTTATGAGAAGCTTTAGTTATAGTCTGGATAATCAGATCCAGCCAATCTTTCTAAATAACTTCCCTTTTCAATATGCCAATATCGCCTCTTATTAGATGGCACTCACCCTGTTCCTACTTGAAATGCATTAAATAAAACAGAGGTCCGCCCCCCTGTCTTAAAAAAGATCTCCCTGTATAAAATTTTATAAACAGAAAAAGCTTCAGAAGAAGACGAATGACCAGAAGGGAGCATGGCATCCATTACCCCCTCCCTGAGAGCCTGCACATTCATACTTAACCATGGTTTGGGCTCAGTGTAATATGCAAACCAGGCCACTGTCAAAGAGCTGAGAGTAAGGGAAAAGATCCTGTGGCCAAGGAATCAGTAAGCCTAGGAATGTCTCTTTTAAGCATCCTTGCCCTCTAACCCCTAGATTATGGAATATTGCTTTGCTTGCTGAAGGATGCATCCGCAACCATGACACCAATCTCAACCATCACTGCAAACCTTTCTGCATGCCTAGCCACCAACAATAAAAGGGGGCAAAGAAAGCCCACGTTCTATAAAGCTTCATACCTATTGCTGCTTGATGTAAAAGAGAAAGGTCTGTTAGCACATGGGCTCTTCTCCACCTGGCCTGGGCAAGACTCAATGTGCATGCATACACCACCTCTGCTAGACAGGCAGCTAAACACTTAATTTCATAGTAATACAAGCTATGACGTTACTGAATGTACAATTCTGGTTTTGAAAGAATGAGCTTTCAAAATGTTTCCACAGACCCTGAAGCAGCTGTCACTGGGATTGTGTTGATAGCCAGCTTAGCGTTGCTGTGCCATAGGATTTCTGCTTTCAGGCCCTACAGCAAAAATCCTGAGGGTTGTCAAATGAGGAGGGTGTGGGAACTGGCAGAAAGCATGGCAGTTTCCAAGGCATGACTTTGCTGTTTTCCAGGTTCTGCACAGGATGGTCTTAGGTGCTTGATTCTTATTGCTTCAACCAGGGGGTAAATTCCAGCAGGTACTCTCTAACCCAGGATGTGAAATTTTGCAAGAAGGAATATGTTCAAAATCTAGTACATTAAAGCAAATACATTCCCCCACTTCTGAGCAGGCTTTGTGGCAATAAGGTAGCATTCATCAAAGCTGATAACTGCCTGGGTGGATTAGGCTAAGCTCTTCTTTCTAGTTCCTGTTTCAACAACAGAGAGTCATATGCCTCTGGAAGCTGACAAACAAGGCATGAAGGCGAAGCCACCCATTTATGGCATTATGAGGAAAGGGGGAAGTTCTATATTGATGCTCTTATTTTTAGAAACCTCTATTGTATCTCCCCACCCCCAGCAATCTTTATTTTCCTCTATGACACCATTATAAACGTTTGTGGCCTGTGTGTCTCTTAATACTAACATTTTGTACTGTCTGCTGTTTTTGCAAATGGTAAGGTATTTTTGTTTAACACCCCGCCATCCCACACACAACCGATGTATCGCCAAAAACAACTTACACGTGCCTCACCTTGGCTGCATACACAATAAGCATTTGAAGCACATTTAGACAACATGACTCCCCCCCCCAAGGAATCTTGGGAAACTGTAGTTCACCATTCACAGAGCTACAGTTCCCAGCATCTTTAGCAAACTACAATTCCCTGGATTCTGTGAAGGAAGTTATGTGCCTTAAATGTATGGTGTATGAGCATCCTCTGTTAGAACAACTGCTACACTGTTTATTCAAGCTGCTGTAGAACAGGTGACATACCTGCTTCCCCTGGGTGTTTATGTGGCTTTTGTCCAAAGTCCCTAGAGCAATCGGCATACTTGCTGAGCAAGAAAATGCTTCAGGTAACTCATTAAGAATTGCATTCAACAATACTCAGCATGCAAGGATCCCAAAGGGGACATGGAGGTAAAGGAACTTAGGGAGAGAAGAAACAGGAGAAGGAAATGTGCCACATTATTGCTGCTGAGAAGAGAGGTAGGTAAAGGTAAAGGACCCCTGGATGGTTAGGTCCAATCAAAGGTGACTTTGGGTTGCGGTGCTCATCTCGCTTTTCAGGCCAAGGGAGCTTTCTAGGGTCATGTGGCCAGCATGACTAAACTACTACTGGCGCACAGAGGTTTGTTATGAGAGTCATGAATGCACAGAAACACAATTTACCTTCCCGCTGGAGTGGTACCTATTTATCTACTTGCACTGGTATGCTTTCAAACTGCTAGGCTGGCAGAAGCTGAGACAGAGCAACAGGAGCTCACTCCATCGCAGGGATTCGAACTGCCAACCTTCCTACCAGCAAGCCCAAGAGGCTTTACCTGCTAAGATAACTGCCTGGGAACACACACACACAGAGGAGGAAGGGGAGAGAGAGAGAGAGAGAATATGTAATATGACTGGGGGCTAAGCAGGCCAAGTTGCTCCTTGCTTTTTCGGGGGGGGGGGGGAGACCCTCACCGGTCAAGCACAATTTGCTTCCCTTTCCCCAGAGCCCCACTCAGCACTGGTATGTTGAAAAACAATATATCCCAAGGTAAGAACTCCACATCAACTTTCTATTAGCAGGCCACTTGTTCCAAAGGAGAAGATTCTGTAGTGTTGCTGACTCACTTCCATCAGTCCTAGTCAGCATGGTCTGTGGACAGGGATAGTGGGAGGTGCTATTCAGCAATATCTGGGGGCCACAGGTTCCCTTTCCCACAGCTGTTCTTTCAGTGCTTTCTGGATGTTCCTCCCCTCCCCCCCCCAAAAAAAATCTTCCTAGGGGATATTTTTTTCAACACTTTGTAAGGATAGTAGCTACAAACTTGTTTGCATGAATAAATTTGAAATACTTTTGCTACCTTGTATTTTTTTTTTTATTCAGAGAACATTAAAGTTAGAATCATGATAGAACTGTAGTTGGAAGGGACCACGAAGGCCATTTAGTCCAACCCCCTGCAATGCAGGAATATTTTGCCCAATGTAGAACTCGAACCCACAACCCTCTACTGACTGAGCTATTTAAGTGTACAGTCATACCTCGGGATGAATACGCTTCAGCTTAAATATTTTTGGGTTGCGCTCCGCGGTGACCCGGAAGTAACAGAGCGCATTACTTCCGGGTTTTGCTGCTCATGCACGCTCAAAATGACGTCACACACATGCGCAGAAGTGGCAAAACGCGACCCGCGCATGTGCAGACGTGTTTTAGGTTCGCTTCATGATGCGAACGGGGCTCCAGAATGGATCCCGTTCACATCCAGAGGTACCACTGTCTGGGGTAACCAGGAAAGGATGCAATCTAGCAAAATCTATCAGTGTCCAAATTCTGTTTAATTTTAGTAATAATAATATTTTTTATGTATATCCCGCCCTCCCCGGCCAAAGCCGGACTCAGAGCGGCTAACATCATACAAGTAAGACAATGCATAAAAACGAGCAATCAATAAATTAAGATACATCCCACAATTAATTCAAAAAAATTATGCTACTGGCCTAGCCCACATTATCACATTTATTCTTCTCTGTCAAGATAAAGGACCATGTGGAAGCAGTGTCTACACTTTGGTGAAAGAGGATAGACCGTGCAAGCAAAGGTAAACTCAACAAATCACCCAACCAGTGGCATTATCATGCTTTAGCATCTTCATCAGTATACGACAATGATTTTCCAGTTTGTTTGTTATAATTCTTTCTCATCCTGAAACTACAATCCACTTCCATAGCTATAAACAAGCCAAATTGATCAGAAAGGGAAATGGATGCATTCTTCTGGGAAACTGAACATTATACATTCAGGTCTGATGGCAACTTTGGCAACAGATAACAAAGTTTAAAAACAAAACAGGGGTACGTTGTGTATAAAGAATGTGTGAATGGTTGCTTGGACGCAGACAAGCCATCTCTGTGCTGCAGTGTCTGTCAGTCCTGCGTCTGTAAAGGCTGGGAGATCCAGCAGGCTGGTTGCTGGATTTCATAAGATTTCATAAGATATGTGACATGGTGCTATAAATGTTAAAGCAGGAAGCATGAAACACCATCTGAAACCAAAGGAGTGAAGGTGTTTATGAACAAGGTACTGACGCAGACTGACCCCAAAAATTCAGTGTTTCTTACTTGTTGTTGTATCATTAAGTGATGCAGTCCCATTGCCACGCAACGCTTCGCCGTGCAGAAAACTAATGGAAATTAGCAAGATTGAACAGGAGTATTCCATCATGGACCTGTTAAGCAAACACAGAGAAAAATATAAAACCCATACTAACATACTCAAGTCATGTTCATATTATCACGAAGGAGGTTTGAATTTTTTTTTTTTGAAAGAATGACTTTTGTAAGGGAATATTGTTTATCTGTTGTGTCCAAAGTCTTACAAGTATTTGTGAAACTACCACCCTAGTGCCCAAAGTTTTATTCTATACCACAAATCTTCCAAGTTTGGAAAATTAAGGGATTTGAAAAACACCAAGAATAAAAACTTACTACTCCAAAAAAAAAGAAGAAAAAAAAAGCTCCAAGCATTACACAGAAACTGCAACAGAAGACATGCCCCACTCGCCCTTCCTCTTCCTCTTTTCTTCTGGGATATGCAAACTGGGGGTTTCTGCCTCTTCCTCAACATTTGGCCTTCAGTATCTCACCAGGGGAAAGGTGCACAAGTTCTCATGTTGCATATTACATGGAAGTACAAAAAGAGGAAATGCGAGTCACCCACATTTCCTCTGTCGCTGCTTGTTTGCACATCCAAAAACTGGCAGAGATTACAAGCTGTTGAAGAAGAAATCTGACACAAATTTAGCGAGTATAAAACTAAACAACATATGCAGAAAATGGAGCAAATTCCTAGGTTGCGTGATGATCATTTTGTAACAATCTGCTGCTGTTCCAGTCTACTTTTCTTGCTGACAACTTAGTTTCTTATATGCTGAGCCGCTGGATTGTTGTTGTTCTTCCACAAGTGAGCATTGAAAACATGCAGTCGGAACTGGTACGCTTGAAGCTTCTACAACACCAACTCCACTAATACATAAAATAATTTAAGTATAACTCGTAATCATACCCTTGCAAAGGACATGACTAGATATTATAATATAATAATACAGACTGCAGGTCTGGTTTGCCTCTTAAAAACCCACACGCAGCAGGCTCAATTCAGTCTACGGGGGGGGGGAGGGGGGAGATCCCACTGAATGTAACAAATCTCTTTTCCCTTCCCTTCCTTCTTCCATACTCACAGGCACATCATGGGAGCTCTCCACATTCCTCCCATATCCTCATCTGTCCCTCTTCTTCCTGCTCAATCAAAGAATGCAAGGCTAACCTATAGGAAGGGCTCGACAGTAATTTGGGAGATGTGCTATGCAGAACTGCCTTGGGCATTGTCCTGGAAAACCAACTGAAGCAGCAGCTAGACTGGTGATGGTGGGAGGCAGTGCGAGACAGTGGGATGTCACACCTTGGCCAAAACATGTACAGCAGCTGCCTATAAATTGCTGCACAAGTTTCGTGTACCAATCTACAAAGCCCTGAACAACTAACTAAAATAAGAATACTCTGGCAGCTTCTCTTTCTCTGTAATGAGTTCACAGAGTGCCCCAACATACACACTGGACCGAACCTACTATATTTTTAAAAATTATTTTGCTTCTTAGTAAAGGTACATAGGATTACATTATGAACTAGGCAAAACCAGTTGTCACCTGCCCCTTCCTCATTATACCATGTAAATATACAATACCAGCATGCAGAGAAATCCTGACAGCGGCATAACAGAACTTGTGCAGGAGAGAACCTTTAAAAGTACACAGGGCTTTAAAATATAATTTATCACAAATTACTGGTTCTAATATGAGATGACAAAGTCAGGAAACAACTTTTTGAATGGCATGAGTGGATAGCGAAGGGTCAAGGACCGCAATTCAGTAATACCAACTGTATCACCAGACTTTCCTAAAGCACTATACAAAACATATTTTTTTAGCCTCAGGCAGCCTATATTCACTTCAGTAGTCACTGACAATATCAGTAACTGAAGGATGAAATACAATCCAAGAATTGGCTGAATTCCTAGCTGGTCTTTTTAAAGACACATTATTACAAGCGAAGAACTGAACACCTAAATTCAGCACACCAAATACAGTTCTATTGACACAGACAGATCTTCCAGATGGTATCACTGTTCACCAAGTAGCGAAGTTATAGTTGACAGGAATGAATAATAGAGAATTTTTGCATCAGTTCAGTAGTAGTGAGAATGATTACTACCAGGAAATTCAAAATAGTGACAGGCATAACACCCTAATGGGGGTTGGAGAGAAGCAAAGGGGTGATTCTTACACCCGTCCGCAATATTCCTCTTTAGCAATAGAGCTATGGCTTCTGAGTAGGCATACCTTGGATTTCATCAATACATACATTTTTAAAATGACATTGCGAAGTCCCAGTAAGTTGACAACAATTTACCAATTATGATAGCCACCCTTAACCTCATTATAACTCAGCCTTACTTATCTCTAAAATGTGTTCAGAAGATGCTTCAAGAGAATATGTAGGCCACTTTTGATTCACAAATAAGAAACAGGAAAAGCTCAAATTCAACTCTAAATTCACATGGATACTTCTGTCAACTATTCTAAATATATGATTAGATGCTATGGGAGGGAAAGTATATATTTAAAAAATTCTAAAGCAAGGAAGTAGTTTTATGATTTCTGCTTATTTTTTAATATTTTGAAGACCACAAGCAATAAACAAGGCAGTACACAGCACAGCTAAAAACGATTCCCAAAGCTGTAAATGGCTTGAACACTGCACCATTGCTGAACTGCTCTCCTCTCTGTATCCCATTACAATCCCTAGTATAGGCAGCATCTTAAGCTTACTATTGATTATTCAGCTTACCAACGACGCACAAAGTCAACACTTCAAGAGCATACAGTGGTGTGTGCAATGTCTGCCTCTCAGCTATGAAATCCTTTTCCACTGGAGAATTGCCCAAACCTTTGTCTGACTAAAAGAAAATAGACTTTAGATTATTCACATACTAACATGTCACCTGGACCCTAAACTCTTGTTAATCTTAACTATGGTTTGCTAAAAAAAATTCCAAGTTCATTAATTGTGGTCTAAAGTAAAAAAATAATAATAAGGATTTGTTGAAGCAAGCTAAGTTTTGTCCAGATTTGAAAATTGTGACATGGTGTAAGTAATTTAAAATTCAAATGAAAGTTTCCCAGCTCCTCCTTATAATCCTGTAGGGTAGGGGGAGCCAAGGCTTCTGCAGGAAATCCAAATTAGGCCAGTATGACCCGTTCAGCTGGACCAGGAAACAAATGCAACAAATGAATCAATGAATAAGTAAATTAGTAGCCTGACTTCATTTTTATTAATCACATGTATCAAAAGCTGCTTCCTCCTGTTGGTTCTACATCATCCAATACCCAAGCTGACTATTCCAATGACACACAGATAAATCACAGCTTTTGAAACCATGTGGCGGACAATTTTATCCATCAGGAAAAAAATATAGCCAGCTTGAAACTAGAGGTTTGGCAAAAAAAATTGTAGGTTTATTTGTAGAATTTTCATTGCTTAGTTGCAAAAACACTATACAGTATTTCTGAAAAATAATAATAATGAAAGGAATAGCGTGAGCTTAAAGAAGGATGTAAAACATGTTTCAATGGTAAAATTATGCCCGTTCCTGGGCTTGGATAACATTTCTCAGGTGCCACTATATTTTTGTACAGCAGATGGGGCTGTATAGCAAGAGACATGAGCCACATCAAATGCCAGTTTTCTGCTTTTCCTGCACTTTCTGAAACATAAGAAACTCTATCCATATCACATCCCCCAAACTTTTTTTTTAAAAAATACATGTAGCATTATGTGGAAAAGGTGAAGAAACAAACTGAATATTTCTAACACAGACAAGTGTGACAATAGTTCAATACATACAGCATGCCTAGATGGAGTATGCATACGAGCACTTCTTTTGTTATAGAGAACTACCATGACCTTTTACAGCAGCAGTGGGGATCCTTTTACAGCCGGGGTCCACATTCCAAGGGCCACATTCCAGTGGTGAGAAGGGCCAGAAGTAAATGGAACAATGAATGCAAGTTTCTCCTTTGGACAGTAGGCTAGCTTCTACACACACACACCCCTTTCTCAATCTTCATCTCAGCAAGCAAGTCATCAGCTGAGCTCAAGGACACATCACTGCCAGGCAAAAAAAATAATGAAGGACAAAGTGAAACAGGTCAAGTGAGAAGTGTAGCCTGAGGAGAGTCCCATGGGACAGACAGAGAGACCTGGAAGACTGCCTGAGGCTCCATACCCATTTAATAATTTTGCAAAAAACAAAAACGAGTTCAGTGCAAAGTGGTTGATTGAAATGCATACTTGAAAGGATTAAAACTCCTGCAATCCCTTCATGTGAAGGTACACCACTGAGATTCATCTCTGATTAAGATCTTGGGACAAGGCTGAGCTCCAGATGCTGCTACTGCACTACAATGGGAGCTACACTGACACCAAATATTTTAGGTACCAGACCAAGCCTTTACAGTACAGTGGTACCTCAGGTTAAGTACTTAATTCATTCCGGAGGTCCATACTTAACCTGAAACTGTTCTTAACCTGTGGTACCACTTTAGCTAATGGGGCCTCCTGCTGCCGCCGCGCCGCCAGAGCCCGATTTCTGTTCTCATCCTGAAGCAAAGTTCTTAACCCGAGGTACTATTTCTGGGTTAGAGGAGTCTGTAACCTGAAGTGTCTGTAACCTGAAGCATATGTAACCCGAGGTACCACTATAGTACCTCGGGTTAAGAAATTAATTCATTCAGGAGGGCCATTCTTAACCTGAAACTGTTCTTAACCTGTGGTACCACTTTAGCTAATGGGGCCTCCTGCTGCCGCCGCGCCGCCAGAGCCCGATTTCTGTTCTCATCCTGAAGCAAAGTTCTTAACCCGAGGTACTATTTCTGGGTTAGAGGAGTCTGTAACCTGAAGTGTCTGTAACCTGAAGCATATGTAACCCGAGGTACCACTATAGTACCTCGGGTTAAGAAATTAATTCATTCAGGAGGGCCATTCTTAACCTGAAACTGTTCTTAACCTGAGGTACCACTTTAGATAATGGGGCCTCCCACTGCCGCCACTGCGCGATTTCTGTTCTCATCCTGCTGTTGCATTTATAGCACGTAATTGTTTTGTATCTTTAGAAACCACTTAGGTTGCTGTTTTAGTGTTTTTTTCTAGGACTCTATAATCTAAGTTTTATTGTTATGATAATGGAAGCATCTTTAAAGCTTTCTTACCGGAAGCTGTACGCCGGCTCCCTCGGCCAATAAAGTGAGATGAGCGCCACAACCCCAGAGTCGTCTGTAACTGGACCTAACGGTCAGGGGTCCCTTTACATTTACCTATGTACTTCTCCACATAGAATATAGCTAAACGGTGGAATTTGCTCCTGCAGGATGGCCACCAGCTTTGATACTTTTAAAATAGGATTAGAAAAATTATTGCAGGACAAACGCTATCAATGGCTACTAGAGGCAATACGTTTCTGAATACCAGTTCTAGGAAACCACAGGAGGGGAGGATGCTGTTATGTTCCAGTCCTTCTTTCACACATCTCATAGGCATCTGTTGGCCACCATGAGAATAGGATGCTGGACTAGATGGGCCATCACCTGATCCAGCAGGGATGTTCTGGTGTTTTACTGTATGAAAAATATTGAGCCAAAATGACCTGCACAAAGTGTCAACAGAAATCATTTAAGATGTTAGAAGATGAAATAGCTCCCCCCCCCCCAGAAGGCACATAACATTTCACACAGGACACAATCCAGCCAATGCTTTCCATCAGTGTAAACAGTTATGTTTGCACAACAAAATTTCTCTCTGTCTCTCCTCCCCTTCTACACCCTCCCCCAAACCTGCTCTGGAAGATTGTAGGAACCTCCAAACATGAGGTTAGGGAGAAGTTCCATAAACTGAGTGGCAATCATTGTGCTGATGGAATGAGTTAGTTGTGTGGTGCTCATGATTTCTTCACAAATCTCCCAACTGAGACAAAAAATATGCAGTGCTCCAATAGTGCTGATTGCTGTCCAAAAAGAACAAGGACACCCTAGCTCTGAAAGACTGAATAGTTATACTGTAATTGTTACTGGGAGAGAGCTTCAGATGAGTAGCTTGCAGCAAAAATAATTCTATGGTCCCTTAAAGACTATTTCATTTATAAGCATGAGCTTTCATGGACTCTGTTCACTTTGTCAGATTGTTGTTGTTGTTGTTTAGTCGTTTAGTCATGTCCGACTCTTCATGACCCCATGGACCGAGCATGCCAGGCACTCCTGTCTTCCACTGCCTCCCGCAGTTTGGTCAGACTCATGTTTGTAGCTTTGAGGACACTGTCCAACCATCTCGCCCTCTGTCGTCCCCTTCTCCTTGTGCCCTCCATCTTTCCCAGCATCAGGGTCTTTTCCAGGGAGTCTTCTCTTCTCATGAGGTGGCCAAAGTACTGGAGCCTCAGCTTCACGATCTGTCCTTCCAGTGAGCACTCAGGGCTGATTTCCTTAAGAATGGATACGTTTGATCTTCTTGCAGTCCATGGGACTCTCAAGAGTCTCCTCCAGCACCATAATTCAAAAGCATCAATTCTTCAGCGATCAGCCTTCTGTATGGTCCAGCTCTCATTTCCATACATCACTACTGGGAAACCCATGGCTTTAACTATACGGACCTTTGTTGGTAAGGTGATGTCTCTGCTTTTTAAGATGCTGTCTAGGTTTGCCATTGCCTTTCTCCCAAGGAGCAGGCGTCTTTTAATTTCGTGACTGCTGTCACCATCTGCAGTGATCATGGAGCCCAAGAAAGTAAAATCTCTCACTGCCTCCATTTCTTCCCCTTCTATTTGCTTTGTCAGATTGCATGACATGAAACAATTGAATGGTGAGATTTGAATGGCAGTGAGATGAAAAATAATAATAATAATAATAATAATAATAATAATCACAGTTGGTGACAATTAGAGCTTAAATATATGTTCAATAGGTACAATTTTAACCTTTTACATTAGCAGATTGGTGATAATTGCTGTGATTCTTGTATTAACATCTGAAGTGAAGCAGGGACCCATTCACAAGAACCACAAATGGATTGTCAGTATCTTCAGCTCACAGGCAGAGGTACCTGGCCTCCCCCGAGGCAATTGAGCGAGATACTGTGTGTTTACCGTCCGTCTGCGACCCCGGCAGGCTAGGTAAACAAACCCGGCGATTCTTCTCATTAGTCGTGAGAAGAACACACCCTCTGCTTCTCTCTCCCTCCCTGCATTCTCCCAGGGAGGAGAAATGAGACAGACAGGAGTCCTTTCTACATGTTTTATTCCTGTCACTCAACAGTACATAGAAATGCGTCTGCACCCTTCAGACTCCATCAGAAGAGTCTCACACTCCTCCCCTGTACTTCCAGCACAGGTCATATGACACACTGAGCTAACATCCGGTGCTCAGTACAGAGAATAGGCTCCACCTTTTCCCCAACAGTACATCTGCACTGTTTTGCATTCCAGCCATCTGGAGCTGGCTTTTGCCTTGGTGCTTTTTCCCAACATCCTCCCCCAAAAGCATCAATTGGCAAAACATGATCCAGAGAAGAGAACAAACAGTTGTTATACATATAACAGTCCCCTGTTGTTTCAGTTCCACCCTTGGAACTCCCCACCACTGGTTTCACCAGTGTACCTCTCTGGTTGTCTGGCTTCCAAGGAATGAGTGCTTCTGCATTACCTTGGCTAGCTACTCTCTGTTGTGTCTTTGTCTCTGACTTAGACACTGCTTCAACCTGCTTTGAGTTGTTAACAATAGCAACACATGCAACAGCTAAGTTAACAAACTCTTTTGAGTACCTCTTTGGTGGTACACCCTTTGTAACTCTCTCGGACCTGCGTATGAGGTGCTGATCCTTTGTGCTCACTGGTTCAACCTTTGGACTCTGTTGAGAACCAGTAGCAATCAGTGGTTCTTCCTTCACCTGTGAAGGTCTATCCATTGTATGAGATTTCCTCTCAATGACTGTTACAACTGAACTCTCTGAGCTATCACTGTCATCATCATCAGTACCACTGTAATCTGTGACATCAGAAAAATCATCATCATCATCTGAATCGTTTCCTGTGGGAAATGTCTGTACTACCCGCTCTTGCTCTGGAGCACTCTCTAGAAACTTTGTGAGAATCACCTGACCAGATTCAGACAAAATTACTCTGTAGAGACCCTTTTCATATCCCACAAAAATGCCTCTGGCATTCTTTACTCCACCTGGAGCTTCTGTTCTCACATGAGACCCGAAAACCTTAAAATAGGCAACAGAAGGTTTTCTATTGAACAGCTTCTCAAAAGGAGAACATCCCAACTCTGTTGAGACTTTTCTCAACCACACATGAAGATAGGACGCTAGCGATTCGGCCCAATATTCATGTGGCAAATGTGAACTCAGCAATTGTGCATTCATCCCCTTTTGCATTTCTTTGTTCACCCTTACACAGACCCCCCTGTTCCACGCTTCTTGCGAAACTGCAACTTTGTGGTCTATCCCTTTTCCATCCAGGAACTTCTGAAACTTCTGTAACAGAAAAACTTGTTTGTCATCTGTGAAAAGACAATCAATGTTAGCATCATGCATATTTTTAACCTTGTCACAAAACTCCTGAAACTTTTCTAAAGTTTCTTGTGGTTTCTCCATCATATAAACCCAAGAATAATTAGTGAAACAATCCACACACAAAAGGTAATATTTTGCACTGCCTCTAGATGGTTCTAGAGGACCAATCACATCAGCATACACCCGCTGAAATGCTCTGTCGACCTTCTTGGTCTTGGTCACCTTCCTGGTGCTCACACTGGTCACACCTGCAAGAGAGATTTCGTTAGAAACAGAAGAATTACATTTCATGTAATCACTTTGATCAAAAGTCAACAAATACAGTCCATCTTTCTCTTTGGCAGTAAGAAACAGTTCTCCATCTTTGTAGATCTTGCAGCTTTTAGCATCATAGGTCAGTTTCAGTCCTTTCTTTGCAATCTGCGACACGCTCAGCAGATTAAATCTCAGTTCTGGAACCAGGTAAACATCACTTATAGTCAAGTTCGGACTCTCAAGATACACAGTCCCAATTCCGGTTGCTTCCAACTCCTGACCGTTGGCCTGTTTCACTGCGAAGCTTTGCTTCTTCAACGTCGAAAACAGTTGTCTGTGCGGGCACATATGAACCGTGGCGCCCGTGTCAATTATGAACGAGTTCCCAACATCTGGCGTGGTTCCTTTCGCCATCATAGCCTTTGCAGGTTTCACCTGGCACTTGGAACGGCTTTTGCCTGACGCCTCAGGCTTCGTAGAGCTGCTCTTTGCTCTTCTTGACTGGCGCGGCTTCTTACAGTTTCGCTGTAGATGCCCAGTCTGTCCACAATTGTAGCATCGGACAGCACTCAATGCTACTCCATGCTTCCCAGTAGCATCATCAGTGGGGAGATTTGAACTCTGTTCTTCCCTCCCCCTGTCAGCAACACCCATTGCACCTTGTTCAGGAACACCAACAGTTCCAACAGCCACAGTTCCTGCACTCTCCCCTCTGGGGTCAAAGCTCTCCTCAGCTTTCGTTGAGCTCTTAGGAACTTGGCCAGCATCATCTTGGCTCACCCCTTCTGGGGTAGTTATTCATCCAGACCATGATGAATAACTGTCTCTGGTCAGGGGAGATGAGTTAGGCAAGTCTCCCCTTTCTGGCATCCATCTTGAAGCCAAGCCTCCAGCTCACACTGTCAAACAAACTGTAAAATCCAACAGTTGTTTTTTCCTTTCCAGGCAGGCAAAACTGCAAGTTGTTTACGCTTTTTGCACCTGGCAGCTAAACTCAGGCTGCTTTGGAAAGTCCCTTCCAAGGGCACGTAAACTTTGTAGCCAAAACACTCTCTGGTTTTGTTTCGCTTTTCTCAAGCTTCATAATCACAGTCCAGCCCCTTTGCCAGTAACTTTCCAACTTTCCGTTACCTAGCAACAATGCATTTCAATAGGACAGTTTATCAACCACAAGAATTTGTGGAATGCAGGCTTCAGCCTTCAAGCTGCAGGCCTCTTCCTCCCGGAGCTTTTGTTTTTCCAAAACGCAGCTCCGTGAACCAGGGAATTAATCGAACTGCGTTCACACTTTTAGCCTGAAATGCAGCAGCATACCTTGAACTTTGTTGCTCTGGAAAACACCTCTTCTTTCCACCAGCTGTCTGTTGAGCCTCTGGCTTCTTTCAGACGCCTCTCATCCTCCTTGGAGCAGAGGAGGACAATCCATCAGCCTCTCATGCAGATGTCCGATGAATCGCAACCATCCTCTGCTACCATATGTCAGTATCTTCAGCTCACAGGCAGAGGTACCTGGCCTCCCCCGAGGCAATTGAGCGAGATACTGTGTGTTTACCGTCCGTCTGCGACCCCGGCAGGCTAGGTAAACAAACCCGGCGATTCTTCTCATTAGTCGTGAGAAGAACACACCCTCTGCTTCTCTCTCCCTCCCTGCATTCTCCCAGGGAGGAGAAATGAGACAGACAGGAGTCCTTTCTACATGTTTTATTCCTGTCACTCAACAGTACATAGAAATGCGTCTGCACCCTTCAGACTCCATCAGAAGAGTCTCACACTCCTCCCCTGTACTTCCAGCACAGGTCATATGACACACTGAGCTAACATCCGGTGCTCAGTACAGAGAATAGGCTCCACCTTTTCCCCAACAGTACATCTGCACTGTTTTGCATTCCAGCCATCTGGAGCTGGCTTTTGCCTTGGTGCTTTTTCCCAACATGGATACCCTGGCACTGAAAAGTTAATTAACACATTAAACTTCTTGATGATTATTACATTGTTGTCTAGTTATAGATAATGCATTATTCAACAATATGTTTTCAAAGTCCAGTTTACATTGTGCCTTCAACCTTACTGTATCTAGTTACCATATTTTTCCGTGTATAAGACGACCCCCAATTTTAAACTTAAATTTTTTGGGGGGGAAATATAGTCTTATACATGGGAAAATACAGTATATGCTCTCATGAAAATCAGTGTCTTAAAATGGTGGGTCACAGATGACCTCATGGGTACTCTCCTCCACTGGAGGTTTTTAAGCAGAGGTTGGATGGTCATCTGCCAGGGTTGCTTTTGTTGCGATTCCTGCATTGTAGGAGGTTGCATTAGATTACTCTTGGGGTACCTCACAACTCTACAATTCTATGAGTAGACAGTTTTTGATATAAGATGGGAAGGTGTGTGCCTGCTATTACGGGGGTGGGAAATCATGATGCCACTGGTTCTATGATGGGGGGGTCTTGAAAACCCCTGCCCTGAGCCTACATGAAAGAAAGGACTGACGTTTCAATCCATCAAGTCAAAGAACGGCTGCAGTAAATTCCTTCTAATGACAGCAAAAAGATGCAGCTGCAGTAATTAACCATAATCTGATATAATTACCACTAGCTTATCAACAGGACAATAAAAAAGATGGAAAACTGGGATAAATGTAAATGGTATACTGATTTCTTAAGTATCGTAGTGAACCCCTACTGCAATGTACACGCTTATGTTAAAGAATGGGGATTGGCTGCGATATAATGCAATCCTATGAATTGAGTTCCTTTCATAATTGTAGACTCATGAAATAGTAAGATGAAGAAGAATGCATATGTTAATCAGAGTAGTAGAATCATCAGTCAGTCTTTTAGCTGTAATGTAGCACTTCATATGTAACCATACAAAGATACTGCATCACCTCTGACAATAATTTAAACCAGTTGAGAAGTTTTGAGGTTTCTGAATTGCAACCTATTTTTTTAATGCGCATAACTCTAGACTCTGTGCACCTCTTTTTCCTACATGTAAGTAGGGTTGCCATATTTCAAACAGTGAAGAGTTGTTGAGCTTTTTTTTTGCAAATTTGAATTTTTTTAAAAAAACAATTCTTTAGTTTTTGAGCTATTTTAAAGGAAAATCGGCAACATGGGTTGCCATACATCTGGATTTTCCCGGACATTTAAAAAAGCAATTTCTGCCTGGACACTGCTTCCGACTGCAGTATTCCGGATATGTACGAGAAATTCCAGACATATGGCAACCCAACATGTAAGTGTTATCTCTCTGTACAATGTATGAAGACTTAAGGCCATCCAGTTTATGGAAAGTTCAAGCAAATATTGCTGAGAGACTCTAGGGTCAGGCAGCGTGTTAATTACTAACCTTCTCTATTTGTACTATCAGATGGTTCCCAATTAAAAATAAAAATTATGCATGCTCATAAAATGAATGTTATTCCTCATTAGTGCCCTAAATAGGTTTTCCCTTTAGCCTTCTAGGAGCTTGAGGGATAACTCACTACTGATAAATAGATACTACAGTTCAAGCTGTGGCACAAGCAAGTATTTTAAGCAGGAGCAGAAGGTTGGAATCCAGGGGCAGAGTAGTATAGTAGGCAAATGTAAGTTTATTAATCAGAACCACTTGGCACCCAAAGAAGAAGAAAATACATTCTCTGCAAAACGGAATGAGCCAGGTTCCAGAATAAGAAAGCAACTGGGAATGGCTTATAGAATCACAGAATTGTAGTGTTGGGGAACAACCACAAAGACCATCTAGTTCAGCCCCTGCAACGCAGGAATCTTTTGCCTAACATGGGGCTCAAATGACCCTGAGATTAAGAGTCTCATGCAGACGAAATTATCTACAGGGCTTGTGAGGGAGACCTCTTAATCCCTCCCCTAACTCCCACGAGGGTAAAAGTTACAGGAGCCCCATATCTCAGGGTGAGGGAAAGAACATACAGGAGAATATTACTGGGCCCTATCTGGTATATGTTGGTGGAGAAAGCCATACAAGTGCAGAAAGAGAGAAGTGTGGGATGAAGAAATGGCAGGAAAGAGAGAGAAAGAGAGAGAGAGAGAGAGAGAGAGAGAGAGAGAGAGAGAGAGAGAATATGATGAATTAATGAATGAATGAATGACTGGGTGGTATGTGTGGAAGAGTGGGGGTCCTGAGCTAGGAGAGGCAGAGGATGAAGTAGCATGTGTATGTGTGTGTACACGCAGAGGTGTACATATGTACACACAAATGAATTAGGATTTGGAAGGGTGGTGAGAGAAAGAGCCTTTGGGTTTGTATCTGCCCCCACTCACTCATGACAGATTACACTTGATGGAATGTGGTTCTCAGCAGAGAGAGAAAAAGTTTCCCACCACTGAACTAGAGAGGGTTTCTATTCCTCAGGCTAATAAAGGCTGAGTAACTTAAGAATTAGCGTTTCCTTTGGGAACTTCAGGAAGGATTTCCAGTCAGCAACTTCCTGAGGGACTGAGCAATCTTGCCCTCCCCCCCTCCCCCCAGTTTGCATTACAGCCTGCTAAATGGAGCTTTGCTGTTTTATAAAAATGGAGTTTGTCAAATAATAATCTGCAAAGAAAATGCGTCCAATGACAATAGGGCAAAGCACCTAAGGATTTTCTCCCCCTTTTATTTAAACAGGCAAACTTCAACCTGAAGACGTTCTTAACATTCAGAACACAGTGCTTCTTTCTTTCTTTATTTTTTTAGATGGAAAACTAACTGCATACCAGCCTTTCACAAGCTGTGTACTTGCAGTGATACTCTCCTATCAAGCCTTTCAAATTAGGTTTTATCTGAAGATGCTAGGCAGCCTCTAGCAGATCCCTGTGGTTCTGAAAAATGCTGCTGACATTTGGCTTTCTGAGATTGGATTAGAGAGAGATTTAATTGTATGCCTAATTAAATTGAATTCTTCGATAGCATCCAATGCTTTATTCACCATCACAAAACAATGTTACTATTCATTATATAATGTCTCACTTTCTCAGGCTATATGAAAACAATTATTGTCAATGCTCATCCACACTTACATCTTAATTTTAATATAAAAATTAGTGTATAAAAATTGCTTTAAAAGACAATGATACACATAAAAATTTTCTCTTTGTGGAGAAAGCTGTCAAAGAGAATGCAAATTTCTCTTTGTTTTAATAAATGCCCCCCCCATCTTCTTGTAGCTCAAAATACAAAACTGGGTAATAAACTTTTTAACAATATAAACACAACTAAAAATTATTTATTTTTTAAACTAGCTCTTTTAAGAGACACCTGAATCCCAAAACCTACAAGAACTAAATGCAAGAGCAGTAAACAACAATATGCTCTCTCCCTAATCCTCGAAGGCCAGATTAAACAAATATACTTCATAGGGTTTTCTTGGGAAAAGATGTGCAAGTGTGCATATCCCCAGGGAGTGAACTGTGTAACATCATGGGGAAAGGTTACATCCTGTTACTGTTCTGATTACATTCAGAAATGCTGCTTTACAATTAGGGCTTTCTAGAGACTGTTTCTGCCAGTTCTCATATGGTCCTGAGCTTTACTGGGACCCTGGATTTGCTGCAGAAAATATGTGGAAGATGGTGCAGCTTTTAATAACGCAGGCTATGTTTCTAGAAGTGCTAAGAATGTAAGAGCCAAACTACATCAGATCAAAGGTCGTCCAGCATTTAGTTTCCACACTGCAAAACTTCTCTGTGAGAAGTAACCAGTGTTCTGTCAACAGCACACACGCAAATCACGAACGTTTGGCTATATAAAGCACACAAACAAGCAGATTTTGGTTTATGGGTTCAAATAGGCCACAACTTTTTTGGTTACAGATGTGAGCGGTCTGGGTTAGGTACTGGGTGAAGCCGGACTATATCCCGACTCTTGCCAGTCTTCTTCTGGGAGTCCAGATAAGGGTAAACCACTAATAGGGGGAGCTCTATGATTTACATCAGGGATGTCCAACGGGTAGATTAGGACTGGTCAATCTCAGGGAAGTTCAGGTCAATTGCTGTCTTAAAAGCGATCTTTTCTCCCCAACAACTTTGACCTGAACCCTCTGCCATTTTCTGTGAGTAGATAGCAGTCTCTTGGGAGTTGGACAGCCCTGATTTACATCAAATAGGGGCATCCCGAGGGGTCCCCATTGGAGTAATGGTATGGCCCTAGCCCATTGTCTAGGCATTGGACAGAATCCACATCCCACTTTAACAGGATATCCACTTTAAATAGGATACCCTTAATGGGGAGGGGCAGGCGGAGGCTACAACCTCCCCTCCATCCAAACAATGGCTTACCCAATGCCTAACCTCACAAAGCTGTCACGATTGCTACGAGGTAGGCGAAAACCAAATGGCGGAGTCAGTTTGCTAAGGGGAAAAATTCCTGCACAGTCCCAACAATATGGCGACTGACATTAGTCCATGGCAAGGTTGCAATGCATCAAAGCAGGCAAAGAGGGTGAGGAGAGTGGGAGATCTGGGGAAGGGTGCGAGAGGACAGCCTCCCCGTAGCACTGGAGTTTAAATTCCCCGCAGACACAACTCCATCAGTGCTGATTGGACAGTGAGGCCCGCCCCTTGAGTAGGGCACCACCCAGCACCGTCTTCGCGGGGAAGGCGTCTGTCTCTGACCCTCGGCCAGGTTACCATGGAGGTCGGCTGGAATGCCACCTACCGAATAAGATAAGCAGACTTCTCGATAAAAACAGTCTTCTCAGTTCATTAATCCAAAAGCTCTTAAAATGTCACTCCTACTCTGAAAGTGAAGCAGAAATGCCCATCAACATGGGAGGCAGGATTGACACATGCACATACACACACACCCTGCATACTTTATGCCCATATGTGGTCTTCTGAATACACAGAGAGGGCTTTTGTAGTGTAGGCAAATCCAATGCATGGACTGAAGAATCCAACACACTAACAAAAGAAATCTGCAGAGAAGGAATGGATTTGTGCTGCTTCAGAAACTGAATACTGGCTAAATATTGATTTAATATTGGTTATCTTTTGAAACAAGACAACCCTGTGCATTCTGCAGAATTCTCCCTTCTACTCAGCAATTCCACTTTTTCATTCCTACACCTACTTCCTCTAAAACAGAGCCCATTGGGATCGTAATTTGGTATTGAATTTTAAGAAGTCCACTGCGATTCCTATAGTACATCCTTCCCCAAACTGATGCCTTCTAGATGTTTTGGACTACAACTTCCATCAGCACCAGCCAGCTGTGCTTATGGGACTTGTAGTCCTAGACATCTGGAGAACACCATGTTGTGGAAGATTGCTATAGTACAAGCGCAGGCCACTTAACTCACCTGCTGGTCTACATGATTGACAAGAATCAACACAAACCCCACAGTCCACAAATATGGCTTCTGACAAAGTTTAGAGTTCTTGAAGAGGCAAAAGGCACCTGCTATTTCTTGAACACGTTTCCCTTCTAACCAGCTATACTTTGAAATGCTAAAAGAAGAGTGCAGGAATCCACCTTCTGTATGTTCACTAGTGTGGTGTTATTGCTCTTGAAAATAAAGTGATCCCAAATATATCTCTTGATACAAGTTTAAAGACCAATTCATTGTTGGTTTCTTATTTCCAGATAAAATAACAAGTATATGAAGGCCTACTGTCAGGGGTTCAGGGACAGAGGCACAGGATAGGCAGGAGATGGAGAGCGATGGGGATGAATCCCAGGACAGCGAGGAAGAGGATGACAATGACTCAAGAGATTCCATGAGTCTTTCCAGCGAATCAGAGGATTCCCAGAAGGGGGCGCCGGTGGTCAAGGCCAGGGGAGCCCCAGGGGGGAAGTGTCAGGAGCAGGGGGCCAGCGGGGGATCCCAAAGTGGCAGCTGGGCGTCAGGACCAGCCTCCCCGCCAGAGTGCAGCGAAGGGGGTGGAGGTTCCAGTGTATCAGGGGAAGCAGCTCCGGCAGCAGAGAAGGGAGGGAGGTCGGAGCAAGCCACCCTCCCGGAAGGGGAGGGGAGTAGTGAAGGGAGTAGTGTAACTGTCAAAAGGAAGGTTAGAGGTTGGGCGCGCGTGCCAAGTTCAAATGTGGAGGCGCGCGGAAGTACAGGGAGCCCGGAGGAGGAGCCAGGTCCCAAAGCCCGCAGGAGGGGGGAAGAGCAATCTGGGGATTCCGCGTCAGGGGAATCCAGGAGGGGCGAAACCCCAGCGGGCAGGAAGACCCTGCGGAAAAGGAAAGAGAGGAAGAGGTGGAGCAGCGCAAGCCTCTTAAACTGGTGCAGGGGAGGGACTGACTCAGAGGGGACTTCAACGGTCTAAGCGTTGCAGACGTGGGGCTGCGCGCCTCGGATGTGAAGCAAACAATGAACTCCAATAAACAGTTTTGTATATAAGAAGAACTTGGCGTTGGTCTTTTGTGAGCTGAGACCTGAGGCAGCCCTGACACCTACTATGAGCCACTCAAGATGACTTTAATTCCTCTTTCCAGGAGCCTTGTTTTATAACCCAACTCATTACATAGATGTCAGGCCCACTGCTGATTGATTTTTAAATTGGCATGGTTCAAGTGACTAGCGCTGAAGTCATTTATTCTCTGAGAGTAACAAACTAAGGCCCTAGCAAAAATGCTCCTCAGCCATATTTTGTTTAAACAAATGTACCAACACACGGAAAAAAAGCTGAGAGTTTCATTTGTTATCTATCCAACATTTGAAGGTCAGTTACGGATACCCAGGAGTAGAATACTGATGGCAAAAATCAAACCTTAAAACAAAATGACACTGCACTCAGAGCAGCGAAGTTTTAAAGCACACACTTCTGAAAGAAAGGTAATGGTTTTTAAGCAATCAGTAGATTCTTCTCAGTTGCTTCAGCCATCTCCTTCTAAGAAATTTTATACCCATCTCCACTTCACTTCACTTCATCAGGGAGACCAGTTGCATCAAAGTAATGGCAGAGGGATCCTGGTTGCTTTGACTGGCCAATTTTTCTACAGTTCAACCTATTCACCAGCTGCTGTCAGTTACTATAGCAAATGGTTGGCTTCATTACTCTGTGGTGGCCTGCCAACGGAAATGGTTTGTCACCACAGGGCTGAAAAAGGAAGATAAGATAAATTGCCTTTCTGAAGGTACACAGAATAGTTTCTACACACTTGGGTGGGCAGATCACCTGTTTCGGCCTACTTAAAACAATTATGTTTAAGAGGAATGCTGCAACATGCATTAGAATAGCTTAAACTCGTAAATAAGTTACACAACATTACGAGAAGATGACTCCTCTTCCCAGGGGGCGCAGCATTGCTGGTGGGCATCCTGGACGTCACAGGGACCCGGGAGTGGGCGGAGGAATGCTGCCCACATCATTAGGGCTCCTGGCTACATCACGCCCCCCCCCCGCTGACCAATCAGGTTAGCCAGGGGGCGTGGTCACTTGCCGTATAAACCGCGGCACGGCCAAGGGGCAGCCTCCACTCGCCTTCTTGCCCAGAGCCTTGCCAAGCAAAATGTGGCCCAGTAAAAAAATATCACCAGCCTGTTGGGAGATGGTAAAGAAGAGAGTGCCATCCTTCCAGCAACCACCTGCTGCATTTCTGTGCAGGGAATGAAATAGGGTGATTCCTTCCTCTGGCAGGCTGCTTAGTTTCTAAGTTGGGCACAGAAGAGGAACAGAGTATCCCCCCCCCCTTCCTTCACCAACTCACTCACTTGCCTGAATAGAATTCCTTATCAGTTGTGGTCAATTGGCTACTGCTAAGGGACAGGCCCATGGGCTAATTTCAGTTTCATAGGTGAATCAACGCCCTCAGAGCCGGAAGCCTCTCTGACACCAACACAAAAACTGCATCAGACAAGCACACACTAGATAACATTTATAGATAACATCGCAAGTGTCTTCATAGACAACGACCATTGCCCCATCTCAGTTCCCAGTTACAAGATTTATTTGATGATCTTCACTCAGGGGTCAGCAAACTCTTTCAGCAGGGGGCCGGTCCACTGTCCCTCAGACCTTGTGGGGGGCTGGACTATATTTTGGAGGGGGGAAATGAATGAATTCCTATGCCCCACAAATAACCCAGAGATGCATTTTAAATAAAAGGAAACGTTCTATTCATGTAAAACACGCTGATTCACAGACTGTCCGCGGGCCGGATTTAGAAGGTGGTTGGGCTGGATCCGGCCCCTGGACCTTAGTTTGCCTACCCATTATCTTCAGCAAGTTTGGGAATTTCATCATAATGAGATAATGAATCATTGAACTTGCACTGAGAAGCAGCAATAAATAGAACAGAAACATCTCCAGGTTCTACTCCTAAATATCCCCAAAGGGTGGTGTGGGTGTGGGTGGGTGTAAAACAAACATGCATACAGTGGTGCCTCGGTTTAAGAACAGCCCTTTTTACGGTTAGCAAACTTTACCTTGGTCTACAAATGGAAGCCAAACAGTGGAAGGGCACCGGTGGCGGGAGGCCTCATTAGGGAAAGCGCGCCTCAGTTGAAGAACGGCTTTGGTTTAAGAACAGACTTCTGGAAGGATTAAGTTCATAAACCGAGGTACCACTGTATATTTCATTTACAGGGGCATTGTAAAAATATACTAAAAATATACTAAAATATATTAAAAGTTAATGTACCAATTCATTTTTTTAAGAAAGAATTTATCCTGAGACCTCCATTTTAATAGACTGGAATTAGATAATACCGTGGTTTAGTTGCCTTTCTTCTAGTGTTATTTAGATTTACTAAATTGTCTTCCCATTTAATCCTCAATGACTGTTTCTTTTTTAATCTATGTAGGTATGGATCATCTTTTTTAAGATTCAGAGCAAGAAATCACTGAAGTACAATTAAAGCCAGAAGGGATAAATAATTAACTAAACAAAATAAATGATGCTTAATCATTACGATTCAACACGTTAAATAAACTTGTTAAATTCATAAGGATAAATCTACCATCTAACAGCATGCAACTTGTAATTCCTTTTTCGGTGCTTAGCAATTGCTGCATTATTAGACAATAAAAAGGGTTTCTAAAGACAGCAGTTGGTTAAATTTGGAATAATGGATCCTGGAACATATTCATTTAATGTACCCGTCTCGAGATTCAAGTCTACACACTGTTGTGGATATGGCAATATGTCTAGTAATATCAATAGTCTTGGAGGCAGTTTAATTTAATGTCCATGCCCATCACTTGGGAACAACCCATGTGAAGTTCAGGTTCATCAAAGAGTCAAACAGGAAACTCCTGACCTATGCTTCGGTGCTCTTTGTAACAACCCATTCTGTGCATTGTGGGACACCAGGATGAAGGACCAGGCAACCCATTGGCTCCTTCTGACCCCGTTATAAAATGCTTGGGCAACTGATCTTGTTTATGAGGCCTATCAGCCTTGGTGTAGATGCATCTACCCTCGATGTCCCCTTCCCAGACACTGCCTAAAGGTTCATTTCCCAGTATCCCAGTTTACAGCTGCCTGCTCTGCCTACATCAGGAATTAGGGTACATGTGACCCTTGGACATTGTTGGGCTCCAACAGTCTCCTGCCAGGTGGCCAATGGTTCACGTTTGGTGAGAAAGAAGTATAGGGCCACAGAAGAAGAGGAGCTGTGTACAATTCTGGGTGTGGTGAGATACAACAGAGAAAGTGCACAGGAAATAATGAGCTTGTCTTTGGCCAAATTGTGCTAGAGGTGACGTATACTTTTATCATTTTTATTAAAGCATTCTGGTGATTGCCACTATCCATTCTGACCATTTAAATGCAGTAATGACTCTCATAAAGTGGAGACAGTGTCTACACGAGATCTGAATGCACAGAAAGGAAACAAATAGGAGAGCAGGCTTACTTAAGTTCAAGCCTAGCTGAAATAAACAATGACCTCAAAAGGGTCAGAGACAAGCTAGCCTGGGAATATTTTCAGGTTTTTTTTATAATAGAGAAAAGCTGGATGAACTCTCATGCTCTGTTTATAAAAACAAAAATGTGATTTGTCTGTTGGATAAACCACAGAGCAGCATTTTCACAGTGTTCCCTGTAAGTGTACATGAGCAGTCAAGGCTTGGTACTCTTCCCGGGCACTGCTCACTCTTTTCCCCATTCAAAGTGAACTGCTCTCATCACAGCTGTCTTGTAACGCAAGTAGAAGCACAACCCTATAAATAATCTACTCAGATCAGCAGCTAGTTCCACTGAATTCAATGGGCTGACTCCCATGTAAATAGGTATAGGACTGCAGTCTTATACAAATATTCAATCAATACAATTTAAACAAAACATTACAATGCTGTTGCCAGCACAATCAAGTTTTGATAATGAAGTCTGAGGAATTACTCAGATCATTAAGTGTTTTAATGAGCTGTGTTTTTAGCAAGACAACTATATGGCACAGCATAAAGAACATCTAATACAGGGGTCAGCAACCTTTTTCAGCTGTGGTCCACTGTCCCTCTGACCATGTGGTGGGCGGACTATATTTTTTTTGGGGGGGGGGGAATGAACAAATTCCTATTCCCCACAAATAACCCAGAGATGCATTTTAAATAAAAGCACACATTCTACTCATGTAAAAACACGCTGATTCCCGGACCGTCCGCAGGCCGGATTGAGAAAGCAATTGGGTCACATCTGGCCCCCGGGCCTTAGGTTGCCTACCCCTGATCTAATAGCATGGTTTGGATATCTTTTAAACGTCATTTTATGTTATAGAAGAGTATTTTATATTTTTATATAATCTTCACTTTAAAACTTTTGGCTTTATAATGAATTTGTCCTATACTTACATAATCGGTTTGTCATGGGATATATACCGTAAATAATTAAGTTTTTCTACTATTATAGATATATAAAATCCCAACGTCCAGAAACATCATCTGCTAAAAGTATTTACTTATTTAGTCCAGGTATAGTGCCATTAAGCACATGAATGTAGTCAATTATTGTGGATTTGCCTTCAGAAATGGTGTACACAAGAGTGTATAAAATGGAAATGTTATTTCTAGCAACTACACATTGCCTTTCAGACAACAACATGATGACCTATGTCCTTATTCCACTACTCCTGTGACCCATTTTACAAGCATATTTATATCTTAGTGTCCCGTGAAGGTGATTTGTGATTCCTAAAATACTGGGGCCGAAAAGTTCTAGCTTTTGAACAGATGAACAGGAGGACGATTAGCATCATATAATAGATTTAAGATCCATATGTTTGATGCACCTTTTCAATATGACACTCAAAGGTCTGAAATTTTGCCATGGGAAAACCTTAGTCATTTCATTTCATTTGAAACACCCAGATTACTAAAGATACTCACATGCAAAAATGTTTGCATGACCTAGCCATAAGTGATCATCCAGGCTTAGTAAATACTTGTTAATCTTAGTAAATCTCCTTTTATGCTTTATTTTGATATGGAATTTAAGATATTATTATTATTATTATTGTTATTGTTATTGTTATTATTAATACCCCACCCATCTGGCAGAGTTTCCCCAGCCACTCTGGGCGGCTCCCAATCAAGTGTTAAAAACAATACAGCATTAAATATTAAAAACTTCCCTAAACAGGGCTGCCTCCAGATGTCTTTTAAAAATAGGATAGCTGCTTATTTCCTTGACATCTGATGGGAGAGCGTTCCATAGGGCGGGCACCACTACCAAGAAGGCCCTCTGTCTGGTTCCCTGTAACCTCACTTCTCGCAATGAGGGAACCGCCAGAAGGCCCTTGGCGCTGGATCTCAGTGTCCGGGCTGAACGATGGGGGTGGAGATGCTCCTTCAGGTATACAGGACCAAGGCCAAGCTATATTAGTCAAAATATAGCTCTTATATAATCCTGTATAGAAACACAGTAATATGAGAAACTGGAAACCTCTAATATGTAGCAAGCAACACATCAGGATACCCTGGGAATGCAGAGTTATCTGTTTTCAAACACTTGTAAGCTACAAGGAACAAGGGGGATAATCAGAGGTCCCTTTAGCATTCATCTGCCTAAAACCTATCGACATATGCGAGTAAAAGATGGCATGTAGTTGCTGGCAACAAAAATACAAAGGCTTAACATGTGACGTCCCAATAAACCACACAATACTCCAATAATATTATTGTAAGATAGGGATGAATTTGGGCAAGAGGTCGCCCAGGTGACCTCTCATGGGAACCAATTGCTAGAACAATGCTTCTTGCCACAAGACCACTAAAAACCCCAACCTTATACAATTAAAAACCTGTTGCTTATTTCAGTTGCCTGCTTGCTACTCTGCATATACCCAAACATTAGCTAAAGCCGGGTTTGAAGTAACTGCAGAGAAATCAACCCTGGGTGGATACCTGTGGATACACACACCATACTATATCGTTAATCCATGTTCTGTCTGAGAGAATGAGGTCACATAATCACCTAGAAAAATGCCAGTGACACAGAAAAGTCTAGATAGCTTCTAATGGAAAATTACTGTGCTTTTGATAATAAAAGGGGAAGAGCTGATTATCTATCTCTATCTCTATGAGGTAGTCCTTTGTGGCTGTTTTGTTGTTATTGAGGCTATTCTTGGCTATCCAACAGGAAGAAGAAGCCTCAGAGCTACAGCAGAAGCACACACACACAATCTATCACACAGAGAGAAATGTTTTAAGACTTTGTAACAAAAGTTGGGTCCTGCCCTTTCCATTGTTAAGGTATGAAAGGAACTGTGTAGATGCGCTGTATTTGTAGAAGCACCTGCAGCAGCACTTTTATGCAGAAGATACAATCACATAGTACGCTCAACATTGCATGCCTATGCCAAAAATTGACCTCAGAAGTGTTTGTTTCCTGTAACAGAGAGTTGCCTAACAGGTATCTATTATGTGACTAAGGCTGCATAAATACTGTATTACTGTTTACACTGGCATCAATGAGTCCCCACAACTTGGTGTTTGAAGCTGTGCGTGCATTATGCGAGCCACAGTCCATATCTATCCTCTAGTTTCTTGAGCAATACTGCTGTTTGATGTGTTTCCCACCAAACCAGCTTCCATCCGATTTGAAAACGTAAGCCATGCTCATTAAGCTGAGGTGAGTACGTTTGAGAAAGCCCTTGCGCATGTGTAGATGACAGCACACGCATGGATGAAAAGCTTCAAGAAGAGGAGTTTGGTACATGTATGGGGGGGTGTTGCTGCATGGGGAAACCAAACAGGTAATATGCATCAGGTGAAGACATCCCCATTCCCTCTCTGGCATGCAAATGTGACTTGAAAATCCGAGGAGGGAGGGAAAACCACACTGCAGTCTAGGCTGCTAATGTGTACAGTTTTGCCCAAGGCCATAGTAAAGAAGAATGTACATAAGAGCTCTGTTTCTTTGGGACACACAATAAACATCTGGAAACAGCATTTATTGTTCCAAATGGTGACCCTTTTTATTTATTTATATGATCATTTAGCTTGTTAGTTCTTTAACTATAATAACAGTATGTATAGTTATGCTTCCTGGTCTGCCTTCTCCTGCTACAGGAGTCTTTCCAAGGAGAACGTGTACTATTTCAGCAACTTAAAAATCAAACCCACCTAAGTTTTAACAGCATATATACTTTTAACTCCACATCTTCCAATAAATGTTAATCTGGGATAATAAAAGCTCTTTAATACAGCGATGCCTTTCCGTTTTCCTGTCAATTTGTGAAGCCATGAATACCTGGTAAAAGCTATTTATGCACAGGTCAATGAAATGCTCATGGTCTCCTGTAGTTTTGAACACTGTCACTCACTAACAGTTGCTGAGCTCTGCTAAAGGTAAAATGGAGGCTGACATTCAGCAAGGGCACAGTGCATGCTAGGAAACTCAGCCTTTTTCCTGCTCTCTCCTCCCATAGGACACAAATTTTATGAAAACATGACCCCTTGTCTCCTTAGAATCTCCCCTCCCCTCCCCGGTTACCTTGGTATGGGATACACACTTGTATTTTCTGACTCCCTGCAAAAAGGCCGCACTGTGAAACAAAGCTCAGTCAGGAAACATAAAGAAGTTAGAATGTGCTTCTGGGGGAGAACATAACGTTTCCTATCTTTATGCAATTAAATACGTTACAAACAGGCTGATGAAAGAACAGAAAACCCAATAAAAGCATAAAAAGCTATCTCACACTTTCTGCTGTCGGGAGAGCGAAATATATTTAGTGCTGATGCTAGGAAAAATCATTTAATCAAGCGCACAGGCCAGACCTTCAGCTGTGCTCTCTAGGGACTATATCAAGTTATGCAGGCACTCTCTGAAAGAGAATTAAACATTAATATTACTCATCACTTCAATTTAAGCAAAATACTGCCTCATAAAGGAAGACAAAGTTTAAAACTACACAAATAAATATTCCTATTGTAGTAAGAAACCGGGCTGAAAATGTTATAGTTTGTATATAAACTTCGCAAATTGGATGAGGGACTTACACACACTGCAGTAATCTAAGGTTCATGATTTTTATATATCTGAACACTTCAGATACTAAAATCATTCAAATCTGGGGTGTGCTGTCATAAAGATAGATTTTTAGTGACTCTGACATTCTCACCTAGAAAGCAGAGTAAAAGCTTGAAGACAGAATGTGTGTAGGAGCTTTCCCTTGAGAAATCCAGATCTCAATGCCAAGTCACTCTGATACCTACCAGTGTGTACTAGAATATTGAGAACCAATGACAAGAGGGGCAAATAAAGATTCAGGTTCATCAAAGGATCCCTAGAATGTGTGCATGAGACTAATAATAATAATAATATATTATTTATACCCCAGCTGGGTTTCCCCAGCCACTCTGGGCAGCTTCCAACAAAAGATAAAAAATACATTAAAACATCAGTCATTAAAAACTTCCCTACACAGGGATGCCTTCAGATGTCTTCTAAACATCAGGTGGTTGTTTATTTCTTTGACATCTGGTGGGAGGGCGTTCCACAGGGCGGGCGCCATTACCGAGAAGGCCTCTGCCTGGTTCCCTGTAACTTCACTTCTCGCAGTGAGGGAACTGCCAGAAGGCCCTCGGCGCTGGACCTCAGTGTCTGGGTTGAATGATGCTAGGTGGAGACGCTCCTTCAGGTATACAGGACCGAGGCTGTTTAGGGCTTTAAAGGTCAGCACCAAAACTTTGAATTGTGCTAGAAAATGTAAACTTTGATAGATGTTTTGACATCATGGAGCCTATTGCCTTGGATCTTGAAGTTCAAGCCTTTCTTTTACCATGTGAACAGAGATAATCATAGCCTCTAAAATGCGCTAGCTTACCCTTACCCCCAAGGGCATGCTCTATAGGGAGTTGGCATCAGACACCAGGCCTATTGGCAGACTAGCTCTGTGTTAAAAAGATGTCTGCAAACAAGACATGAGGGCTTGCCACATCAGCCCTGCTATGTGGGAATTCCTTGCAGTGCCTGGAGACAGACAGTCCGGTCATGTATTCACAGCAGTAACCTGATAAGGAATGACTGCTGGGAGGAGTGCAGGGAGAAAAAACGCCATGGTGCACCTGTAGCAATAAGATGGGATGCCTTCATCTGCCCCACCTGCAATAAAACATGTCTCTCCCGTATTGATCTCTGCAGCCACAGCAGGCGCTGCAACCGTCCAACTGTTTGACTTCACCCCAAAAGGCGCACTTCTCCATTGACTCCCGAGACAGACAGATGCCAACAACCCTTATCCATGATATAGCTATTAGAGACATTTCAGAGGTCTGTTCAGGGGGAAATCCCACACTCCTGATATTATTAGTATTAGTATTAGTATTAGTATTAACTATGTTTGCTTAGATGTTTATTTCACAAAGGTGAACTCAAATAAACTCAGAACCATACATTAAAAGCAAGTGAGTAAAAAACCTAAAATGCTCACCAAAAATATGCATGAAACTGTAGATCCAACTTCCAACTTAACCAACCCCACTAAAAAATGAGCAGAAAATTAAGGTCTGGCTAAAATAAATGTTGTCTTTGTTACATTGATAGCTAATAGTACACTGAAAAAAGCATATAGCCGAAATATAATATTATTTAATCACCCAACGGGCTGTGTGCTTCTACATGAATTCCAAATTATGACCCAGAAATAATTGGTAGACTGTCCTGACATTCTTTTAATGGAACCGGACAAAAGACTTCATTTTTATTAAATTCTGCTGCCTTAGAAAGATAAGAAGCAGAATTCCCTGCAGGCATTCAGAGGAAAAAGCATAATTTGAAGTAATGTTTAAGTCTTGAACTACAAGGTAGAAGATTATCTACTTATTTTAAGTGAGAGACTTAACTTTATAAAATGAACCTTGAATAAATCTTATGAACGACATGAGGTTTAACTGCACTTCATCTTCTGGCACAAGCATTGGGGCCAATATTTCTAGGGCTGGCCTGCAGCAGGGGGCAACAGGATGAAAAGCAATTGGCTTCAGACAACACCATGAGAGCATGATAGATGAAGGTGAACATTAGTCTCTGAACAGTGCATCAAGAGCTTTTAAAAGCATGAGCACATTTCACTTATTTTATTGGTCCAGCCCTACAAAAATCCCATATTAGGTGATGATGATATGACAGGTTAGGTCATGAGAAGTTTTTTGGGTGAAGGATTCCTAAATGAAAGGTCTATCAAATTCCTTGTCAACTCCAAAAAACCCAACACTTTAGACATGTTTGAATTCTTCAACATGAATTAACTGTTAACAACATCACTGAGAATGGGATATTCAAAATGCAGAAGGAAGCCTAATTACATATCTTCCATATACAGTGGTGCCCCGCAAGACGAATGCCTCGCAAGACGGAAAACTCGCTAGACGAAAGGGTTTTCCGTTTTTGAGCTGCTTCGCAAGACGAATTTCCCTATGGGCTTGCTTCGCAAGACGAAAACGTCTTGCAAGTTTGTTTCCTTTTTCTTAACACCGTTAATACAGTTGCGACTTGACTTCTAGGAGCAACTCATAGAATGCAGTGTACATAGTAGCCTTTTTTGAGGTTTTTTAAGACTTTGGTGATTTTTGAAACTTTTCCAAAACTTCTTTTGCAGCCATTTGGTAAGTTAAGCTTTTAAAACTTTTTTGGGGGGGTTTGGATTTTGGGTTGGGGTGTTTGGAATTCAAGGACTTGGTGTTGGGAAGGGGTTTGCAAGAATCTGGAAGCTTGTGTGTTTTTTTTCTGCATTTTTATGATTTTCTGTGACCATTGGGCCACTCTGCTGTTTTTTTAAAAAATTTCTGGATTTGAATTTCTGTGTGCTGGGTGGCTGGGGGAACAGTTGGGGAGGGGTTTGCAAGAATCTGGAAGCTTGTGGTTTTATTTTCTGCATTTTTATGATTTTCTGTGACCATTGGGCCACTCTGTTTTTTTAAAAAAAATCTGGGTTTGAATTTCTGTGTGCTGGGTGGCTGGGGGAACAGTTGGGGAGGGGTTTGCAAGAATCTGGAAGCTTGTGGTTTTTTTCCTGCATTTTTATGATTTTCTGTGACCATTGGGCCACTCTGCTGCTTTTTTAAAAAAAATTCTGGGTTTGAATTTTGAAATGCTCTTTACAGTATGTGTGACTTTAAAGAGCACTTAATAAACTCTTGTTGTACCAAATTTGGCTTTGTTTGGACTTTTTTTGACCATAGGAACGCATTAATTGATTTTCAATGCATTCCTATGGGAAACTGTGCTTCGCAAGACGAAAAATTCGCTAGACGAAAAAATTCGTGGAACGAATTAATTTCGTCTTGCGAGGCACCACTGTACAGCCCTAGACTTCAGTTTTTATTCTGTAACATGCACTGTGTATTAACATGAACTGCAATACAAATAGGAAACCTTAATAATCAAATACAGTCTACCTAATGCTCCCAAAATCTAAACTCACATTTCAGAAATGTATCAAAAAGCATATCATTACAGATACATTAGCATGAAATGGAGAATTAAGAGCAAATATAAAATGTTAAGATGCCCACTTCATTTTGTGTGACCTGTCAATTCTATATCACCAGGTAACTCTATTATTTGACTATGATCAAATAACAATACATATCCCATAAACTAAGGTATCATATCTTGCATAATGATAGTTTGAATGAGAAACCTGCAAAGTTCATTGTTAAAAAGTCATGATAATCATTACATTTTACTCTGAATTTAATTTCAGCACTGAAATATTTTGATAATAAGTCTAAAATACCTTACTGAACATTAAATTATCTTTTCAGATTACAGAACTTTAATCTCAAATTCCATTTACATTATTTCAAGTACAAGGCAACCGTTTCCAAACTTAGCAGTCTGAAAAAAGCAGCTTCCATAAAGTTAAGAGTAGAACTTAGGACTAAGTTCCAAGATATATTTTTAATACCTACAGTACTGATGTATGCGTGAAGTTTGTGATATGTTGGTAATCACTGTTCAAGTATCACAGCAATGCTTGCATTAATTAGCTCTATAGGTTTATGCTTTTCAGCTGCTCATGAAACACTAGGGAAAATCCAGATTTCCTTATATATAGCCATCTAGAAATGAATAATTGAATAAACAGGGAATTAGTTTCTATTTTGCAATTGTAATTATTATTATTTTTTTGTTAAAGCTATTATTTTGAATGATCTAAACTTCATTTATATTCTTTTGAAACAAGTCTTTTAGCAGCCCTGTCCTAATTGCAGAAGAAACACCGCCTGCAAGTTTGCTTGCTTGTTTTTAAACCATGCTTCTCTAAACAACTATTCTCTTAGCTATATTATTAATAAATGGAAGATATCTATCTCAGTATGGTTTGTGTTCAGCAAAACAAGAACTGCTTTCTCTATGGAGACTTTTAGGTTTAAAGGCAAAATAATAATAAAGACAAAATACCTCATTAACTTGGTGTAATTATAGTTAATGTTATCACCATTTATTTTTATTATTCATATAGCGCTGTCACAGTATTAGTGATTTCACAGAGCTAAATGCAATAAGCTTGCGGTTTGAAATTAGAACCATAAAGAGGCAACAAAGATAGTAAACTATAACTGTAAAGGTAAAGGTACCCCTGCCCGTACGGGCCAGTCTTGCCAGACTCTAGGGTTGTGCGCTCATCTCACTCTATAGGCCGGGAGCCAGCGCTGTCCGCAGACACTTCCGGGTCACGTGGCCAGCGTGACAAGCTGCATCTGGCGAGCCAGCGCAGCACACGGAACGCCGTTTACCTTCCCGCTGGTAAGCGGTCCCTATTTATCTACTTGCACCTGGGGGTGCTTTCGAACTGCTAGGCTGGCAGGCGCTGGGACCGAACGATGGGAGCGCACCCTGCCGCGGGGATTTGAACCGCCGACCATGCGATCGGCAAGTCCTAGGCGCTGAGGTTTTACCCACAGCGCCACCCGCGTCCCAATTATAACTGTAACCTTGTGTAAAGGATCAACTTTCAAGTCACGTACCTGGCAGAAATTCTCCAAAACAAGAGGCAAGTAGTACTGTGTACACAAGTTAGTCATGTCAATTAGTTTCAATCTGTTTACTCTGAGTAGGAATGGCTCTGGATACAGCCCTCTGCTTCTTCAAAGAAAGAGACATGATACTGAACTATCTAATCTGCTCCACATCTTTTTGGGCCACAACAGGAATACCCTGAAATTTCCGCAGACACGTTGTTACTCTACCCATCCCCACACCGAGGCATGTAGAAGAATCCACACACGATTCAATTCTGTGTTCCCCACTCCCCATCATCTGCAACTCAGGAAATACATCAATCACAACACTAACCTGTGCATCAGCATACAACTACCATCTTCTCAATGCACCCCTGGACAGTGCAGCAATGCACAGCACACTCCTCAGGAATAAGGGAAGAGGAATTTTGCGTGGACCCCTTCAGATAGTATAGAAATCTACTCTGGTATTGTGACTAAGTACTTCTGCTACTACGCCCAAGGCTGAGGTGCTCAGTGAAGAGTATTTTTTTTGTATCGTATAACCCCAGCTGCACAAAGTGTGATGCTATCTACAGCCTCGGAAACAATCCAGACATCACAATTAAAGATGCTGGAAAAAGAGGAGGTATTTTTCTCACTAACCAGTTGCATGTGTACAGAAGATCTCCAGCACCAATTTTTGCAGAAACAAATCTGCACAGATGTGTCATTGCACATATGTTTTATCTATATGTGGATATATGCACCGAGGAACTATGGGTGTTTATAATAATAAGTAAATTGTCTTTATTAATGGGAATTCTTGAAATAATAATCTTCTTGTGCCATAATTATAAGTAACCATATTACATTGTTTGATCTTCAGAGGCTGTCACAGCAATAATGCTCAGCTCCCATTTCTCATTAATAAATACTGAAAATTTAAGTCAAATCATTTGTTTTACTTGGTAAAGCTTGCACAGAGCAAATCAGATACATAATTTTAATATAAAGCCTAATTAAGAAACAGCATACTTTCAGTCTTATCAGCAATGCAACATAAAATTATGAAGTCTGCACTAATTAATGCATTGTGTCAAGTCTTAAATTATACATCCTAAATGCCAGAAGCTATAATTCTAAATACAAGGTAGTTTAACCACCTCTCTCACCTAATAGCCACAGTTAATTAGCAACTCAGTTGTAGTGATGCACATGATAAAATATTGCTAAAGATGCTTGAAAGAACATGTCAGTTTAAGGGTGGAATTTAACTAGATTCTCTTATAGTTCAGTTTCAAGCCAATTACCACCATGTGAAACTTTTTTCCAATAAAACTCCCCTTTTGGGAGAAAAATACCCAACTCATCAGAAATGAAATGCTAACATATGAGCAAGTAAGAGCTAGCAATTGATTTTTGTTTTGTTGTATAAATAATGCAGACTTTGGGAAGGGGACAATAGAAATATCATACCATTTTGTTTCATACTCAAGCCAACCAAGGGTTCTGAGATGTATTGTGTGAGGATTCAATAGGCACCAACCACAATATCCAATAAGAAACCATATCCCTAAAATTGTAGAACTCAGCACTGGCTTCTAAACCTCTAAGAAACCTCCAAAAGCCCAATAAAATTATGTCTAACTTAAGAGTAGGGACGTGAGTGGCGCTGTGGTCTAAACCACTGAGCCACTTGGGCTTGCCGATCAGAAGGTCGGCGGTTCAAATCCCCACGACGGGGTGAGCTCCCGTTGCTTGGCCCCTGTTCCTGCCAACCTAGCAGTTCGAAAGCATGCCAAAAAAGTGCAAGTAGATAAATAGGTACCGCTCCTGCTGGAAGGTAAACAGCGTTTCCATGCACTGTTCTGGTTTCGGAGTTCCGTTGCGCCGGAAGTGGCTTAGTCATGCTGGCCACATGACCCGGAAAAACTGTCTGTGGACAAACGTCGGCTCCCTCAGCCTATAAAGCGAGATGAGTGCCACAACCCCTGAGTCGTCTGCGACTGGACTTAACTGTCAGGGGTCCTTTACCTTTACCTTTTTTTAACTTAAGAGTGCCATGCCAATCAACTGTTCAGTTATTATTTAACTGCAATAAAATATTCCATGAAGAAAAGAATGCTACTGTGTAGGTAAGTGGTGGATTACAGTGGTACCTCGGGTTACATACGCTTCAGGTTACATACGCTTCAGGTTACAGACTCCGCTAACCCAGAAATATTGCGTCAGGTTAAGAACTTTGCTTCAGGATGAGAACAGAAATCGTGCTCCGGTGGTGCGGCAGCAGCAGGAGGCCCCATTAGCTAAAGTGGTGCTTCAGGTTAAGAACAGTTTCAGGTTAAGTACGGACCTCCGGAACGAATTAAGTACTTAACCTGAGGTACCACTGTAATTTTAAAAAATGCATTACAAATGTTGCATAGTGTCACGAGGCAGAGAAGTGACACAATAAAGTTTCCACATTTTTGCTTTATTTCACTCCCCACAAACTTATCAAAATGCCACACTGATTCACGACGTTTGCAATTTCTGGTTGAAAACCATTGCTCTAGGGTACCCATGAAGTCCACCATATAAATCTTCTCATTTTTTACCTTATCTACCTTCTCAGGATCATTTAAACATAACAGCCAGCATGGATGCTTACAAACAATTCAGCATGTCATAATCTTTTATTATTATTACTATTGTTATTATTAAATTTGTATACTGCCCTTCAACCATAGATCTCAAGGTGGTTCACAACAAAAGATCACAATATAAAAAACACAAAATACATAATAAATAGAAGAACAAAAACAAACCAATAATCTCCCCTCCCATAACACATTTAAAAGCAGATTAGTACCATTTCGAATACCAAATTAAAATCCTCGTTGTATTTCATAGACCCAGCTTAATCATTGACTCATGGTGAACTCAGGTAAGCAGTGCTTTTTTTCTGGCGCTACTCAACTAGCAGAAAAACACTGCAGGTAAGTCTCTTACTCTCAACTTCAATTGTTCTCATGTTCAACTGTTCTATCTGTAAGGAATTGCTGTTCCTTTTTTTTGGCTAAGACGAATAAGCGAAGAATTTTTAACAGCTGTGCGCCTGTTATATTCTGTACGGCACTGTATCCATAAAGAAATGTTTCACAAAACTTCTCTTATACTATTCTCAGCAGTTCAATTCATTCATTCAGTGGATTATTGGCAGCAAATATGTCTAGTGACCAATGCAATAATTACCCACATTTCCAGGAGAAAGAAGGCAAGCAATGCCAGATCTGATTGCTTCTAGGCCTTATGGGTAGCAGGATTGCCACAGGGATGAGAAATGATAATGATGGATTCGAGCCCTACATTGAGCAAAAGATTCCTGCCTTGCAGAGGGTTAGACTAGATGGCCCTTGTGGTGCCCTTCCAACGCTACAGTTCTATGATTCTATGCTTCTATGACATACAGCACCTGAGCAAAGGTAGCTCAAAAGTTTTCTAAGTGATCTTTTCCTTGCAGCTATATGCTGGTAACTCATTTATGCCAGGCAACAACAAAATGGTCTATTAATAAAGGTGCTTATATGGAGAGTTAAGAAAATATACGACAAATAACCTCAAAATACCTGAAGAAAATGGTGTCACATTTTCCTAACATGCCCTAAAAAGAGAGAGAAAGAGTTCAAAACAAGCTTATGTCAAAAGTACTGGAAATGCACAGGCTTCAGTCCAGTAGTGTCAGGGTGTAGAGAATATTAAATAAGCATAATCGGGTAGACATATGGTGGTTATCTTATCTTGCTGTTTAAGCTTGCAACAGCTTCACAAGATGGTGCCTTAACACTGTGAATAGCATCCTGAATGATTTAAAAACAGTGTGATTTGCAAAAGAGATAATGTGATATACATTCACTGCACAATGATTGATAGGAACAATAAAGGTTTTCTGATAAATTGGGAGAATTTAATAGGTTGGAAGTTGTAACACTCAAGGTTTAGCTATAATTTACTGAAGGTCAATAACATAACACCTGATCTACTGAAAGGCGACTTATTTATGAATATAACTGACAGATAGAATGTTCTTGTCTATCTGACCTTATTAAGAATTCCAGAACAGAGAAAGTTAAGTGTAAATCCTATTTAAATTATTGGGATCTAAGCATTCAAATGTGTCCAGTAACTCTATTGATTCAAGCATCTTTAAATCTCCCTTCATGCTTGACAACTATAGAAGGAAAGTGTGCCTACCTGTTGAGTCCAAAGGTGGACAGATACTAAGCTGGTTAAATGAAGGTATTTAATTTTAGGGTACTTTCCTTGCTTACAGTTACTTACAGACTGGTGTACTGGGATGCAGGTGGTGGTGTGGTCTAAACAACTGAGACTCTTGGTATTGCCATTCGGAAGGTCGGCAGTTCAAATCCCTGCGACGGGGTGAGCTCCTATTGCTCTATCCCAGCTCCTGCCAACCTAGCAGTTTGAAAGTATGCCAGTGCAAGCAGACAACTAGGTACCACCGTGGGAGGAAGATAAAAAGCATTTCCGTGCGCTGTAGCAATCCATAGAACTGTTTAGATCATTGCAAATGTAGGTTTACCTAGGCACTGCAACCGTGCAAACATAGCCATTCAACCTGCATAAAACATGTCAAAGGATCTTATGTTTCTTTCAGCTGCTCCAGTTTCCAAAAACCCTATTGTGCCAAGTGTTGTTAATGTTTTTGTTTCCTTTTAACATAAAAGATCCAATCTGCACTATTATGTATCAGGCTTAGGAAACAGAGTAGGAGAAGACAGGGATGATGTCATTTCTTCCTGTTACATTTCACTTCCTTCTAGCCACAGGACTCTCTCCTGCCTGACCTCTCTGCATTTACAACAAAAATTAAAAATAACATGCAGTACACATGTGTGGTAAATGCTAATTTCAAGTTAAGGAGGAAGGAACTGAAAAAATAATATTCTAATATTAGCTAAGATAGAAAGTTGAGTATGGCATAAAGAAAACAGCCGTGAAGTGAAAACATACAGAGTTAAGTTGCAGCCCTCCTCAGTAATTACGGTAATACAGTGGTACAGTGGTGCCTCGCAAGACGAAATTAATCTGTTCCGCGAGTCTCTTCGTCTTGCGGTTTTTTCGTCTTGCGAAGCACGGCTATTAGCGGCTATTAACGGCTTAGCGGCTTTAAGAAAAAGGAAACAAACTCGCAAGAACTCGCAAGACGTTTCGTCTTGCAAAGCAAGCCCATAGGGAAATTCGTCTTGCGGAACAACTCAAAAAACGCAAAACCCTTTCGTCTAGCGAGTTTTTCGTCTTGCGAGGCATTCGTCTTGCGGGGCACCACTGTACCTTGGGTTAAGAACTTAATTCATTCTGGAGGTCTGCTCTTAACCTGAAACTGTTCTTAACCTGAAGCACCACTTTAGCTAATGGGGCCTCCTGCTGCTGCTGCGCTGCTGGCGTGCGATTTCTGTTCTCATCCTGAAGCAAAGTTCTTAACCCGAGGTAATATTTCTGGGTTAGCGGAGTCTGTAACCTGAAGCGTATGTAACCCGAGGTACCACTGTACTATGTTCCTCGTGACAAACATGGGAACACACTGAGTAGCCCATACTCCAATGTCCACTTGAACAGTGCAGCTATCTGTAGTAACACTGTAGATGCAAAGGGCTCCACATGACCCAGAATCCAAATTGTGCAGAGTTCCAGTTTGTGTTGAACCCTTCATAAGTACAGTACAGCTTCACACAGGAAGATGTTATAGCCACAGACAGTTGAGCTGTTCAGAGAGAAGCCAGGGCTACTCAGCTCACCCCTGCCCCTGTGTTGAGTAACATGGAAGCATTGACACCAGGACAGCTCAGATACCGGAAGTGATTCACACTGGGAAATATTACCAAAACCAGTGTATTGAAGGTGGCTCATTTTCACAGATTAATAAAACAACAGCCCTTCCCCTCCATCTCTGATTATATATATATATATATATATATATGAACAGGGGAGACAGCTGGATAAAGCATACATTGGTGCCTGCATGGACACTTTGTTTACTGAAATGTCATTTTCTTCTTTCACAAATAATCATGTCAGTCTAAACGCCTTCTGGTTTGGGACTGCCTTTACTGCCTTTAAAGAACTGTGTGCATTATATTAATGCTAACAAGCAAAGACTTCACTAAGAGAGCATATGTTATTTTCTACTGCAGTGTTTTAAAAAAGGGATTTACTCCACGATAAAAAAAATTCACATGCACTAACTATTAAGCATTCATGAAGCATATAAAGGGCATCAGTCCTTAAAATAGGCCAGCTTTGTTAAATCTTGCACACAGTTATATCTGCAGGTGGTCTTCATGTATTATTTGCTTTGCAGAGCAACTACATGCAGACAATGAAACGGGGTTGGACTAGATGACTCTTGGGGTCTCTTCCAACTCTTCTATGCTTCTGTTATTCTATGGCATGACACCTGTACCTAACCAAATGTAAACTATCCTTGCTTACCAGTCGCAGAGTCTGGCAAAGGACAGTGAAAATCAAACATTTTCTTTCATGTAGACTTAGTTCCCCCTACTCACCCCAAAAGCCTATTTTGCTATGACTTTTATACACACTGCAGATTCATTTTGTCTCCTGGTTTAAATGTATAAGTATTTCAAAATGAAAGTTTGGGACTTTATTTCTGGAATTTCTATCATATTCATCAATATTATGTACTGTAATTTATGTATCCCGTGTTATTTGTATGATGTTAGCCGCTCTGAGTCTGGCTTCGGCTGGGGAGGGCGGGGTACAAATAAAATTTATTATTTATTATTATTATTATTTTAAAAAACAAAGAAAATGCTCCTTGCCATGCGTCCAAGAGTGTTTCACATAATACAAATGAAATATAATTACAGGGCATAATAAAATCATTCAAAAAGCAAAGTGTCAGGAAATGCATTTACTGCAATTTCCAGCCAATTAGAAGGGTAGAAATACACTCCACATCTGATAATGGCTAAGTTCACATGTAACAATTAGCTTCAGTAAACCATACTGTGCGGAAACTGGGCTGCTGCACAAAGCCCGACTGTTCCCGGTTTGTCCCCCCCTTTGAACAAGTGGATAAACAAACCAGGAAGGAGATAGCTTTACACAGGGGTGGGAAACCCTTTTCAACCAAAGGCTCACATTCCTTTCTGGACAACCTCCTGGGGGACCATGCCAGAGTTTCTACACATTCACACCCCCTCTATCTTCCATCCAGGCAGGCAGAAGGATGTATCAAGTTTGAGAACACATTTCAGCCAGGCTGACCATTGGCCATGCTGACTGAGGCTGATGGGAGTTGTAGTCCAATGACATATGGGTGGCGCCCCATTGACTATCCCTGCAGGGTTGTTTCCATACGTTCTGAGGTAAAAAAGAAACAGCCTGCGTCCAGCATGTGATCATCCACTGCATGCTTTCTTTCCCCACCAAAATAAGTGTTGTTGAATGTGATAGGACAATTAGATAGAAATTCACAAAATTATTCTCCTTCCTCTTCCACCAATGCTGAAAATCTGTTTAGCACAGTGGAAGACTTTTCACACTCAACAGCAGGAGCATAGCCCGTAGATATTTGCAATTTACTTAGAACTGAAAGGTATTATGTGCAAGGGCCAAAATCTCTTAATGTTCCTTTCCTATCTTTTATCCAGATTTAAATATTACTGAATTACACAGAATAATATTTCTAGCTCCTCCACATATGAAAAATGATTTTTAACTCTGTTATTTTTAGACCAACAGCTGACTCCACAGCAACTTCACTGTAATAAATTATATACAAATTAGTAAGTCTACACCCAACAGAATATAAAATAATTTAATTTCCAATTATTATTGAAATAAAGCTATTAAAACACTACTTGTGTTCTTAATACAGGAGGTCTTATATATTATTTCTAAAATTGTAAGTAAAATTTATCTTTAATGCAATGATTTCGACACGATGATCCATGTACATATTTCACTTTTCTAAAAACGAACAATTGCTTGGTATTGACAATTGTTTTCTATTCCATTATGATCAATATCGTATGCACACTTACTTGAAAGCCCCATTCCTCTCAGTGAATCTTAATTCCAAGTAAACATTACAGGATCATGCTATTTGCAATATTAAACAGAACATATCACTTTCCAAGTTCAGAATCTTAATTTTGTTATATACTCCTGTGGTTTTATTCCTTTTCTAGCACCTTTCCACATCTATGAAATATGATTTTGAAAAAGCACTGTAATATATTTAACTAATAAACTATATTGTTTACAATATATTCTCTCTTACACTGCACACTTCAATAAATACACACTTCATTAAAAACATACTTCATTAAATAAAACAATCCAATATACTCATTTACCTCTTTTTCATCCAGAACAGATCTAACGGACAACCAACATAATACCCTGGGATCCATTTTGCCTATCAACTGTAAAGTAAGCCTTTATCAGGAAATCTTTGTTTCAGGAAATCCCAGTTCAAGTGCAACTAAGTTCCTTTTAAATAGAAAATATATTGGTGTCCCAGCCCATCCCTCCACCAGCTACTCATGCTTTTCTAAATGGAAACCTTGACTGCTGGGCATAATTATAGTAGCTGTTGCATGTGATAAATAGTCAAAAAGCCAGAGTCATAGGATTGTCTGGAAAAGGCTGCTGCGTCTCATAATGTAAACATTTCCTCCTCCTGCTGGAATAGGAAACATCCATTCTGGTAAATGATTAAGAAATTGCTGGCTTTCAAACTCATTCGTAATACAGTAGTAGGAACATTCCCCTCCCCCACGCAGCTGCAAATCTCCTTCGCTTCCTACAAAAAGACATACAGTAAGTAGAAAACTTGAAGAGAGTAAGACGAAAGAGCACGCCTTAAATAAAACTCACAAACTTTAATATGCAAGGGTAAGACCCAGGTCCACCGTAGTCCCTATTATGAAGTGGCTGCTTTGTAGCATTCCTTGTTGAGATTAAAAATTCATATCAGTCCTACCTTCCAACAAAGGTGGTAATTCAAGCGCCTAGTATAGCCTGCTTGCTGACACAATAAATGACCACAGCACTACAAATCCACCGTGGATTTTGCTTACGCGGCTGCAGTTGTCCACGTGTCCAGTATCTGATGCACAGACAAAGACGACAAGTTTTCATTGAAAAGCAATACTGTTCTAGCAAACTCCAGAATGATGCCTGGCTTCACCTATGAAGGTTTCTTTGGGAACTATTTGGGGATGTGTGTGAAACAGCAAGGTGGTTTCAGAGCATGTGAAATGCTTCACGTACTGTTTTCACTTGCCTATTTAAGCAGCTGTTGGTTCTTGTGTCACTTCTGCTTCCAGCAGTTTCCTTCTTACCAGACTGACAATCGGGAATCGCACGCTAAGGCAGCAATCCTAATCCTACTTACCTGGGAGTTAGCCTCATTGAATTCAGTAGGCCTTACCACTAAGTAGACATGGTTAGGATCGCTCTATAAACAATGGTATCACAACATTACATGATATTACACAGCCAATTAAGAGTAAAGGTGATGAAAGGAAAGAGAAGCCAAGTCTGGGTGGGACTGGCCTTTTTAAAGGGCCTGTTGTCCCTCCCTTCCAGCCATGTAAGATGAAGAAACCCCATGAGATCCTGGAGAGACCCAGCTCACTCGGTAGAGCATGAGACTCTTAATATCAAGGTTGTGGGTTCGCGCCCCATGTTGGGCAAAATATTCCTGCATTGTAGCAGGTTGGACTAAACGACTCTTGTGGTCTCTTCCAACTCTATGATTCTATTATTATTAGCTCTTTTGGCCATGACAGTGACCATGGTGCCCTGCAGCCAGCCTGTGCCTCAAATTCCTTCACTGGGCTGTGAGAATGAGTATATACCTCCTAATTCCTAATAGCCACCTTTAAAGTGCCTCTCCATAACAGCTTAATCATGATCTTAGGTGATACCCCTATAACAAAGCAGCAACTTATTTTCAACATACAGTATAATGACTTCTGCCAGAAGCTTGAATATCGCTGAAGTTGGAACAAAGCAGTTCAAAATAACTCAAGGCAATTTATAGCTTTCACATGCAACCCTAAGCAACATTATTTCCTCAGTTAAATGTTCATTGCTAAGAAACCTGCACAAGTTTCCTATCACATTATCCTTCACGCACATCCTTTTAAAACAAACTTTAAAATAAAATAAAATCAGGTATTATTTGCCTAGGCAGATGTGCCTTCAAAATGCCCCCTTTACCCATTTCTATCTTTCTATTTTGAATCGTCCTACTTTTTAAACCTAGCATTCAGAACTGAAGCAATGAATGGCTCTTACAATGAAAGCAGCCCAATTCTGCCGACATGGTTCTAGAAAAGTTCTTTTTCAGCCAATTGCCCAACAGCAGATCTGTGTCACAAGCATCTATTATCAGCACCATTATCTGACAATGGGCTTCAAATGTACGTCAATGATAAGAAGCACTTTATTTTCAAGGCTGCAAACTAATGCATGCTAAATTATATCCTAACAACTAATATGAGAAGGAAAAGTGAGACTGCAAAGGCTACCCCCTATAAAATATGCTGACCTATAAAATTTAAATATAGTTTGGCTGCTATATAGCTTCAAGCTGTTAACTTCATAATGTTGTGAAATTTCTTAAAAAGAATAGTATACTTGAATATACTGGTGGATAATTGTTAATAGTTAGATTATGCAGTGTACTCACCTACTAGAAGAAGATGCTATAGGCTGCAAAGGAAAAAGAGAAAGAGAGAATTAAAAATGTTTATATAAATATATATACATATGGTTGCTCTAAACTGATGACACATTTCTATATTTATATGCAAGCTTTTGTCTCCAGTGCAATCACTTAGAATATATATCCAATATTCTTTTGTTGTTTGTGTAGCAAGACACCTCATTGTGGAATTTGAACCACAAGGCAAGTACTGAAAAACAGAACTTGCATATATTGAAAGACCTGCAACTCAAACTGGCAAAAGCCTTGTTCAGGAAGGAATGAACACATGGCTGGAGGAAGGAAATTTGGGTCATGTAAGCCCTATGCAAGAGTTTCATGCAATGTTAATTTTAAACAACTACTTTAAACAAATAAGCCTGCTTCCTCTACCCCTAAAGTTAGAGATCGGTTCAAAATAACTCAAGGATGCTAATCACGTGGAAAGGGAAAGAGGGAGCAGAGCAATCATGTGTCCCCAGTGGCATGCGGTGAATTTTTTCATAGGGGAACCGTTAGGGCCAAAGGTGTCAGCTTGCAAGGGCAATGGAGGGGGCCTGACGTTTCCCATGTCACACATGTGAGCATCGTGCCTCCTTCCCTAAGCTTGGCAGAAGCTTCCTGGGCTTTGGGAAGCAGGTGCCAGCCCTCTGACAGGACTCAAGAGCCCTCTTGCCTCCTTCCCAAAGCTGGGCAGGCTTTGGGAAGGTGGCGGAAGGGCTCTTGGACCCATCGGAGTATTGCACCTCCCTCCCTCTGCCAGGCAAAAGCTTTCCAGGCTTTGGGAAGGAGGCACCAGGGGAACATTTAAGGGACTAGCCTAGTCCACTGACCGAACACCACTGCACATCCCCCTAAACTGCATTCCTGGTAGCCTTCCATAAGTTGAAGGGCAACCATCTGTAGTGGGGAGTCTGCTCTACCTATGTGGACCCCTGGATGTTTTAGAACCAATCTGCCACACATTCAAAATATCATTTGTTCAGGAACCTAGGTATGTGCACCGTGGACATACAATTTGTATTCCTTGAAATAGATCACTGGTATGTTCCTGTGCAAATAACACCTAAACCACATCCAAGTTTAATTCCAGATTAATGGACAGAATGACTTAAGCTCCTAAGCAATTCTGTTTTTTCCAGTTGATGCCACTCATGACAAACCTGCTTTGAAACTGAGATGTACCGTATTTTTCGCACTATTGGACGCACCGGTCCATAGGACGCACCTAGATTTGGGGGGGGAAATAAAGGCAAAAAAATTTATTCCCCCCCGCCAGGCGCGGGGCTGGGGCGGGGGAAGCCCGAGCTTCCCCCTCCCCCAGAACGGGACCCAGAGCCATGCCGAAGCTGCGCGCAGCTTTGGCATCGCTCTGGGAGCTTGCGGGGCTGGGGGAGGAGGAAGCCCTCCGCCAGCCTCCAAACCATGTCGGGAGACAGCGGGATGGCGCGCTGAGCCTCTCCCGCTGTCCCCCGAGTTTGCGGGGCTGGGCCAGCCTTCTAACCAAGTCGGGGGACAGCGGGAATGGCGCGCTGCGCCTCTCCCGCTGTCTCCCGAGTTTGCGGGGCTGGCGACGGGGAGGAGCAGGCTCCCCCCCCGCCAGCCTTCTAACCAAGTCGGGGGACAGCGGGAAGGGCGCGCTGCGCCTCTCCCGCTGTCCCCCGAGCTTGTGGGGCTGGCGGTGGGGCTCTCCTGAAGCCTGGAGAGCGAGAGGGGTCGGTGCGCACCGACCCCTCTCGCTCTCCAGGCTTCAGCGAAAGCCTGCATTCCCACCATAGGACGCACACACATTTCCCCTTCATTTTTGGAGGGGAAAAAGTGCGTCCTATAGTGCGAAAAATACGGTATATCATGAGCACGCAGTTTATCACAGGAAGTTTGATAGCACAACCCTTTGCATGGTTACTTAGAAGGAAGCCCTATTGTGGTCACTGGGACTTACTTCTTGTAAGTGCACATAGGATTTCAGCCTCAGGGTGTCTCCATATAAAAGTAGCCCTATAAACACATAAAATGCTTAGCATGTGTTCACAGTAATTTATGACATGTTTAAAAAATAACATGCCACTGGTTGCTTCTCTGTGAGATTATATTTGCTGAATTTATCTCTCTCTCTCTCTCTCTCTCTCTCTCTCACACACACACACACACACACACACACACACATGTCCACAAAAATAATTACGGGGTGGAGCATGGTCTATGACTTGGAACTACAGGTTGTTGACTATTTTGATTCATTATATTTGTTTTCAGTTTGTCCACTGAACAACAATACTGTAGGACTCTAAACTAAAGACTCCTAATGCTGAAATTCACACCTCTTACACAGACCCCACCTTGCTACAGTGAATGTCAGACATTTGGTCTGAAACCAGTCAGGCTTTTTTGTTGTTGATGATGATGCTTGTTTGTCCACAACATAAAGGAAAATATAACACAAAGTAGATAACTCTTTAAGCCGGGGGTCGGCAAACTAAGGCCCAGGGGCCGGATCCGGCCTAATTGCCTACTGGATCCAGCCCGCGGATGGTCCAGGAATCGCCGTGTGGATTGGTGTGGGGATTTTGGTCGTTCAGGCTGCGCCATTTCCCGCCCCCTCCCTCACACACATCGCAGCGGCGCCTCCTCCCTCTCTCCTCCTAGCTTCTCCCCGCCCTGCCTAGAGGAGGAAGGAGGCTGGGCTTTGTTGCACTGTGGTTGGCTGAGAGCCATTTTAAGCAGCCGTTCACGGTGCCAGCCCTTTCACGCCACTCATCGTCCCTCCGCCGCTGCCAGCCTTTGCCGCTCGCAAGGCACAGGTAAGCAGCCACTGGGTGTCATCCGGTGCTGTGGAGAAGGGAGGGGAGACTCATGGGGAGGATTTTTATTTTAAAAATATAGTCCGCCCCCCCCCAAGGTCTGAGGGACAGTGGATCAGCCCCCTGCAGAAAAAGTTTGCTGAACCCCCCTTTAAGCAATCACTGGAGCCTTGGCCAAAATGGTCCATAACTTCTTTTTATCAAAGTCTTAATTTGTTTCTTGCGTATCCATGGGGAAAAAAGCATTCCCATGGCCAACCCTGCAGATACGCATGCACACACTTGCTCACTGCAATGAAGCAGTGCTTGCATGTTTCCCCCAACAGAAGTCTGTGGTGATGAGGTCCTGGGGATTTATTTCCCTACTTCTCCTTTTCACAGACCCTGTTCCATGTGCTCACTGTGCCAGTTGAAACACCAGCCTTTTGCAACACAGATGAAACAAATTATTATTTTATGCTCACCATCTTACTTTGGTTTGGATTTTAATTAATTATATTATTTTCAAATCAGTTTCAATCTGAGAAACCCTAACCTGGTGGGTGGAATCAGTTCTCCACCACCTCTTATGGAATTATCCTTCCTCCCAACCAGAATATGATGAAGATGTAATTGTTGTTTTAATTCTTTTAAAAAAACAACAACAAATAGTGTTAATTCTTCTTTTCAGCCAGCCTATGCAGAAAATAGAATGAGAAATTAGGTCACAATGCACTGCAGAGATACTAACATAGTTGTTTCATAATCTGTGCAATCTACTTATTCTGTCCTGAATTCTAGAGAGAATTCATCCATCTTTGAGGAAGATGTTGTACTGCATAGCATCTGAATCAATCCTTTCAGTTTATTATACCGCACATCAAAAGCCACAGAACTAAAATTCATTTAACAGTCATTCTGCATTATGAAGATTAACAAGCTGCAAATAGTTCCACTAGAAAACTGAATTCAATAAAACTAATTAGTTTTTCCCTTACAGTAGGTAATGAGGACAGCTGTGTTAGAGTGTATTTTGCTAACTCCCAACACTCCCTCCTCCCTTTTCCAAATCCCTCAGTCACTGACCTTCAATTTGGAGGTGCAAACTGCCAAGATAAACAATTACAGAGGCAATTTTGCAGACAATTATGTAGGCCCAAAGCATTTAGGTGCAATCACACAACTGCAGCTGATTGAAATGCAAGATGAAGATACTTTGAATTTTCCATAAAATTTATAGTTAAATATTTAAAGTGAAAAGGATATGCTGCTTTTTTGAACTGCCATTTCTAACGTGCTTTTCTTCACAGATGATCATCGTACAATGTTTTGTACATTATCTTCTGCAGTCTCATATTCTAAAATCTAGAAGCATGTTTGTGTGCTCTCTCTCACATACACACTAGTCATAAAGAAATGGAGGAAGCTATTACTGAATTTCCTGATTCCTAACAGATGTTTCCTGGAAAGAGGATGTGGACCAAGTCATTATGACATGGTAAGTAGCTATACAGACAAAGTGATGGTATTTAACCTAGTGGTCAAGTGCCTCTGCAATGTACTGTACACACAATGTCCCACACTTTTGTTCAAAAACTTAAGTGTTAAATAATATCATCATCCTACACAGTACCCCTCACTTTTATGCAGGGTGCAGAACTTTCATAATTATAAACATAACCACTTTCTAAAAAATGATAGCCTCCGCCTCCCTGAGGCCACCAAAAGTGCTTAACTATACCAATGTTCCATTTGATAGATAAATCACTTGAATAGCTGTTGCTTCGTGACAGGGAAAATGTGTAATATCTCCATGCCAGCACCACACACACTAAGCAGCTGATGGCACAGAAAGGCAGTGCGAATTTTGGTTGGCACACAAAAATTAAGTGTTTTTAAACACAGTACCTGCCACTTGCAATGCTGCCAGAAATAAATATTTTATTATTATTATTATTATTTGTTTGTTTATAGCCCACCCATCTGGCTGGGTTTCCCTTTTGAGCAGCATTTGTAGGGGCAAGCACAGCACTGAAACCAGCCCATGTTCTTGTTAGAAATGTGAAAACATAATTAAAATTACAATATCAAAATTAGCAGAATTGACAGTTTCTATAGGTGCATTCAGTTAATACCTGTCATGGACTGGTTGGGCACAGGGGAACCGCAAGAGAAGAGCCTGGGGTGTGGTGGTGGTACAACAATGTGCAGTCAGAGGGAGAAGAGGGAGGAAACCAGGAAGAGGAGGGATCAGAAGCTGAAATCTTTCCAACTTAAAGTTAAGACACTATAACAGCCGGAGGGCCACACACAATAAAGAGTCATGCTTTCAAAAGCCTTGTGATGATCAGTGAATTCCATTGATCGATTGTTATTATGGAAATAAGGGGTCAATTGTATATAAAACATGGATGGATGCCCACAGAGAAACACTATTATCGAGTTAGGAGTCTGTGATGGCTACTCCTACTCCTTGTGGATGGTTTGGCTCTAGAATAAAGTTGGTGCCATCTGTCAGTAAAAGTCAATACAGCACAACAAGCCCAAGGCAGTATATCTAATTTCCAGAGAGAGATAGAACATCAAAGCACGGGCTTTTCTGATAAAACAAAAACTTGTTCTTTTTCTTATAAGTTAACCTCTATGCAAACTTTTGCTACACTTTGATTAAAATTTGGAAGGGCTGCCTGCAAGCAAACAAAAAGCACTCCCTATTTGTTTCTGGAAAAATGGGAACACCCCAGCCCCACATTTTCCCAGTTTCCTCCCAGGCCTTCACATCTCTACCACTGCACCAAAACCCAACATACCTACTTTTGACTGAACAAGCACATTAATAGCCTTTCAGGTTTTGTGAAAAAACTGCTTACCAACATTAATGCATTATATGCTGGAGAGGTGAAAGGGGAAATGAATCAGGAACAAACTAGCAATTATCTGCTGTGAAGGATGACAGCTATAAACTAAGTAAGCATAACACTGCTAACTGCACACTTTCTAAGTGTTCTGGCAAAAAAGAAGATGATATATAATAATATAGCACAGCAAAGCAAGAAAAACACAGGATAACGTAACCCAAAGTGTAGCTTGAAAACACGATACCTATGAATTATTCCACACTACTACTAAAACAATAATAAAATGCCCATCAGTCATGTTGCTGTGATTCCCAGGAATATTGTAATATCAATTTTAAAAATGAAAAACATATTTATCATCACTTTCTGCTGTGAAAATTTAATTTAAAAGTATATGTCATTCTTGGAAGACTGAATTATTCCAGCCACAATGAATTAAGTAAATATATGACATAATTATGTTTTGTTTTAGGAAAATCAGCTTAGGACATAGTTCAATAATGAAACATTTTCAATTAAATTGTTTTCTAAAAAGTGTTCACATGCACTGATTTTTATATAATATATATTATATATACTATATATTTATATGTTTTATATTGTTCATGATGTCTCTTAAAGACTTAAACAGTTGATCTATGTGTGTTTGTATATAAACAAGTTCCACTGAGTTCAAACAGGGCTTACTTTCAAGTAGGTGCAGATTGGATTGCAGTTTTAAGTTTGCTTTGGAAATAGCACAAAGCAGCAGCAGCAATCTGAACTGTAAGGATAAACACATCTGGCATAGCTTGTGACCAAAGTAGATGCTGTCATTTTTTTTGGCATCTGTGCTGTAATGGTACACGCTGAAAACCACGCAGATGCAGAGCCTTTCAAAACAGAAAGATAGTGTGGTTCTCATTTGCAGATAAACAGGCTAGAAGAATGACACATCTTCCTAGGATTCCAAACAAATAAGTGAATCAAGGAAATTTCTAGTTCATTTCTCAACCAAAAGAATGATTTTAAATGAATATTTCATGTCTGTTTCATGAAAGTTTTACTCCTACTTCTGAGAATTAAGGGTTGGATCCAAACTTACTTAGCATAGGCTCATTGAGATAAGTGGTACTTAAGTTTGTTTCAAGCCCTTTCATAGGACTTGAAGGTAGCCAAGTTTAAAAAAAGAAAAAATGTAAACTCAGCCTTTTATTCAGGATATCAACCATGTATGATGTTTAATTAAATCATTAAATGCAGAGCAGAGCAATTTACGATTAAGGTGTACAACATAAGTGTTGCAATATCGCAATATATTGATCTCCATGGGCCAAACACATTTTGTTGTGGAAAATAATTGTAAATGCATTGCATTAAGCAAGAGATTCAGAGGTTTAGAACAATACCTTCAATGGGAAATAGTTGCAACTGCCTGAAGGAGCATCTCCACCCCCATCGTTCAGCCCGGACACTGAGGTCCAGCACCAAGGGCCTTCTGTCAGTTCCCTAACTGCGAGAAGTGAGGTTACAGGGAACCAGGCAAATGGCCTTCTCAGTGGCTGCAACCACCCTGTGGAACTCCCTCCTGTCAGATGTCCAGGAAATAAACAACTATATGACTTTTAGAAGACATCTGAAGGCTGCCCTGTTTAGGGAAGTTTTTACTGTTTGATGTTTTATTCTGTACCAACTGAAGACAACCCAAAAAGTGCATTGTGTTCTGCTAGAGCAAGAACCGCAAAGCAGGCGGAAGCACAGTGGCACCTCGGTCATGGCAGCAATAATCAACTAATACACAGATATCATCGGTTCAGTCTGTTCTGATGGCTTTGAGCAACCAAGCATCCATGGTAACAGAGTCATGGGGCATTATCCCTTATGGCTCTGGAGTAGGTCTAGAGAAGCAGGGGAGATTGAAACAGTACCCCCTTTACATCTATTGAATCTATTCCCTTCTACACTTTGTCGAAAGGAAACTCACCACTAGAGTAGAAATCATATGTTGAACAGATGGAAAGTTCTTTGAGCAGGCTGAAAGCAATGAGTAAGGTTACCGTAACTTCTGTCATAGAGCTTCAGTATGCTGACGACAACGTAGTATGTGCACACTCAGAAGATTACCTCCAAACCATCCTAAATATCTTCGCAGAAGCTTACAAAAAGCTTGGCCTGTTGCTCAACACCCAAAAAACCAAAGTGCTGCACCAACAAGCACAAAACAACCCCTCGGTAGCACCACAAATCCAACTCAATGGTATAATGTTGGAAAGTGTCGATCACTTTTCCTACCTGGGCAGTTATCTTTCCACAAGGGCCAACATCGATGCCGAAATCCAGCATCGCCTGAGTTCTGCGAGTGCAGCTTTCTCCTGATTGAAGTGCAGAGTGTTTGAGGACTGGGACATTCACAGGGAAACCAAAATGCTTGTTTAAAAAGCTATTATACTACCAACCTTACTATATACTTATAAAACATGGACAACTTATAAACGCCATCTCTAACTTCTCAAAAGATTCCATCAACGGTGACTCCAAAAAAAATTACACATCACTTGGGAAGGCAGGCGAACTAATGCCAGTGTACTGGAAGAAGCAAAGATCACCAGTCTCGAAGCAATGATTCTTCAACATCAATTTTGTTGGACTGGTCATGTTGTGCGGACACCTAATTATTGTCTTCCAAAGCAACTACTCTATTCCGAACTTAAAAATGGAAAGTGTAATGCTGGTGGTCAACAAAAGAGGTTTAAAGACTCTCTCAAGGCAAATCTTTAAAAATGTAGTATAAACACAGACAACTGGGAAACACTGGCCTGCAAGTGCTCCAATTGGAGAACAGACTTTACCAAAGGTGTCATGGGCTTTGAAGACACTCAAACGCAGAACAAAAGGGAGAAACGTGCTGAAAGGGAAGGCATGCTTGGCAAACCCTCATCGTGATCAACTCCTGCCCGGAAACCTATGTCCCCACTAAAAATTATTTTAATATGCAAGTGCTGGTTACAGATCTACTTTGTTGCATTTATATGTACATTTTGTTTCACTTTTTATTTTAAAAAGTATATCTACAAAGCACCCATTAAAAATTTATAATGTTGTACAATAGTATACTTCCATCATTCAATGACTTTATAAATGAAACATATGGACCTCTCTCAATATACAAGTGCCTTTGAAAATCAGTACAAGTTTCAAAGACCAAATAAGACCACTTCCATGTCAACAGCTGAAATATAACCATCTATTCTCTCCCCCCCCACCACAGACTGTCTTCTGAGAAAGTTCTGTGAACTCAACATGAATACTTCCGCCACACAAAATAACACAGCTGTATTCATTTATAAAACAAAAACAGCACTGTAGGAAAATATGCTGCTCTCTATTCTGGCGTGTTATCAGTCCAACAAAGGGGTAAATGTTAAAAATGGAAGGCATGCCGTTTAGGGTATCCATAAAGGTCAAACACTTACTGAATTATTCTCTAACACATATGTGATATTCTAAACCTTACCATGGTGTTTCAACTCTCACTGCAAATTAACAATGCCCATGGCAGCAAGATAACAGGACCCTGACTTAGCCTAGGCCCCAAAGTGGGAACCCGCTAAACAGCCAAGGTAAACTTCAACCAGATTATCAAACAAGCATAAGAATCCCAAGTCAATGAAAATGTAATCAGTGATACTTTTTCTCTCTTTTAGGTCCACTTGTGGTAGTTATCTGTGTACAGTCCTGTTTGGAATTAGTTTAGGGTAAGTTCGCTTCCTACACAGAGGTGAAATGTGCATAAGGAATATAGGGAGTAGGTGCAAGTATACCTCTCTCCTTAATGCCTTATTTCAGTCAGCGTCTCAGAACTTTTAAGAGGGAAAAGCCTGCCACACAATTACTGGAACTCAGGCTTTGGCCTAGAGCATTAGGAAATCAAGCCACGTTTCTGGGCCATGTTCATCTCTTGAATATCTTTCAGCCTAGAAGTCTTTTCTTTCAAGCCATCTGAGCATGCCTTTTCAACAGAATGAGGAAAGGAGCCACCAGAAAGCAAGTCCAAGTAGTGGCTACAGTGGCATGTAGGAGCTGTGTTGGCCCAGAACCAGCTCAGCATCCTGCTTCATTGAAGACTCTGTTAACCATAGGAGCCAATTCCTACGAGCCCCCACAATAAGATATTTGAGGGGGCTGGGCGTCCGCAAAGTTTGTGGGCATTCCCATTCAAATGGTGTGTGCGCGCACTGTGTCATGTGATTGATTATGCAGGGCAGGGCTTGCCTGGGCTCCCACAATATTTTATTCAAGTTGGTACCCCTGCTGTTAACATGAGTGTGCACATGAGAGGAGAATTAACAATTCCACTCATGCCAGGGCCTCTAAAACTGCTATTTATTCTACAATACAGAAAAGCCCCTCAAACTTGCATACACCACTATGACAACCAGTTTAAAGTGGCCATAAAAATAAAAAGATTTGGAGGAATGTGACCTTGCAATTACACCAGCTAACCTTAGGTCTCATTGTGGCCTTCATTCCACTGCATGTACAACTGAGCTATAAAAATGCAGAAGCAGTGCTTCTACCACAATTAAATTAGTATCTTAAAAGGCTTTGCAATATTGCTTGGTTTCAAAGCTGAATAATACTTATGGGACTTACGTCTTACACCTCTCTGTTGCAAGAATGCTTCGTTCTTAAAAGTTAGCAACCCGTAAGACATTTAAGGGTTAAGACGTTAATATCAATACCCATGGCTAAAATCTTTTTTCAGTCTTGGGTCTTTGTATTTACAGTTCAACTAATGGAATGTTATAGAATGATTTCATACATCAGACTTGCAGGTTTAACAAGATTTAAAATAGTGAGAGATGGAAAGATGGAAAGGAGTGGTAAATTGAAATGACTGAAGTGACAGGTGGCAAATCACCAGGGGAATTTTAAACTGAAGGACTGTCTTCCAAATGCCCTTGGTATCAATGTGTGAAATTAGTTAAGATACCTTCTGAAAATTAATTATCTAACACTTGAACTAATTATGCATCTATAGATAATTGCAGGGTCATTAGAAACATAAACCTTAGGAAGATGTTACCTCATAACAGAGATCTCATTCATGCTAAGGAAGCTTAATTTCATCAGAATTTAAATTACAACCACTTTTACCTAGGATTTACAACTCAACCTGATATATTTTCAAATAAATTAATGTCTCTTCTTCTAGCCCTCAGTTTGGGTTGCTTGCTTAACTGAAATACTAAGTTTCTTTCTGCAATTGCTCCAAGTCAACAAGTGTGATGCAGCAGCAAAAATAAAATAAAATGCTAATGCTATTCTAGGCTGCATTAACAGAAGTACTGTGTTCTGATCAAGGGAAGGCTCTATTCTGCCTTGGTCAGACCACATCTGGAGTACTGTATCCAGTTCTGGGCATCACAATTTAAGGAGGATGTTGATAAGCTGGGAAGTGTGAAAAGGTGGGTGACCAAGATGATAAAGGGTCTGGAAACCAAGGCTTATGGGGAATGGTTGAGGTAATTGGGTATGTTTAGCCTGGAAAAGAGGAGACTGAGAGGAGATATGATAGCCATCTTCAAATATCTAAAGGGCTGTCATATGGAAGATGGAGCAAATGTGCTTTCTCCTTCTCTGGAGACTAGGACCCAAACCAATGGCTTCATAAAGTAGATTCCAAATAAACATCAGGATTAACTTTCTGACAGTAAGAGCTGTTTAACAGTGGAACAGACTCCAACTAGAGGTGGTGGACTCACCTTCCTTGGAGATTTTCAAGCAGAGGTTGGATGGCCATCTGTCAAGTATGACAAAATGAGTCTTTATCAAAGAAAAGAAATGGAAGGGATAATTTTTATGTATATATAATATTGCTCAGTAGTTATAAAACCAACTCTTCACTGCATGGATAATAACTGTAATGATTTTACTCATTTACAAGCAATGTATCATATTTCCCTGTCTGACTGAAGTTCTGCCTCCAATATTTCCATGACAACTCATTCCAACTTAAGCCATTTCATTTTCTTTACAGCATGCATTCAACTGGATAGTGCTGATGCTGTTTTGCTTTCTCATTTAATTACTGAAGTCAACTTTATGAGCCGGCGGTGGGGGAGGGAGTCCACTAGCACATGCAGCTGGCATTACCCTATTTCATCATCCCATATATTTAATGCAAAACTGGAATGAGATCTGTGCTTAGTGATGTTTTCCAGAGCTATGTCAGGTTTTGCTTTCTAGGACACATTTATGCAATAGCATGAAATGGTGTCTCTATGTTCTGTCATTAGGGTTGGACTGTCGATTGTGTTAGAACCTAGCACTAGGATACATAAGCTGTAGTGATGCCTGTGCCAACACGGTGCCCTCCAGATGTGCTGGTAGGAGAGGATGGGAGTTGTAGCTCAAAGCATTTGGAAGGTACCATGTTCACGAAGGTTGCTGTAGAGCAACACAGCTAGCCAGAATACAATGTAATAAGAGCCTTAGCTATAGTGGAGGCGAAATGGGCCATTCAACAAGGTTTTTAAAATGTTATTTCTAAAATAATTTACACTCACCTTTTTAGCCCAGGCAAGGGCTCCCTAAGGTGGCTTACGATTAAAATGCAGTAAAATCTGAGAGCAGAGAGCAAAAACATAGCAATATTAAACAAAGGATCCAGCTCATTAAAACAAAAACAGAATGTTCAGGGGGAAACAACCAAAAGCCTGACAAAACATTGTGTGTGTGTGTGACATGTCATGCAAAATAATAATAAGGGGGGGGCAACTGAACCATTCTGAGGAGGCAGTTTCTGATTCTACAAGTGGACTTCATCCCAAGTAGGGTGCTCATAAACCCAGATTAACTTTCCTACGGAGCAACACCATCACTGTCTTATCTTGTTGAACCCCAGGTTGTTATCCACATCTGCTGCTGCAACTAGAACATTCTTCAGGTGTTTCTTTATACAATTTTGCTTCACGTACAAGCTTGTTTACTCAAAGTATTGACACACAGAAACACTAGATTTGATTCAGTTTCTTGTCACTCCCTCTGCCACCTCAAAAAGGAGAAGTTATTGCAAAGCACACGTAAGAGCCATTGTTTCAGGAATTTGCAACAGAACCAAATAAATAAGTACAACCACCCCAATAACAATGTAACAGTGGAAGACAAGAGCTCTGATTTCATTGTACCAGCAACCCATTTTAGGTGCGGCCAATATTTACGCGATTGAGCACAAATGCACAGCACTGAACCCGGAAGTGCCCCAGAAATGTAATAAAAGACACCACTTATTCTGAGTAGACACAGATAGGATTACACCATACCATTAAAGCACTGCAAAACCCTACACAACGGGGAATAGGATTATGGTGTAGATATGAGGACGAGCATAAAACTCAATATACGACTGAAGATTAATATAAAAGCTGGGGACTCAATGAGTCCTCAAGTCCATAGAAACAAACATAAGCAAGGTTCCCCCCCCCCCCCCCAGGAAAAAGTATTCAGGATTCCAGGTACAGAAAATGCTCTGAATATCCCAGCTCTTGTTTATACAATTTTATGCAAACCTAAAATTTTCTGGATAAACGTAAGCAATATTATGTGGGAAACATCTGGCAAATCATATTTAAATAGGAGGCATTGCTAATTACTTTTGCAATGCTACCTGCTTAAAATCAAACCAAGGTTTGTTATTTATGAAACATCTGTTAATATCTTTTCATGCATCTTCATGCTTGACCATTCTTGTCAAATATGGCTGGGTTTAAAAAAAAAAAAGTCAATAGAGTGCACACAGGAAGCATGAACTACCTCTGTTTGCCTTTAGGGTGGAAAAAATTCTCACCTTATTTACTTTATTCACGCCCCAAATAGAGTTTGTTATTACTGCTAGAGCATGTCAGCCAACCTCCACACCAGTAGAGCTGGCTATGCACCAAATGCAAAAGCCGATTAACTTACTTCAATACTAGAAATCTCAAAAGTAAAAGTACAAAGATAGTCAAGGTAAGGTGCAGCAGAAGTTAAGGGCTAAAAATATCATGGGCTGCAGAATTTGCAAAAGCCAGCAGCAACACCTTGTTACTAAGGAGCTGTACTAAACTATATTGAGCGCTTTCAGCAAGAACAAGGAAAAGGAAAAAACTAATAGCAGCAAATGCAATCAAATAATACTGGCTTTCTTAATACCAGTAGTATTTTTGGAGGTACTGGACTGGGTGGATACATAAACCATATGTTTTCTGTAGTCATAAAATCATAGAATTGTTGAGTTGGAAGGGACCACGAGGGTCATCTAGTCCAACCCCCTGCAATGCAGGAATCTTTCGCTCAACATGAGGCTTGAATCCATGGCCCTGCTGAGATTAAGAGTCTCATGCTTTACCAACTGAGCTGGTAAATGTAAGCTTCCCCAGTGGGAGGAACAGATCTCTGCCACAGATGTCCGTTTTGTATTGTTTTTAAACTCATCTTTTGTTTTCTGAGCAGCTTTTCTTATGCTGCTTTTCTTATATTTTGCCCACTGCACAGGGACATATGCAGAAGGCTGATAATAGCAATAGGCAACTACACTTACTTGCCATGCGACCTACCTCTGACAATCTCCTGGTTTGTGTGTGGAAGCTATGGAAAAGCAATAGAATATTTTCACTTTTACCCCACCCTTTCTCCAAAGAACACGGTAACCTTACGACAATCCTTAAAAATGGAAAGTTAGGCTGAAAGACAGCAATGTCATAGCTGAGCAGGAGCTGAACCTTGTTTCCTACATCTAAGTTCAACATTCTAGTTACTTCACCATAGAGGGACCCACATGCCTATAGCAATACAGTAGTATTGCAATGTTTAGATTATTATTAATATTAATAATAATAATAAATAATAATAATTTTAAAATAATAGATTAAATCAGTCTAAAATCAGCAAATAAACCAGCAAGCGCAAAAACAATATAATTTTTGTTTAACTGATAAGAACAGATGCTACACTTTATCTTAGACAAAAGGCCATGAAGCAAACAGTATAATTTTTTATAGTGAAAAATTGGGTTCTGTGCTTTAGTATTTTATCATGTACAGTGGTACCTCGGGTTACAGACGCTTCAGGTTACAGACTCTGCTAACCCATAAATAGTACCTCGGGTTAAGAACTTTGCTTCAGGATGAGAACAGAACTCGTGCGGTGGCGGCGGAGCAGCAGCAGGAGGCCCCATTAGCTAAAGTGGTACCTCAGGTTAAGAACAGTTTCAGGTTAAGAACAGACCTCCGGAATGAATTAAGTTCTTAACCCGAGGTACCACTATATTTACATTATAAAAGCACTCAATTTCCTATTAATCTGTTCTGCAATTGCTGACCTTTACAAGTCCTTAAAAAGTTTAGCGTGACAACATGCATATATATTAAAAAAATTTAAATTTAAATAGAGTTCCTTTTCCCCTCCCTTCAGTTTTGATCGATGGCTATTCTTGCTTAGGGATGGGCAATATTAGGTTTTCAACACCGTGGTAGATCACCAGCCAAACTTTGTGGTTTGGCAAAATAATGTGATATTGAAAAGAGAGGCATTGGCCCAGCCCGCGAGGCCTCAGGTGAAACTGCTTCAGCTCTCACCATGGGGGAGCTGAGGTGCTTTCAGCCCAGCACCTTGCAGGTCAGGGACAATGCAGCTAGCCCAAGGTCCGCTGCTCAACACCCCCTAGCTGAGCTAGCGCTCTACTCCCCAAGATGGAGGGACCCCTGTGACATATATCGCTGGTGAAACTGCCGCGGTTCCGAACCCCTCTACCTTCAGTGGCCGGCTGCAGCTTGTTTATCCCTCACTGAGCGGTGGCGGTTTCACTACCGATATACCACCAAGTGAAACCATCATCATGGTCTTGCTCCAGTGATTTTTTTTGCTGCAATGACCGTTCTATATCTATCCTGTACTAAATCATTGATTTTATCAGAGCATAATAATATAATTAACGTTTACATAGTAAGCCATCATTTATTTTATGTTGGTCAGTGCTAACTTCCAATAATTGAAAAATTGAAAAACATGAGCTATATCTACTTGAGCAGCATAATAATGTCAGAAAACATGATTAATTCCTAGATAATTCTAACTTAAAATAATTACCTCCTTAAAAAGGAACCCATACATCAGCATATCTGAACTTTGTAAAATACAGCTTTTTATAGTGCAATAAACAATACCATTCATAGTTACAAAGGAAAGTTAATGTTTCCGCTCTCTTTAAAGTCTGAAATGCATTTCTCTTGGAACATAAGAGAAACATCATTTGTTAAGAAAATCAATAAAGACTGTATTTCATCTAGATGTTGAATTCTCAGGATACATGGTCTAATTTTTCAGAGATGCTGTCCTCTTCCTGCTTTCTGTAGGAGCTACGGATGTTCAGTATCTGTGTCAGGTCAATGGAATATTTTTATGGCATCACAGAGTGTGAGAAGGACGGCACAATCACATCAGGATTCCTCTTAAGGTGGATGAACATAGAAACGCTGCGCAGAGATTTAAATAAAACATCAGACGCAATAACCCAATTTCTGTTTTCCTTAGAAGTAAAAAGAAAACTTGTAACATTCTGATAATTACTAGTATGTGGTGACATTTGGTATTTTTAAATAAATACAATCTTAATGTTAATTTCATCTGGCCACAATCGCCACCTAGAAATATTGCGCACAGTTGGGTCCAGAAGAAATACACCCAATCTTGACCTATCAGAGACAACAGTATAGTGAGTATAGAGAAGCCCCAAGAATAGTGAAGCTTGCCATGCCTGTGAATCCCAACTCCTCCACTATTGCACCCTATTTCAGGGTCTTGTCTGCTGTCTGTATTGCATTAGCCCTGCCCTCCACTAAACACCAATAAAGTGATTTTCCAAATGAACAAAAACATACACATATATGTAGAAAAACAAAATAGTCATAACAATATGTTGTGAAGAGTTCAAAACAACATATCTGCTACAGTGTGCAAAATGGTAGGCTATGAACTACAGAGTGCCCTTTTGCATAATCTTGTGCATGTTTACTCAGAAGTAAGTGGTATTTAGTTTGATGGGGTTTATTCCCAGGTAAGTGCAGTTGTGATGTCCATGCATCCAACCACAACCTTAGATCTTTTAACTTCTAGATAAGACACTGGGGAATTATCTGAACCTGAAGAGTGACAATGCTAGCAAATCACACTAGCAACATTTTTCCACATCCCCCAAATGCAAAAACAGGGGAAATATTTTACCACAAACAAGTATCAGAAAATAAGGACTGTAACTAATAATCAGGGCCTGTTGGAGGGAAAGGGGTTCCATAAATGAGGTGGTACCACAAAGAAGGCCTTTTTAAAGAAGACTAGCTGCAGGAAAGTCTATCTTCAGAGTCAAGAATCAGGCAGGTGTACTAAAGCCTTAATAGACAGCAACCCTTTAGTGCAACTACAACACAGCCTAATATTGCTGAGTCAAAGAAGGAAAGACACAAAGATTCAACAGGAAAAGGAAGTGGGTTTTTTAAAAAATACACTCTTTAAATATTCAAACATATTGATTGCTTGTCTTCCTTTAATTTGCATTTTAGCACAGCAGTAGATGCTAACAGGATTTATTTTTTGTTTTTTTAGTATGATCAAGTTTGCAGTGTTTACAATTTTGTTGATACTGTTGTTTACTGACAAACTTTATCAGTAAACTGCAAACGTCATAGGGTTTCTGACCCCCAAACCCTGTCATTCATATAATAGAGTTGGAAGGGGACCTGTAGATCAATCAAACACAGGAAATCCTGAGCTAAATCATCCCAATATCAGACTGCCTAGCATCTGCATGAAGACCTTCAGCAAGAGATTGATTTCCTCCCCTGGGTAATTGACTCTACTACTGAACTGCTCTTACCATTCAAAAGCTTATCTTAATGTTCAGCCTATAACGTTAAATTCTAGGAATAAAATCACCATAACATTTAAATCTGTTTCATGTTCTTTCCTGTGCAGAACACATTATAAAAGTGATAAGATGTTACAGCAAATAATATTTATTTTAAAATCAGATAATTTACATAGTGAATAAGTAGCAATCAAACTCATCACTCCAGGGTCTAGTTAGTATATGAAGCCTGACCCAGAGAAAAATCAGTTTAAATAATACGTGTTATTCAGACAAAACAGCAATTACCACACTAAAAGTAGCTTAGCAATAATACTCCTATTGCAAACGGAATGTAAAATGAAGTGCTTTGAATAGCATATTCTTTTCTGAGGCTTTAGACTAAAAGGACAACCAACTTCTGCCTAGGCTGCAAAATAAATAAATATATTTTTAAAAATCAATAACAGAATTGTAACCAAAGAACAATGCCATGCTCACCACAAAATGAAATCTTTCACATTTAGCTACAATTTCTACTCAAAAGGTCCTTTGTATGCTAGAACAACAAGAAACAAGCGGATGCAATCGCCATATTCCCCACAGGCCATATTTTACACTCAGTACAAGAATCTGTAAGTAAGCAAACCATCTTATGTCAATATGGAATCCGTGTGGGCAAGTAATTGAAGAGACCTACATAAAATAATTATGCACAATGGGTAGCAATTCCCCCCCAAAGCATATTCCTTTGAGCAACACCTATTTGCACTAAAGTAGATGTGACATTAAAAACATAAATGCAAAGACAAATTTAAAGAACAAATACCATTTGGATCACAGAAGATAGGTAGAGGAAAATTAATCCTTTCCTCTGCTGCTGCTACCTGAGGATTCTAACCAATTGGCTAGCAATTACATGGAGACATTTCTATACATTAACTAGTATGCACATGAAGACTCCCTTCAGTTATTTGTTTAAAACACACATTGGTCAAGAGTAGACCCTGCCACTATAATGTTTCTCTCCACATACCCATTGTGCCCAGTTTGAACACCTGTAAAGGGCTTTAATGAACTGAACAGGTAGTGGAATGGACTCCCTTGGAAGGTGCAGACTCTCCTGGAGGTTTTTAAGCAAAGAACGGATGACCATCTGTCAGGGATGCTTTAGCTGAGATTCTTGCATTGCAGGGGGTTGGTTGGACCAGATGGTCCTAAGGATCACTTCCAACTCTACAATTCTATGATTCTATGTATGGGTTCTTTGCTGGCAAAACAAAAATATGCCCTTCCTCACTTGATCAATGCGTACGTATACGCAAATGCCTGCTCCAAAAAGAAACAGGTTTCAGAAATGATGAATCAATTAAATCAATTAATACTGCTGTTTTAGTCAATTAAGATAAATCCATTTTTAGAAGACAGGACTATAGCTGCTCATAATCATGTAACCCATTGGACTATATCCATCACCACTTCCAAGAGTCCCTCCAGCCATAGCTGTCAACTTTTCCCTTTTTTAAAGGGAAATTCCCTTATTCCGAATAGGATTCCTCGCAAGAAAAGGGAAAAGTTGACAGCTATGCCTCCATCCCCCAAGAGATTTTCAAAGGATGAAGGGTCTGCAGAACAGGGAAAGCCCTGCCTATTAACATGAATTCCATTCCTTTTGCAGAAGGCTATTAGGATCCAAGCAACTGGCACAAATTCAGCTAACTGGTCTCACTACTCGTGGAACCCCATCCGAGGACTATTGCTATTGCAACAGGGCTTTCCCTTCTCCTTCACTGCCACATACCCCAATTATTAACTCTGGAGGGCTGGGGGAGGGACCCAGAACAACATGTGGGAGGAGACAGGAGATCATTCCATTAGGCAAACAGAAACATCCTAATGTTGAATTCTTCCCACTATTTCTTAACAACAAAAGCCATTGTATAGAATACATAAAGGTCAAGGCAAACATTCAGTTTTGTCCTAATACAACATGAGCTTCCTCTTTCATTTGATGTACTTCATTCATTCAAAATGAACAGATGTTCTAAGTCCTGAGAATTGAAAATAGGGCCTAGCCATTATAGCAGTATCACTAAGAGCCACATAAAACGACATGGGGATTTTTGATCTCTTATCTGCAATAAGCCCTGCATGATGTAAGGATCAACCCATATACACCTAATTGCAGTCTGAGATGTATAATGATGCCAAAGATAGGTTGTGTGCACTTCACACCTTTAAAGCACATTCGAAGTGCATTTCCTAAACCTTAAGAGAATCCTGGGATCTGTAGTTTACCCCTCACAGAGCTATAATTCCCAATACCCATATAAAACTATAGTTCTCAGGCTTCTTTGTGGGGGCGGGGTATGTGCCATGAATGTATCTACTGTATCTGCAAAAAACTTTCTTCACAATCGCTGCTTATTTCTAGCAGCTTAGTTCTCCTGACTTCAACACTAGCACACAAATTTCACACCTGCAACCTGGACTTGCAGTATTTTTTAGATGGGTCTTAATTCAAGTCAATATACCTTGACTTCAAATAGCAATATTGATGTTGCCATTCCTATACACACTTGCCAAGAGTAAACCAGGCTATACCATTGTTCCATCCTCCCTCAGCACCCCTGACAAGATCCTCACTACTCTCCCCTCTCTGCCAAACACCTGGAGCATCTTTAAACTCACTACTGGACTTTAAACCTAAGGCTTGGTGCGGGGTCTATGCCTGTGACCCTGTTTCACACATAAAGGTCTGAAATCACCTAGGGCATAGACTCTTGAGTTCAACACCTGATCCTGGGTCCACACACAGTTTCAGTGGCACTTTAACTAGCACTAAGAGAAGTAAACTTTGCAGCTCTGGCCTTCAGTGCTATTTCTATCCCCCTTTTAGTTTAGAACTCTTATTTAAGTTAGAAGAGCCATTGTGCTGCTACACATTAGCTCCCAAGAAAATAAAATCCTGGGCAAATCTTGGCAAACATGCTATCTGGTGCACTCGGTTTTGCCCTTCTACAACAGACCCATAGAGAAAAAGTAACTAGACAATATCACTGTCCACAGAAACAAATATACATGAACTAGATTTACTCAGCAAGGGTAACATTAGCCTTAATTAAATTAATTTGTCACGTTGACATCTCTACGTGTCAATAGAGAGGGAGGGGAAATCATTAAGTGCAGAGTTAAGGCAATTTAAACACCAGAAAATAATGAAATGTAAAAAAACCAAACCATTTCTGTCTTCAGTAGCCATCACAATAATCTTAACTCTGCTCCATATCTCAAGTTTAAAAAACAAATATAGCTCTATAAACAATTCATTGATTAGGCACCACATTTCAGAGATGGAAAGGTAATATTCTGGTATAAAATTATACATTATTTACCTATCCCACTGTCAAACTGAAATTCATACTATGCATGACAAGGTGTCTATCAAAACCAGCTACTAAGGTTCTACTTTGGACTGGACCGTCCTATCTGGGCTGGGATTACAAACACACAGTTCTCATAAATCAGGAGAAAATCTTGTTAACTTCAACTGCAGCTGCCACCATCACACATTACTGAAGACTAGAGGTGGTTCAGATTGTTTGTAGACAGAGATATTTAAGTGGCCCTAGGGATACAAGGCGGGGTGTGGGGAGTAATGTCTGACCTGAGACAGCCACCGATTTGCAGAAGCAATTCATACGAGCACTGTGGCTAACAGGCACGTCAAAGCAATCACACAGATCACTACTGGGAAGCTGTGGCTATATTTGTAGATTGATTTGGTCAGATGCTACTTCCTTCACACAGTCATGACCCTAGAAACACTTGGGAAGTCATTTACAAAAAGAAGAAATCAGAGCTAACTAATCCCCCAGGGCAGGACTGCACATTATGAGATGCACATGGATGGTTCTGAAAACAGTATCCCTAGTCCAGTTGTCCCACTCTGTGACATGTAGTAAACTTGCCCGATGTCCTGACATCACATTGTGTGTTTCCTGTTCCTGCTCCACATAACAAGCTGACAATAGCAGGGGTGGGAAAATCCACAAGGTGGTAATGTCAGGACACAGGGCAAGTTTACTACAGTGGTGCCTCGCAAGACGAAATTAATCCGTTCCGCAAGTCTCTTCGCCTTGCGGTTTTTTCGTCTTGCGAAGCACGGCTATTAGCGGCTTAGCGGCTATTAACGGCTTAGCGGCTTTAAGAAAAAGGAAACAAACTCGCAAGAACTCGCAAGACGTTTCGTCTTGCGAAGCAAGCCCATAGGGAAATTGGTCTTGCGGAACGACTCAAAAAATGGAAAACTCTTTCGTCTTGCGCGTTTTTCATCTTGCGAGGCATTCGTCTTGCGAGGTACCACTGTACATGGTATAGAGGGAGAATGACATGTGGGTTCTGGAAACAGGTTTCACAGACTCCTTCTAGCTCACCATATGATCCAAGGCTTTAGAACACTTGCTTTAAGAGTCAGTTCCTCATCTGCAAAATGGAAATAATTATAAACAATTGAATCCTCAGAGGATTGGCTCCAAACTGAATTAGTAGCACTTGGCAGAATGTAGAGCAAGGTCTACTTTGAGAGATGGGAGTCAGAAATTCCTGGGCTCAGAATTGCATGACTTTTGCACCTCGTTCTAGTTGATGGATCTTGGGGTTCTAGTTCCAACAAGCCTAAGGTCTTCCTTCTCCTGCTGTAAAGTGTGTTGTATACTAGAATGTTAAACAGAAACACACTTATTTGGAAGCAAGTTTACATTAATAAGTCACAGTGGTTTCAGAGTAAACGTGGATGCACTGCAAGTTCAGTGAACTGCAATTTATCCACCCAGTAACATTTCACAACAAAAAATAAAGTAATAACATCTCCATAATGTCTTCTAAGGAATGATTGTCTCTTTATTACAAAGGTTGGCAGAACAGACGTTATTCCTAGACAACTGCAACAAAGCAAACCTATAAACATTCTAAATACGGTAATTCTCTCTCTGGATGACGGAAGAACGAGCAGCACTAAATTTCTGGTCCAGCGAGCACTCGGTTACACCTCAAGTTTCTCAAATTCAGGCAAAAACCAAACCGTTACTTGCCCGAGAAAACAAATTGCACACAATTTTAACACCTTCTGACTCAATGCCATCCAGAGGGGGGGGGGGAATATAACCAAAGAATATCAAGCACAAAGGCACTCATCATAGCAGTCTCCACCATTGCCATGAGCTAAGCTCCACATCATTTGCATAAGACAGCTTCTTACTATGTAAAAGATGCATAACTATGTTAATTAGTTTCAATCAAAAAATCCAACTGCTGGAAAGGTTGCACCAAAAGCCTTACTACAGATATTTGATTACTATTTTTGATTGCTTTTTTTCCTATGTGGTCCAAGTGCAACAGATGCCATCATGACCAAAATCTGATAGGATAGATGAGAAATTGCCTTTTCCGGGTTAGGTTTGTAGCCCTGAAAGCAAAGCAATGTATACATACATATTATGCAGAATCACAAAAACGTATTGCATGAGACTCGGTATCCATTGCAAATTTTCCACATCTTGAACCTGCTGTAAGTGCCGTGGCTAAGCCAGGAAGCCCCCAATTCAAATCTTACCAAGGCTGCAATACCAAACGTACTTATTAGCAACCACACACCACTGAACAGAGCGGTGCATGCATCTAGGTATAGCTTGCCATGGGCTGTACTGTAAATGGCTTTAGGCCGGTCACCATTTCAACATCAGCATCATTCCAAACCAGCAACAGTGGTCTACCTTGCAGGACTGTGGTGCAGTTGACTTTACTAAACATACGTCAAATTCTCCCAAAACTACTCCCCAAAGTGTTATATAAAATGCTCGGTGCTATTCAATGTCCCGGCTACATTTGGCACCAAGGGCTGCTTTTAAGAGGGTATTTAACACAGATTTGCTGGGCTCTCTCCCTTTTTCACAAGCACAGCGGCGGCGACAGGCAAGAACAGCGATGGATGTGTGGCGATGTGGTGCGACCGCGTTAGAGACATTTATTAACGTTTGGAGGGAGGCTGCAGTGAGCACACCAGGCAAACAAACACCTTCCCGGCCAGCGCCACACCTGGCGCACGGGGGGGGGGGAGCTCGGAGTTCTGATTCGCCAAATCTCTTCGCCTCCAGCCCCCCCACCGCGAAACCGGCTCTCCTGCGTTTCGTTCCAAGCCCAGCTGACGACTTTTCCGCCACCTGCGCGAGAGCGGCTGGGGCTCCCACCCCTCCTCCTCCTCCATGGCGCTCTCCATGCAAAGGGAAATGCCGTTTCCGCCTCTGACACCCCCCCTCCCGCCCCCGGCGGCAGCTAGCCAAAGCGACTGTGGGGCAGGAGACATCTCCTTTTCTCTCCCCCTCCTCACACCCCCTCGCAACCAGGGAAGAGCCGGCTCCTTCTCCTCCTCTGTCGCCCAGGAGAGCCTCGGGGGCAGCCGGTGCCCCTCTGCGGCGAAGAGGAGGCGCCTTCCCGCCCGCTCCATGCCCTGGCGCAGCTCGGGACTGGGCGTGGAGGAACCGGGGAAGCAGCCCGCCTGCCCTGCTGCGTGCAAAGCCCCGGAGGCTCAGAGGCAAACCGCACGCACGCACGCAAGCAAGCAAGCACACCCGCCGCCGGGACTGGCATGCCTGGAGAATGAGCAGTAGCAGCAAGGCAGCTCCGCCGGCCGCTGGCCTCGTGCCCTGCTGCCTTACCTCCGGGGGACTCGGCCAGCTCGGCTCCTGCAGGCGCGCCGGCTCCTCATGCCCTCCTCGCAGCGTCGCTGGCGGACTGAGGCGGAGGCGAGCGGGGGACGCCCTGGCATTCGCCCTGCCGCGGCTGGAGGGACCCCGCTGTCGGCCAAGCAGGAAATTTCCTGCGTTCCCTCTCCTCGCCTGCCTGCCAGCCGCTCTGCGCGCATCTGAGGCGGCGCCAGCCGAGCGCGGGAGCCGCCTGCTGCCCGACAAGGAAAACTGCAGCTGCAGTTACTGAGGGGAGCGGGAAACAGGGGCCTTTTCGTCACGCTGGAGACACGAGGCGGGAATCCCCCCCCCCCCCAACACACACCTCGAATAAAAACCAAGGGGTAGTGGCGGCTGCTGTGGTTTACCAGGCGCAAAAGAGGACACGGCCCCTATACTTTCATTGGTGCCGCGGAAAGAAGAGTTTGGGCAGGATAGATCCTGAAATGAAGGGAAGGAATTCTGTCCCACTTCGCTTGTGGTCACCACTTCACGTGTACAACGCCATACAGAAAGGACATTACTTCCCCTCAGGAATTCTGGGAGCTGGCGGTTACCCCCCCCCCCCACACACACACAGAGAGAGAGAGCTACAATTCCCAGCAAGCTTAACAATGCGTTTCCCAGGATTCTTGGGGAGATATCATGTGCATTCAATGTACGGTGTACGCAGCCTTCCAGTTCACGTGTGATGCCCTCACTTTAAAAAGTTGGGAATAGTATGGGATTGGCGGTGTGTGACTCACCTTAAAGCAGGAAGTGATGCACTTGTAGCTGCAAACCCACATGCTAAAGATGGAGGGCATGAATTAGCAGCTAAGGAGCGCGGGGGGGGGGGGGGGAGAAACTGTAAAGAAAGATGGGGAGCTTAAGGACAAAGGTCCACAATTAAAACTATGTGTTTTGCTGCATCTCCTGTAACACTGGGCTTTGCTTTGCACAGCTCCAAATTCTCCATGCAGGAATTCATAAGGAGCCAATATATAGTATGTGACAAGTGTAGATGTGGAATTTCTGCTGTGAGGGGCCTCAATTTCCCACTCTGCTGATCAACCAAAAAATGTGAGGGTACAGTTGTCACCACATTACGGAAAACCTTTCCCTAGATCGTAAACAGCTCAGAAGTGCCCTACTTCTGGTAATACAGTTTAAGCTTATAAATTTTGCGGGCAAATATTATGCCATGTTTTGTACATACTCTATACCAGGGCTGGGGGGACTTTTTCAGCCCAAGAGCCACATTCCCTTCCAAGCAACTTTTGAAGGGCCACATGCCAGTAGTGGGCTGTGCCAGAGGCAAAAGTTGGTAGATCAATGAATGAAAAATTGCCTTTGCGCAATAGGCTAGTTTCTACGTTGTTGTTGTTGTTGTTGTTTAGTCGTTTAGTCGTGTCCAACTCTTCGTGACCCCATGGATCAGAGCACGCCAGGCACTCCTGTCTTCCACTGCCTCCCGCAGTTTGGTCAGGCTCATGTTTGTAGCTTCGAGAACACTGTCCAACCATCTCATCCTCTGTCATCCCCTTCTCCTTGTGCCCTCCATCTTTCCCAACATCAGGGTCTTTTCCAGGGAGTCTTCTCTTCTCATGAGGTGGCCAAAGTATTGGAGCCTCAGCTTCACGACCTGTCCTTCCAGTGAGCACTCAGAGCTGATTTCCTTCAGAATGAATAGGTTTGATCTTCTTTTTTGTGTCCATGGGACTCACAAATGTCTCCTCCAGCACCATAATTCAAAAGCATCAATTCTTCAGCGATCAGCCTTCTTTATGGTCCAGCTCTCACTTCCATACATCACTACTGGGAAAACCATAGCTTTGACTATATGGACCTTTGGTAGTTTCTACACACATGCCTAATTCAGACAAGCAGGAAGCATTATCAGAGTTCAAGAACACACTCTAGAGGGCTAGAGGACCACATTGACACACCCACCCCGAGGTTTCCCCACCCTTACCAACTTGTTCCTACTGTCTTTCACCAGTGAAAATGGTGTATGGAATTTAGCAGCTGGCTAAACGCCACTGAATGCTAGATGCTGGAGGACAGCAATAGGGTAGAACTGTTGACTTGACGCCCTACTTGTGGTCTTTCCCAGACTCTTCTGGTTGGCCAGTAGAGGAAACAGATTGCTGAACCAGATGGAACCTTGGCGTGATCCAACAGGATTCCTCTTATGTTCAGATGAATTGACTCCTCCACCTCTCAAGCCTGCCAGTGCAGTATCAACTATTACCATTTCAAATTGTTTAAGGATGCTAATAACCCTGTGCTCGTGATACACCAGACCTTTGGGATCATGCATAGCATATGGGTGTGTTGACAGCCATTTAAAAAGTGTTTGGTATAAGCCAACCTTTCAGAAGCCTATTTTAATATATTCTAGGTCCGTGCCTTAATCCTGTATAATCATTTATGATCCCTTTCAAATCTGGCTCATCCTGAAGTACACCCCATAAATAAGGTTTAAAGCAATCCTGTGTAAAGTCCTGCTTCCTCATATATCTCCACCTCGAACTTCAGCAGAACTTTACTAAATGTATGAAGCATTTGCATAGTGAAGGATATCGGGGGAAAGGGATGTGCTTTTTAGGCATATTGGAAAAGGAAGCTCCATCTGAACTATGAAGTATAAGTAAAATAGTGCATTTGGTGCTGTATCCAATGCTAATCCTACTCAGAGTAGACCCATTGAAATTAATGGACATGATTAACTTAGGCTCATTAATTTTAATGGGTATAATTTAGTTGGATACAACCCACAGTATGTCATGAACCAAACTTCCACCCTTCAATTACTACTGGACAAAGAGGAATAGTTGAGAAACCAGGAGCTGCCTTTGTGACCCAAATAAAAAATGAAATAAAAACTTTTCTTCCATATTCACAGTGTGTCAGTAACAGAGCAAGCCTATACATGTCTACTCAGAAGCAAGTTCCATTGATGTCAATAGGATTTACTCCCCAGCAAGTGGGTAAAAGGAATACAGTATTGGAAAGGCTTTTAATTAATGCATACATTTGTGGACTAGACACAAGAGTCTGCCTATTCCTTACAGGTATAATCATTTGCAAATAATTGTTACTTAATTTAAAGCATTTTTCTTATTTAAGCAATTTTAAAATGACACTGCTGAATATGTTCAAGAAAAATCAGCACATTTTATCCATTAGTGTATTAAATGTACAGGCTATTATCCGCTGGTTTAAAAATAAACATCATATTTATAGCATCCAAGAAAATGGTGTCTGGGAATCTGGTTGCTTCTGCAAAATGTAGATTCTTTTCCTGCTCAAACATTGCTAAAGAGGTAGGGAAGTACTGAGAACAATTGATCGGCTATCCTATTTAGATATAGGATATTGAATGATTGCTATATCCTACTCCTGAGGCCTAATTTGTAATTAAAATTGACCACAGGTAAAGCCCCAGTACTTACCAAGCATCTCCTGTACTTTCTTAGCATATCATCAGTTAGTGGCCTTCCCCATAGTGTTTGCAGGTTCCCAAATGTTGTATTTTATTTCGTTTATCTTATACAGATATATATGTACTGTGTTTTTTTCACCCCAAGCAGCCTCTCATCCAAACTCTGCACTAGACCGTGACTTGTTTAGCTTCAGCAACGTGGTTGCCTCATGTGATGAAATATACTCAGAGTCGCAAAGTGATTTCATGCTCTTTATTCAGCTCATAGTGGTGAGGAGGAATGAATAAATGTCCCCTCACCGTATCTGCTTTATATACATTATTTACACAATGGGCTGCACATGATTGGCTAATTCTGGAATTCTACTGTAAGCCAATCAGGTTGTGGATTCACTTCTATCTGGAGCAGGATTGGGTGGTTCCTGCCAACCAATCATACTGCTGCATTGTTCTAGGACCAATCAGACTGCTGCATTCTGAATCCTATTGTTCTAGGACCAATCAGACTGCTGCCTTTTGGATCCTATTGTTCTAGGACCAATCAGACTGCTACAGTTTGGATCCTATTCAACTCAGTACATAACACCCCTCCCCTCTAAGTTCCAGTCCTGCCCGGGAGGTCGCATTCATAGTCCTCAAGGTATGCCGGCGGCCTACGTGTGCGTTGTGGCCTGGGGTGTTCCCTGGTCCGGGCTCCGGGTTCTGGCTCGTGTTCCAAGGATGCTGGCTGTGATGCGGCTGTTTGGTCTGGTGCAACCGGCTCGCTCAGTCGTGGTTCTGGTTCCGGTGTCCTTTCGGCCTCACGGGTCCTCTCTGTATTTACTGATTCTGCCTCTCCTGCTGGCCCCTCCTGCTCTATGGGCCTCACTGCCCCGCTGTTCCCTTGGGACTCCTCTGACCTGTCCTCCTCCTGGTTTTCTCCCGGGAATCGTCGCCGTATCTGGTCGCAGTGGCGGCGCCAGCATTGCCCCCCATCCGTTAGCACCTCGTACGACACGGGGCCAGTGACCCTGGTGATTGTGGCGGGTACCCATGCTGGGCCTGCCCCAAAATTCTTTGCGTACACTGGGTCCTGGGCCTCGAAGGTCCGGGGGTTCCTGCCTTCCCCCACCACTACCTCATCCTGAGCTCTATCGGGGTGAAGGCGGTCCAATCTGATTGCAAGGCGCCGACCCATTAGTAGTTCAGCGGGGCTCCGGCCAGTCGTTGAGCTGGGGGTGCTGTGCTGTGCTAGAAGGAATGTGGCAAGGCGGTACTCCCAGTCCCCTTGCGTCATGCGGCGAAGGGTGTCCTTGGTGGTCCGCACCATGCGTTCTGCTTGGCCATTGGTGGCAGGGTGGAACGGCGCCGAACGGATGTGGCGGATGGCGTTCTGCGCTGTGAAGGTTTGGAATTCTCCTGACGTAAATGCAGTCCCGTTGTCTGAGACGAGAGTGTCAGGGAGCCCGTGGGTTGCAAACAGCCTGCGTAGTACCCGGATGGCTGCGGACGTGGAAGTGGACGGTACCAGTGCGACTTCCAGCCATTTGGTGTAGGAGTCCACCACTATGAAGAATGTTTTCCCCTGAAAGGGGCCAGCGAAATCCACATGCAGGCGTGACCATGGTGCTCGGGCGGACTCCCAGGACTGGACTGGGGCCCTTGGGGGATCTGGGCGGGATTCTTGGCAGGCCTGGCAGTGTTTGACCCAGGCCTCTATCTCTCCATCGATCCCCGGCCACCACACATAACTCCTGGCAAGGGCCTTCATTCTTACTACCCCTGGATGTGTCTCGTGTAGGGCTGTGAGGACCCTTTTGCAGAGGGGCTGGGGAACAACGACTCTGCTTCCCCATAACAGGCACCCCTTGTGGGCCGACAGTTCATGTTTGCGGGTTGTGTAGCCGGCAAATTCTGGCCCGGGGCTGCTGCTGGGCCATCCCCTCCACACCCAGTCCAGGACCCGGGAGATGACCCTATCTTTCTTGGAATGGTGTGCAACTTCTTGTGCCTGAATGGGGCGGTCGGGAAGCAGCTCCAGGCTCATAACCTCTTGTGCAGGTGCTGGGTCAGGGCCTGTTTCCGGTAGTGGTAGCCTGCTGAGGGCGTCCGCATGGCCCATCGCCTTCCCAGGTCGGTGAATCAGTGCATACTGGTAGCTGGCAAGGAAAATTGACCACCTGAGGACGCGAGGAGACAGCACTTGGGGGGTCTGCTTTTCGGGGGCAAACAAGCCAAGCAACGGCTTGTGGTCAGTCACCACGGTGAAGGGCCGCCCGTACAAGAAATCATGGAATTTTTTTACTCCCTTTACGATTGCCAGACCCTCCTTGTCGATTTGCGAGTAGTTCCGCTCGGTTGTGTTGAGTGTCTGGGAAAAGTACGCCACCGGTACCTCTCTTCCATCCGGGAGTTGGTGCCCCAGGACAGCTCCAATGCCATAGGGTGAGGCGTCGCATGCTAGCACCACCGGCAGCCTCTCGTCGAAGTGTGCCAAGACCGAGTTTGAGACAAGCAAGTCCTTGACTGCCTGGAATGCGGCCTCCTGGCGCTGGCCCCACACCCAAGGGGCCCGCTTGTCCAGGAGTCTGTGTAGGGGCTCCGCTACCGCCGCCTTGTGGGGAAGGAAGGAATGGTAAAAGTTCAATAGTCCCAAGAAGGCCTGAAGTTCAGTCTTGCTCTTGGGCGCTGGGGCATCACAAATGGCCCGTACCTTGTCCCCAGTCGGGTGGACCCCTTCTGCGTCCACCATAAATCCCAGAAAGTCCACCTGAGGCACTCCTAGTAGACATTTTTCCCGCTTCACCTTGAGACCCGCCGTCTGGAAACGGTGCAGAACGGTGCGGAGGCGGTCCTCAAACTCCTCTGGTGTGGGGCCGGCAATCAACACATCATCGAAGAAGGGGGTGACGCCAGGAATCCCTTTAAGGAGAGAGTCCATTATATTCTGGAATATGCCTGGTGCCACGCTGACACCGAATTGCAGCCGCTTTACCCTGAACGCTCCTCTGTGCGTCACAATCGTCTGTGCCTCTGCTGTGGCCTCATCTACTGGCAGCTGTTGATATGCTTGGGCCAAGTCCAGCTTGCCAAAAATTTTCGACCCAGCCAGGGTGGCAAGGACATGGCTGACCACTGGCACTGGGTATGCGTGGGCCGTGAGGGCCTTGTTTATGGTACATTTGTAGTCTGCGCAGATGCGGACCGAACCATTAGGCTTGACGGGTGTGACGATTGGGGTTTCCCAGGGAGCATTAGGCACCGGCTCCAGCACTCCTTGCTCTACGAGTCGGTCCAATTCCTCGTCTATACGGGGTTTCAAGGCGAACGGGACCCGGCGGGCCTTGAGCCTGACCGGTCGTACTGCGGGGTCAAGCTGTAGCGCAATGGGGGGGCCCGTATACTGTCCCAATTTCCCATCGAAAACCCCTGGAAATTCCTTGCATATGGCGTCCACGTCCACTTGTAAGCTAGTGTGGTTCACCCCGGTGACAGCTAGCCCCAGTGGTCCAAACCATGCCAATCCCAGTAAGCTAATGTAGGGGCCCTTGACCACAAGCAAGTCCAGTTGCCGCGTCCGCCCTCGGTATTGCACCCTGAAGGTCCCCACCCCCATTGTGGGGACCTTACGTTTCTGGAAGTCCCGGAGGGTGAATGGGGCCGGCCTGAGTTTGGGACCCCCAGTGGGACACAGTTTCCTTAAGGTCCTTGCCGAGATTATGGATAGAGTTGAACCCGTGTCAAGCTCCATGCGGCATGGGGCCCCCTCTATCTGTACCTCTACATAAATTTTCTCTACGTTGGGGTGGGGCAACTGGTATACCTGGAAGTCCGTGAGCTCCGTCGAGTTGCCTTGGTGCGTTGGGCCCCGGGACCTGGGGCTCTTGGATTGGTCATCTGATGCCTGGTGTCGGGTGGGCCGAGCCCGACACACCCGGGCGATGTGTCCCGATTTTCTGCACTGCCTGCACTCTGCGTTGCGGAAACGGCAGGTCCTCCTCTCGTGACTCTCCCCGCAGCTTGCGCAGTTCCCTCCTTCTCGTCGAGGCAGCTGTGGTCTGTGCGCTGCTTGAGTGCGCTGCTGTACTCGGTGCACCTCCTCCCTGTCGGATCCTGAGTCGTCGGTGAGGTCTTCATGGTGGACCCTCGGTTGGGATGGCAGGCTCGGCCGTGCCTCTTGGGTCGACCTCTCGGCAGCTTCTGTTGCCAGGGCCTCCTCCAGAGCGACCTGGAACGTTAGGTCCTTCTTAGCGTAGAGGCGTCGTTGCAGCTTCTCATCCTTCAGGCCACCGACGAGGCGGTCACGAAGCATGTTCTCCAGCTCTGAGAAGTTGCAGAACCGGGCGGCTTGGCGGAGAGAGGTCACAAACCCAGTTATGGTTTCCCCAGGGGCTTGCCGCTTTGCGTAGAAGGCATTTCGACGAGCCACCACTGAGGGCTGTGGCGAAAAGTGCCCCTTCAGCTGTTCCATTATTGTTTTGTATGGAACAGTAGCGACGTCTTCAGGCGCAAGGAGAGCCCGGGCGATTTCAAACGTCTCCTCTCCGCAGACGCTGAAGAATATCGCCCTCTTCTTGGCGTCTTCTTCGTCGGTGACCCCTTTGGCTTCTAGGAGGAAGGTGAAACGGGAGGCGTACGCTTCCCAGTCTCCAGATGCTGGGTTGAATGGCGAGAAGCTGCTGTTGGCTGCCATTCTGAGTTCCTTGTGCCCCGGAGCTGAAGCCTGGATACACGGTGCGAGGCAGCGGTGCGGCAGTTGGCGGTGCTGCGGTGCTGTGTGTGGCAGTCAGCTCAGCGGGATCCCACCTTCGTCGCCAGTGAAATATACTCAGAGTCGCAAAGTGATTTCATGCTCTTTATTCAGCTCATAGTGGTGAGGAGGAATGAATAAATGTCCCCTCACCGTATCTGCTTTATATACATTATTTACACAATGGGCTGCACATGATTGGCTAATTCTGGAATTCTACTGTAAGCCAATCAGGTTGTGGATTCACTTCTATCTGGAGCAGGATTGGGTGGTTCCTGCCAACCAATCATACTGCTGCATTGTTCTAGGACCAATCAGACTGCTGCATTCTGAATCCTATTGTTCTAGGACCAATCAGACTGCTGCCTTTTGGATCCTATTGTTCTAGGACCAATCAGACTGCTACAGTTTGGATCCTATTCAACTCAGTACATAACATGTGACCTCAGGCTATATACCCTGATGCAGAAGTTTCTAAGTCCTATTTTGCTGGTTCTCCATGTTTAAAGTTTATGAAGTGGAGAAGCAGAGGGCATTTAAAGATGCAATTTTCCAACCTACATGCTGCAGTTGTGCAGCCTCCAGCGTAGTACCATCTGTCCTGCAATCAATTTATCAAGCCTTTTCTATGCACAGACTTGTCCCCTTTAGGTTTGAATAACATTTGAATAACATTGCTGAACCTTGCATTCACCTCAGACTTAAAATATGCTGCTGTTCTTCAAGGAAGACTTTGCACATGCATTTAGCACACTGGATTCTTCCCCCTTCCATGCATATGGTAAGAACATAAATAGAGCTTAATACAGGGGGTCAGCAACCTGCGGCCTACGGGGGCAGTTTAACTGGCCCACAAACTGCCCCCGAACTGAGCCGCCCCCTTGGCAAATCCCCACGTGCTGCGCTAAACTGGCGTAGCATGGGGACTCTCTTCCGCAGTGCCAGAAATCGTGTCTGCGCATGCCCAGACGCCGGGAATCGCGCACGCAATCCGGCCCACAGAGAGATTTCTGCGGGACTTGAGCAGCCCAGGCAGGTAAAACTTTGCCAACCCCTGGCTTAATAGATCACTGCCCTGCCCCTGCAGATCAACAATTTTTTTGGGGGGGTCCATATTTTACTTCTTGAAATATGGCAATCCTGGTGTGTACACACTTCACTTTTCCAAGGATTACTGTTGTTGGCATCTGTGGATTATGGTAGTAAAATTAATATGAGCCTTTAACAGCAGATAGAGCTAAAACAGGAAGTGAGAAAGTACGCCACTCTTCCAACTTCCTCCTTTGGCTTTATTTACTTTTCAGGGAAGAAAAAGGTAGACAGCCTTACCACATCATGACCAATAGGGTAGGAGTGTTCAGAGGTTTTGTGGGCCCCAGAGGAAGACCTCATGCATGCCATTACCACTACAGGTGTCTTATCGTATACCTGATGGGGTGCAGTTACAAAGGTCAGGGTTACAACTTGCTGTATACACACATCCAAATCCTGAAATGTAGTCTGAGATCCTGGTGCATGGACAATTTGGAGCATAAAAACAAAAAAGGGGTGAAGGGTGGGGGCCGATGCTAGAGCTGAGCAAGCTTGCAACAATACATAGAACTAGCAGGAACAAGGAGTTATCACACTTCTCCCACAAAATCCTCAATTCTACTGTAGGCTTGAAAATCTTGGGACCTCTGTGTGTGTTATGGTTAACACCTGACAGCATGTCTGGCAACAACAGACATTGAGACCTACATCTTTCTGTGACACAAACTGGAAAGTGTCCAATTCATCACCAGCAGTATTCTTCAAGACATTCTGAAAACAGTGTTTCATGTGAAGTGAGTCATGGACAGAATATGGGTTGGAGCTTTAATGACTTTTTATTATGATGGTTGTGGGAGGAACTGAATAAACCATTTGTTGCCATGCCAGTAAAATTTTGCCGTGCCAATAAAATCTATGCAAGGTATTCCTTCCTATGCATATGTATAATATCAACACCCACACATATCCTGTGAGTAGCTGTACAGTATTTATTATGCATGTATGAAATTCTTGACTGCATCATTGAAATGCAGCAGTGTTATAGTACTTATTATTATACTTTGCAATAAATATTCCAGAATATTTGGTTACTATCAGATAAGCTGTTTGTTTGTTCTCTGCACTGTCTAAGACTATGAGCTGCAATCCAGTAAGTCTGTGGTTCAAATCTTGCCTTAGCCATGGAGTCACTAGATGGCCTTAGGCAAGCCACAGTATCTCAGTCTCAACCCCTATCTGGAATATGGAGCTAATAAAAACCCTGTTCCCAGTATCGCCATGTGCACTGCCTCATTACTTGACCTTTAATTGTTTAGTGGGAACATCTGAATGGGTCTTTTAACCAGGGAGGAATCTACTTGCATTCAACGTTTTTAGTAAGTTATAATTGTTCTACAGTGGTACCTCGGGTTACAGACTCTTCAGGTTACAGATGCTTCAGGTTACAAACTCCGCTAACCCAAAAATAGTATCTCGGGTTAAGAACTTTGCTTCAGGGTGAGAGCAGAAATCGCACGGCGGCAGCGGGAGGCCCCATTAGCTAAAATGGTACCTCAGGTTAAGAACAGTTTCGGGTTAACAATGGACCTGCAGAACAAATTAAGTTCTTAACCCGAGGTACCACTGTATTAAACTCACCTTCTATCAGATTCATGTAATTTTCCATACAGCAGCCTGAAAAAGTTGCACAGCACAGACAGCAAAAAGTTGCTTGGTAACAAAACAATAAAAGATCCCCAACTAGGTATAGAAAAACACAACCTTCAGACTCCATTCTTGTCTGAAACAAAAGCGGCTAGAGGGATCAGCTCAGGATTCCTCATGCATCAAATTCGCATGTACACTGAGTACTGCAAAAGGTTTGGTTGCCCATTTCCTCCCAAGGTGAGGGAAAGTGATATAGATTAAGCCTGGCAGGACAGCTTACTCTATTGCTTTAACCCCTTCATATATTAACTAGCCGAAAGCATGTTGGTTATATGAAGCTGGTTACCCTACAGTTTTTACATTTTAAATAGTAGCTCGGGGGTATGTGTAATCAGAATTAAAATCAACTGCCAGCTATTTGTTGCTGGAAGGAGGCTGCTACAGTGGTACCTCGGGTTAAGTACTTAATTCATTCCGGAGGTCCGTTCTTAACCTGAAACTGTTCTTAACCTGAAGCACAACTTTAGCTAATGGGGCCACCCACTGCCACCGCGCCTCCGGAGCACAATTTCTGTTCTTATCCTGAAGCAAAGTTCTTAACCCGAGGTACTATTTCTGGGTTAGTGGCGTCTGTAACCTGAAGCGTATGTAACCCGAGGTACCACTGTATTTTCACCAATGGATACTTTTCTCCCAGGACAAGTAATGCTACTTTGTAAGCAAATGAGTTAAAGGATGGCAGGAGTTGTCACAGCTCTGAAGTCCCAGTCCTGACTGCGCTCCCCTATGGATGCTGGTTCAACTTTTAAAACTAGTCATATTAATAGCTATCACACAATTGACATCATAACTAGTTAATAACTGACCTAATTTTCATGGTTGATTTCAGTAGGTTTTAAAACTTGTCTAATGCTGTGGTCAGCTATTAGTATTGTGCAATTTGACTTACAGAGTATGACGAAAGGCTTTTTTTTAAAAAAAAGTCCATATTAGTTTGAATCAGCATGTGAAATTACATGACTTATTTACTATTGTTCTGAAACTTGAAATACCACAAAAATGCTTACAAAGGAGAAAAGGTTTGGGATTGTCATGCTGGAGAGTTAGTTTCACCTGCTGCACAATTCTGGTGATTTTCATACATAAACTGAGGGGCTAATCTCCCCCCCGCCCTCTTCTCATCAGGATCCTAATAAATTCTTTGAACAATTCATTAATTTCATTGATTCCTGCTGTGTCATCTGATGGTCGGGCTAAACATATATCAGTTTTCTCATTTAGCAAAGCAGTTCGCTTTTATTCCTTTGAATAACCAAGACATTAAAATGATAGGTCAATTCCACCCCCATGTGTGAAAATTTCTAACTTGCAGCTGACTTACATTGTGAATGAATTCAGAACAGAAAAGCAGGCATGCCAACAGCTTTATTCTGCTTTTCACCTGTAAGTAGTTATTTGCAGTAATTATAGTGGATGGCAATAGGATAAATCCACTAAAGTAATAATGAAACAAAGAGACTCAACTGTACTTTTCAAAGCCTATATGAAATACTATTGCTCCAAGAAGCATGTATTTTGTTCTTCATGAAAAGCAGATCAAAAAACAACAACAGCTACAGTATAAAGGAAATAGTTTGATGCTATGATCTACCAGATTTCATTTCTTGATCCAGATGTGAATATTGGACACAAACACATCAAAACCTGCATCAATATAATCCAAATTTTCCATTAAAACACCTTCTCTTTTTTGTAATTGGAGTTATACAAATATTCATGTACCCCTATTTTTAATATTTGTTGGATTTCCAAAATTAGGAGGGACACAATAGATGGACAAGTATATTGAAACACAGAATGGGTTTCAAGGGAGATAGGCTATGATACCATCCTCTTACCACTGGGAACCGTGCTTAGCTTTAAAAAAAAAGGTATAAAAGCTAGATTTTTAAAAAAGTAAAAGAGAATCTCTCTGAATACTGATAGCACAGTCTTATTCATGTCTAATAAAAAATGTAAGCCCCATTGAGTTCAATGGGGTTAGCCTCCAGGAAACTCTGTATAGGATTGCAGCCCAAGTTGTACACCCAGATACTTGCACTGAGGGGGCTCACTTTTCCAAGAGATGCAACCTACCTCACAGCCACCAGCACTGAGATGCTTTCAGAGTAGCGACAGCAGGTAAACGATACACTAAATCAACTCCAGGTCAATATTGACTTGACGTAAACTGGCAGTTTGCACAAGCCCTAGGATGCAAACTTAGATGAGTGTGGAAAGACAAAGCACAGAAAAGCTTAATTCTGAGTAGTTCCTGAAGCAAATGGAACAGACAAGAGAAAGGTGCATGGCTCAAAACATGCATAATAATTCCAAGTGTTAAATTTTATGAAAAGTGTAAGGTGAAAAGAGAGTGAAAAATAACTCTCTTTGGCATTTTCACATAATGTGAAAAATAGCCTTTAGACAAAGAAGTGAGTGTGAAAATGCATGCAGAGCTCTACATGAGGTTATCTGACATGATGTGTAGACTAGGGGTTGTACTGCTGCTCACATTGCTTGCCACCTCCACCTAGCCGCCCCCTGCCAAACTCCCTACTCCTCTGCCAAACCTTCTCCCTTGACACCTCTCCAAACACCAACCCATGATTATGTGAACTGCAGCATGATGATGTCCTTACAATTTTATTATATGCTAAGAAATACATTTATTTTAAAATTAATTTTCTCATTAACTCATGCGCCCCATAGCTCCCACAATTCCTTGCAATATGAAAGCACTCCTTCTTAATGCTCCACCCTTTCAGCCCCACATTCAAGTAACCACTAGAGAATGCCCAATGGACATAGCAATGGACATAAGTAGAGCTCCACCTGCCTGCCTGCTTTCTAACTTGGAGCCAGTCCATGGGGTGTTGCTGCCTGATGACTTCCTCTTCTTTAGTCAAAGTGGCTCCATCTGTCATTGGCTCCACCTCCTGTTAGTCACCTTACAAGTCGTAATGGACAGCAGCCAAGTGAAGAGATTGATCTCAATCACCCTTTAGCCGCTGTGTTATACTACAGTGGTACCTCGGGTTAAGTACTTAATTCGTTCTGGAGGTCCGTTCTTAACCTGAAACTGTTCTTAACCTGAAGCACCACTTTAGCTAATGGGGCCTCCTGCTGCTGCTGCGCCGCCGCACAATTTCTGTTCTTATCCTGAAGCAAAGTTCTTAACCCGAGGTAATATTTCTGGGTTAGCAGAGTCTGTAACCTGAAGCGTATATAAGCCAAGGTAGCACTGTATTTGTATCTTTCAGAATATGGGAATGACTTACTGGGGCCATAACCAAACTAAGCCTCCTAGAGCAGTGATGGCCAAACTTGGCCCTCCAGCTGTTTTTTGGACTACAACTCCCATCATCCCTCGCTAACAGGCCAGTGGTCAGGGATGTCCCAAAACACAAAACAGCTGGAAGGCAGAGTTTGGCCATCACTGTCCTAGAGCAAAAGAAGGTTTAGTTTGGTCAGAATCGAGTATACACTTCCAAAGTTAATTCTAAATACATTACTTCTGATAAATGAGCCACCATAGTCGCTAGTGAGCCATGGAAAGTTGTGTCCTGGGCTTTTTAGGCTCGTCTACCCATGTACTATCTGAAACCAGAGGAGCGCGTTGGTTGCCAGATGTGAAACATATTGGCATTATTTTCAGCTCTCCTACCCCACTAGTAAGCCAAACTTTGGCTTAGCTCAGTAACGTATGGCAGTGAAAAGGACCAGGAAGGAGCAAAGCAGCTACAAGGTCTTCTCCGGAAGCCCACATATCAGCATGATCTGGCTAAGTCATAGTTTACCATGCTGAGCAAACCAGGTATCTCCCCCACCGTTTGGGAAGCAAATGAAGAAAGCTCTGACCAAAGGCAAGTCACCATTGGGTCTTTTACACATTTATAACAACAGAATGAATAGGCCCTATGTGTGTATATACTAACCCTTTGCTATTCCTTCATCATGTTTTCAGAAAGCAAACACAAACAAGAAGCTGAGTTTCACCCCCCAAATGTACATTGCCCAAAAATTCTATATGGGCAAAATGATAAAACCAACAACACTCAGTCTACAAAATTTGAGCTTTCTAATGAATTATTTGATTATGCAAAGCTTCAAAGGAACACAGGAAGCTGCTTTATATTGAGTCAGACCATTGGTCCATTTAGCTCAGTGTTGTCTACCTACATGGAGACACCAGTGATTTAACCTGAGATCTTCGGCATGCAAAGCAAGTGCTCTTGCCCTGAGCCACAGCCCTTTCAGATCTTTACTGTTCATGGTTGGAGTGATTTTCCTGTCACTATGGCAACACTTTACTGCAGACCAAAGTTCAATGATTTTACAACTTTATTACCACTGCTGTTAGTTCAAAGTTTATGGGCATGACTTTCTGCCAACACAGATACCAGTAACAGGGTCCCCATTATTCAGCAGCAGAAGTGAAGCTTCTCTTCACTGGATTTCTCATTTAGGGAACTAAGAATCGAGGAGGGAAATCTTACTGCACCTCAGAAAAACACTTTTCTGATAAAATGCCATCCAAGAGAAAATCCCTGATGTTTGCTTCTGCTTTTTTCACCAGTGTTATCTCCTTGGTGATAGTTTGCCTTGTTCTTGCAACCAAAAATTGGGTTTCAAGTGAGATTAAATTCGGTGATGTAAATTCCACTGAGACAATATTCATTACATATGGACTCTTTGAAGGATCTTGTTCAAAGAACGTGCAAAATGGACTTAGTGTTGAGGATACCCCTTTCCAAGGTAACTATCTGCTGAAGTAAATATAAAGAGTTATTGTTGGGAGCTGTTTGGTTTAATGCTGTCTGTTTACTTGGGTATTGTGAACCATGGCTTTAATTTCTTTATGTGGATACTTTTATGGAAGAGAAGAGTAACACCAGGAAGCAAAGAGCTGTAAAATAAGAATGGCAAACATCGTTACAAGCAAACTCTCTAAAAGAAAATTGACAAAATAGTCCATGACTTACGGCATGAAAATGATAAGAATTAGCTGAAGCTGAAAGATAGTTACAGAGAGAGTGTTTCCAGAAAGATAGCTCTGTTTGTATTTGTATTATCTTAATTCAAGCTATAGGTGATAGAATTTCATGTCTTGTGTTAAGTCACCAATTTTCCTTCCTAATAATGGCCACTTTCACACCAGCAGTAGGGTGTCCTGGGAGGCTGAAATGTCCTAGTGATTACTAGATATTACCATTTTGGATGTTAAATTTTGTGTCCATTTATTCTGTTGCACAGGGACTGGCCATTTTGTCTTGTGTAGAATGCGGAAGGCCATTGCTAGCATATCATAGAATTATTACATTAGAAGATTAACAGGTGAACAAATGCTTGATGTCAGCCAACTTTATTAGGTCCTATAGTGGTCTTGCTGGAATACATGTTTTCATCTTCAATTTATTTGTATGCCAGTTTTCACTGTAAACCTTGCTCACAGAAGCAGAACTATATAAAAGAAGTTTGTATATAGAATAAAGCATTGGCTAAATATAATTCACTGACAATTACGAAACATAATATTAGTATGACTTTTTTTTAATAGGCCAAACATCTCATATGCACTGGCTTGGGTCCTAAGTTAATTTAATTTAATTTAAGGAAGTTCACAGAAAGAAAGTTTCATGTCTACTCTTTCCCTGTGTGATCAGTAATAAGTGCAAGTGAGCCAACTGGAATACAATTAGATCTGGTTCATGGTTATCATTTGATAACAATGTTGTATCTTCTTCCTTACATATTTAGACTTCATACACCACAGCAAAGTCCAAGCAAGGTTTCTCCTTTGTTTCCTGAATGCTAGCTAGTGCCCTTGGTATTCTATGAATTGTTCATTTAGTTATTGTTCATAGTTCTAAAGGGCAAAGTTTCTAAAATGCTAGATGGATGCATACCAAATGCATCCGAGTGAATAATTGATAAAAAGAGAGAAAGGAAAAGCAAAGGCTGAAATGGCTGGGAGAAACCACCATTCACATCCTCTTGTCACTAGGCTTTTCACCAAGTAGTGCCATGATTTATAATGGGATGAATCCAGACCTGCTATGAGCAGAATTCTGCTAAAGGGATACTCCCACTTGAAAGGGGGAAAGAGAGGATTTTGGCCAATTTCCTCTGTGCCCCAAGAAATGCTGCTCAAGAGAGAGTTGGTGGACCCTCCAGGAAAGCATGGCAGGTGGGCTAGGGAATGCAACGGGGAGAGGAGAGATTGGCAAAAATTGCCTTATCCACTTTCTTCATCATGGAGCCCTGTGGATGAGAGGACAAGACCCACTGCAGCATATATTCCACAGGTGTCTTGATCTTAATGGGTACTTCTCAGTGAGCACCCTTTTATATCATGTAGAGCATGGGTAGGCAAACTAAGGCCTGGGGCCCGGATCCGGCCCAATCGCCTTCTGAATCCAGCCTGTGGACAGTCTGGGAATCAGTGTGTTTTTACATGAGTAGAATGTTTCCTTTTATTTAAAATACATCTCTGGGTTATTTGTGGGGCCTGCTTGGTGTTTTTACATGAGAAGAATGTGTGCTTTTATTTAAAATGCATCTCTGGGTTATTTGTGGGGGATAGGAATTCGTTCATATTTTTTTTTCAAAATATAGTCCGGTCCCCCACAAGGTCTGAGGGACAGTGGACTGGCTCCCTGCTGAAAAAGTTTGCTGACCCCTGATCTAGAGTTTCATCAAATTACTGAACATTGTATAAATGAAGACCACAACATTTTGGAGATCTGCTATTTTCCTTTGAAATCACTCAGTAGGTTTCAGTTTCCCATGAAAGTCCATTTTAAAGCCCAAATGTTTGCTTTTCACAGAAATTTGGTTTACTAAACTTTGAGTTCCTTCATTCAAGGATTTAATTTCTAAGTACCAAGTCTTTTAGAGTTTGTAAGTGAAACTATAGTGTCAGGTAGACTAGAACAACATAGTTGTTCTGTAATAATGCCATAAACTAGTAAGCTTTAAGAAATTGTAGAAATCCTGTGCCAAAATACCATAGGTCTATCAATGGGTGTCTACATAAAGCCTCCAAGTTCAATGGCACTATACCTTTAATTGTTGTTGTTTAGTCATTTAGTTGCGTCCGACTCTTTGTGACCCCATGGACCAGAGCACGCCAGGGACTCCTGTCTTCCACTGCCTCTCGCAGTTTGGTCAAAATCATGCTGGTAGCTTCGAGAACACTGTCCAACCATCTGGTCCTCTGTTGTCCCCTTCTCCTTGTGCCCTCCATCTTTCCCAACATCAGGGTCTTTTCCAGGGAGTCTTCTCTTCTCATGAGGTGGCCAAAGTATTGGAGCCTCAGCTTCAGGATCTGTCCTTCCAGTGAGCACTCAGGGCTGATTTCCTTAAGAATGGATAGGTTTGATCTTCTTGCAATCCATGGGACTCTCAAGAGTATACATTTAATTATATGATATTAAATATAAGCAACAGGGATTTTTTTTTATTTGTTTCCTGCTTGTGAATGTGCAGAAGCATCTGGTTGGCACTGTTGGAAACAATACACCAAACTAGATAGAGCTGTTCTGATCCACTATGGCAGTTCTTACATCCCATGGATTTATATATTTGTTTACATACTATGGAAGTTGCAGAACCTCATCCCCTGATGCCACATACTTCTCTATTGCATTGGGCACTGATCTCTTGTATAGAACTTCTGTTGATACAGAGCACAGTGCTGATAATGGTGGAGATTGAGCCTGAGAGCAGAATGTAAGACACGCTGTAAAATTCTGTAGCGTGAATTAGATCGATGCCTTTATACCACAGTTCTTGGGCTGCAAGGAATTTGCTGGCAAGAGCAATTTGCTTGTATATTATAAGGTCAGTTAATTAGTAGCCTCACTGCAAACTAACAAAGACCTCTGGTATTATCCCCTAAATTTATTGTGACTGCTACTCCACTGAACAGTAAACTTGATCTTCTCTTTTATGTCTTGGAAGTTAACAGTGCAAGGCATACAAAGCTCTATCAAAGTACTGGGCTCTTAATAGCCTGCCATTAATGATTTGTATGATGCAATAAACAAACGTGGCTTCTTGGACTCTTCCAAATATAGGCAGAATGAACTGGTTTTATTCTGAAATATTTATCTGACATACTTTGAATTGAGTTTTCATTCTGCCGGTACAGAAAAGGCAGCACAGACAATCTTGATTAGATTTAATTTGAAATATCTTGTTGAAACATGGACAATTCTACTTTTGCATAAATACTTGTGAATAAGTTTTTTTTGTGAGGAAATTATAATCTCTCTTTGACACACACACATGTATCTTAGTTCTCAATAAGTGCTTCCTACAATGTGGGAAATGGATGGGCAAGGAATTATCAAATGAGATATTTTATCTTAAGGGGAATATAAATTGAGTGGTTAATATCTGCAATAACCGGTCATTATGCACATTCACTAGGCCACCTGGAGTATATGCACATAATCCTTCCATGAACAGGGAAATGTGCACAGTTCTATGTGCATAGGTGCATGGTTTCAGATAAAATTATATGAATGCCATGAAGGGGACAGCAAGCATGATCACAGCTCCTCTCCCACATACTCATACACGAGAGAGAGAGGGGTGTGTGGAAGGCTCATTTATCAACTGAATCACTGCTTCTGATATCCTCTATATAGGTAACTATGAAATTTAGTTCCTAGACAGTTTTGTGATGACCATAATCTTTTTCTATGCAACATCAAGAGTTATAAACTTGCAGCTGCCCACCTACTTAGAAGCTTGTCATACTTTACTAGGTACAAAGGTACATGCTCAGTTAGGCTGTTTTTCAAACGGGTATTCCTTCATGTCTAAATGTTTGAACTTCAGGGATAAATTACAGAAACAGTAATTTACAAAAATACTGAAAGACTGAGGAGAAACTGAAAGAGCTAAACATCCAAGAATATGTATAAGTCAACTTGCCCGAATCCCAATGTAGAAGGGCAATTTCTCTAGAATCAGACATGTCTGATCATATTTGATAGCCCCCCTGTTTCTTAGCAATACTATATAGTTAGCTTTAAAAAAATTCCATCCATAGAAATCAGCTGACACAAGGTGATTTTCATCTGAAGTATTAATCACTGTATCTACTGATATTAACTATGATGTATTATTTTTCAGTTGTAGATTTGCTGGAAAATACTAAAACGAAGGGTTTCAACACTGTGATTATCATTCTGCTAGTTCTTAGTTTGATCAGCTCCTTCCTCAGTTCTGGATTTACATGCTACAATGCCGTTAGCAACCCCTACCAAACCTTTTTGGGCCCTATTGGGGTCTATACCTGGAATTCTATATCTGGTAAGTAATATACATTGTTGTTGTTGTTGTTGTTGGCATCCTTCTGTCTCAGGAGACAATGAAGGGGTCACCTTTGGGGTGAAGTCAAACCGTTGGAGAGTTACATCATCTGCTGTGGCTGTAGAGACCAATATCGGAGAGACATGTTCTATTGTAGGTGGGGCAGGTGAAGGCGTCTGGTTTTGCTACTATGGGTACACTATGGGTTTTTCTTCTCTCTGTGTTCCTCCCAGCTGTCATTTCTCCTCTGGTCACTGCTTGTGGATACGTGACCTGACTGTCTCCAGGCACTGTGGTCGCCTGCAATGGATTCCCACACGGTGGGGTCAATGTTGCCAACCTTCACGTTACATTTGCAGATATCTTTGTAACATTTGGTCTGCCAATGGGCCTGATGCCTTAAACCAGCTTCCCACGGACTATGTCCCTGGGGATCTTGCCATCTCCCATTCCGTGGACATGACCAAGCCAGTGTAGACATATGGTTTTAAAAATATGATATTGCCAGTTTAAGGCTAGTGAGACCATGCACCCACTTTCCCTTGGTCTCTCAAGTTCAAAATCCAGATAGGGAGAATGAAATACCTGGGACCAGGAAAGATGACTTACATTGTCCTGGTCAATTTTGCTGCTACGGCCTGAGAAACCCTCCTCTGAGATGGTCATACTTATTTGTTGCTTACATCTGTAGCTGGCAGGAAGAGTTACACAGTGGGAGATGAGGGCTTCCTCTGATGCAGTAGGGGTCAGAATGGTACTCCTGCTAATGACTTGCAGTTTTTCCTAGCATCCCTGTGATTGATGATGATGCCATTAATGAAAAAAATTTCCAACACAAGTTTAGGAAACAATTCACCTATTTTGTAGGTGTTTAAAGGGTAAGAAGAAGTGTTTTGCCTTGGCTGTATGGCTGTAGTGAATGAACTGATTTTGAGAAGAAACTGCTTGCTTAATTATTTATATATCAGCATATTTCTGGGCCAATGCTTCTTTCTTTCTAAAAGGCACTCAAAGAGACTTACGTAGAATATCATGTTAGCTCACAAACTTTAGCCCACATATCTTTTCTGTTGTGTAGTGCTGTTTTGAGAGTGTAGTTTGAAGCAAAAAAAAAGTGGTGCAGTGGTGCAAATCTCAACATAACAGTGGATGAATATTTCCTCTCTCTTCTTTATCATGTTATTTTTATTATTTACTAAATTTGTTAGTTGCTTTATCTTGTCCAGGGCAACCCAAAGAGGCTTACAACCAACCAACCAACCAACCAACCAACCAACTAAGTAACTAACTAAACAAACAAACAAACAAACAAACAAACACTTCCAGAGATGCATTAAAAGCAAAGGAGGGAAATAACTACAGTGGTACCTCGGGTTACATACGCTTCAGGTTACAGACTCCGCTAACCCAGAAATAGTGCCTCAGATTAAGAACTTTGCTTCAGGATGAGAATAGAGATCGTGCTCCGGCGGCGCAGCAGCAGCAGCGAGAGGCTCCATTAGCTAAAGTGGTGCTTCAGGTTAAGAACAGTTTCAGGTTAAGAACAGACCTCCGGAACGAATTAAGTACTTAACCCGAGGTACCACTGTACATTAGTAACATCAGGGGTCAACAAACTTTTTCAGCAGGGGGCTGGTCCACTGTCCCTCAGATCTTGTGGGGGGGCAGGCTATATTTTTTGGGGGGGGGAATGAATTCCTATACCCCACAAATAACCCGGAGATGCGTTTTAAATAAAAGGACACATTCTACTCATGTAAAAACATGCTGATTCCCGCACCATCCGCGAGCCGAATTTAGAGAGTGATTGCCTACCCATGAGTAACATCCTACTCTCTTTTAAAAGGCACAGATAGTAAAAGCCCACTGATAATTAAAGGTCAAAGGCTTGGTTATAAAGTTTTTGCCTGGTGCCTAAAGATATGTAATAATGGCACCAAATGAGCCTCCTGTCCACAAGTGGGCAGCCATTGCAGAAAAAGGAGTTCCAAACCCAGACTAAGACACCTGAACCCTCTTGTCACTTAGTCTTATGGTAGTGTCACACACTAAAAAAAACCCACAACCCTCCATGGAAAGACAGCATAAGAAGGCCCCTTTTGCAAGAAACAAAAACAGGTATGGATTAAGTCGTAGGAAGATTATTCTAGCAATACAGTGAGGTTCAGATGCTTCCTGCAGAAATACAGGACCAGCGATTGCACAATGGTTTAAAAACTGGGAGAAAATTTTGACACAGCACTAACCGCATCAGGTAGATCATGTATATAAAATTTCCAGTTATCAGATCAACAGGGACCATTCTCATAAACTATAGAAATTGGTGGCTTATAACAGCAGACCATTTTTGTGTGTGCACTGCAGAGTATATCAATATCTGCAAACTGAGAGTGCCTCCAAAATTCATCTATAACACCTATTTCTTCTGTAGCTGTGCACTGCAGAGCAAGCTGAGTAATGGTAGACAAGCCATCTTTCAAGGAAGGTTGTTCAAACTTTTCATGGAGGTACCCCTGTAGAGCTTCTTCAGATGCCCCCGAGTTCATATTCGAAACAGAACAGAATTGAATAGAATTGTGACTGTAGATTGCTATCTTCTAATTATCTGATCTGTACTTGATCTCCTTGAAATGTAAGACTACTGCAGAGAAAGACTAATAGTTGGAGTAATGCGGTCAATAGCTGCAATCTCAATGAGCTGTGTATGGCTAGGCACATGGAAACTGAATGCAGTCAGGGTTTTTTTCTTTTGTTTTAGTTTTTAAATTACAATAGCAGCTCCAACAGCTGCAGAAGCAAGAAGTGCTTAAATCTCAACAGCTCCTTTGGATTGCAGCCAATATTTCTTAAATAAACTCAGCATTCCACTCATAATACAAGTATAAGCAGAATCCATTTGTACAAAGATACATCAGCTTTATCATCTCCCTACTTAAATTTAAATATTATACATTTTATTTGTGGGTTTAATGAACGGTGGAGGTTGCATATAAACTAGCAACACTTGAATGAGAAGTCTCTTTGATTAGGCTTCTGGAACAAAACTATTAATCATAAGCATTTGCTTTCACTACATGGCAGAAAAATTGGAATATGCGATATAAATTAACTAACCATATGATAATAGTAGTCAGCAGGTATTATTCAAATAAACACATAACAAGAAAATGATCATCAGGGCCAGCTCTACCATTGGGCAGAGGGAGGCAGCTGCCTCACATGGCAGATGTTCAATGGCAGTGCAATATCTCCCCACCATTATCCAGAGTCTTGTAAGCCAGCTTGCTCTGCACCCCCAAAGATAGCCTGTTGTTTCCAGGTTTGATGGAGAAAGGAAAGCTATCATTTAATCAGGGTTAAATAAGATACAACTACAAGTTCAGCTGGATTCTATGAAAGCTGCTGTTCCACTAGAGTAACAGATTTCAAGTTGTGCAATGGAGCTTTCTTCTCCTCTCCTCTGTAGCCTCATGTGTACTCCAAAAATCTGGTTCAGAGGGTCGGAGAACTTTCTGGAGCATATTTTGAGGGCATTTGAGGAGCGAAGTGGAAGGCTTGTTGCATGATTGGAACTCTCCACATGCACTGTTGGATACAAGCCTGGATGGAATGGGATGGTATCATCTTATCCACTGCTTCAGGCAGCAAAGTGTATTGGGCCAGCCTTGATAATTACATAGGTAAAGGTAAAGGGACCCCTGACGGTTAGGTCCAGTCGTGACCGACTCTGGGGTTGCGGCGCTCATCTCACTTTATTGGCCGAGGGAGCCGGCGTACAGCTTCTGGGTCTTATGGCCAGCATGACTAAGCCGCTTCTGGCGAACCAGAGCAGCGCACGGAAACGCCATTTACCTTCCTGCCAGAGCGGTACCTATTTATCTACTTGCACTTTGACATGCTTTTGAACTGCTAGGTGGGCAGGAGCAGGAACCGAGCAACGGGAGCTCAGCCCATCATGGGGATTTGAACCGCCAACCTTCTGATCGGCAAGTCCTAGGCTCTGTGGTTTAACCCACAGCGCCATCCGCTTCCCTGATAATTACATAGCAATGTCCAAAATAGCTCTGGGAGAATGTGACATCCCAGGATGCCCTCTGGAGGAAAGGCATTTCTCCTGCCTAGAGTGTTACTCCCTCAAACAAGTGTATGGGAACTGCAACTAACATGATGCCCCGGCACTGGTGAATGATTCATGCAGCTCTCATCTGGTAATCTAAGGGCCCAAACTGAAGTGCTGCACAAGATCTGTGAGTGGCTCTCTTGACGTTGTTTTCAGACTTTGAAGCAGCAGCTGGAAACTCTGATTTTGATCAGAGCAGAGAAAAAGTAGGGATTAGTCATTTCTCCCTGCACCATTTTCCCCAATCTAAATCATCCACACATCCCAAAGCTATTAGCCCCCTGAGAAAGATGCAGGCATGAAGCAGGTGTCCCGCCAGGAGGCAATCTAGAGCATGGAAATGGCACAGAGAAGCTTAATTGCTTGCCCAACGCTGCTGTGATGGCTGATTTGTCATTGCTACTTTGTGATAGTGGTCCTAATAAAGGTGTTATGCTGCTATAACTTCTGCATGTCTTTTTCCTAACTGACCAACAAAGGTACCTATGATGTCTGATCTGTGGCAGTTATGATACACGCAACTGTCACTTGATGGGTCACACTGCTCTAGTAAATACAGATATCAGATTTCTCCAAGATAACGTTGTGTCATTTATTTTACAATCAGAGGGTAGTTTTAGCATTTACTTTACGATGGTCCTATTCTGTACTAGCTGTCTCCCACACAAATCCCATCTGCACTTTGCCTCAGGCTGAGTTTCCACTCTCCTACATAAAACCTCCCAGACATCTTCCACCCCAAACATAACAAACCTGTTAAAGAAATATCACCACAAGACCGTTGCTACATTTTGAATTTTAATAAAAGTTGTGAGGTTAGTAAAGCCTTGAAGAGGGCAGCATCAGAACTGAAGTTGCAAAAATAGGGCAAAACTTTGCTAAGAGAAAAATCAGCAATACATCAGGTTCTGTAGAGGAGGGGAGAGACAGAGAGAGCAGATTTCTAGACGTTTCAGAAAGTTGAGATTTGTTAGAATGTAAGATGAACTCCATCAAATATTTCCCTGGGGGTATAACCCTTCATTCCCCTATTTGGCTTACATCTGGTTTCTTTTGATGTGCTTTGCTATCCTTGTGATCTCGCTACTGAAATAACTCCAGTTCTTACACTAAATATGTCTCAAGAGGCTCCTGCTTTTTCTAACGGCAAGCTTTGGACTAAAAGAATTTATTCACAGGGAATGGGGGAGCCTGTTACAAAATATACCAGTATTAGATCGTTCCCATATAATATATTTTTTTTGTTGAAAGATGGTTCTTACTACCAGAGTACTTTACTTTTCTGCTTTCCAGCTTAATAGTTCCTTTTGGAAGTGATTTGGTACCAGTAGAGGAAGATTTCTGAAGCACTGTAAAAATGTCAGGTTCCAGTGTCAGCAGATGAAAATCAGGATAGTTGGTCCTAAATTTAGCACCCCTGTGCTGAGTTTATGCCATTTTAGGCTTTTTCCAGACTTTAGAGCCTTGGAAATGGTGGTATTTCCAGATCTGTATAACACCTAAATAGGGTTTATTCATCACTTGTATTTCAGGATAGTCCCAATTACAGTCTGATTCTGAGCGTATTTACTTGGTATCAAGTCCCACTGCATTCAGTGGGGCTTTTACACAGGTAAGCCTGCAAATGCCAGGCTTCAGTGGGAGCACACCTTTCTGCTGCTTTCCAAAACTAAAGTTAAGGGTCAGGCATTGGAGCGCAGACTGGAAAGGACATGTTTTTCCTTTGAATTGTGATAATCTGATGTCCAGTGATTTAAAAAAAATGACAGTGAGCTAGGCTAGATTGCATTCCCTACCACTAATTTAGATAAAATGGGGTGGGGGGAGAGGTCAAGACTTGTGAATTGCAAAAAGAGAATTTCCCGATAATTTAAGCACTGCTCCACCAGCCTTGCCCTTTCTTCCAACCCCACCTAAGCCTCTGACAGCCTTATTCTGCAAATTTTGTTGACAACAGAAAATAACTTTGAAAAAAATATTTATCTGCCTACTATCACTTTCTCAAACTAATATCAGAAATATTTGCTTTCCTTTTTATTTTTAAGGCATCTGCTCCCTCCTAGGCTTGTTTCTGTTTCCTGCAAATGTGGAAGTGAACAAACTGTCCGTTGAGCTGGCTGCACCTTGCGGTCCTTCAAAAGAAGCCACACTCTCTAACACTTATGGATATTCATACTGGATCGTGCTCCTTATAGTCCTTTCAAATGCTGCAGCTATCATTATCATTGTTTTCTACCAACGTGCAAGGTATTCGAAAAGGAAAGAGCGAGAGAGACCCATGGAAATTGCACCCAAAGATGGCATTTTATTTTGATGGAATCTGCTGCTTAATTTCAAGGACAAGTGTGCAGTCTAAACCACCATCATTTACATGTATGTCAGGCCCATTGACTTATGTAGGGTGGATAATTCAGCACAGGGTTGCTACCTATATGAATAAAATAGAACAACAATGTGGACAATTGGGGTTGATAAATGGAAAAGGTCTGTGTTTTCCAGAACTACACCATAATTTATTTCAGATTCTGTCCACTAAGTAAGGTCTTTCTACAGGTCTGTACAACTTGTAACTCCAAACCTGTTATATATTTGATTCTGTCTAACTGAATCTGCAATTACATTTCACTTACTATGAGGTTATGTTGGACCTATTGTTCTAGTATACCTGCTCCTTTTACATAATATATGTTACTTAATGAAAAGGCATAGTTGTGAACCCAACCTTGTATATGTGTGTGTTTGCCTTGAGCACCCTTCATCAACCTGGTCACTCCCAGATATTTTTGACTATAATATCCATCAGTCCCAGCATCCCATTTACATGTAAATTAGATGCTGACCAATGCTCCATTGAGTTACCTAGTAATTTGTTGCTTACTCAAAAGAACGCTGGAGACTTAAGACCACAGAGCAACTTTCCTGGCAATACTACTTTTTCAAAATTTTCAGGCTTTCTTGTATGTCCTTTAGATCACTGGCCTTCAACAGGTGGTTTGGGACCCAGTCGTGGCCTGATCCAAGATGGGTCACAACAGGAGCACTACCACCAGGCAAATGTATGGTAAAAAATTAATAAATGGGTCCCCAAATGCATGCATGGGTTAAAACTAGGTCCTGGATCTGAAAAGGTTGAAGATACCTGCTTTAGATTAAAGGTTCTACATCAATGGCATGAAGCATATTCGTGCGCCTGAGAGCCCAAGCTGATAATTTTCTGAAAGGAGATTGAGATCTGCATTTCCTGCTGGTGGTGATTATTATATGAAACTGGGAAATCTCCTGAGGCTTGTCCACCACTGATAACAGTCTCGTGCTGCTGTACAATTGCTGGAGCCATGTTGAGCCACTTATTTTCAAAAACCAAGACATGGATTCTCTGATAATACAAATGCTCTGCTTCTGTCATAAGGTCTGATTGTAGATTTAATCACATTGCATGATGGATGTTGGCTCAGCAAAACAGTGACAATTGCTCGCTGAAGCTCACTGTGAAAATTTTTGCAGCTCAAGCAGAACTGGCAAATGCTTGGCTGTGTGCCAGTTTCGCTTGTGGGGGCAAACGTCTGATTATTTTAGCCTAAACATCTGCAGTGGCAGAAAGTAGTTTTTAAGCTGTATAAAATCTTCAGTTATCTCTCAAAGGATTGATTCAACATGAACATGTGGAACTTGGTTGGGTACAAGCCAGTCTTGTGGCCCTTCAACTTCATTGTTGGATGACCACTGTTCCAGTTCACTTGATCTTCGCAAAGCACCACATTTTCTTACTTTACAGTCACCGCAGCAAAAAAAAAAATCTTCAAAAGCTTCTGAATGCAAACTCAGCTGCTGCGTTTGACCTCTGTGACCTTGCTGCAATGAAGCTATATGCATACATGGAGGAGGAGGAGAATTAGCCACGCAGAAGGGCTTCTTGAATGTTTCCACAGCAACTAGTCGCGCTGTTGAAGTGGCAAGCCACTTTTCAATTCAGAACTTGCAATATAAATTTAAAAGTGGTTTGCCTTTTCAGCATGTGCTAGAAATCCCCTCCCCCTTCAAATATCTAGCACTCCATCCTGCCCCCCTATTTTGATTGCATTCTTGGGAACCACCTCCAAGGAGCATTTAGGATAAGTTCAACCAGCTCGCTAATCTAAGAATGATTTTATTTCCCACCAAGAACCAATTTGCATGTCTGCTTCAGTTCTTGTCCTTCGTGGTTTTCAGTCGGCGTGGATTAGTGAATCTGTGCCAAAAGCCAGATCTAGAAAGACGTCAGCTGTTGGAGTGAAGTGCCATCCACTTGATAGCTGCCACAGAAAAGAAGCCATAACTGATTCTAAATTCCCTAGGATATTCTTGTTTGGAATCTTATCTCATTTGCAAGTAATACAGGTGTTACCTTTCTGTCTCAGCCACCCCGCCTCCCTGGGGAAAACAACCGCTTGGGAAAATCTTTAGACTGGGGAAATAACACAAGGGGAAAGGGGGTTAATTCTCTTCCCTTCCATCTGCATCACAGCCCAGATCCTATTTTCCACCCATGACTGCTTTTATTTTTAAAACAAATGGTCATCTTGAAAGAAACAGGTCTGCTCTTTGACAGGGAGGCCCTGATCCTATCCTGAATGTGCATGGGAGTTTGAATGCTTTCATGTAGGGATCTGAAGAAGAATTGCTATGCTGTACAGACTACAGAATTGATCTTTTGCAATTTTCTATTAATTCTGCTCCCGCAGACCTAAGTCTACAGTAAAGCTTATTAATCATTAGCACAGTTAGGAAGGGTACAGTACATTTAAAAAGATCAGTTTCCATGTTGTTAGTCTAGGGTAAAAATGGAGGAAAGGAAACAGTTTGTGGCTGTTTTCTCAACCTGCTTGCTACTGTAGGATGCTTAATCACTTGCTTGTGGGTTCAGGAGGCAGTCTAGCATCCATGAAGGCTGTTCTCAAAGCCAGGTACCAGGAAGGCTTATAAGGACTGCTAAAAGAAAGCTAGCTTTTTTGTTTGGAATAAGCCTAGGTAAGACTGTCTCCAGACCACATCTAACTGAGCATCCATCATTTCTTATTTGCACAAAGGTTATGCAGAGGTTAAATTCTATCTGGTCTTTCTTCTGATTAGTTTGCAGGGATGTTACACAACAATGAGCATTCATCCAGCTGGATATTTATAAGTCTCCCCATTAAACATTTGTTCATCCCACATTTTTCTGTGCATTTCCCTGTCACTTTTCTAACTACAAAGACTCTGTTTCTTTTTTAAAGGGAGGTTGGTGAACTAGGGTGACATTTTATTCCACTTTAATTGTGCAAACCTAAATTTCCTGGTATGCACCTGAATCCCCCCTGCAAAATAGTGACAGGGGTATTCAACTAAATTGTTGTGCTAGTGCAAGGATTAGGGCTAGCAAAGCACAGGTTTTCACTCCCCCCCCCCCCGCTCATCCTCATTTCTGCTCTAGAGGGTTGGGGAAAACACCAGAATACATTTAGGGGGCATGGAGAAGGGGGAGATCATTATGTTGCACTGGCAGAATGATTTGCTTAAAGCTATTGTGGTTTAAACCACTGAGCCTAGCGCTTGCCGATCAGAAGATCGGCAGTTCGAATCTCCGCAACGGGGTGAGCTCCAGTTGCTCAGTTCCTGCTCCTGCCAACCTAGCAGTCAAAGTGCAAGTAGATAAATAGGTACCGCTCCGGCGGGAAGGTAAACAGCGTTCTCATGCTCTGCTCTGGTTTAGCCAGAAGCGGATTAGTCATGCTGGCCACATGACCCGGAAAAACTGTCTTCGAACAAACGTAGGCTCCCTCGGCCAGTAAAGCGAGATGAGCGCCACAACCCCAGTCGTTCATGACTGGACTTAACTGTCAGGGGTCCTTTACTGTTATGTACTAAGCTTGGGTCCTAGAACAATAGGCAAGTAGGATCCTAGAATGCAACAACTGATTGGCTTGCAGGAGAATACCAATCAGGTTCCAGGAGGGAAGCAGATTCAGCCAATCAGACAGGACTCATTGTGTAAATAATGTATATAAAAGCCTAAGGTTTGGGGGGCAATTCAATCACTGTTTTACAAGCTGCAATAAAGAGCATGAAATCACTACAGGACTCCGAGTATATTTCATTTACCTTTTTTTTACTATGAATACAGCCGAGAGTCTGGAGGCGGCTTGCATTTACAATACAGATCACTGAGTAGGGAAGCAAGGAGAGATTTAAATGAGGGCAACAATTGGGCACTTTCAATTTCTCTTGGAGATGAAAGTCACATAAGTTCTCCTTAAATATGGGCATAAGGGAAAGCTTTTTTTAGACTATGAGTAGATGGTATATCTACTCAGACCAGATATAAAAGAAATCAATAAAAAATATATTAGCACAGGTTGGAAGTGTTAAAAAGAAAGGGGGGGGGGCTTTTTCCCATATGAGGGGGGAACGAGTTAGGAGAAGGAAATATAAAAACCAAATGAAAAAGATCTTAAGGTATGAAATCACCCTCCAATTTTTCCTATTAAATTATGTGGGAAGTTTTCCTATTAAATGAAGTTCTGAGGGTGTCATAACATAAAGAATTAGCTTCCTACGCTTTAGCTACAGCAAGAGCACTACTTTTTCCCAGAACATGGAGATCAGCAAACACACCATCCTTTAAGGAATGGCTGGAGAAAATGCTATGCCTAAATTGATTCATTAGGTAATAAGGTAAAGGTAAACAACCCCTGGACGGTTAAGTCCAGTCAAAGGTGACTATGGGGTAGGGGGCTCATCTCGCTTTCAGGCCGAGGGGCGTTTGTCCACAGACAGCTTTCCAGTTCATGTGGCCTGCATGACTAAACCGCTTCTGGCGCAACGGGACTCTGTGACAGAAGCCAGAGTGCACAGAAATGTTGTTTACCTTCCCACTGCAGTGGTATCTATTTATCTACTTGCACTGGAGTGCTTTCGAATTGCTAGGTTGGCAGAAGCTGGGACAGAGCAATGGGAGCTCACCCCATCGCAGGGATTCGAACCGCTGACCTTCTGATCAGCAAGCCCAAGAGGCTCAGTGGTTTAGACCACAGCACCACCCATGTCATTACCTCAGATTCAGAGAACAAAGACAAAGTTACGATAGCTTTATGACAAGATGGTATAGTGCTATTGAGTAGCCCCCAAAATAATGGTTGTGGCCCAACATAACATCAGTTTATACAGTATTATGAATCAATATAACCAGCTCTGATTCTATTACAAATCAGCACTTTTATTTGCCTTTAGCAAAGCAATGCTTTTTCCTTTTATTTATCAGTTTGGTGTGCTATGTTTAAGCTTGTGATATTTACAACTGATTATCATCTTCGATAAAACTATGATGTGCCAATGATACTTATAAGTTAAATAAAAATTGTGAACCTTTTTAAAAAAGCAATTTCTCTTAGAGGTACAGGCACACACACCATACACATAATTCAGCGTTTATAGCAAATGTTTACAGCTTCATTTTGTGAAGTACAGTAAATATTTTTCACTAAAGTGGTTGGTTGACGTAACCTGCAAGTACATCTTCCTCCTTCCTTCCCTACCACAAAAATTCTTCTGGGAGACCAAGCACTTGTCAAAGCATCCCCATATTATTGAGTATACCCTCTCTGAGATTACATGATATATGTACCACCTTATGGGACCAGGAAACATCAGGCACTTAGCAATTGTACGGTAAAGAGAGCCAAATGTTGCTGCGAGTGCATTGCAAAAGGCCTCCCAAGGGTCGAAAAGAGAAGATACATATCAGAGAATGCCAACCACAGCACTTTATAAACATGTATTTGCTACTGCAGGACATTACTCATAATCGCACAGGATGGCATATGTTCTGCCTCTGTGAACAGGCAAAGGTCAAGTTAATTTAAAAGGTGAAATCAATCTGTGGCTTCAACAGTACACAAGCCAGCTTGTAGATATAATAGGAACCAAAGACTGAGATGTTGCAAAAATGAAACCAGGAACCTCACAGTCCATTAGGGACAGTTCACTTTTTGGACATTCTCCCTAAAATACATCCATCAGAGTCTGCTGAGTTGATGCAATGAATTTGGATGAGTGGAGGATGCTGGTTGTTTTGCGAATGGTCACAGCACCACTGTATGGAAAATCCAAACACTATTTTGTTTAAAGGGGCAAGTGCTTTTTGCTCAAACAATGACATCCCAATAAACCTTTTGGTCACAGGATTTTTCTGTGGATTTTGACATTCAGAATTCTTATCCATCTGGCATTCATTGTCACATAAGTAGCAAGAGTTTCAGTTTGCATTAATCTGGGTCAGAAGATTCCTAGCCAGGGCTACTGTTATCCGCAACTCACATCCATTCTAAAAGGGCATCATAGTCATCTCTATGGTACATCTGAGTTTTTTCATTGTCTGTAAATCTTATTCCCCACCACCACTCACTTATTCATGAGATGTTTAAAGCCTAATAAGGCATTTCCAAATCTTTCCAAAGGAGAGGCAGGTGAGTCAAGGACATCTTTTCTGTTTTCTTCTGCACCACTTTAAATAACATGCAAGAATGATGAGGAAGTGCGTAAGTGGGAGAGAATCCAGCAGGAGACTGATTTTGAAAACAAAAGAATTTATCTTGTTCTAAATCAACCATTGTTGGCAATCAGAATTGGCAACACCGCCTGTCTTTCAGGCAGTGTATTCTCAGCTTCCAGAACAACTTTCAGACTAGAGACTCACAATTCAGGAAGGGCTGGAGAAAGGAGCAGATGGACAAGGCAACGTTTTTCTTCCTACTCTATCAAAGCTTCATCTGGACCGGGGGAAGCTGGCCTGGAGTCTGACTCCAGAGAGGTGAAAAGTAGTCTTTGGGGACCTGTACCAGGGTGGAGCTGTGGGTTAAACCACAGAGCCTAGGCCTTGCCGATCAGAAGGTCTGTGGTTCGAATCCCCACAACAGGGTGAGCTCCCATTGCTCGGTCCCTGCTCCTGCCAACCTAGCAGTTCGAAAGCATGTCAAAGTGCAAGTAGATAAATAGGTACCGCTTCAGCGGGAAGGTAAATGGCGTTTCTGTGCGCTGCTCTGGTTTGCCAGAAGCGGCTTAGTCATGCTGGCCACGGACGGAGTTCGTGACGGAGCCTCAAGAACATCTTATAGGACGCTTATGAAAGCCTATGAGATGGCTTTGAAAGCTGCTAAGAAATCTTACTTTGCAGCTTCCATTGCATCCGCTAGCTCTCGTCTGGCACAACTTTTTAGAATAATTAGGTCAATAACATCCTTAGGAGGACAACCAAATTTAAGCACAAATTCGACCCACAGCTGTGAGGCATTCGCGAGCTTTTTTGCGGAGAAAGTCCTGTTGCTCCACCGTGACCTCCCTGCCAATTTAGATACAGTTACTGAACTGGAGGCCCCTCGACTGACTTCAGGTCCAGTGTTGGACCATTTTGATCGGATACTCCCTGCTGATGTGGATAGATTCCTCCAAGTTGTTAGGCCCACCACCTGCCTCCTTGATCTGTGCCCATCTTGGCTGATTAGGGAGTGTCCAGATGTTGCGCGGACCCCCCTGGTTGAAATTATCAATTTGTCCCTTGACACGGGGACATTCCTAGGGGAACTGAAGGAAGCAGTAGTGTGTCCACTCTTAAAAGAAAACTTCATTAGATCCCTTAGACCTATCCAATTACCGCCCAGTTTCAAATCTTCCATATTTGGGTAAGGTAATTGAGAGAGTGGTTGCTGAACAGCTTGGTAGGTTTCTGGAGGAAACATCGGCTTTAGATCCATTTCAGTCCGGTTTCCGTCCTGGTTTTAGGACCGAGACAGCTCTGGTTGCCCTAACAGATGATCTCCGTAGACAACTGGATCGAGGCGGGTCAGGACTGCTGATCCTTTTAGATTTGTCAGCAGCCTTTGACATGGTCGATCATGATCTTCTGGACCACCGCCTCGCAGACGTGGGGATACAGGGCATAGCCCGTAACTGGCTGTGCTCTTTTATCTCTGGTCGGGGACAGAGGGTGGCACTAGGGAGGGAAATGTTGTCGCGCCATTCCTTGGTGTGTGGAGTGCTGCAGGGCACAATTCTCTCCCCGATGCTTTTTAACATTTTTATGCGCCCCCTTGCCCATATTATCCGGAGCTTTGGGCTGGGCTGTCACCAGTATGCTGATGACACTCAGCTCTATCTGCTGATGGATGGCCACACTGACTCGGCCCCGAACACACTGACCAGATGCTTGAAAGCTGTGGCTAGATGGTTTCATGGGAGCCGATTGAAACTAAATCCTTCAAAGACAGAGGTCCTATGGCTGGGTCGGGATGGCATAGGGATGAAGGACCAACTCCCTTCTCTTGCGGGGGCCCAATTAGTGCCATTGCCTTCCGTTAAGAGTTTGGGTGTAATCCTTGACACCTCCCTTTCCATGGAGGCACAAGTTACAGCAACAGCCAAGGCGACATTTTTCCACCTTCGCCGCATCAAGCAGTTGGTCCCTTACCTTTCCCGCCCCGACCTGGCCACAGTGATCCATGCGATGGTCATCTCCAGGCTTGACTACTGTAATTCACTCTACGCAGGGCTGCCCTTGAAGCTGTCCCAGAAACTCCAGCGGGTGGAGAATGCTGCAGCAAGGCTCCTCACGGGGTCTCTGCCATGGGAGCATATTCACCCAGTGCTTTTCAAGCTGCACTGGCTCCCGGTGGAGTACAGGGTCAGATTTAAGGTGCTGCTTTTGACCTTTAAAGCCCTTCACGGCCTAGGACCCTCGTACCTACGAGACCGCCTCTCCCGGTATGCCCCACAGAGAGCCTCAAGGTCCATAAATAGCAATCACCCTAGTGGTCCCGGGCCCTCAGGAAGTTAGATTGGCTTCAACCAGAGCCAGGGCCTTTTCAACTCTGGCTCCGGCCTGGTGGAACGCTCTGCCTCATGAGACCAGTGCCCTGCAGGATCTGATTTCTTTCTGCAGGGCCTGTAAGACAGAGTTGTTCCGCCTGGCCTTTGGCTTGGAGCCAATTTGATTCCCTCCCTCTCTTTCTTTTTTTCTTTCCTTCTCCTCCTGCGTTGAGGCTACATTTTATTTTAATGTTGTAATATTTTAATGTTGTATTTTAATTTTGTTTTTAAGTTGTAATCATTCGTCTTGTTTTTATTATTGCTTGTAAGCCGCTCTGAGCCCAGCCTTGGCTGGGGAGGGTGGGGTATAAATAAAAAATTATTACTATTATTATTATTATTATTATGACCCGGAAGCTGTACACCAGCTCCCTCGGCCAATAAAGTGAGATGAGCGCCGCAACCCCAGAGTCGGCCAGGAAGTGCCCTTGACATTTACAAAAAATATTTCAGTGTACTTTCAGAGTTCACTATGATAGTTATGTGAAACAGAGACCAGAACTAGGAGAGTTTCGTGGGCTACTTCTATACCGCCATCCTGTCTTGTTCCAAAGAAAGTTTGCTTATTCTCTTTCCAGAGAAGCGGAAGCAGCAAGGCAAGCCTCCAAATGTCTTCAAGCCTGGTATCACACAAAGAAATTGGTCTGGCCCCTGGAAACCAGCCTGCTCCAAAAATGAATGGAGTTGCATACGGCAGTTTCATCCTTTTAGCGAAAATGAGCACTGACAGTTTTCCCTTAGGTGAAATAGAATATATATATATAAATATATATAAAGCTTGCAGTGTCAGCTTGATACAGTGCAGAAATAAAATCAAGTGCTTATGTTATCTGAAGAGCAGAGGGAGTAATTTAGTAAAAGGAAGAGGCATGCTTGTCAGTTTTGAGCACAGCTCCGTCTACGTGATTATAGGAGTAGTCTGCTCTGGTCAGGAATGAGAGCCAGTCTGGAAAGCCCATGAAGATGTTTTCTTGGGCTCCACATCCTGTGACCAAAATGAGATGATTTTGCAGACCAAGGACCAGGAAGCATTGCACTCTGAAGATGGTCATTTGCATCTTGCTGTAAGCTGACCTACATTCTAGAAATAAGAACTGATTTTATTTCTGAAGCTTTTTGCATCAGGTTCTAATCTATGACATGCTAGAAATAGATTAGGAGGAGCCTGCTTTTACCATCCACAAAAGTTATGCTTTGAACAGAGCTGATCTGATCTGCTGCTTAAGTCAGAGAGGGGTCTTCAATATGATGCAGAAAGAATTGGAGAAAATAAAAAGATAGTGGTTAATGGATAGGCACGTTTATAGACCACCCCATGACAACTCAGAATCCTTTGTGGGGCTAACATAACAGAATAACAATTCTATAATACATGACAATGAGATAAAATGCAGCATTAAAACAACATCAGGAAAGATCTGGAGGAACAGACCAAGGAAACAGAGAGCAGAGAATAAAAATCAGCAAAGCAGGGTTAAAAGCTGAAACCGAATTTAGAAGGCCCAAGGGCAAAATAAAAACTGAGGCTGATGAGAGTTTTAATCCAAAACATTTGGAGGGCACCAGGATTTCCCAAATGTGGGTCTCCAGCTGTTGTTGGACTACAATTCCCATCATCCTCGACCACTGGTTCTGCTAGCTAGGAATGATGGGAGTTGTAGTCCAAAAACAGCTGGAGACCCAAGTTTGAGAAACCTTGTACTAGACTGAGAACTTTAAAAATACAGGAATATGATTCTTTATTTTACCAGATAATATTGTGTGATGTTTGTATAATAGAAGTATATTCTATACCCTCACCAGGTAGGTGTGGTACTGTATAGCTGTGTGAAGTGAGAAAAGCCTTCTCAGAAAGTCAGATGCAGGATCAGCCATGGCTTCTGTTAAATCGAATGTAAGATTGTACTAGCAAGACAGGAAGCTTGACAATAATAGGATGAGCTATTTATTGCCACAGATTCTCAAGGCCCCAGGCAAGACTGAAGTAGGTGTTACATAAATAGGGATGGTGATGCACTCGCTTCTCTTAAAGCGTTTAGTATCCAAATGAAGCAAAATAACTATTAATCATACCTAACAAATATGATAATAGGAGGTCGATTTGCACATTACAAGGAGGAAGTGAAAACAGCGAGTCAGTTCTGAAGGCATGCTTGAGGAAGGGGAAACACATGCTTCTCCCATGAGGGGAATGAACAGTGGAAGGCAAGAAGCCCTTTCCGAATCCAGAAGTGTGTGACAGATTTTGCCTAGTTGCAAAGGTGCTTGGTCCGATTATATTAGCTGGCCAGCACCAGGCATACGTAAAAGAAACTGATTGTCTAGACCCATTTGAATCTCACTTCTGACCTGGTTTAGGCACTGAAAAGGTTCTGGTTGCCCTGGTTAATGACTTGTATTGGGAGAGGAGGTATGCAACGCTGTTAATTCTCCACACACAGGGGGCAGGGGGGAAATGCTATAAATAAGTCAGAAATTAAATCGTTATAAGAAAAGGGGGGAAATCGCTATGGAAAATTGCTTGGAAATTTCTGTTTGCTCTCTGGCGCCATCTGGTGTTGCATTTTTATAACACATTCAAAATGCAGTTTCTTGACTAATGAAGCTGAGTCCTTAATCCATGGGTAGGCAAACTAAGGTCCGGGAGCCGGATCTGGCCCAATCGCCTTCTAAATTTGGCCCACAGACGGTCTAGGAATCAGTGTGTTTTTACATGAGTAGAATGTGTGCTTTTATTTAAAATGCATCTCTGGGTTATTTGTGGGGCATAGGAATTCATTCTTTCTTCTTCTTCTTCAAAATATAGTCCAGTCCCCGACAAGGTCTGAGGGACAGTGGACTGGCCCCCTGCTGAAAAAGTTTGCTGACCCCTGATTAAGAGGCTGTGACTGGCCCAAGGTCACCCAGTGAGCTTCATGACTGAATGGGGATTTGAACCGTGATCTCCCAGGCCCTAGACTGACATTCTAACCACTACACCACACTGGCTGCCTAGAGTACTTCTCTCAGCAGCTTTCAGTTGTGCATAGTACAGTATCTTCTTGGGTCGGCTCTGTGGGTTTGAAGCTGGAGCCGCAGTCTTACAGTGTATCCTACTGAGCAGATACTGAGCATGAGGGGTGGGAAGGAGGCATGTGAGGCATCTTCACCGCCACCTGGGCCTGCCTCTCCTCTGCTCTCCTCCAAGAAGAGCACCGCCCTCCCGGCTGCTCTCCGCTCCCCCCTCACCGCCGCCGCCTCTTCCTCCCAGCCTCCACCACCACCATGGTGTTGAAGATGGTGAAAGGTAGTATGGGCCGCATGTTCAACAAGAACCTCCAGGACCTGGTGCACGGCATCCGCAACCACAAGGAGGACGAGGCAAGGTACATCTCTCAGTGAATCGATGAGATCAAGCAGGATCTGAAGCAGGATAACATTGCCATGACAACTAATGCCATCTGCAAGCCTACCTACTTGCAAATGCTGGGCTACAGCATCAACCGGGCGGCCTTCAACATCATCAAAGTCATGAGCGCCTCAAAGTTCACCTTCAAAAGGATCGGGTACCTGGCAGCCTCACAGTGCTTTCACAAAGGGACCAACGTCATTGTGCTGACAACGAACCAGATCCAAAAGGACCAGAGTTAGCCCCAACCAGTATGACACCACCATTGCACTGACTGGCTTGTCCTGCTTTGTGACACCCAAGCTGGCCAGAGACTTGGCCAATGACATCATGACCCCGATGTCTCACCGAGGTCTTACATCAGGAAAAGGGCAGTGTTAATCATGTACAAAGTGTTCTTGAAATGCCCCGAGTCCCTGCGCCCTGCATTCTCCCATCTTAAGGAGAAGCTGGAAGACCCAGATCCAGGTTAGCAAGCTGGATGAAACAGGATCCAGAAGATGGCAAAGACTGTGTGTGTTTGGGGTGTGGAGGGGAAGGGAGTCGCTCCTGGTAGCCTTTTATTGGGTTGTTTTTGTTTTTATCATATAATTTTGTGTTTTTATATTGTGTTTTTATGCTGTAACCACCCTGAGACCTGCAGGTATAGGGCGGTATACAAATTTAATAATAAACAAACAAACAAACAAACTACCAGGACCAAGTCCAGGCTTTGGGGAAACTGTCCCACAGTCACCCATCATGTTCTCCATGCATTTCACATCTATATGGAACCATTGTGAGTTATCATCCAGTGTCATGGACTGGCTGGATCCACAGGAGTGGTGGGAGGCACCAGCCGGCAAATTCCCCAGGGAACCTCCAGGGAAGAAGGCTTAGAGCCAGGCAATTGGTGGTGGGACAATGATGCGTGGTCAGAGGGAGGAGACTGGGAGGAGGAGGTGTCAGAAGCAGAAGAGGCGACAGGGTTTAGTGAACAGGAAGAGTCTGCGGCAGAGCACAGTTCAGCTCCGAGGCACAAGCAGGGGCTAGAGAGGAGTGGGGTCAGAAGAGCAGTGGGGCAAGCTGCTGAACAATCCAGGGAGTCTACCCCTCCTGCTGTGACCAGCTCCCCTCCCCCCTGGTCTCCTAGAACATGTAGAGAAATGAAATAGGCAGAGCCGAGGTTGGTTGTGTGCAGACACAGCCTGAGAATGCGTGGGAAACACCCTGGAGAGCAGGAGTTCTAGCACGAAGGCCTTCAGTCTTCGCAACTGCTTTATTGGGGCAAGGCCTCCTAGAAAGAGTTGCTGAAGCCACTAGGCCTGAGCTGTTTGCTTCCTTTGAATAAAGGAAACAAGAATAAAGAGTTAACTTCATTGGCCTTGGGTGATTTATTGTTTAATTGCCAACCTATTCCTGACTCCAGTCCTGACATCCAGGGATTTGGGGTGCAATGCTGCCATTCATTCATTGCATTTAATCTAAGCAATTTATATACTATGTAACCACAATAGTCTCTAAGTGGTACACAAGAAAAAAAAATGCAAAAAGAAGGTTTGTATTCTATAACTATACTGATAACACTCAACTCTTACATCTCTATAACAAAAATTATATTGACAGACCTCTATCACCAATGTCTCATGTTGTAGCCGCTGCCCATTAGGAGTGGTAGGGTGGAATGCAAGGAGACCAATGGTCGGTGGTGCCAGAACCAGACAGGCAGAATCACTTCATTCTGGCTTTGTCACAATCCTCCTAGTTGTTGAGTTCTGCAAAGGCCAACAGTGAGACTACGGAGCAGGAAGTTGGCGGGCAGTGCCAACCCCTGGCCTGCTTATAACGAAGAAGGCAATCATGTGAGGAGCTAACTAAGGGCAGACCGAGGTTGGAGGGGCACTGCCCCATCTCCCCTAATTGACCAGCCTAGAATGAATCTAAAAAAGTTCTGAAGAGCCCATTTGAAAGAGGCAAGGGAGGAATCAGGTGAGCCCTTCCTTGGGGGGGGGGGGAGAAATAATTTAGGAGCTATAGGCAAAAATGGTCTCTTTCTTGTCCCACCAGGTGACAAGGCAACAATGATAAGGGCTTCAGGAGCTGATGACAGATCAGGCTGCAGATTGTTGCTCCTGCACCATGTGTACACCAGTGTGCAGGCAATTCATTGGTTGTCATGTACCTAATCATTGTGTGTATATCATGGCAGAGAGACAAACGTTATCAGCTGCTAATGCCGTCTTGATACATGTTGCAACTGCAGAGTCCAGCTGAATAGTTAGCAGTCCTAGTATCTGGGCAGAAGCTCTTGCCAGGATTGAAAAAGGCCCAGCCATCAGCGCCGATCCTGAAATTGGCAGAAATTGGGGGACAAGGGGTGTGGCAACAAGGTTTCGGCCTGATGTCTGACATCATAATGGAGGTGCCTTCTCACGTAGGCCCTTCATCCTGTTTCTGAATAGTGCATACACTGGTGGTTGCTTGGCAACCATTTGCCTGTATTTATCAGGCATCACTGCGTGCCCTTTCTGAATTTGCTAAAGAACACTCCTAGCTAGAGATTTTCTAGTGACCTTCGTCTTACAATAATATCTCGCATCACCAACTGGAATCTAAATGACTTAAGAGAGAAGCATGTAAAACTATTTCACTGGGTGCCCACAAAAAAACAACAGATGCTACAGCACAGTGCTTAACAAAAAAATAAGATGGGATCAATTTTACACACAGATATTTATATTGGTTGTTGCTTACTTGAGCATGAGACACGCATCTGTATTACCTGAGGAAGTTGGTAAGAAACCAGCCTCCTTGACATTCACGTTCATTATTTTCACCTGCATAGGTCGGCATTTCCAGCCAGCTAGATCCAGCTATTTTACTATCGTTCAGAATGTGAGCTCAGATGCAAGTTTGCTTCAAACACAGATGAGATGTTAACAGAACTGCCAATGCTAAATAAAAGATTCTTATTATCTTGAATGCCTGAATAAACAGAAACCATGCCCAGAAGTTTCTGGTGGATTGTAGGGACCGAGTAAAGTGCAAAAGTTGTTGATACGCCTTAGACAATTGTGCCAGGAAGGGCAGAGTGGGGTGACATTGCTCACCTAGCTTCTGAAATTGAGGAGAGGGGTGAGACAGCGGAGAGGCTGGCATGGTGCATGTGCAGTGCTGGGAACATCAGATCGGCTCCACTGGTTGCAGACATCCCTGCTACCTCCCCTTCTCAGTTACCAGCAGCAACCTCTGTATTGCAAGGCTAGATGGACATCATTGCCCCATCCTGCTTTGGCTTGTGAGCCACTATCAACCTGAGACAGATAACTATTGCCTGGCTTTCTAAGTGTCCTGCTGGCAAGCATACTACCCACACATTATAACAGGACCACAGCATCCTTAAATGGCCAACCAGATGCTTGTGGGATGCCCGTAAGCAGGACATAAGTGCACTCTGCCCGCCTGAGGTTCCCAACAACTGGCATTCAGAAGCATAGCCACTGTGGCTAGTAGCAGTTGATAGTCTTATTCTATATGAATTAGTCTAATCTTCTTTTAAAGCCATCCACGCTGATGTTCTGCTGAAATTCTGCCCCAACTATTCGAAGTGCAGGAACTCTGTTCTCCTTTGCCCCTCACCACCCTGTGCCAATGTCAGGGGCAGAATGGAAGGGCAGAGCCTATAATTTTGTCTACTCTTCAGAACTTGGGTTGTCACCTTCTTTGTGGGTTCTTGTGCCATTTTGAACACATCTCCTCACATGGAGAAAATTAACAGGTGAAGCTTTTTCTGATATGAAGATTAGTGGTGGGGAAAGCTTCCTTGCTGAACTCTGTTGTTTAGTAGTGCCAGGAAATAAAGCTGGCAAGCTTATTGCCAGGAGCTCTACCATTAGGATTTAGTGCCTGGTGACATGGCCGGTATTTAATAGCATTGAAAGAGGCTCGGGTGTGGGACATACCTTATCTGGCTTAATCAAAACCACTTGTACTTCTTTATTTCCTTTTTTGCACTGTGATCAAGGTTTCGCCATCTTTATACAAACCGAGTTGCAATATTCAACCTTTTAAAAAAGCTACAGTATTTAAGCAAAGGAACACAAGAGGGCAGCACAATCCTTTTGGTTTACAGAAGAACACACTCTTGCCACACTGTAATATACTATCCTAGACAAAAGAATGAAGCGCTTTATAATTTGTTGCATTCTTTGTGTTTGTTCAAGTGATTATTGTCTTAAGGAACCTTTACAAAACCAAACGTCCTGTTCTTCTGCTCAGTCTTCATCTAAGCTGCAAAACTCCTACCTACTGAGGAATTTCTGTGAGAAACCTCACAGAGTGTTTGTTGTGGGGGAGGAAGGGAACAGGAGATGGTTAGCCGCTTTGAGACTCCTTAGGGTAGCGATAAAGCGGGATATCAAATCCAAACTCCTCCTCCTCCTCCTCCTCCTCCTCTTCTTCTTCTTCTTCTTCTACTACTACTACTACTACTACTTAGCACCACTGAACTCAACAGGACTTATTTCTGAGTAAGAATGCTTAGGATTGCATGGGCAGAATATTTTTTCTATAAGCATTATGCACAAAATGGGTATTTCACTAAGATTACCCTAGGAAAATTTTTACAGTACGCCCATGCATTTGCTTCATAACAATTTTTTATAATAATAATAATAAATAAAAATTATAATTGGTACACTTGTTACAGTGTGATTATCTCTGTTCTGACCGTCAGAACTGATAGAATCATTGAGTTGGAAGGGACCTTGGAGATCATCTCTTCCAACCCCTTATTCCAATCTCATTGTTGCCTTGCTCCTTTTAGTAATAAACAGCAGTGGCATGGCCAACTAGGTCAGATGGACAGGCCTGCTCCACCATGTCATCTGCCACAGCTGCCAAATGTATGGTGAGAGCATTGTGTTATCAGAGGGGTTAGGAACCAAACACATAAATTTAAGGACGTAGAATGAACTCACATAGCAGTTTTAAAGGTCGTAGCTCAGTGGCAGTGCATCTGTTGCACATGGAAAAGGTACCGTGTTCAGTCTCTGAAATCCCCAGGTAGAACTGGAAATGTCCAATATCTGAAACCCTGGAGAGCCTCTGCCAGTCATTGGAGATAATACTGAGGAAGATGGACTAATGGACTCCATGTATGGTAGATTCCCGTGAGTCCTACAGTTCTTCAACCAGTAGTCCAAACCATTAATGTGTACTTGGGAAATAACTCTCATTGAATTAAATGGGCTTATTCCCATGGTGGTTGAATTACAGTGATCATATTCCGTAGTTCTGAGCTGCAAACTGCTGAAATATCTTGCCAGAATGTCAACTGCATTCAAAGACCTACCCGAGCTGAGCATAGCCAGGTGTGAGGTATCTGCTACCACAAAATTTTATAAATCAGTCCATCCAATTTTCCTTGAAAGAAACCAAGAGGCAATCAATGCCTGTGATGGAAGTTCAAGCAAAGCACAGATGCCTGCTGTGTGTTTAGCTATAAGGCAATTTCCAGTGCTAAAGAAACCACTGGAGAAGGTTCATTGAATTGCACGATATCCTAATTGCAGCGACGTCAAAGAGTGTCATAAAGGGCCTATAATAAACCTGAGCATGATTTAAAAAAAATAAAAAATCTTTATGGATTTTTTTTGTTTCCCAAGTTAGAAAATGTTCATGCCTTGACTCTGCAATCCTTCACGATGCATTATACTAGAAATTCCATGGCATTGTTTGTGTCCCTTTCAATCATTTTTTAAAAAAAGTTTTAACACAGATTTATGAACCATATTATATTTTATATTCAATTTCAGGAATTCTCTGAATGCAGTTTATATATATTTTAATTAAATAAAAATAAAGAAGAAAAATATTTGAGTCAAACTATACGTGACACAGAACATCTTTGACTGGGTCTCCCAATGCTTTTTTTCTTTACTTCCAAGCAATGGATCATAGTAGGGGAAGGGAATTAACCCTTCTCCCCCCGCATGCCCTTTCACCCAATCAAATCAATTTCCCTTAAGAGCTCTACTAGGAAAGGTGCTAGTACGATTTTATGATGTCTCCTTTAGGCTACAAGAAAAGGCAAACAAGCAAAGAACCCAACAGAGATGCTGAAGAGCAGAAAGTTGGTCCTTACCAGACTGATACGTGACCTTGGTTATCTGTGACAATGTCAGACAAACCATGACAGAGAGAGAGGCAGATTAATCAGTGATCGTGGGCAACTTGTACCATTTCCAGTGAAGCAACTAGTCACTGCTTGTTTACATATTTTACCTGCTTACTTTTGGAGCTCAGTAAATATTTCAGATGACATCCCTGTCACACATGCTATCAGTTTTTACTTGAAGGATCGAGCTGTTTGTGGAATAGAAGTCTGCGTTATCGTCATGCAAAATAGCAACGACACGTCAAATGACTGTGTGCAGTCATGTCAAATAGTAATGATGCATCAGCCGATGACAGCTATTCTAGGCTGTTTTTTAAAAAAGAAAAAAAACCTTTGGTTTAAGATGGGGTGGGGAATGTTTTTCAGCCCAAGACCCATATTACTTTGTGGGGGAGCTTCCAGGGATCACATGCTAGTGGTGGCCTGTGCTCAAAGTCAAGAGTGGTAGAGCAACAGATGTGGCGTATCTTTTGCAGCCAAACAAAAGCTGGAGGTTTCCGCTTGCAAAACACCACAAACACATTCTCCATCCAGACAAGCAAGAGGCCTTTATCAGGACACATTCCAGCCAGGCAAGAGCACGTGAGAAGAGTGCAGAGCAGGGCTGGTGAGAGAAGCATCCTGGTGAGAGGAGGCATGTCTGGGGCATGTACTGAGGGCCACGTAGTGCAGCCTGAAGGGCCACATTCAGACCCCAAGCCTGAGGATTCCCATCCTGATCTAAGTGAAGATCGACAGATTGACACATGGACGCAAAGGTTTGGAAATGGCATGTTAAGGAACCAGGCCTTAACTTGCACACTATGCGAGCAGTAAACCCATCCTACTGTTTCACATAATGGGCTCATTTCCAACTTGGCCTGCAGGCACTCACATTTCCCCTTAGTTTCCCTAACAGGTAGCAAGTGAAAGGGATTAACTGGTAGAGGAAGCGTAACAAATTAGCTGGCCAAGACCTAGACCAGGCATAGGCAAACTCCGGCCCTCCAGGTGTCTGGGACTACAATTCCCATCATCCCTAGCTAACAGGACCAGTGGTCAGGGATGATGGGAATTGTAGTCCCAAACATCTGGAGGGCCGGAGTTTGCCTATGCCTGACCTAGACTGAGAAAACAAGGCTTTTCAGAACCCTGGACAAATCCCAGAGAAGAGGCAACGTGCCCTGCCTAGAGCTGGTGGTTGACTGAGCTCTTACTTGGCCCCTGAACTATCTCTCCCAGGCTGTAATGCACCCTCTTGCTGGAGAATGGAGATTCTTAAAGGGACAGGCCCCTGGCATCATGCTGCCACTCTATCACTTCTCTGTTGTCGTTGGGCCTGCTGCCTGCTAACTCAGTGGCACATGAGGCCCTTTGCAGCAAGGATGCAGCCCCTTAGTGGGATCTGACATGGGAGCTGCAGTCACTGGGAATCTTGGTTTGATGGCATCAGGTTCACAAGGTCCCTGGTTGCGGGGTCAAGCTCAGTGGTGGCAGACTCTAGACCTCTGTGGGCTGTGCTACTGGATCTCTTGATTTCATAGGCCCTTCTTCTGATTAGTCATTACTGGACATCGGAGACACGGCACCATTAACACACACAATAGCCATGACCTATGACTGTATTACAAGTGATGTCTTTATTGGACTTTTCCTACCTATGTTCACCTTGCTTGGTAAATGCCATGGTCTCCCCAACAAGCAGTTCAACTTGGGGCTAACAAGCTGAGGAATTTGTATCATGGGAAATGATCTTTTTTAGTACTGCAAGATTAAATCAGTTGATTAATCAGCTAACATTTGGTTGATTAATCTATGGAGCCCAGTTTGAATCATTGAGGGGGAATCTTAATTGATAGCATACGAATTAAGGGTAAATGTGAAGCTATTTTTAATTTGGCATAATAAATTACAGGGAATTTAAAAAGAAACTATTTAAGATGACTCTTCCTTATGCAAACAGTATTGCTATACAGTGGTACCTCGGGTTACATACGCTTCAGGTTACAGACTCCACTAACCCAGAAATAGTACCTCGGGTTAAGAACTTTGCTTCAGGATGAGAACAGAAATCGTGCTCTGGTGGTGCAGCGGCAGCAGGAGGCCCCATTAGCTAAAGTGGTGCTTCAGGTTAAGAACAGTTTCAGGTTAAGAACGGACCTCTGGAATAAATTAAGTACTTAACCCGAGGTACCACTGTATATCTGAAGAACTGCCTCCTTCCCTGCAGACCCTCTCAAGTTCAGCAGAGGGGAACCTCTTGATAGTTTCACCACCCACAGAAGCTCAGGGTGTGGGTGGCCCAGGAGAGCACATTCTCTGTGGCAGCCCTAAGTTGTGGATTTCCCTCCACAGAGGTGCATCTGGCATCGTCATTTTACAGCTTTCGTCTGAAGACACGCCTCTTTCCTTTGACTTTTGAGATACATATTTTTAGGATCCACTGCAGTTGTGATTGTAATTTGTTTTTAAATGCTTCTAATGTTGCATTTTACATTTTTGTGACCTGCCCCGGGACCCTGTGGTGAAGGGCAGGTAATTAACTACAGCCTATATTGAATTATAGGGATGCAGGTGGCGCTGTGGGTTAAACCACAGAGCCTAGGACTTGCCGATCAGAAGGTCGGTGGTTCGAATCCCCGTGACGGGGTGAGCTCCCGTTGCTCAGTCCCAGCTCCTGCCAACCTAGCAGTTCGAAAGCATGTCAAAGTGCAAGTAGATAAATAGGTACCGCTTTGGCAGGAAGCTAAACGGCGTTTCCATGTGCTGCTCTGGTTCGCCAGAAGCGGCTTAGTCATGCTGGCCACATGACCCGGAAGCTGTACGCCGGCTCCCTCGGCCAATAAAGCGAGATGAGCGCTGCAACCCCAGAGTCGGCCATGACTGGACCTAATGGTCAGGGGTCCCTTTACCTTTACCTATATTGAATTATAAGGCATTTCTCAAAAATTATCTGTATTGAAGTTCTAGTAACATGCAAATGAACTAACTTTGTTAAATTTGTTGCCTAATTTGTTAAAAAGCAGAAGATTAATCAACCAAACAGCCTCTGAGTGCTTCACAGCCAGAATCGCTTTTTCTTTTAGAGCTGACACATCTTTCAAGGTCTCTTTCCACACATAGAAGCAGAAAAATATATACAAAAAACCCACATTAAATATTTAAGAATAAAACAGTATAATCCTGTCCAAATACACCACACAAAAAATCTGCTAACATAAAGTACAGTCAGGGCTGCATAAAGTACAGGGCTGGAGCCCGAAAAGGTAGTGAAAGGAAAAGGCAGGGGAGAGAAACAAACATACCTGTTACATGCTCACCTTTGAATTGAGTTGATTGTAAGGACAGCTCTTTTTTCTGTTCATTTATATCAGCTGCAAGGAAATATTAAAAATACACTGTGATCAGAGATCTATTTTTATTTTATTTTTAAATCTGGTTTAACCAAGGTGGCAACTTATGAGACTTGCAGTCATACCGTGTCAATTTGACTTGAAAGAACTTGACAACCCACCACTATCCATCTTAATTTGTCTTTCACAAATGTAAGAGGTGGGAGCAATAATTAGGGGATTCCCTTTCACCATGCTAAGGATGAATAAGTGATAGCATCTTTTGGTCTTATCTTATTTCCTTGAATTCTGATTCCTCCCCCGGCAATTTGGAGCCTTGAAACTTCAGGCATTTATGTTTCATTATTTATGAAACAATCTTTAAGGGAAGAAAATGTATGCTCTCCATCTAGCAATTTTATCACTCCAGGAGTATGCCGTGAAAATAAGATAGATTTTTTTTTAAAAAGCACTACCATCTAAAATGTTTTGCAGAAGATGGAGTTTGTTTTTAAAGCCTTTTTTGTGATCTGAATATGAAACACACGGAAGGAAGGAAGGAAGGAAGGAAGGAAGGAAGGAAGGAAGGAAGGCAGTTTATGCAAACCACAAACAGCTGAAATTCTCATCAGGTACCTGTCATGGGATTGTTTCAATCTACCAAAGGAAACAATCCCAAGACCATTTTTAGCTTTTCTAAGGCCCACATGGTGTGAAGGTGCTTCACAGGGCAAATGATTATTTCCTAGCTGCTCGCTATGGAAAATACAGTGGTACCTCAGGTTAAGTACTTAATTCGTTCCGGAGGTCCATACTTAACCTGAAACTGTTCTTAACCTGAAGCACCACTTTAACTAATGGGGCCTCCTGCTGCTGCCACGCCGCCAGAGCCCGATTTCTGTTCTCATCCTGAAGCAAAGTTCTTAACCTGAAGCACTATTTCTGGGTTAGCGGAGTCTGTAACCTGAAGCGTATGAAACCTGAAGCATATGTAACCCAAGGTACCACTGTAACTTCTTTCACCATACTACTGAGTCATATTAGTTTTCTTGTCAGTTTGTGCTACCCCACTGTATATGTGGCAGACATAACTCATGATGAGATAGCATTCTACAATCAAAATTATGGAAATGAAAGCATTAGAAGACATACAGAAAATTAGGTGGCACAGAAGATCAGCCATCTTGAAAAGATCTAAAAAAAAAAAAAAAAATCTCATGAAATGTATCTAATTGAGTGAAGTGATCCATTTTAGCCTGACACCACAGCTTTCTTTCAGTCCCTGAGGCTGTCTTTCCTGATTCCCATAGTCAGATTTTTTTTTCCTAAGCGGTGCTGGAGAATTTGCCTAAAGCAACCTTGCTTTCTTCAAAATTTCTTTCTGGTGAAAGCTTTAACTCACCCACATTCTTTTGCAGACCTGGCGGGCATATCTTACTTTGCAAATCCAGCACACCTAAATACTCAATTTGTCATTGTCAGGGCACTACTAGGATGCTCTTCTCTACAAATGATACGCCTTCTAGATCCCTTGCAGGTTTTGTTTTTTTAAGAATATTGGAAGTCGGGATGTTTCCAAGGTGGGTTTCGGGCAAAAACTGGTGCCTAACAAGCTTCAGTGTTTATGGCTATTTCAGAAGCAGTTAATATTAGAATCACAGAACTGTAGAGTTGGAAGGGACGCTAAGGATCATCTAGTCCAACCCCCTGCAGTGCAAAAATATGCAGCTGTCCCATACAGGGATCAAACCTGCAACCTTGACATTATCAGCACCATGCTCTAACCAACTGACCTATCCATTAATAAGGTTATTAAACCTTATTATCTTGTAAATCGCGAAATGCATTTGATTTGGACCAGATATTGTTGGACTACAAGTCCCATTAGCCTTGGCCATGGGCCACTGGGGCTGATGGGAGTTGGAGTCCTTCTCGTTTGTGTTATCCAGGGCAGAAAGATGGCAGGCTTTTTTGGGAAGGGTTTGTGTGTTCTTTTTGCTACAGCATCTCTATTTGCTACACCAGCTCCATTCAGATGGTTGGAAAGCCAACTGAATCAACTTTAAATGATACACATAATCCTGTGCCAGTGCTAACTTGGCTCTTTTGAAACCACAGGATCTACTATAGACTTCTTTATATGAACAGGCTGGTGGAGGCAGCAGCCAGGGTTAGGCACCAGCAAGCACACTGATCAGCTTAGTCTAATATGTGAAAGTTAAATGTCACTTCTCCCACACCACATTTCTCAAAAGCATCCCCTCAGTCTTGATTCAGACTCAGTTTATATCGAACTTTTATCCTGGTGACCGAAGTGTTCTGAATGTCATTATCTGGACAAATGTCTGTTGCTTCTCTGAAATCTACTTTGCTCTTGTTCCTCAGTCTCTTGTTGTTGAGTTCAGTAGGTTAATTATGGGTTTGAACTCTGGGGTGTAGTGGAGAATCAGCAAGATGGTGAAGCAGAGACTCAAAAGGAGTTCAGTGATACTACCTACATTCAGACCTGCAGTATTTGTCGTTTCAAAGAATCATGGGTTATTGTTTAATGGTGATCTAGGCATGACTAGAATTAGATTTGATTTAGTTATCATTTCACCCGCCAAGGAGTTAAGGGTTGTGTATATGGTCTTATCCTTGCAGTAACCCAGTAAAGCAGGTTAGGCGGAGAGTTAGCAACTCACCGAAGATCACCCAACAAGCTACATGGCTGAACAGGATTTAAACCTTGATCTCCCAGTCCAACACTCTAAGTACCACCACACTGGCTTTTGAGAACACACTGGACTACCTCTTTCATATGTGTCCGCACATGAGCTAATCAAGCCACTTTAACCTTGACTGACAAAACCAAGGAAAAATTAGATGGGGGAGGAAGGGAAGAAAGGTGATATAAGATGCAACTGCTGAAAAAAATAGAACAAAAATTTACAAGACTAAGTTTTAAATTTTTGCAGTATTCTAGAACTAAGACGATTTGACTTCTCTTTTGTTTTTCTTTTGTATTAGTATTATTATTAAATATAAATTTAATAAATAATAGTACTAATCTTTCTACTTCATCTGCTGTATTTTTTTATTCACTCTTGGATACAAAAATCATGTTGTCCACAAGGAAGAGCAGTGCCCAAAGAGAAAACATTTTAAGATACTTATTTGCTTTGCCTCAGGAAATTTGTCCTTAATCTTCAAAATGACCTCTTTCAGACGCTTCAGAGCACTTTAAACACCACAAAAGACCAAGAACAAGTCAGCATTCTCAGGGCATTTAGTGCCTACTCACAATTTATTGACTTCAGAATGGAAATCCATCTCTTACTACAAGCACCACTGGCAACTGAAATACTTTCAGCCAAACTGCATTCCACAGGAGCAGGTCTCTATCTTGAAATGTGACTCTGCTGTATCAATGCATTGCAGGGGGTTGGACTAGATGGCCCTTGGGGGTACCTTCCAACCCTACAAGGCTATGAATCCATGAATGCATGAAGTGGAATGGGTGTGGGGGGAGCCACTTTTGCCTTTGCAGCCCTACTGTCTCATCTTCTGGTCAGGCTGCCTTCCAGTATCTGTTCCAGCTAAGGGGAAAGCTGACCCCAGGGAATGGGCTATGGAAGGACAGAAGCTCAGCTCCTAAATCAGCATCGTAAGTAGGTAAAAGTTAGCCAAAACCTGTTGGATGGCCAACACGTCAAGCACTCCTCACTGTTTCTGCCTCGAGTGAATATATATGTACATTTCATGAAGCACATGACTTCCTTAGAATATCAACTGGTTCTTTAAAAATAAAAATTATCCCTTGTGACATGTTCTCAGCTAGGGGGTAACTAGGTAGGGTAACTGCGGAGTGCTTTTGAAATGTCCTTATTTATGAGTCCCACCCTTTGTCCCCCTTGCCAAGGCACACATCACTTCCCCGCTTGCTGTCAGCATAAATAATGCAACTCTACCCCAACAAATTAACATTGTTAACCACAGAAAGGAGAAGAGGTCGGCACTTCACCCGCAAGCCCATTTCCTGCTTTAGCAGGTGATCTTTGAAACATTTGCAGCTACATACACATTCAGGCAACTGGGCTGGGGGGGGCACTCTGGTGACTCTTTCACCACTTCTGTTTACCAATTGTGTTGACAAAATAATGTCATGATGGATTGTGGAGGGGAGCAAGAAACAACAGTGTGACCTGGTGCAGATCGTGCTCACCTGTGCCCATCATAGGATGCTTTCTTGATATTGCAGCCCAGCTGGGGGAAAATATTCCTGGAGGATGAACTGGGTAGCAAGTTGACTCAGCACCTCCCACTGCACACCCACTTTGTACTTCAAAATTGCACACTTACAGCTAACCTGTCACTTCGATACATGTGATGTTAATGTCTTCCGTTGCCAAACATATTGGTCAGCATACATCCATGCATGCACACACCCACCCACCCCATGGGACACCAAGAAAGCGAAGAAAGTTTATAAACAGTGGGTCCAAAAAGCCATGAAATGCAAGGGGTAGCATTAGGTCTGTCACAGTTCTCTGCAATGTGCATGCTGGACAAGAGCAAAAGCAGGGACAGCAGAACCTATTACATAAACAAACCCTCTGCTTATCACTTGGAGGCTGGTGCTCAGAGACTGACAGGGTGGGAGGCGAGGAGACCATCAGTAGGTGGCGCCAGAGGCCATCACAGGCAGAGCCAACTAATTCTAGTTTTCTCTCTATCCTCCTCTCTGCTGAGTTCTACAAGGCCAATGCTGAGACTAAGCAAGAGGAAGCTGGCAGGCAGTGCTGCCCGCTGGAGTGGCTGTAGGTAAGGAGGCAGGCAGGTGGGGGCTGGCTGAAGTAAGTGGGGCTTGTGAACCAGCCTCCGCTGCTCCTTCTTGTTCAGTGAGGGTCCTTATGTAGGAAGGGGACCTTCACTGCTACTCTGATGGTCCCACTGTGTGACACAAAAAGCAAACTCTGAATTGTCAGACTACTAGGAACACATAAGGGAAGTTGCTGCCAACGGTTATACTAAATCCTCACAAGAAACTCAGCAGCGTGTAATACAATCTTTCTCCCGGATAAGGAATACGCAATAACTAGCATGGGCACGAAAACCATGTCAATACTACTTGGCCACTCAAGCATCCGATAGGTTCGGCCAACAGGCAATTTGGAGATAAATTACAAAATTGCTTGGAGTATCCGTAAATCTTCTGTGCTCATATTCACATTGCATTCATAAATCCCTGGGAGTCCAACCCCCTAGAAATAGGCTGAATTGTCAGGGCACACATGTATACCAAATCCATACATAATTCAAAGCAGCTCATCAACCACAACGGATTCAATATAATCTCCTCAATTTCCCACTTTTTTTTTTACAATATAGCTTCATATCTAAAGCTGATATAAGTAGCAATGAATAGTGGAACCCCTTAGGGCAAAATCTTTCCCTACCTGCACAAAGCCCCCTCCCCACCCCATTGGACTATATTTCAAGGGGCTAGGGCAGGGTGGAAAGGAGTCCATGGTGCTGAGATAACCTGGCATCACTGCATGTCTTCCCCCACTATGCTGCAAGGGGGGGTTGTGTTGCGTAGTGTAGGAAGACAGAATGTTGCCTGCTCACCTTGATAGTGCAGGTGTGCACCTACCACAAAAAGCAATACTATTTCATTTGACTTCAGTGATGATGACATTAAAGAGTCAAATCAGGCTACACCACACGGTTTCATCTGACTGACAGGGTGCAGTGTGTGATAAGGAAATTGTGCAGGGGGATCAGAGGAGAGGGAGAATGCCACACATTAAAAAGTTCAAAAACGTATGTTTGGATCTTTTTTTCCCCCTCCCCCCAGGGAGTCTTTTGTGCTGCCGCCACCCCAAGCCTCCTTTCTGCCCCAGTTTTTTCCACAGGCAGAAAATCTGGCACATCCCTCATGATGATATCATCACCCGCCTTTAAGGACAATGTTGCATGGCTGATCTGCAATTTAGGTCAAGTTGAGCTCAGTTCAGGAACGAGTTCCCTTCCTAAATGGTAAAGAGGTACCTTAATATTTTATGAAGCGATGCGACAAAGTAAACTAGAGGAGCTGATGTGGCCCATTACTGAGGAATCGAAAAGTTGTGGCCAGGAGCACTGACACGAAGAGATAATATAATGAGTGTTTAGCACAGGGACAACTTTCATATTTTGTGGGTTGGAGAGAGATTTCAGAGACAAAATCCACAGCAAGGTTCAAAGGCCTAGATATACAAGAGCAAATTGTTCCCAAACAGCACATTTCAGCTTGTTGTGATTACTTTTCATACCTCATCATAACCAGTGCTATAGCTGCCCTAGGGGAATAATCACAAGTGATCTGAGACACGGGGAGAGGAACATTGCTTCCTGACCCTCCCCAAATAATGCCTCTTTAGGAATTTCCATTACTGATTCAATATAAGGAGGCTGCATGCACTAAGGCAAGTGAAATACAGAGAAATTAGAATGCCTCATTCTAATATAAAGATCTCTCCTTTAAAAGGCATGAATGGGCAAATAAAACTATAAACACAGACAAAATACATATATACACAAAGCCCATCCGATGAGCTTCTTTCCAATGTGACAGCATTCTTTCCAATCACAATGGTTCTCTAAGTCATCAAAGGTGACCTTGTTTGGCTTCACATCATTTTATATTTGCTTTGAACATTGTTGACAGTAAATGCGCTCTAGAGCTGTTTCACCTGCTAAGTAGACAAGGAAGACAGGTGTCTCCACCAGAATCTTACTGCTGTGATACAAAAGAAAGAAAGGGGGGGACCCTACGGATCTCATTTGTGTGTCTTATTATTTACTGTAAATCAGAATATCCTCAACACACATGGGAAGGGTGGCTGGAAGAGTGACACTGTGTAAGAATTCCTTGCTTCTATTATATCACTAAGATGATGAAGCAGTAAATTGATCCTTTCTACATTTTTAAAAATTAAGTGCACAGGTGAAAAATAAGCTCATCCTTACGCAGCCCAATGTTATATCAATCTCAGTAAAGTCACCTTTGATTGGCTGCTTCCCTCTTAGGGTCTCCAGCAGAGGTCCCAGTCCTGCTGTCCTCACATGGAGTGCTGGATGTGGGATATAGGTTTTCTGCCCCCTGGCTATAACCTCTCCTTGCAATTGGAAACCAAATGATGGAATATCTATGAAGACCTAATATCTAGGGGAAAGCCATAACTCTGTGATAGATAAACTGCTTTAAATATAGTACATTCCAGGTTCTATCCCTACATATTGCTGGGAAATATTTCTATCAGAAACCCTGGAGAGCCACTGCCAAGCAGTGTAAACAATACTGAGGAAGATGGACCAATAGTCTGCCTCAGTGTAAGGCAACTTCCTATGTTCCTGAGCATTTGTGTGTGAGAGTTTTGTGGTTCTACCTAGAATCCTGAAAATTTCAGCATTCATGTGTTCCTTGAGATTTCAACTGCTACTAATTTTCTGTTCTCCTCCCACCTGCATTATGGAAATCAGTAGGACAGGAGGCCGTCGCCTTCCAAAGCTAGCCCAATACAATTTGCTGCTGGAAAGATAGTTCTTCCATTTGCAGAAGCTGTCCAGGCTAGCAACTGAATATTTCATTAACATTGGCACTTAGCAGATATAGGGTAGTTCTATAGCCTAACATGGGAATGGAGAACCTGTGCCCCACCAACCTCAGTCTGCCCTTCGCCAGCCTCCACCCGCCTGCCTTCTTACTCAGAACCTGGCTGTCTGTTGTCTTTGTAGAACTCACCAGGGAGAAGAAGAAGAGTTTGGATTTGATATCCCGCTTTATCACTACCCAAAGGAGTCTCAAAGCGGCTAACAATCTTCTTTCCCTACCTCCCCCACGACAAACACGCTGTGAGGTGAATGGGGCTGAGAAACTTCAAAGAAGTGTGACTAGCCCAAGGTCACCCAGCAGCTGCATGTGGAGGAGCGGAGACACGAACCCGGTTCTCCAGATTACGAGTCTACCGCTCTTCAACCACTACACCACACTGGCTAAGAGGAGGAAGCTGGGGACAAAACCAGAATTAGTTGGTTCTGCCTGTGATTGACTGGGCTCCTCCTACTGTTGGGCAACCCACTAGTCCCAGTGGGCACCAGCTGCCACTGCTGAAGTTGCTGCATGGCAACTCCCTTCATCCTGATCACTGGCCATGCTGGCTGGGCCCAGGAGCCCAACAACATCCAGAAGGCCACAAGTTCCCCATCCCTGTTCTTACACCTCACTCTGCATACTGGTAGAGCTGGTCCTGCCTGCTTCCTGCTCCGTTTCCCTGTGATTAGCCTATGTTCTCGCGTCCCTCTGTCACCTTTGCCCCCCACTTATCTTCCCTCCTTTATTGGGAAGATGTGTCCTCACTTGGCCTTGTTCTAGCTCCAGTTAATGGGTAAGTAAATAACTGGGTAGTTCTTAGAAGACAAGGAGAACCAGAACAAGCACCCACCGTTGACACTGAACTATATCCTTAAATTTCTTAAAACAAGAGGTGGCCACTATATACCTGCAGCACTCAAACTATTTGAAGCCAAACCAACAGCACAACTTCTCTATGGTGCCCAGATGGGCCCCTTCTCTAATTTTGCACTTCTAGAACCTGTACAATCCAAATTTCTAAGATCAGCCCTTCAAGTCCCAAAATGTGTCTCTAATGCCACCCTGAGACTAGAGACAGGTTTCATAAAAGTGGAGGCTAGAGTGTGGGTGACCATACTCAACTACTGGCTCAGAATATCTTTATTTCCCCTTGGCCTTGCCCCACTAACTATGAACGATGATTTTCAATCCACATGGAAACAGGCTGTAGTAACTAAAATCTCAACCCTGGGCTTCTCTCCAGGTTTTCTACTTGGCATGAGATATAATCAGGCCAAAGCTCTAATAAAACAACATGTTGCAGACACTGAGCGCCAACTGGATCTAGCCAGGACCCCAACTTTTATTGCCAATGAATCCTCCAGTACTCTGTCTCCCCTATGGCATATCTAGCTAAACTAGAAGCCCCTAAGCACTGGAGGGCCTTGACCTTGGCTTGATGTCATGCCCTCCCCTCAGCTGTCCTTGAAGGCCGATACAGGAAGATTGCTTATCTGGAGAGGCAGGGCCCCTGTGACTCTGGACAAATAGAAACAACAGGGCATGAGCTTCTCCAGTGTCTTTATTATAGAGACATTCATACTAGTCTCATCTTATCATCACTGCATAAGTACCCAGGGTGCACAGGACAATTCTATACTCCCTGCTGCTTTCAGATGCCAATCCTGCTATAACATATGACGTTGCCAGATTCTGCACAGCAGCGCTCAAGATTCGACGGATGATGATGACCTGTGCCACAAACTAGATATAATGGGCACTCGTATTGGAGTGCTCTGTAGACTGATATCTGTGGTTTTATATATACTAGACTTTTGTGCTCTTTTACTCTTGTCTGAGGTTCCTAACCCTTCTTTTAGACTTTCTTAGCTTCCTTTGGATTCTTATAGATATAGATAGATGATGATGATAGATAAAGATAGATAGGTAGATAGATAGATGATAGATAGATAGATAGATAGATGATAGATAGATAGATAGATATTCTGTTTTAACTCCTTTTAGTGTGTGCTTTTAGATTTTAAATGATTTTAAAAGATTATATCCTTCCCTCCTTATGCTGGTCTATGACTGTAATAAAGTGTTGTTGTTGTATATTTGAGGCGCGTGGCATTTGAGGACTCCTAAGTACACTTTGAACTCAACAAGACTCGGGTATGAATGGACTTGTGCTCGAAAGCAGCTGCTCTCTTGGCAGACATCCCCTCTGGTCTGGCACTTCCCTTGAAGCCAGAAGGTGAAGCAAGGGTTTAGCAGTTGATCCCTCTGCCAATCCTCTTATCTCAACAGGATGATAGATACAAGTTTAATTAGTCACTGCAATTCCCTTCCTTGGGCCCAGGAAAGCCTACTGAAGAAGAGGTCAAGCCTTGCTGCACGTGCCCTCACTATGTCAAAAGATGAGAAAGGGGAATGGTTCTCTGATCATATTCGAACATAAACCCCAAAGAAAGGGGGTAGCAGAGCCCTTCCTGTGACTGGAACCTGTCTTTGAACAATTGCTACTCACGTCAGGCAAGGTATAAGACATGATATAAGAGTTGCTGCAATTATTTACCCAGACTTTCTTGGATACCCTCCCAGATCCAAACACAATGGCAGCTTTTCAATATATTTGTTATGGCAATACTGAGCAGGTAGCAGGCAGATCTATGTAGGTTTTTCCAAACAAGTTTTGAAACAGGTGCCTGCTTTTTCCCAGTTGACATAATGTTCTTGGATTTTCAAAAAGCTTTCGACAAAGTACCTCACCAAAGAGTCCTGAATCTTGGAGCAGTCTGGGAACAAGAGGAAAGGTCCTCTGGGTGGATCAGGTACCGCTTAAGTAACAGGAAGGACACAGTAGGAATAAATGGACAGTTCTCCCAATGGAGGGACATAGAAAGTGGAGTCCACCACGGAACAATCTTAGCATTTGGTTTTTTGTTTAACTAATTCATAAATGAACTACTGTAGAGTTAAGGGAGAAAAGTGAGGTAGCCGAATTTGCTGATCATACAAAACTGTTCATGGGTGGTTAAAACAAAAAAAGGAATTGCAAAGAGTTCCAAAAGGACCTTTCCAGACTGACGGCATAGGCTGTAAGATGGCAAATGCAATTCAACATAAACAAGTGATACATGGGGCAAAAAAATTACTAATTTCACATATATGCTCATGGGGCATTTCACACAGCACATTGTTAGATTATGGAATTTTCTCCCCCAATAAATAGTGATGACCAACAAGTTGGACAGTTTTAAAAGAGGATTAGACAAATTCCTATCTGGAAATATTCTACACATTGCTTTCTAATTCTCTGACTGTATAGACCCAGAGCCGAACTAGAGGAGATACCATTCAGTCAGTGAGCTATCATATGAATGCCTAAAAAAAAAAGGTAAACATCGGGTATGAAGGGCCAATCCAGATTGGGGTCCTGATCCAGAACAGGGGCCCTCTGCCTTCTACTTGCATTGGAAGAAAAACTTTGGTGCAAATGGGAGCTTTTTCTTTAGTGAAAGTGCAGGGCCCCCAATTGGGCTTAGGACCGCCCAATTGGGTGCTAATGAAATAAAGCCCTTTATCCCCATCCAGGGTGCTAATCCAGTTCAGGCCCTCTGCACCTGCTGTTTGCTTTTTTAAAAATTCATTCATACAATTGCTAAGGTTGTGCATGGTGTTTCATCTAGCTTGGCTCTATAGAAGCCCCACTTATTTACAGATGTTTTGAAATTACTCGCCAAAGAATTGCTTGATTCGAAAACAACAGGTACGTCACGCATACTGAAGACAATCTCTCAAAACAGTGACAAGGTAATGGATGTTCATGTGCAGTCTCCCCTCCAAATGAGCTGAAACGTATTTTATTCTCTTTTGGCTACTATTATAGAATGTCTGGAAATAGTTTTCATAACAAAAACACAATACATTAATTTTTTATAATGTTCATGAACCACAGCATTCTGGGCACCTGACTAACTGAAGCATAAGAATCATAAAACACAAAAACAGATAAAATGTTATGAGCTAGTGGCAAATCAATATTTCAAAAGCAAGTCACTGTGCCTTGCCGAAAACATTCTCACATTAAATTAAAAAAAAATTTTTTTATTGCCTGACCTTAAGGATTACTTACAATGGTATGTTGTGCTCATGTTGATGCTGCTTAAGAAAAGCATATATGGCATCTATTTTAATATAAAAATGAATGCTTCCTGGGTTTTATTTGCAGGAGATTGGAGGGGCATGTTTTGAACATATATGGTATCTCAGTAGTGAAATAGATACATGTATACTTCTTCTTAGGTGATACTGACAGCATCTTGCAAGTGATGGAATGTAACATTGCCTTAAGTGTTTGGGATGCTACAGTCCAATAGTGTTGGCAATGCAAACAAATAATAACAAATGCAAACTATTGAAGACACAAATACCGACTGTATTTGTGACTCATGCTTTACTCTGCTGTGGCATGAATGAGCAATTCACGGCTATTTTCGTGTGTGTGTGTGTGTGTGTGTGTACATATAATCATTTTAAACTTTTCATCTAGATGATTTGCATTTCACCAATTAATCTTCCTCATCTGGATCCAAAACTTTCCTTCTGTTGAACTTTACAGCTGTTTTCTTGTCAGTTTGCTGACTCACTTTTTCAAGTATTTCTATCAATCCTTGTTCAGTTACCTTCCCACCTAACTGCCCATCTGTATAAGGTAATTCTCCACTGCTTTTGCCTTTTCTGGTTTCACAAGCACTAAATTACTTAATCTGGTACGAGCTGCCTGATCCAAAAGTTGAGCCAGAATGTTATTCCCCATTATTCTGATTCCTTCTGTTTGGCTTCTTGCTCTGAGATGTCACTAGAAGCATCCTGTGGGCCAGGAGACTGGGCGCAGTGTCGAAGGCGACGCCCACCCGCGTATGAGGGAAGGGTCCAGGCCCAGTGCTCTCCCCTCTGGTGGGAAGAATGTTGTGAAAGGTAGGATAGAATAAAGCAGAAAATTCATTATCTTGCTAATGTAAATGTTACATTGACATGGCAGACAAACAGTGTAATCCATGTCTGCTCAGACACAAGTCTGATTGAGTTCAATGGGTCTCACTCCCAGGTAAGTACGTTTAGGGTTGCATTAAAAACAACAATATTTTTTTTTAAGACAAAGAGATTCAGGGGTGCTGATTTTGCTTTGAGATTAGCTGTATTGTCTGAGCTGTGGCTTGATGTTGCTGTGGAAAACATTCTTAAGTGGTTGGCAGGGTATGTTTTTAATTGGCTTTTATATGTGCCGGGAAGTTTTAGGTTTTGCACTGTTGCTATTTGGTAGCCTTTTTTCGTGTGGTGAGCTGGGTGGGCACTGCCTGGAAAAGCAGCCTAGAAATATTTTTGAAATAAATGAAATGGATAATGGAGCCAGCATGCAGACAGCTCAGTTGTTGCAAACCAAAGGGCCTGGACAAAGTGAAAATCCTTATATTAATTTTATTAAAATGTTGATCTCCTACCCTCCTGGTGAAAAGCACCACATAACTGCTTGTGGTGACACGGAGCTTGTGGTTTCTTGACCGGTGGCAGGCACTAATGTTGTGGAATGCACTCCCCCCTGAAATATGAGAGGTGCTATCAGTATTGCCATTCCACCATATTTTGAAGATGCACCTGTTTGCACAGACATCCCTTTTGCTCTCTTGACTTGAGTTGCCTGTTTGAGTGGCTGTGTTGCTTTAATGGAACCGTTTGATTTCTTAATTGTAGATGTTTACATTTTTGTTTCAATATGATTGCTTTATTGTGAATTTTAATTATTCTGCATTTTAAATTTCTGTGTTGTTGTTGTTGTTGTTGTTTTATTAATGATGTGATTGGTTTTTTATTTTGGAAACTGGTTAGTTAGAAGTCTGTTTGGGCAATAAATGCTAAATAAATAGTAAGACAGCTTACTTCATTCATAACGGCAATTGTATTTTTTTTTAAATGGACCCAAAAGGACCCAATTGGCCTTTAATATCAACAAATGCCCCCTGTAGGACAAGGAGCTACAAAATACATTTTGGCTATCTGTAGAAGTGGCCCTGGTGCACAGTAGAGAACAGAGGCAAGGACTTTCCTTTTCTGGGAAACTATGAGAATTCTCTGTCACAGAGAATAAGGCCGTTTGGTCCCTTTGCTAGAGTCCTAGGTTTTAGTTCCTTGGCACTTTCCTCCCAGCACTAGATGTCAGTTCTGGCATCTCCTCCGTGGCAACTTTAAAATGTAATTTGGCAGCCTGAGAGCTGCAACAAATGTATGCTGTTAAGTATCTCTGACAAAATCCAAGAGACTTTGTAGGTACAGCTTTGGCTATGTTCACATCCCCTTTATTCAATGGATATTATCTTTATGGAGAAGCCTCAGATTCATTTCAGTAATATTCTTGCAACTGCCTTCTGCTTGATTCAGTGACACTTTGCATGACTTTGTGGGTGGTGTCTCTGTCTCATTTGTCTAGTAAGTAGAAATGGGCTGAAGTTAAAGTAATTAAATATACTCTTCTGCAGAGCTGAGATTCATTCATCGGTCTTGGTGATTGTTGCATAACAATTTGGCAGATAACCCCACTCCTGAAGAATTTTTTTAAAAAAATCACCAACTTTTGTTGCTATAAATAATTCCTACAAATCTTCTTTAATTTGTTCAGGTTGTTGCTTACTCTTGTCAAAAATCCACTTGATTTCCTTCTGTAATTATTTTTAATATGGTGAAGTTGTTCGGGCTTTTCTGAAGTGATACGTTTAATTGCCTTTTTCTTTAGTTGTTTGCAGCCTCTGGGCTATGCAACAGTGGTGGGAGGCCGACTGTGCTTCAGTGCTCAAGACCCATTCAAATCTGTGTGAGGGGAAGCTGCACTCTAGCATTGGCCCAATGGCACTGGCAACATATTTATTTACAGGGGTCAAAGGATTGAGGGCACCAGTGAAACAGGGAACAATCTGAGAAACTGCAGCTCTAAGGATAAAATGAAGAGCCTAATAAAAGTTTCTGGTTGGTTTAAAGGAAATACTTAGGAAATACTGGTACAATTATTTCTAAGATATTGTTTGTGCCACAGACCAGTACACATGACACCATCCGGTGCAAAGACAAGCCCTGTTTACATTTCCAGTCCGTCTTTCCTGTAATGGATTTTTTAATTACTTTCTGAAGTATTCTCAAAGACAAAAAACAAAACAAGATTGTCATTAGGCTTCACCTTAGGGCATTATAATAATAAAAGTCTGTCCATGTTAATGCACATCACAATATTTTGTCAATTCTTACTAGTGCCAAAACCTGTCCTTCAAATTTCCGTATATTGAGAAAGAGGTTTCCATTTTTTCTGCTTTATTCTCGGGACACTTTAGAATTTCCTTGAATTTAGAATGGGGTGTAGGTTTTTTAGTCTACCTTATCACTGTCCATGAGTGGTGTGGATGTTTTTCTTCCTTGTAAACTTCTTCAGCACACTGCAGCTTCCCTGGCTGCCTGCACTTCCTGATCTGAAAATTCCCCATGGGAGGAATTACCTCAGTGTTATAAAAGTTCAGCAGCCCCAGGAATGCCTGCAACTCCGTTTTGTTCTTTGGGGTGGGGGCCTGCTGGATAGCGCGGATCTTGGATGTGGTTGGATGAAGACCGGAGGCATCGATAAGATAGCCCAGGAACTCTACCTGTGGAACGGCGATCTGGCACTTCTCCCTCTTTACCTTGAGCCCGGCCTCCTGGAACCTGGTCAGCACGGCACGGAGGCGCTCGAACAGCTGCTGGTGTGAGTCTGCAGACACCAAGACGTCATCAAAATATGGTACCACGCCCGGAAGCCCTTGCAGGAGACGCTCCATAAGGCTTTGGAAGATGCCAGGAGCCACACTCACCCCGAACTGCAACCGGCGGCAACGGAAAGCCCCCCGGTGGGTGACGATCGTCTGGGCTTCAGCAGTGGCATCATCGACTGGCAGTTGTTGATAGGCTTGGGCAAGGTCCAGCTTAGCGAAGACCTTACCCTCACCCAGGGAATGCAGCAGGTGTTGGACAACAGGAACCGGATAAGCGTGCTGCTGAAGTGCCTTGTTGATCGTGCACTTGTAGTCAGCGCAGATTCTCACCGACCCATCTGGCTTGACAGGCGTGACGATGGGGGTTTCCCACTTTGCGTGGTCAACCGGCTCCAAAACTCCTTGGGCGATCAGTTTGTCCAGTTGTTCATCCACCTTAGCCTTGAGAGCAAAGGGAACCCGGCGTGGCTTTAGCTTGATGGGGGCGACTTGTGGATCAAGGCTAAAGGAGATGGGCGTACCTGTATATTGGCCCAAGGTGCCGTCAAAAACCTCGGCAAAGTCTTTGACCAGACCCTCAGTCTCTGCGTTAGAGATGCAGTTGATGCCGGTGACTTCCAGGCCGAGGGCATCAAACCAGTCTAGCCCTAGGAGGCTTGGCCGCTGACCTTCGACCACCACCAACCGGAGCAGGCCCGAAAAATCCTTGAAGGCGATCCGGAACCGGCCAACGCCTACCACGGGAATGTCGTTTCCCTGGTAGTCTCTCAGGTGTACGCGGTGAGAGTCGAGTTGCCTTTTGGACACTCTGGGTACCAGTCTTTTGATGGTGCTCCATGACACGATGGACAGGGCAGACCCGGTGTCGATCTCCATGTCACATGGAGCTCCTTCAATGAGCACCGTGACGTTCAGCTTGCGTCGCGTAGGCGAGTCGGTTTGGCCAATCGTGGTTCCAGACGGGCAGCGGCAGTTGGTGAGAGCGAAACAACTTTCCTTGGCAGACTGGAGTGAAGACTTGGACTTGCGAATCGATGAAGGGGGGGTGTCAGACGGAGCCGATCGGCAGACCTTAGCGATGTGGCCCCTTCTGGAACACTTCCTACAGATGGCGTCTCTGAATCGACACTTGGCACGGGAATGGTTGCCTCCGCAGCCAGCACATTCCGGTTGGCCCTTGGACTTCTGTTGGAACTTCCTGCGCTCCCGCTTTGTCTGGTGCACGTCATCGTCTTCACTGGAGGATGCCTCCTCACTGCTGGCCTTTTCATGATGCACCGGAACTGGCTCCCTAGCAAGACGCGGGCTGCTGGACTTGCGGATCTCCTGGGCGGAGCGTTCAGCAGCTTCTGAGGCCACAGCCTCCTCAATGGCTTTCTGTAGCGTGAGGTCTGGCTTGGCTAGGAGGCGCCGTTGCAGATGGATGTCCCGGACCCCGCAGACGATTCGATCCATCAGGGCATCGTCTAAGTCTCGGAACTCACAGTGCATGGCAGCCTGTCGCAGGGCGGTGGTGTAGTTGTTGATTGACTCCCCCTCTGCCTGGTTCCGGTGGTAGAACACATGGCGGGCAGCAATCTTGGACGGCTTTGGTGCGTAGTGGTTGCGGAGCTTCTCTTGGATCGTGTCCCATGGTGTTGCCTGGACTGCTTCAGGCGCAACCAACGCTCGGGCCGTCTCAAACACCTCAGGCCCACAGAGGCTGAGGAATAGGCCCCGCTTCCGCTCCTGTGATACTTCTGTCAGCTCGTTGGCTTGGAGGTAGCAGTCGAACCGAGCGAGGTAGGAGTCCCATGATTCAGAGGCTGGCGCAAACGGCGGTAGAGGCACAAGTGAAGCCATGATTCCGATGCCGGCGTGAAGGGCGATGGATGGAACACAGTGCTCTAGCCAGAACAGTCAGCTCTGAATTGGTTCTGCCCAGTGATTTCGCTCAGTGATTTCGCTCTGTGATTCAGCTCAGTGATTCAGCTCAGTTCAGAGGCTGGCCGCATCTGGCTGTGCTCTGATGTCCATCGATCCCATCCTCGTCGCCAGTGTTAGGTCGTGGGTTGACATAGCAGCCGGCACAGCGATTTCTTCAAGTAGCTCTTTATTATGGTAAGCTGGAATAGAACTGACTGCGAACAGCTCAGCCGGCCTGTATTTATAGGCAGCCGGCTGTCAACATTGTAACCACAACAGCCCAGAGTTCCCGCCTAAAATAACTGCCGCGGACCTGAGTGAAAACTATCTACAGACCTGAGTGAAAACTATATACAGTATCCCCCTGTTGGCCCAGGGTGAAACTACACTACATAACACTCAGTATATACAACTGGGGAGGCTGAAGAATGCTGAGATGCCTTGTAGAACGAAAGAAGGGACCCTCAGACGCTTTGACCATCTCAAAAGTGAGGGGAGTGTGACAAAAACCCTGCCCCCACCCAAAAGAATTTCACAGAAGTTTTCTATTCCCTTTGATAATTCTTGAATGCAATTTCTTTTCTCATGAATTGATTGAGAATGGCTGAAGGAAATTTTTTTGACAAAACGCTACTTCTCACCACTTCTGAACTACCTGATAAAATATTATAGCAATGAGATATATTGTCCAAACCTTATATAGGAGTATCATTGTTCTGATTCAGTTATTATTGCTTATGATTATTATCTACTCATGCCTTTTATATCAGGCCTGTATTGTGCACACAGGTCTGTACGCCCAATTTCCATGGTTACGGTACCTTGAAAAAGAAGTGGAGAAATTATGGGAATCAGGCCCACTCAGAATTAAGTTTCATTTATTTACAGTTATATCCCACCCTTTCTCCAAGGAACTCAAGGTTGTGGACATGGTTCTCTCCCTCCCCATTTCATCCTCACACAACCCTGTGAAGGAGGTTAGGCAGAGAGGCTATGACTGGCCTAAGGTCACCCAGTCAGCTTCATGGCTAAGTGGGATTTGAACCCTGGTAGCTCAGTCCGACACTCTAACCACTACACCATACCAGCTCTCCAAGTCACTTGGGCTTACTCTTGGATAGGACAGTATAGTTTTGGAGTCTTAAATCAGGGATGGGGAACCTGAAACCCTCCAGATGTTGCTGGACTTCCAGCAGCTCCAGCCAGCATGACCAACATCTGGATAGCCACAGGTTCCTCATCTCTGCTTTAAACAAATAACCTAAGAGAATATGAGAAATAATTTTGATTAAACTTCTGCTTGCTGAACTTCAAGACCTTAAGAAGTTTTCATATATTGTGGGCGTGATAAGATTCTGAGTAATTAATTTAAGTGCACAAGTTTGTTAGCATGCTCACTTAGAAGCCCCATTAATTGCAGTTAGATATGGTATTTATTCTACTTAAGCACATTGACGACTGCAGCCAAACTAAGTGCACGAGCCAATTCCAGGACATTTCCCCCCCCTGCATGGAAGAATACTCTAGAACAATACCTGTGAAGGCATATTACATTAAACTGTTATCCATCTAGTTTTTGTAGGAAAGACCATGATCAACAGACCCGATCACATTAAGCAATTAGTGCTCAATACATCACAAGTGCTATGCTTCAAGTTCAGGCTTCCAGCCATTCTGCTGCCAGCTCTTTATGATGAGATAACATTAGGTTTGGGAAGGGCAGAAATAAATTGACAACAGAAAGTTAAAAAAAGGCCAGCCAGGAGTCCAGCCCTGCTCTGTATGTCGAAATAATCACCCTGCTATCCATCAAAACATGGCTTGGGGCTAAAACAAAACTGAGTAATATACATGCATATATCTAAGCTAGCATTTGCCTTCTGCCTATTAATCAGGGACAGGTACCTAGCAGGTATTTAAAAAACAATTTAATAATAAAGGTATATATTAATGTAAGGAGCCTACTCAGTCAATCCATCTCTTTATCATGGTCAATGGTCAGTGTTCAAAAAAGAAGTTCATTCAAATATATAAAATAGTACCAAACAAAACAAAATAGGAAACCACGGCAATAAAATTACTAATAACTGTACCATATTACTACTACTACTTGTACCCAGTCTATCAAACTGGGTTGTCCCAGCCACTCTGGCATAAAACAATGAAATTATAAGTTTACAAAAGTCCCTGGCAAGTTTTACATGCAACAGCCAATCCATCTGATTGTCCTGGGAATTTCTGTAAAAAGGGTTTTTTAAAATCTTATGTACATTGCAATGAAAAGAGCAATGCATAAGAACATGATTTATTGATTCTTCCTCTCCAGATTCACAGGGACCTTAACATTGACAAGAGGGGATTTTCTTTGAGTTTACTGTATTTGTGTGTTCTGGCCAATGAAATAAGCACTTAAGATGGCAACCCTCTACCCATTCACCTGAGAGCAAGTTCCCTTGAACTCAGTGTGTTTTACATCTGAGAAGGCAAGTATAAGGTTGTGATATCATCAAAAGAGCATGCTATATAAGCAAAGTAATAGAAACATGTTTGTGTGCATGCATTTAATGAACATCACATGAGACATACACACTTTCTTGCTGTATCAGATGTTTGGGTAAAAGCAGGGCTTCCTATATTTTGTAGCAAGTTTAAAATCTAAATTATTACTTTAAGTCAGGAGTAAAAAATTAGCATACCTTTCTCCACCAATGGGAATGGATGAACTGTGCACAAAGTTATTGATCTCCACAGCACCACCATGTGTGCTATAGTGAGGCCAGGTTTCAAATCCTCCTTTGGCTATGAACTTTTGCAATTCAGAAATTCGTCCCCCCCCCCCTTTTTTCTTTTTTTACCAAAAAATAATAATGTTCCCAATCAAAAGCAGCAAAGCTGTTAGTCAAATAAGTAAACCAATAAATAACAGTGAGACAAATTAACCCACTGTCCCCTTTTAAGGAAAAAGACAGAACACATGCTCTTTCAGAATTTCTCGACTGTGAGAAAATTTTAGAGGCATGAAATATCACCCCTTTAGCAAACTCTTTTGCTCGGCTATTTTACAGCCAGCAGGAGGAAAAGCTGTCAGAACATAACCTGAAAATTGATGAGTCCCGGTAAAAGGATCGACTGGGTCCCTTTGCATTATACGGTAAAAACTTGCCGTTCTCATCACTTCTGCTACCTGTTTTCAACTGTAAATATTAGAAAGGAAGGACCTAACACAGTTGATCCAGCCTCTAGTTTAGCATTTATATTTCTACACAGTGTAAGGAGGATGAAGAGACTCTGACCAGGATACTTTAACAATCACACAACAGATGCTAGGATGGTGACAGAGGAATTCTAGAAACATCTGGTGGAAAAACACATGTGAAAATCCTTAGGTACTGTACTGTAATTTATTGGTGCTTTTCTGTTGCAGCTTGAACAATATGGCTAGCATTGAAGTAAAAGGTCACGGCCCAGTGATGGAAATAATACTTTGCATGCAAAGAATAGCCTTAATCAGGTGTTCTAAAAGAATAACATCATTCAGGTGTTCTAACAGAATAATATCAGCACAGCACTGCTGGATCAGGTCTGTGATATATCTAGTCCGGCATTCAGATCTCACTGCAGTCAACCAGATGCCTATGGGAAGCACACAAGCAGGACCTGAGCTCAACAGCTCCCTCTTGCAGTTTCTAGCAACTGTATTCGTAAGCACACTGCCTCCAATAGTGGAGGTTCTACTCATGGTTTAACTGTACACCCATGAGAAGAGTGAACCAGTTGCAAGTAGTTTCAGCCCCCTGGCACCAGTGATTGCAATGAGTCTTGAAGGAAGGGGAGCCTTTGTGCATAAAGGCTTCCATGAAATCAGAATACAAGATTATGCAGGGTTCCATATTGTGCGGAAGCTTGTACAATGAAGGCTCACTTCAGACATTTGCATTGCAAATTCTGGCGCTAATGGGAAAGTGCTACTCAGCCCAAACCTGCTTCCCATTTATGTGTATACCTGAACCACAGGTAGATCTGTTAGATCTGTGGTATAAGGTCCCTCTCCCAGGTTTGATCCCTGGTGTCCAGGTGAGGCTGGGGAAAACTCTTGTCTGAAACAAAGGCTTGAACCCTAACTTTCTTTCTGTGAAGGAACAGAGTTGGTGTTCACTGAATGAAGTTTTGCTTCTGTCTCCCTTACCTCTGCATTCCTCACAGAAAATCTACTCCTGGGAGATGGGGGCCGATTGGGAAATCTCCTCCCTTGAATTAAAAAGTGAGTACCTAAGGATCCAAACCAAAGTTGTATTTCAACAAGGCTGGCCCAAGATACTCTGAGGTGATGGACAAAATGATGCCCTTCTCCATTCCAGGCAAAGAAGTCAGCTAGAATGGCAGTTGAATCTTACTCCTACCACCATTCCTAAGACAGCAGCACGGGGTGGCCAGAGCAGGCTTTGCAGATGGGAATGGCCAGAGGTCTTAGAAGTAATAGCCAGAGGGCTGTAAATGCTGCCATGCCCCTATAAAATCTACCGCCTGAGGGTAGTCGCCTCATGTTGCCTAATAGTCAAGCCAGCCCTTTGGAAAGAGTTATTTCTGCACAACCAACCAGAAATGTAAGATACTTACATTTTATATAAGTTGTACTATGTGTAATAGCTAGGCGAGTTACTAGCTCTGATTAACATATTAAATTGCATTTTTTAAAAATAAAAATATTCAAGACAATGAAAATCAAGTTGAAAGACAATGCCCTACTGTTATAAACAGTGGTGATGAATAAGAGACAGAGGAAAATGGAGTTTACGTTCACAGTAGACATTACCCACCCCCCCTTTTTTCAACCTGAAATATGTGATGATTCACTATCAACCATTTCCCAGAGGGTGGCAGCAGGATTTTCTCATCAAACAGACATTCTCAGAGATAGTAGCTTTTTATGGGTACAGTTTGCAAAATTATGTAACTGATACAATTTACGGTTGTTGAGCTGCATTAGGCTCAGCTATCAAATGTACATATCACCTCTTTTACTACTGGTGTGAAATGAAGTCCCCATTCTTCATAGAACAGCAAGGCTTTGCCCTACCTGTCATCATTCAAGAAAATCCAATAATTAACTGCCCGTAGAGATTAGAAACAGGCCCACATTCACCAGGACTGCAAAACCAAGCAGAAGTTCACACAATTGCAAAATGACCCAAGTTCTGTTTGTACTATAATATATATATTTTTGCTGTATTTTTTAAAAAAGACATTAAATTGGCTCCCTTATCGTGATAAATCACAGTTCATTCACATCATATGTATGTATATATATATATATATATATATTCCTGAATTTTTCCATTGCAGAGAAAGCCACCTAATCTGTTTTATGTTTTTGCACTTCTTTAAGTAGTCACTGAGACCAAATATGGGTCATAAGAGCATTGCAAGGAACTTTGCCACATTGCCAGATGCAGTTATTTGGGACAGTGACTCAATGTTTATGTAGTTAATGGCCCTGGACAATAGTGGTAGGCGTGAAAACCGGATGTGTGGGCTTTTTATATTTGCACATGTTCAAAATGTCTGAAGCAAGCCTCGTGCATCTCACCAATGGGGAAGTACGTGTGCTCCTAATGCAAATACCCGGTACTTAAGCTGCCTGAACAACTATAGTCAACAACACTGACGTGTTGAAGCTGATGTTCCTATGGATAAAGGGAAAGCCGAAAGGGTGGAGGGAACCCTGCTTCCCATTCACTTCATATCCCCCTAACAATCATTCCCTCTATTTCTGATGAATACCCACAACCTCAAAAAACTTGACCCTGGTCTAAGCAGCACAATTGTCTCTCTCAGCTGAAAATCACCATCAGGGAAAATGGAAGCAGATTTGTTTCTTCTTAAGATTGCACAAATACAATATACAAATTATAGCCATTGTACCTATCTGTAGCAGACCACTCCAGCATACCTAATTTACAGGATGCAAGACACATGCACCCACTTAAATAGAACTCATAAAGGGCAGAGGAAATGCCATTTTGACCATTAAATGTCTCATATAATAGTCATAACTCTTCCCTTCACAATAGGGCTAAGTGTAGACATTCTTCCTGCATCCAAGTACAGTAGCTATAATGTTATGCCTGCATAGGAACTCCAAAAGTAAGTGTTAATCTCAGAGCAAGCTGTCAAAACATTGCAGCACTCTTGGATTACAAAGCTAGACGAGAGTGTAACATTAAGGCAATGTGAGTATGTCTGCTGGATACGGCCCATTTAATGCTAAATATGGAAGTTCTGCTTATAGCAGCTGTTTCTTCATGTCACGGCAGGGCTGAGAATGATGCGTGCTGGCAAGGATGAGAGCAAGCCAATGCAACAGGTAGAATTTCTCTCCCTGAAAGAACACAAGCATTTGACTAGCTTTGTTTAATCGATGGCTGCAAGCAGCTGAATCCAGCACAAAAACCAAAAGGCCTATTTTGAACTGCATACGTCAACACAAACTTTCGAAATGGCAGAAAAGACCTGAAGGCAGCACAGGCTTGATGATTCATCTTTGCTTAAGCAGCTGTTAAGCAGTTAAAACCTAGCTTTCCAAATCCCACCTTGTCTTTGAGGGAAATGGTGGCAATAGTTGCAGGGCCAGACTTTTTTGGGGGGAGGGGAGGTTGCCATGGAGCTGATGGCTCCCCAGCTCCCAACAACCCCTGCCACATGCTTTATTTAACATGATCACTGTTTTGGCAACGGTGCCACTCATCACCCTCCATTGGCCCCCAAACACAAACCCTCCAACACTTTGAAGCCAAAATCAAGGATGCCATCTTCCCAGATGCCATCTTCCTGCATTTTTATCGTGAGAGCATGGTGGCCATTTTGATTCCCATGATCTCACACAATTTTGTGCTGTAGCATGGCACCCCCAAAAAAGTGCCGGGGGGAGGAATCATGTGAGATCATGCCAACCAAAATGGCCGCTGTTCTTTAGCAATGAAAAATTGAATGTCCAGGACACTTGTGGTGTATGCAAAGATGCTTCTGCGGTAAACAGACAACAGAACTTTTGAATGGAAGCCAAGCTGTTCCTCATCTAAGTTACCCTCATCATGAAGTTCTCCCTGGACTACACCAATAAATTTCATACATCTACAGAACATTTTGCATAGCTTAAAAAGACCAGCTGTCACCAGAGGTGGGACCTGAGCTTAGCCCCCATTGAAAAGCGGCAAGACTACCAGGCGGGTATGGAGATGAATGGGGCTGTGGCCCTTTCAAGCCACTGAGACCCATGGCCAGTGCCTGACAGTTCGTACCAGGCCCGCACAGTTGCCAGCTATTTATTGAGAAAGCTTCTTTCAGCTTCTAAACAACACATCTTAGATGCATCACGCAGTGGTGGGCTGTGGGGGGGGAGTGGGTGTGGCCCCGGGTGCAAAATTCTGAGGAGGGGCGCAACCAGGTGCCCCCACGCAGGTGCCGGATTCCACAGGGAATCCCCTGGGCATTTTAAAAGGCCTCGCAGAGGAGTGAAATGGCTAGGAAGATTCATATCTGAGTATGCACACCTACTCAGCTCAACTGTGCTCCCTTCCCTTCATGGTTGACGGGAAGAAAAGCAGCCTATCAAATTCCCAGCACCAGCCAGCCAGAAGCTCACACCTTCAGCATGCTGCCAGGATCTCATTTCAACAGAGATGCACATCCTAAAATGCCACAGCTAAAACAACCCTTGCATTTTTTTTTAAGTCCCCCAAATGCTTCATTTTTAAAGCAACCAATGTGTTAAAAAAAAAATGCAACACCAAGCTAAGGAAGCACTATGAGCTCAACTGTGGGTGGCAAGGGACAAGGACAGACATGTTTTAACCAAGAGATCTAGGTTTTAATCACAGTAAATTGTTTTCTCAGGGCACTTCGGCCACTGTAATTTGAAGCCAACCCCTATCAATGACCCTTAGGGTAATTGCATTTTAACTTTTGTATGTTTTAAGGTAGGATTGTATTTTTTCTTCTTCTTGGTCTTTTTGTAAGCCACTTTGAGGGTTGGGTGTTTTAAAACATCAAGCGGTGTATAAATTTTATGAAATAAATAAATCCCAGATCAACCGTGAAGCTCGCTGGGCGACCGTGGATTAATCACAATCTGTCAAGCCTAATTTACTTTGCAGGGTTGCTATGAGGATTAAATGGGGAGGAGAGTAGGCCACCCAGAGCTCTTTGGAGGAAAAGCAGGATATAAATGTAACAATAAAATAAAATAAATAAATGAAGTCTGAGCCAAAATATCTGCAAGTAGCAGAAGCTGAGAGAAATAACAAAGGACTTTATGCCCTTCTTGTAAGCTCCCCAGAAGCATCTGTATGGCCATGTGTAGAAATAGTTGTGCTGGCTGGGGCTGCAGTGTGTTGTAGTCCCCAACATCCGGTGGGCCCAACAAGGCTGGGAAAGGCTGGACTAGGAAAGGTAGGACTAGATAGATCTTTCTTCCCACCCTGCCGGGTTCTTATGTTCATACTCTTTGTGTTCATTTAGGATTAGTCTGTCAGTCAGTTTCTCCAAGTAAGCATTTGGTTTCAATGATCCTCTGAAGTGATCCATCTGCCAACCACTCTCTACAAAATTTGCTTCCCAAAGACGAAATCCCCTCCACAAATATTTACAAGGAGGGACTATTGCCATAATATCTCTGCGATGTTTCTCCTTCCTGGTTGGTGCTACTACCCAGGAATTCCAGAAACTGCTTAACTAACCTACCTGCTATTATTAAGACAATCTTATATTGATTTGGTTCCAGCAGGTGCAGATTGCAAAGGAAACACTTCCAGCCTATGTAATTTAATTTCAAATTGCTGCTGTGAATCTGAAACCTTCAATTAAAGTATTAAATATACTCCCTCTTAGGGTTGTTTCTGTCTTCGCTGCAATCCAAACAACTCTGCCCCAAGGCTTATCACAGCAAAGACATTTCCCACCAACACCCCAAGGTTAAGTCAGTCAAACAGCCAGAGATACTTGGGCTCAGATGCTCGCGTTAATGCACGCCTTAGGCAGGTGAAGAGCACTGGAGCATTCAAGAGTGAAAAGTCAGAGTAAAGGTGATAAATTACCATAAGTGAAACCTAATGCAAGGTAAAGCTTACCACAAGAACAACAACTGTGATTGTGTGTCACCACCAGCTCCACAGAAGAACGTCTCCTTCCCAGATTTAGTTTAGGGAACATTTATTTAATTACATGAGGTGGCCCAGAATCATTCTTTGCAAACGTGTCTTATCTCAGTTTTCTCATCCACAATAAGCAACCCATTTTCTTCTTCTCCAGAATTCCTAACTGCTATTCTACATTAGTGCAAACTGATTTGCTACCTAAGTTAATTAAACATCCTTGAATTTATCGCCCCAATAGCCTTATGCAGGTGTGACAATTAAGGCAGTTTAAACACGTGGGAGGCAGTGGTGATGCACTGCTTAGCCCTTTCTCCCATGGTCGACGTATCTTTAACTTTGGCTGCATTCATATGTGGGGTTTAATGTGTTAGTTTAGCTCCTGCCCCGTCACATCTCAACCGCTATAGCGCCATGTTGCAGTAAATGTCATTCAAACAACAACATGAATGTGATCAGATGCCAACAGAGATGTTGGTTCTGCACACCCTGTATGCACAAGCGCACTGTGGTCCCCGCATGATTCATCTCTCCTCCATGCTTACCCTCTACATTCGGCCAATTTTCTGGACTTTACCTTTCTCCATGGCTTTCTATGCCAAAATAACAGCAGACTTTCTAGTCAGGCCAACTTTTTTAAAAAGTGGGAACCTTGAAATGGGCGAAGGAGAGCAGTGCATCCTGGTATGCTGCCTTGTGATTCATCATATGAGCAGCTGTGATGTGAACCTTTGAAAAGGGCAGGGAAAGTGCCATGCAAAACCCCCATAATTTTCCAAGTTAACAAACAGATCCCCCCCCCCCGTAATCAAATAACATGGAAATGAGTGCTAAACCTGAGCTATATTCAATTGCATTCCATTAATTTTCCAGGAGTGGCTTTTATGTCATGAGAAATCTCAAATATAATGTGCAAACTGTGGTATGGATGCACTCTGAATGGAAGGTGACTCGTCCCAAGTGGGGAGACTTTTGTCTATATAGAGACATTTCAGAACCCTGGAAAATGAATGCAACTATTGCAGCATGGAGCAGAACCAGCATGCACATTCCTACTCCCCACCACCAATTGTAATGCCTGCATAGTGTCGATTTGATTTGTAATCAAGTCCTATGATCCACTGCAGGCAGACTGGCATGGTGTCCTTGGCAAAAGGTTATAGCACTGTGACCCAACACCATCACTGGTACACAATAGCTCTGGCAGGTCAGGCTGCATCTCTCACCTACTGAAATTGAATTGAATGAGGACCAACCTACATATCACACAAACTTATTTTTAAAACAACAACATGCCTGGGGTTTACTTAAAAGACAATTTAAATAAAAATAAAATTGTAAATAAATAAAATAAAATAAAATAAACAAACACAAGAATTAAAAGAGGCAGCAACATATTAAAAACCAAATAAAAGGAATCAGTGATCATCCCTAAGAGGTCTGGTTTTCAATACCAGAACTGAATTCAGTCTTCTTTTTAGTGTGCAGGTGCAGGGCAGGCGGCTGGCCGATTGTGCATATGAAAAGCTGATAATGAACACTTGGAAAAATAGATGGAAAACTACACACATTAAAAACATGTGTTTTAAAAAAGCACTTAACAGGTAATGTCAGGAACACAAATTATATATATGGGTAGAATGCACTCAGTTTCTATACTTAAATTGCCCAAACTATATTAAAACACCTTGCTTTTTATGTCCAGAACTTCCTCTACTTCTCCTTTGTCTTTGGGCAGGTAATACTTTGTCACATCCTTGTAAATACCCTTAAAGTACTTCTGCTTTTGTGCCTCAGGTCCAAGCTCCACCCTCTGCGTCATCGTCATTTTCTTCTTCTGGGTCCCACTCAATGAATGGTGGCAAATTTTTAATGGCTGTAATGACAGACGTTTTCTGTTTCTCAGATAGTTGGGCCCAGCTTTTACTTCTGAGCACAACATTGGCACTTATGAGCCTCTTGACGTCAGCACTATGGGGTTTGGCAGCAAGCACGCCAGCAAGATTCATAGCAGTGTTCTTGTAATTTGGCAACCCTGCAAAGAATTTGACCTTGTCCCTCAAAGCAATGGAGCACACTCTCTCAACACACTCCATGCCCAATAGTTCATCAATGAAAATTATATAACACACACACACACAATGTATTTCCTGGAGGACTGCTACACTCAACATTTTTTCTTGCCACCACCCCATAAGAGACACAGAAGGAACTTCAGCTGAATATGACAGGCAGAGAGGAGATCCACTTAGTGAACCAGTCCAGAGAACTACTATTAATTTAGGAAAGGCTTCACAGTGTTTGATTTCATTATTCTTTATCACATTTCTATTTTACCTTTTCTCCAAGGAACTGAAAGGCAGCGTACATCTCCCCTCCCCCTCCCCCATGGTGAGGTAGGTTAGGCTGATAAGACGTGTGAGCCTCTTGGGGTTCCTCAGCAAGCTTCATGGCAGAGTGAAGAACTGATGTCAGGCCTCTCCCACATCTAGCCACTAAGCCACACCTGTCATCTTTTGTATTTTAAGCTTGTGTACCCTTTACCTTTACCCACCATCAAGTTAAAGCATATTTCAAGCACACACACCACATTTCCAGGGAGCTGTGGTTTGCCAAGGTTGCCGGGAATTGTAACTCTGTGAGGGGGGAGCTTTATAGTTCCTGTGGGGTGGCAGAGGAAGGTGTTTTAAAAGTTATGGGGGGGCAGGCAGCTTAATGCTGCACGCAGGAAATTCATATATTACAAATGGGTCGGTGCAACAAAAAGTAACTGGCTTTTTCCAGAGATGGTGAATCCAGGTTAAAATGGGGGTGCATGGCCCCCAGAAACGTCATGGCGATGCTGTGAAAAATCATCACACATAAGGATCCGCGATTCCCCCCCCCCCAAATGAACATCTATGTGGAAGCACCCTATGCCCTTTCAAAATGTGCTGGGGGGGCTATTGGGTTGTTTTTATTTTTATTATGTATTTTGTGTTTTCTTTATCTTGATTTTATTCTGTGAACCGGGTATAGGGTGTAATAATAATAATAATAATAATAATAATAATAATAATAATGCTGCCAGCCCCTACAACTCAAGGGATGCATGCGTGTCGTTTCAATCATGCCTTGATCAGGAAATAATCCCTCTCGCTGTCCTTGTCTGTCCCTCGGGACTTCCCGCCCCCACCTTCGAGCTTGCCTTTGGCTCCGAGGCACCTCCGCCAGGGCGAGAATGCGGCTCCGGGTCCGGGGTCAGCGGGTCCCGCTCCTGTCACAGGAGGAGTCCTCTCTCTCCGGCAGGGCCCATTGTCTCTGCGCAGGCAGCGGCGGACTTGTTTGCGGCCTCCTTGTCCATTTCGCTTTCCCCCGGCCTGCTGACGAGGACAACGCGGGCCAGTGGGAATCAATTAGGAGGTGTTTCGCTTTATTGACTTCCTTTGATTTCAGGATAAATGTTTTGTCTCCCTCTTCTAAAACAAAAGGGAAGGAAGAAATGCTGCCTATAGCCCGACTGCCGCACGGCGCGGCCCGCCAAGCCTGTGTTCATAGAAGCCTTTGCAAAAGCATGCCTTAAGTTTTCTTGCAAAGCCTTTATCCCCATGTACCATCGTAGCAACAGCAACACACACGGTAACCGAAAAGCCTCCTATATACATTACACACTTAGAATATTAAAGAATGCAAACAGCGAGCCCAAGACAACAAACGCGCGCAACTTAGGCACACTCCAAATGTATACACGTTTACTCCAAAAGAAAGCTGTAATCCTAAATCCTGAGAGCCCCAATGGAACTTGCTTCCATGAATAGGCATCCAGGAAATTGCTGTATATATCCCATAGATTTAAATGGGACTCTAGGTAAATGTACATTGCAGTGTACTGCAGATCTCTACTCAGAACTAAGCACCGCTGAATTAAATGAGGCTTGTTTACTACTACTACTATACTGGTGTCCGGCCTTTATATTGCTAGAGCTTGATGTACTCCAGCAATGTGAAAAACTGGAGTTCAGGCATTTTCCTCTTGGCACCTAACGCATAACATCCCAGGTGGAATTCAGTGGCACAGAAAAGGCTTGTGTATTGAAGCCCCCCCCCCCCCTTTCAACGAAGGTGTTACAAAACAGAAGATATTTTTAGAAACTCGACGCGTCCAGGTCACTTGAACAGATTATGCAAGAAATCTTAAAAAAAAAAGCAAACAAACCCGTCCTTTAAAAATTCCACTTCAAGCGACGCGCCAACATGTGGCACAACTACCTAGACTGCAGTTCTATATTTACGCTGTCAGGGAAGTCGGTCGCACAGACATCCGCGGGCCTTACTTCCGAGTAAACGGGTTTAGCATTGCGCGGTGTCAAGAGAGCGCCCGGCTCCTTCGCTCGCCAAGTCAGCCGCCTTCCCGGTCAGGCGCCATCATCAAAAGAACAGCCTTAACCTGAACTCTTGTCCCCCCCCCCGCCCCTTTTCTCTCTCTCCCCAGCCCTGCCTTAATTAGGGCCATTGTTGCGAGCCACGGTTATGGAAGTGACAGGCGACCGAGGGAGCGAGAAGGCCCAGTCTTGAAAGCGGAAAATAGGAGGGTAGGCGGATTTCTTTGCACCCGAACATGTAAGTTTGGAAACAGCGACCGTGGTAGGCAGTGTAAATGTCTGGTCGCAAATATAATCGAGATCAACGGGACTGCTTTTGGGGGAAAGCGTGATAGCATTGCAGTCTAAATTCCAGAACCTAAACCGCCCAATTCCTAACACACCACAAACAAAACAGAATTTCATTTGTTTATATTTTTCCATCTCAGACACATTAATAATATTTTTCTATCTCAAAACGCATTACCAGGGTGACTAGCAATTAAAAAGCTAAGTGTCTAATTCAGACTCTACGGAGGAAATAAGTCCCTTTCAACTTAGTAGAACCTACTTCTGACTTGAGTAGACATGACTTAGGATTGGATTTGAACTCGGCAGAACTTGTTTCCGAGTAAACAAGGAAGCTTAGGAACCTCTCCGTAAGTTATCAAAAAAGAATCTAGCATCACCTCGGTGCCGGCTGAACGCGCCTTAACTCCTTGCTTCGCTCCAGAGTCCAGACGGCTTCCTTCTAAGACCAATCGCCGTCTATTAAGCCGAGGTAGCTGCCTTTAAATCGACGGGAATCCCACCCTAGCCAACCCTCCACTTGAAAGGGATCATTCACGCCGCCTTTGTGGCTTTAAAAAGCAAGACCTGAAGTGAGCGCATTTCCAAAAGTCCGCTTCAAATCAACGGGACGCAGCAAGTCCCATTTTAAAAGCTTGAATTTACTTTTGATTCAATAGGCCGGTGTTGCTCCAATGCTCGGTCTGCTTTGCCCGGTAGAAATGCCACAGGAATAAATGCGGGGAGTAAGTACTCAGTGAAAGAAAGGCAGCCTTCTTTCCTACGATGCGCACTGACTAAGGCGCAAAGGCAGCCATGTTGGCCTATACGGGGGAAAATGGCAACAACCCAGTTGAGCAATAACTTTATTACAGCCAACCAAAATGCCACAAAGGATTCCGAGGATTCTGGGACAGAGAAGCCATGGCTGCTCTTGTTGGCTTGTAAGGGTTGTAGCTAAATAGCACTCAGTGGGGCTGAATAAGGCTGCTGTCTTATTCTACACGGTGAATTACGTCCCATGGACCTCCTCGGGGTGTACTTCTGAGCAGACAGGGTCAGGATCGCGCCGTGTTTAGGATCAACACATCCATTTACTTGGAAACATTGGCTTTCCGTGGATCGCCCAAGGAAGGGGGCGCAAGGCAGGCAGGGAACACCTCCCTGCCCCCTCGCTGCCAATTCTCCTCGTCCTCCTTTCGCGACAGAGCGCTTCTTTGCGTGAGACCGACTTTGAAGGGCCCCACCTCCGATGCGGTTTCGCCACTTGGACGGCCAAGGGCTTGTTCTCTACATTTCTCTCCCACAAAAGAGGTTAGCATTCAGGAAGCGAGCAATTAAAGGGCTCCTCAGCGGGGATGCGGATTAATTTTGGACGCTCGATTAAATCCCCAAAATTCTTCCTATAAATTATTGTCCCAGCTCCCTGGGCGGACACAAAGATGATCTTTTGTGTTTGTCCAAAGAAAAGAGTTTTTATTTACAAACTTGCCGACCGGCGGGGATTTATTTGGGTGCTCGACACGCGAACCTGCCCCCTGGTCGCATAGTGTGAAAAAACAGGAGCCGCAGAGCTGCCGGCGCGTAAACAAGCGGGCTCGTCCCCCCTTTGCTGTGCCGATGGCCGTGAATTGCGATGTAACTCTCTCGAACGGATGAAAGGGATCCTTAGCGCTTGTTTTGGGGAGTGGAGCCCAGTGAGATCGGCGAGATTTGTTCACTTTCTCCGAAGTAATATCGCTATTTCAGGGCCCTCTACTTTGCCGTAGGACCCTGATCGCGTTACCCAAAGGAAAGCGCAGTGAAAAATCAGGGGCTTCACCAACTGAGAGTTGGAAGGGAACCGAAATTCCCTTTAAATGAATGGAATAGGCTTTGCGCTTTCTAGAGAATGGGGATGTTTAATAATAGCAATAATGTACTGTATCAGTGGATCTGATAACAAATTTCAAGCGTGTGGGCAACAAATTAAGGCGTAAATCTCCTATATTCATACCGGGGAGTAAAATCTTATTGAAGTGGAATTCAATACTGTACCTGAGGAAACACATCTAGGAAGCCCGTAAAGCTGCAGTTGTAGGCACTATTGCTATTAAGTCTCATTGAGACTAGTAAGATTTACTTCTGAGTAAGTTCGCTTACACTTGCACATTTACTTGGCTACCATCCTTGACACTTGTTTTGAAGGAAACAACATTTAACTCAGTGGGGTTTACTTCTAAGTAACATGCATGGGCTCTCCCTGCAAGATCATATCTTTTAAGGGACTTCTACTTTCAGTCAGTTTCTGAAGATATTATTAAACTGCTGTCCATGTTCGGCAACGATGATGTTGATGGCTGTAACTGTAGCACAGGTTATACAAAGCAAAAGCTTTTGAGATGCACATTAGGTGTGCTGTGTACTTCAGTGTGGCTCCCTTGAAGGACTTGGAAAAAGTTTTCAGTTGTATAAAGGCATTATATTCCACTGCACCCAAGACCACAAAAGCTTTAATATATTTGTTCATCTTTAAGGTGCTGTGAGGCTGTTTGACTGCAACCTTTTACACTCCTGGGAATAAGACCCATTTAACTGAGTGGGTTTTAGTTTTGGGTAGACATGGGCACTATCAGTTGTTGTTGTAGCAGTATCATTTCATTGATTTGCTCAAGCTAAATCCCTGTAGAAGATTGTCACCTTTTTATTAATCTCCATATTGTATTTATTTACCCCTCTGTCCTGCAAAGAAGCACATCCATTTACGCAAATTATTCTAACTTCCTTGAAGGGCAAAGTTTGCTTAAACCCACTTAAGAAGTCTTTACTTCATTTCTGGTTGTTTTTTAAATCACAAATAAAACTCTTCTGACAAATGCCAAAAACTGCAGCTTGCAAATGGGTAAAAGCCATCAAAATATTTGTTATATACGTATACTTATTTCATGCCTAGCATTTCATCTACAGCAAGTTCCACAGATTTAAACAGAATTTGCTTATGAGCAGGGTAAGAAGATTGGGTTGTGTGTGTGTTTTACAGAAACTGGTGCTTGTGAAATCCAGGATAGTTTGTCAATTATTTGACACCCCCTCCCCCCAAAAAATTCTCTGCTCATCCCCACTTAGGGCTTATTTCTCAGTCAAGAGGTTTTAGGCTTAAAGCTTACTTGAAATCACACCTTTTGAACTGGTCATCTTTATCTCTAATCCTAGACATACAAGAATTGAATGTGGTTATTCAGTGGTAATGCAATTGCCAGAACTTGGAAGTAAAACCTACTGGAAACTCACTGCTACGGAATCCTTGATAAGTAGCTATACAGCCCTTTGCTGAAAAAACCTCTAATGAAGGAGAATCCACCACTTTCAGAGTCTCATCCTTCGTTTTACTTGTAACTTGAACCCACTTCTTTGGATCCTACCCCTCTGCAGCAGCAAAAGACAAGTTTGCTCAATCATCTATGTGACAGCCCTTTTGTTGTTACTTGGCAGATTCCAAGACAGAACCCTGACACTGCTGAGGCTCCAGTGAGGAGCCCAGCTTCAACTTAATCCCTGAAACTTAAATAAAACATAAACAACAACACTTGTGTGCTGAGTTAGGATGTGAGGCAATTTAAGAGGCAGCATTTTATTTTGTTCATTGCATAGATCAGTAACATGGCAGCAGGGTACACTTAATTAGAAAACTCTAAAGAAAGACTGATGTTTTTCAAAATACAGTTAAAACTGATTTAATTCTACCAAACACAACTATTATATACACATTCCAAAATAGCCCTATGCTGTGGATTAGTGCATTTGTTAGAATCAAGGATCTAAGGCCACGATGCATAGTATCAAGATTGTAAACAAAGCTACTACATGAGAGTAGAGAAGGATCCTTAACTGAAAACCATGGATCTTAGCACAGTTCCTTGAAAGCAAGTGAAGCCAATGGGACTTGCTTTCAAGCAAACATGCTAAGGATTACATTGTAAAAATGTGGGGTGGAGGGTGTATTCTGGTTTGTACCACCTGGTTAGAAGTACATTTTATCATCATTTTGTTGTTTAATTTGTAAAGCTGCTGCTGTTAGGCACAGAAACACACTGTCCTAATTTGGTACAGGAGGTGGGAAAAACCACAAACAAATGGCAACTCCTGCTTCTAACTGACAGGTGGCAGAATCAATCCACTAGGATGTTTCCCTGTGTAAGCTGATTGAAGCCCATGTGGCATGTGCAAAGTACAGTGAATTGTATCTTGTGGGTCGATCTTCTTGCACCCCATTTAGCCTCAACTAAAGAGTCACTCTTACTAGTGCCACTTGGTTGCATCACAATGCACAACTGAGTTGTTGATCTCTGGTCTAAATTGAGCTGTAGAAGCAGTACTGCCCACATTTTGTTCTGTTTTGTTTGTTTGTGTTTTAAAAAGAGAGATACAGAAGGGAAGAGAGGCAAGGAAAAAATGAGAGGGAGAGGGAAGAAATGACAGAATTAATACAGTTTAAAAGTAGGCCTTAGGTTGCATCTTGGGGCTAAATGTGGGCTCCAGGACTGAAAATTCTGAAGACTATCTGACTAGGCACCCCCCCCCAAAAGGCTGCTTATGGTGTTTACTTCAAACAAAGGCTATTTGACCATCATTCTAAACTTCTGTCCCTTCTCTGCTATAAATCAGATTGTTCACACTGAAGGTGCCCAGGACAGGGGTGCCGAACCAGTTTGACTGTCCACCTGTACTTGCATAGTAATTCATCTTGGAGTGGGACTGAGGACTGAGTTCGAATCCTGAAACTGGGCTGCTGTTGGAGGCGGAGCAAGAGCTCAACCCAGGCCCATTCTGCCTCTCAGATGTGAGTTCGCCCCCCAACCCCCCGGAAAGCTGCCTGGGGAAGCCGTTTCTGCCATGGGCCACAGCATTCATGGTGGAGACGAACGTAGACAAACAACGGCTGGAATTCAGGCTGGAGGATTTGCAGTGGTTCATAGGACTTGGAGAGCAGGGCAGTTCAGCAGAGCCCAAGTCGGGGGCTTGTTGGGCAAGACAGCTCTTGCTTTTGTCTTCCACTTTGTTAGGGACTCCAGGCCCATTCACTAGGTCAGATCGCCTTTTCCTCTTCCGCCTGAAGTTGCCATTATCAAACATCTTCTCACAGTTAGGATCCAAGGTCCAATAATTGCCTTTACCTATGAACCAACCAAACACATGTGAATTAAACAGGCAGGCAAAGAACATTTTGAAAGTGAGACATTTCTGGACAGCCCAGGCCAATGGGTCAAAACAGAAGCAGTAAAGCAAGCAGCCGTCATCAGGTGAATGCAAATTCATGTTCCTGCATGACTCTCCAGTATTTTAAATATGCTGACAGAAGCTCTCCTCTCCCCACCTTGTAATGGGTGATATCTAACCAAGTCATACTTGACTTAGGTCTATTGAGTTCACTGGTTCTACTCTGAGTATGTCTTAGTTGGCTATAACCCAATATGGTAAGTGTGATGGTTGTAAAGCTGTTCTTCCTAAATTACCAATTGTCTTTCAACACAGTTCAGTTGGGTCAACAGATTTACTTTAGAGAAAGTAAATGGTGGGCCTCAGGGATATCAACCTGGAATGTGTGGTTTGGAAATAATAGTCTGGCACTGTACACAAATATGGAAGTAATTCATACTGCAATCTGTGGGACTTTATTTCCAATAATAATAATAATAATAATAATAATGAATATATTATAAATTAGAATAAATAAATACATAAATATTGTCCCCTGTGGAGATGGCTGTTCATTATAGACATTATTAAATAATACAATGCCCATCTTTTATTCCAATGTTTAACTGGATTAGTTTGATTATTCTTTCCTATTATAATGGTTCAAAGTGAATTAAAACTTTCCTCAATGCTGGCAACAGTATCTAAGACTGCAGTCATGCTCACAGTTCCCAGGGAACAAGTTCTGCTGAACTACCAAGTTCCTTCTAAGTAGGTGTGCAGAGGATTGTGCTGTAGGATGATTCTGCTAAAACAAGCCATTGATATTTCTAGGTGCCTTGATCTTAATTGGGACATTTCAGGTCACACACTTAATATGACGTTACCAGACCATGTCATCCTCAATAAGCACCTTCAGACACCATATGCATTGAGGCATATGTCATATGGATAATGATCTATTAGATAATCATTTCAAAGCAATATTGCTAATGGGACAAAGCACATCTGATGTGTTCATGCTAGCAGTCTTTTCTTTGTATGATAATAATAATAATTATGATAACAAATGATCCTTTGTACAGTGGTTTCAAAGGTTCAGAATGCATCATAGGCATTATCTATTTGCAATCTTTAAAATAGTCATGTAGGTCAAGCAATATTGTCTCCTGTATAGCACTTTTAGACTGAAACTAAGAGTGGCTTGTCGAAGGCTACCTAGTGAGTTCATGGCAGAGGCAAGATTTGAGCTAAGGATGTCTTGATTCACAGATCAGTTTCTTTAAGTGCAATGCTATGCATGTTTACTCCTGTTATGTTTAATGGGACTCCCCCCTACCCCCAGGCAAGTGTGCATAGGATTGCAGCTTCAGCTACTACATGACAACCACCATACATGCTTCTGTGACTGCACACTTTACACCAACAGTACGGTTTGATGTTAACCTACCCTTAGAAGATCCACCTGTAGTTTCAACCCTCTGCACACTTATCTGGAAATAAGACCCACTTATGATGCTTACTTTGTGTAAACAGCCATAGGGGCTTACTTCATGTAAACAGGCATAGGATTTCGCTGTAAAAATGCTTATGACTTTTCCCATGTCTGGAGAAATGCAAAAGTTTCATTGGCTAAAAGTGTACACTTGCCTTCAAAGATGTTCCCTTCCCACTTCCTTTACCAAACAAATGCACACCCCATGCACACAAATAAAGACAGAGAGCCTCGTAGGTGCTTTCAGACTCATGTGAAGAGCAACTACTTTTAGTCTGCTGATCACTAAAACACTGGGTAAAACACCCGGTTTGAAAGCAGTAGCCTTTGATTTCCATTAGTCAAATCAAGGGAACATGATAATTAAGCCACTACTATTATCTCAGCAATGGGGCAAATCAGAGTGGGAGTGGATTTGGAGAAACTGGGTGGAATGATGTCAAGGTGGCTGCAAACAAGTTGGGTGCAGTCCTGCTCCACTATGCTTAGCAAGAATGTGGCCATTGGCTTCAATGGGAGCTGGATCTTTCCCACTGCTACATTCATCCATGCAACAGCATGTTTTAGAGCAATGCACAGATGGAACCATAGGCTCCTCTCCCTTGGGTTGTCTCCATGCATCCCCTAAAGGAAATGTCTAAACCAATAAATGTTTGGGGGGTGTACGTACACACACACACACACACACACACACACAACCCTGCCCCCCCTTCAATGAAAACTTATCAAGAAATGTAAAGATTATTATTAGTAGTAGTACTTATAAAGCAACTGAAATTGTTAGATGTTAAAAACAAACAACCAAATAAAAAAATAGGTCCTGTTCACAGGCATACCATCTAAAAGAAGAGGAAGGAGAATGATTTGTGATAAGCCAGGGTGAACAGGTGGTTTTAGATTCAAACAATGACTATGAGTAAAGAGCCACCAGGAGACACTTGTTCAGCATAGACTAATGCAAACTGAGAGCTGATGAAGGACGGTTTAAACATCTTTAAATATATTATACTCTGTGCTCTGTATTAATTAATCCAGAATATAATGTCCTTAACCCTGTATGTCTAATCATTTTTAGAGTCCTGCTCTGCACGTGTAAAAGGCAGGGGGAACCTTTTAAACTGCCCTGTTTGTGAATAGGGCAGGATATTTTAAACATGTATTTAAAGCGCTCAAAAAACAAAAACAAAACCTTCGCATGAAAATTTGGGGAAGGACAGGTCCTTGAATCGAGCTGACTGACAACAGCACAGAGTGCGGAAGGCTGCTATGCTAAACACGCCTTCCCTCGACAAGTCCAATGGACTTGATAGTAACTCCTGAGCCAACTTGCGTGGCGGTACCTGCAGCACGCGAGTTGGCTCAGGAGCAAGTTCTATTGAACTCGGCGGACGTTTCTTTTAAATACACTTGCTGTGGCTTGTGCTGTGAAATTTGTCATTATGGGCGATCTTATCCACATTAATTCGTCTTGAACGTGCCTCCTAACATTTCACACCGCCACTTCTAGAGTTACTCTCACCCTCTGATTCCACACTAAAACAAAAATGTAGGAACCTCTCCTCCCAATTTCTTAGAAACTTGCTTCGAAAGGCTGGGGAGACAACCCACGCTTCCCCGCGCTGGAGTCACGCACCTCCCGCCTGTGACTCACACGGCGACTAACCCGCGGCCAGCAATCCGGAAGATGAAAGCCAGTGTGGTCAGACTAGGACTTGGGAGACCCTGGTTCGAATCCACCCACTGGGCGACCTGGGGCCAGTCAGCGCCTCTCAGCCGAAGCAACTCGCAGGGTTGCTGCGGGAATTAAACGAGACCCATGTACGCCGCCTTGAGCTCCTTGGAGGAAAAGGCGGAGTATCAAGGAAATAAGGAACCAAATAGCCACGGTTCTCTGTGGAATAACCGGGCGAGAGCCGCGGTGGGTCCTGCGAGGGAGGGCAGCCCTTACCTGGGTCGTCCTCGTTCCTGGGCACCTTCTTGAAGCAGTCGTTGAGCGAGAGGTTGTGTCGGATGGAGTTCTGCCAGCCGGCTTTGCTCCTCTTGTAGAAGGGGAAGTTGCCGGCCACGTACTGGTAGATCTGGCTCAAGGTGAGCTTCTTGTCGGGCGCGCTCTGGATGGCCATGGCGATGAGCGCCGAGTAGGAGTAGGGCGGGCGCACCAGCTTGAAGAAGTCCTGCTGGCCGGCCAGAGACAGCCAGCTGAGCTCGGGCCCCGCCGACGGCGCGCCCAGCAGCTGCCGGGCGCCGGCCGCGCCGTAGGCCGAGGGCAGGAAGGAGGCGGCGGCGGCGGCGGCTCCATTGGGCCCGGCGGCCAGGTAAGGGCTGGACGGCACGGCCGAGCCGTTGAGCCACAGGTACGGGCTGCCGCCTGCCGCTTCGCCCAGGCTGTAGCCGGCGGGGTGGGCCCCCGGGGGTCTCTGAGGGGGCGGGAAGAGGCTCAGGTTGTCGCAGTAGACGGCGGCCACGTCCAGCAGGTCGTGGGCGCTGGGGGGCTGCTGCCCCTCCAGAGCGTTCATCCTAGGCAGCCTCGCACCGACGGCTCGCCCGAGACGCTCCCGCCAGCGGAGGCGCAGGAGCCATGGCCCGAGAGCCAGGGGACGGCGAAGGGAGCGGGGCAGCGCCGCCCACTCTCTACCAGTCCAGATCGCGCACCCCCACCTTGCCCGTCCAAGGCGCAGATCTACTACTGCTCGCCGCCCCCCACCGGCCCTCGACCTCCCCCTCCCTCCCTCCCCCTCCTCCAGCCGAGCGGCGCCACGCTCCACACTGCCCCGTCCCCAAACTGCAGCCCCTTCCCCCCCACACACACACTCCTCCTCCCTGGCATCGATTGTCCTCCTAACATCCCGTCCGCCCCTTCAGCTCAGCCTCCCCCTCCCTCCTTCCGAGAATCCAAGGAACGGCAACATCGGTCCACATTAGAAGGGAGTTGACAGATCTCTCTGCTAGAGGCTGGCTGCAACAATGCAATCCCCCTCCTCCTTTAATTCTCAAGTTTGCCCTCATACGCAGGAAGGTGGTGGCATTTCCCTGCTGTGTTTGTCCCAGCACCCTGTTATTCAATGGTATAAAGGTAAAGGGACCCCTGACCATTAGGATCGACTCTGGGGTTGCGGCGCTCATCTCGCTTTACTGGCTGAGGGAGCCGGCGTACAGCTTCCGGGTCATGTGGCCAGCAGGACTAAACCACTTCTGCCTAACCAGAGCAGCGCACGGAAACTTCCCGCGGGAGCGGTACCTATTTATCTACTTGCACTTTGACGTGCTTTCGAACTGCTAGGTTGACAGGAGCAGGGACCGAGAAACGGGAGCTCACCTCGTCACGGGGATTCGAACCACTGACCTTCTGATCAGCAAGTCCTGTGGCCACCCGTGTCCCTCATTCAATGGTATACTCTCACTGTATATGGAGGCTCCATTTAACTAGTCTGGATAATATTCATTGGTAGAATTTTTCTGTTTTTCCAGAGCATGATGCCTGGGGAGTGTTTTTTCTTTTTTCTTTTGGCCCCGTGGAGCCTTCAAAACAGGGTTACTCTGGGATCAGTTTTATCCTCTATGCTGTTTAACATCTACATGAAACCGCTGAGTGGAGGTTTGGAGTGCTTTGTCAGTAAAGTGCTGATGACACACAGCTCCTTTACATCTGCAGGTGAGGCAGTGGAAGTGCTGGACCAGTGACTTGCCTTGGTAATGGACTGGATGAGAGCCAACAAACTGAAGCTCAATCCAGATAAGACGGAGGCACTATTTGTGGGTGGTTCCCTTGACCAGATGGATGGGAGGTTGCCTGCTCTTGATGGGGTTACCCTCCCTCTGAAGGAGCAGGTACACAAATTGGTGGAACTCCTGGATCCATTGCTGTTGCTTGAGGCCCAGCCCAGGGTGGTCTCAGTGGCATGGAGCTTCTATCAGCTTCAGGCCATCTGGACAGGGATAACTTAACTTCTGTTGTCTATGCTCTGATAACCTCTAAGTTAGATTACTGCAATGCATTATAAGTGGGGCTGCCTCCAAAGACTGCTTGGAAACTTCAGTTGATGCAGAAATCAATGGCTAGGTTGTTCACTGGGGCAAGAGAGTCTGAGCATAATGAATCCTGGCCTGACTGCAGTGGCTGCCAGTTAATTTCTGGGCCCAATTCAAAGTGCTGGTTTTGACCCATAAAACCTTAAACGGCTCAGGACTGCAATAATTCCAGGACTGCCTCTCCCCATATGAACTAACCTGATCTCCTATTCTGAGGTGGCTCTCCATTTGTGGAATACTCTCCCCAAGGAGGCTCACCTGGTGTCTTTGTTGCATATCTTTAGGCACCAGGCAGAAACATTCCTCTTCTCCCAGGACTTTGGCTAATTTAAGAATCTATGGCCTTTAAACTGTGTTGGGGGGGTAATTGTTTTTGTTTGTTATTATGCTATACAGTCATACCTCATATTACGTTTGCTTCAGGTTGAGCGTTTTCAGGTTGTGTCCTGCAGCAACCCGAAAGTACCGGAAACGATTACTTCTGGGTTTCGCCGTTCACACATGCGCAGACGCGCAAAATGACGTCACTCGCATGCACAGAAGCGGCAAATCACGACCCACACACATGCAGATGTACAGACGCGGGTTGTGCTTTGCTCATGTTGTGAATGGGCCTCCGGAATGGATCCCGTTCGCAACCAGAGGTACCACTGTACCGTATATTTTTGTGTTAAGTTGACACACTGGAGCAGAGCTTTCTTTTCAGTTGGAACTCACGGGACCTCAGTTCCGGCACCTCTCAGGTGGGCACCATTGCCATTCTAAGGGAACAGGGGAGACGTTCATGGTGAGTTCCAGCAACTCTTTTCCTAGAAAAATAGCACTGCACTGGAGTGGGGGAAACAAAGTCCATACAAAATTGAATTCACCATGCATTAGCAGATGTGTGTTTGTCTCTCTCTCCCTCTGTGTATATACCCTACTTTTTGCAGGCTTCAAGTGCACTGGCCAGTTTCCCCAAACCAAACAAGATGGAACTCAATTCTGCTTTTTGTAGCTGTGTCACTTCTACCATACACCTGATGTAACATATGATGCCAGGTGTGTAGCAGGAAGGTGTGGTTTGGGGAGTCAGGTGTGGCCTGTGCATCAGTTTCCACACCCCTGGTGTACACAGTGCTGATCTGGATGGACCAATGGACTGACTTGTTCCTGTGTTGCATGTTCCACATCAAACCTGTCCCTCCCAAATGGAATTTCTTGTCTCCTTTGCAACTATGAGTGCCAAAGCCCTTTGTGCCCATTAGTAGCCATTTCCCCAAACAGCCACTGTTTTTGCCTTCCTTCCATTGTCAGCCCACCTTCCTTTTCCACCGTTTTCCCTCTCCCAGCCCAGCTGCCTTTCTTTCCCCAGTGGGAGCCTTTCATTGAGAAAGAGTGCCAAGCACAGCATTTACTAAGCTGCACTTTACTCCATAGTCACTTTTGCATCCCAGTAGTTGGTGATGCTTTTCATAGGCATCTGCTTGTTCACTGTGAGGATAAGATGGTGAGCTGGATGGGCCTTTGGTCTGATCCATCAGGACTCTTGTTACGGTTCACAATCCTATTCTTTTTTCTACTTGGAGGAAGCAGATATGCTTCTGCAGACAAGCAGGGTTCTACTATATCTTTCCTCCCAAGCAAAACCAAAACCAAAACCCAGAAGGCTCTTTTAACACTTCTCCAAAAGGAAACAATTGCTAATATAAGCCACATTTAAACCATATATTTAAAGCACAATGATACTACCTTAAACAGGCATGGCTTTCCCCAAAGAATTGTGGAAGCTGCAGTTTGTTAAAGGTGATAAGAGTTGTTAAGAGACCCTTATTCTCCCAACAGAGCTACAATGATCAGAGTGTTTTAAAAACCAACCCCTCTTCCTATCCCTCTATCAGCTTTGCTTGGCCACTGCCATTATTGCTGTCAATTTTGGTTTCTTACATTTTCAGTTTTAAATCCAGTTTCCCACATTTCCACATCAGTTTTTTTTAAAGTGATGAATATTTAGCAGCATTTTCGTGCAAATTTCTCCTAATATATACATCGCTCTAGTATATGCATTTTTGTATGCATTGCTTGGCTTGAGAACTGCATTGCAAAATTTGGAAAAGTTGAAATTTCGAAGGGTGGCTGTGTTTCTGATCACATCTTGTTTTAGAAAGTGTATGTTAGGTAAGTTTGCCTTTAAATGCAAACTGAGCTTAATTTCTCTGCCCTCCTTGCATGACATGATCTGTGCACAATCTTCTGCACAATCTGTGCAGAATTGTCACTGCAGGGATGTCACCAGAAGTATGAACTGGTGCTGAAGTATGGACTCCGTTCACCAATTTCTCAGAAGGCTTCTTCTCCTGCAAAAGAGGCTTCTGTTTTTCTTCTTCATTGGAGTTTTTCAAAATTAAAGTAAAAAATAAATCTTCAGTCTTATACACATTCTCTGTGTGTGTGGAGAGAGGGGGGGAAATGAAGGCATAAAAATTTCCTGGAATTAAAGTTACAATGCTATGCTTGATTATCTTTGAGTAAGCCTAGTAGGACATTTTCATGTACACAGGGGAATTGCTAGGAATTTAAAAGATGCAGGGCACAGTCCTATAACACAAATTTGCATTTTTAATCTTTGAATACAAATTTAGTCTCCAGGTAAGTTAAGCTGATAGGTAGCCAGGTCTGAGCAGCATGCCCCCAAGTCCTGGAATAATAATAATAATAATAATAATAATAATAAATAAATAATAATAAATTGGAAAGTAGAGGGTAGAGGAGGCAAAACATCCAGAGCTTCATTTCCTGCTATGCATTTGCAGGTATGTGGGCAACCTCATCTAAGGACTTTCCTCCATAGAAGAACTACATCTAAATCATTAAATTTTTCATTGGCATGTATATGGATTTACAGGGTGCATCAGAGGGCAGGGAACATAATCATATGAGCTAATACCCTGCTTTTAATAAAAGAGAAGGCTTTGTCTCCACTGTGCCTGTCCCTGTAATTCAAATCACTCATTTGGGTGTGTCCCAGTGATAAAAGTGAATGAAAATCTTCATTAGGAACAGGGAGGGTGATGGTGAAATCAAATCAGCATTAGCAGACGATTGAAGTGGGAATCAAAGGCCATTGCAATGTCGAGGGGACACTCTCTGAATCTTGCCGGGCAGGTGCAGACCTCAGGCGACCCCAGAGGGAGCCCCTGCCATTTCCTCCCTAGGAGTGAGGGGAGACCAGCAGCACCTCCTCTTTACCAAAAGGCCACATGGCGAGGGGCTGCTGAGGACATAGCAGATCTCCGTCTTTGAGATGTCTCTGTTCCTAGACGTGGCCTTCCACCTAGTGAAGTTTGGAAATGTCTAATGTCAGTCACATAAAGACAATATGCAGGAGTTAGCTTTATGATGCAGCTGCCAGAAGTTTCAGTTCACCTCATGGGGTTTTCCTTCCTTCTTTTCTAAATAACCAACCATTTATTAATTATGCTTTGCAATGAGGCAGGTGCACTACTCACATGTGGCGATGTTCCCGTGGCAAAGAACTTGAGTGACATGTGCAAAAGTCCTCAAAATGCACAAACTTCTTATGTGAAGAAGAGACTTTAGGGTGTGATTCTATACCCACTAACCTGCTAACAAGCCTGCTTAACTCAATGTGCCTTAATTCTGAGTTGACATGTATAGGATTGCAGTATTAGTCCCCCTTGAGAACCTTTTCTTTGAACACCACAGAACAGTGGAAAGAAAGGTATATTCTTTGTTCAACTTTGATACTGGATATTTCCAACCAGATGTCAAATGAATCTTCACATTCCTTTCTGTGTTTACTCTGGCTGTGCAGTCATTTGTCTTTACTTTTAAAAAACAGAATGGTGGGTGAAAATCCCTGCCCACATTATCCTGGAACATCTGAGAATATCGTTCTTGATCACTGTCCTTTGTTAGACAATTTATGCATGTCAAAGGATGCCTTGGATGAACCAAATACCTTTATGTATGTGTCAACGAAAGAAAGATCAGGATCCGGGTATACTGTTGAATACTTTTGTATATGCATTTCTTTAGAGTGCCATCTGCTGGCACAAAAATATGTAACATGACTAGCGATCAAATCTTAACATTTGTGGAGTTAAATAAGACTGTTTTATGCTCAAAATGCATGTGTAGAGGCTGCTGTCTTGCCCAGCTCTTACATTCCCATTTCTGAAAAGAGAAAGATCATTAAAAGAAGGAAAGGCTAACACAGATGACAGCTATTTATTTTATTTATTAAGTTTATATACAGTGGTACCTTGGGTTACATACGCTTCAGGTTACAGACTCCTCTAACCCAGAAATAGTACCTCGGGTTAAGAACTTTGCTTCAGGATGAGAACAGAAATCGTGCTCTGATGGCGCAGAGGCAGCAGGAGGCCCCATTAGCTAAAGTGGTGCTTCAGGTTAAGAACAGTTTCAGGTTAAGAACAGACCTCCGGAACGAATTAAGTACGTAACCAGAGGTACCACTGTACTGCCCTTCATCTGAAGATCACAAGGAGGTTCACAGCATCAAAATACAGAGCACCTCTGATGCTTGAGGCAATGTGTCTCTGTATGGCAGTTTCTGGGAATCACAAATGGGGAGAGTGCTGCTACTGCTGCCTACTTGTGGACTTCCCAAGGGCACCTGGTTGACCGCTGTAAGGACTAGATGGTGGAACAGATGGGCCACTGACCCGGTCCAGCAGGACTCTTCTACATGGGCGGCAGCAGCAGGCACTGCTCCTGTGGCCCAGCAATGGGATCAGAGCAGTGGCAGAGTTTGGGCTTTCAAATTTCAGCAAAGTCTTGTGCAATGCCAACATCCCCTTGCCTTCCATTCTACATCACTGTTGTGATGCCCCCTGCAGCACCTGTTCGGCTTGATGCCCAGTGTGGGCAAACCAGCCATTTCCCCCTAAATCTGCTTCTGGTCAGAGTCTCCCACCTGCTGCTTCTAAATCTGTTTGGCTGGATATATTTCCTAAGCACTATGGGTCAATCATTTGAAAAACACCAATAATAAGTCAAAAAGCGCCACACTAGGCACAAAATGTGCTATCATTTCTTTATTTTGAGTCTGTAGAATGATCCCCAACTCTGTAGTTTTCAGTTTGATTCCTAAGTTTGCCAGTGGACACCCATCCCCTGTTGTGTTTTGGTTAAGGCAATATGATTGCTGCTGTTTGTTTTTTGCATTTTATTTGCCAGGATACTTTACAGGAATATCTATCTATCTATCTATCTATCTATCTATCTAGCTATCATCTATCTATCTAACCATCTATCCATCTATCCATCTGTCAGATTTTGTGTTTTAAAAGAGTACCCGGCACCTATGTGGGAGGAAACTAGCCATATTTTCTCTAATTGTTTGATTAGGCTGCCACCTAGTGGACTTTGCATTAGTCAAGATTAATTTAACACAGTAGCCGGAATCCCAGGAAAAAAAAAATTAGTCCTGCCCACTCAGAAGGCTTCAGACTAGTGTGTCTCAAACAGCAGCCCCTATGCAACCTGGAAAGGACCTTTCAAAAGGAGCTTGGACACTGCATGGCTCTGTCATTCAAAGCAGAGGGAGAGGAGCTCTTGCAGGGTACTCCAGTGCTCTTAAGGTTTCTAAAAGAGAGACAGAAAATACACGTACTTTTCTAACCTAAAAAAATCTTTAATATTTTTTTTGTTTAAGGGTTTCTACAATTTGTGGGACCTGAGCTGTACAGGTACTATTCTTCCCATTTTGTTTGTGAGAACTTAGCCTGTTTTCATATTTCAGTGTTTTGTTCTGCTCAGCCCCACTTGGAGGCCTATGGATGGGAGTTGTAGTCCAACAACCTCAGGAGGCCAAACGCCCCCTACACCTGAGGCTAGCTTGTTGGGACACTGTTCTTTAGGCTGCAGTACACATGCATGTATTATTATTCTTATTATTAGTTACAAATTTGTCTCATTCACAGACCAAAACTACAACAGAGGGATTTTAAGGAGTGCTGAACAGAAAGCTAAGTGACCAAGAGGGTAGGATGGAAAGGAGAGTGATATGAGAGAGCGAGGACGCAAAGGGGAGCAGCCGAGTTGGGCTGGGCCGTTGAGAACGTCAGGTGTCGTAGGAATCAGGAGATTGAGAGCTTGGAAGAGAGAGAGAGAGTGGGGTGACAGAATAAAGAGGGAGAATAAAGTACAAATTGCAAGAGAAGGTACACACACAAGTGAAATGGATCCTCTTGAAACTACTGTACATAGATTTTCAGCAGGTCCAAACACAATCAAATTGCAGATTACATCTGTCTCTAATGACTTAATTATAAAAACCATGGCTCAGAAACATGGATCTGACACACAGATTTATATCCTCATAAATTTTAAAGGGATCCCTGCAAACCCACCAACACAGAACAAATCTGCCCTGTGTTCACAGAGGTGTTTTTGTTGTTGAAGAGCATTTTCTTTTTTGGGGGGGCAGTGTTGGCAAGCCCTGGGTCTGTGATTTTTACGTACAATCTGCCACTGTAAGCTGTACTTTTGAGAGGCGGGAACCCCATGCAAAATCATGCAAATTCAAGAGGATCTTCAGATGAAGGGTGGCATAGAAATTTAAATAATTATAATGATAATTTTAATTCTCTTGGATTTGACCTTTTGGAAAAGCAAAATGTATGTTAGTGCTTTCTAGCTTTCTGTCTGTCTGGGAGTGGAAGAGTGACCCATTAGAGGACAGAAAAAAAACACTGGGAGTGGTGCCCATGGGACTCTCTTAAAATTACAAATGGGTCCCTGGGCCCAAAAAGGTTAGTGGTCCCCATTTAATTTAGCTTTCAATAGGTAGCTCCTTAATTTACTTCAGTTAATTGTCTTTCTAAATCTGTTTCTCTAATAATTATTTTTGAGGCTTTTCTTAAAATCTACAACACTTAAATATACTTCTTTCTCAAAACTGTGAGGAATTTGAACAACATTCCATGTTTAATTTGAATATTTTAGTCAATCAATGTATCTGTTGCCCACAGATAAGCAGCAGGGACTGGAACAGGGATCTGAAGTAAGCAATTAACTAACCCCCCCTCCATCTTAGACAATTTCCCTCCCTAACCTAAGTTAATTACAGAAAGTTTGAGTAGAAGCTGGTAACAAATGATAAACCATGGTCCAATTATTTGAGCACATGTAAGTAATTAAAGATATTTTATGGAGCAATAATTGTATCCAGGAAAGCCTTTCCTAGGGATGGCTCCTTGTAGTTCATCAGGAGTGAGCTTTAAATCAAAGGCCGTCCAGCATCTGCAGTCTTGAGGATTGTTTTACAAGATTGAATAACAAGGGAATCATTTGTGTAAAAGCAAAATATGTGTTCAGCCAAGTATCTGTGACAGACTGCTAGAAGGTGCTGTAATTCTCAGGCACTGGAGTGTCATCAGAAGTGGAAATGCGAAGAAAAATAATCTCCCTAGTGAGGTGGAGAGCTTTTGCAAAAGCTTCCCAAGGTAATGCTGCTGGAGGGCAAAGAAAGAGAGAAAAAATGAACTGACACCTTCTCTGCCTTGAGGGATCAGGTGGGACAACTTACTGAGCTCTTGGCGAAACCAAGCAGCTGAAGAATAATGCAAGCGATAAAGGACATCTTGCATAAAGGGACAGAAGTCTTGTGGCATGCGGCTCTCTCCATCACGGTGTAACTCTATCTTCCAACCCCTGTAATTGATCAAACATTTGGTCTGAGCCAGGAAAGGGTGTCAACACTTTGCAAAGTTCAAACACACGGATGCTCCTAACAACCACAGTTGGCTGACAGGATTTCTGTCAGTTCTGAGACTGTGGGGTATCACATTGTTATGATTAATCACCTAGGCTGCTTAAGAAGGAAACAAGAAGCTCAATTAAGCTAAAGACGAGGAAAATGATATCGCTATTCCCAACAATTATGTCAGTAAGCATGTCACAAATAAGTTCCAGTTCGAAGCCTGTGAAACTGTGCTACAACAGAAGAATCCAGGGCTAGCTACAAGAACAAAACATTACTCTTGAACCCTTGTCCTAAGCTAAGCATGTGTTTGACCGATATTCAAACCTACCACCAAACTCCCATCTAGATCCAGAAATTCAGGTGTGTGGTGCTGGTGGTATAAAGGGGAAACCAAGTTCTGTGGTGCAGCAAGGTTTAGAACAGATATTTCCAAGTGAACACAGGTTAAGTAAGGCCTACTTGGAGATAAATTCCATTGAATCAATTATTATTATTATTATTATTATTATTATTATTATTATTATACCCCGCCCATCTGGCTGCGTTTCCCCAGCCACTCTGAGCGGCTCCCAACCAAATGTTAAAAACACAATACAGCATTAAACATTAAAAACTTCCCTAACCAGGGCTGCCTTCAGATGTATTTTAAAAGTAAGATAGTTGCTTATTTCCTTGACATCCACAGGGCAGGTATCACTACTGAGAAGGCCCTCTGCCTGGTACCTTGTAACTTCATTTCTCGCAGTGAGGGAACTGCCAGAAGGCCCTCGGCACTGGACCTCAGTGTAATAACAGCATCAGGGAAGATGGGAAAGTCCATTATTTGCATCAAGTAATCACAGCAGGAACAGGAACAAAAGATGAACTGCAGCAAGAGCTGTCACTTTGTGGCCCTCTGTCTTGGATGCTTTACTTGAGATTCCTACATTGCAGAGGATTGGACTAGATGACCCTTGGGATCCCTTCTGACTCTCTGTTTCTACGATTTTATGTTCACACACCTGATCCAAAGTGGTCACCCCTGTGACTGCTTGCACCCACCCACCCACCAGAAGTAAAGACATTGGGAACTGCAGTTACCTGCCTGGTCATGTGTGGTTTGGCCCTTGTTACATTTTAAATTGTAGAATAACTTTCTCCTCCTAGAGATTCCTCAACAGTTTCTTGACAGGAGCAGTGGTAATGCAAACACACCAGGCTGTTACCAGCCATACCCTAGTCAGCTGGGTCAGAAAGAGCTGTCTCCACCTCCCAAAACAAGTATTGCACATCCAAATCCTGTGGCTTCTCTCCACTCCTGATACATAACCACAAAAAGCGCACAATTTCCTGCAGCAACAAGTATGTTAAGCCCTACACATAAATTATCATTTCTTTCAGATTAGCTGCTACTGATTCAAAAAGTAATGCTCTCATAGCAAAATCGATACGGTGTGATCCCTGCTCAAGAAATCATTGACTTATTATTTTTATTTTAAAAAAGCATTTCCAGATATTACTGCTAGCATTTTAGGCCTATGAATCTATAAACCTAGGCAGGTTTGTTTTGCAAAATGAGAGTAAAAGTCAAATTGTAGGAAAGAGATCTGTTTTACGAGACTCATAAAAATGAAAGAAAATGGCTTTTATCAGTGTAATCTCTTATTGAGGCAGCTGTGACTTATGATATGCTAGAATTTGAAAGAAACAGTATAGTGCAAAAATATATGGGGTACCTTATGAATTCTGCATACCATATCCACAGCCAAAAGCTTCAGCCCCATCACTGAATTTAATGTAAACCTCTCTCTTCTGAACATTGTGGAATTCTCTCTCTAGGGAGACTCTCCTGTTGCTGTCTTTGCCATCCTTCCTGTGTGAGACAAAAATGTTTTTATTCTTCCAGGCATTTGGGCAGCACTAATAGTTTGGCTTTTGGCTGGGGTGGTTATTTTATGCTGCTAGGTGATTTCTGAGGATGCCCACTTTTGGTATACAGTATATGTTTTATTTCAATGGATTTCTATTATATGTTTCCCTTGTAAATCACGTTGAGACTCCTTTTGTGTGAAGTGATTCGTCAATGGAATAAATCTGAATCTGTCAGATGTAGATGAGACCTTCCTGCAGAGCCAGCCCAAGATATTTTGCTGCCAAAGGCAAAGGACAAGATGGTACTCCCCTCTCCCGATTAGAAAGGCAGCTGAATATTCCTTTGGTGCTGGTGATGGGGTAGCATCCTTCCTCATACATTAGGGCAGCAGGCCAGTTTAGGGCTGCAGGACTAGTGATGTGGCATACAAAGCTCTGTCCTCTAAAGAGGAGATTAGTCAGGGGACTAGTGTCTGCCACATGAGGCAGTCGCCTCACTTTGCCTAATGGTAGAGCCAGCCTTGTGTGCCTGCAAACATCGTCTCAAAATTGGTATATCAGCCTGTGTTCAGTAATGTTTTGTGGGTGTATCAGTTACAAAACACCCATTTTAAGCATGTAAGAGCCAGCTCTTACGTTATTCCAGCAGCGTGAAAGCCATTGAATGCCACTTGTTCCTGTACCACCAAGATAACACAGGAAGCCTGGGACCACAATGAAGGAATACTGCTTCTCCACCCCACACCAGCACCAGATGTCTAGAAACTGGGGTAATGTTGGGGGTGCTTCCATACGGAGTATTTACTCCACAATAGCCACACTTCAATCACTCACTTTTATGTTATCTACATGACAGTGTCTTAAATAAGTTGTCATCCTGTGATTTTCCCATGTTTCTTCTGCCTCTTTTTAAATCACAGAAAATTCAACTTCTTTGGGAAAAATGCAACCAACTATTAGTCTGAACACTAGAAATGTGATGGACCATACCCTGCCCCTAAAAAGTGCAGGGATAATTTTATATTTTTTCAGGTATAAAGTAGCTTTGAATCCCCAGGTCAGCTTCCACAGAATAAAAATATTAGCATACAGTATCTGTCTGGATTTTGGTATTCTCTTTCTCGTTACATGCCTTCTAAGAACAATCGCTTCAAAATATATATATATGCAACACACAAAAGACACTTTCGTTATCTCTTTCCAGGCACAATGTTTCAGTAATGCCATTGCAAAGTTCACAGTATTCCTGCAGGTCCTCAGTATGCTGATTTCTTGGAGCAGGTTTTTGAAAATGACATATTCCTGAAGGCTACACCATGAAATCCTGCCAGCTATCTCCAATGTGCATGTTCTTTGACTGAGCCATCCTATTTAAATACAGCTCTCTCTTTTATAAATTTGCTTTCAAACAGAAATCCTGATTTTCCTGTTGTAGTCAGATGAATTTGGGCAGCTGTTAAGACCGCTCTGGCTTCCATTACAAGCTGTTCTGCAACCATACTGCTATCACCATGGCACAAAGCCACTGTCACCTCAATTCTGATGTCCTTCATTGACCACTATCACATCCAACATTCCAAAGAGGAGAGATGCTGGGAACACCCCTATTTTTATACAGAAGGTCACTTTGTGACCCTTACTCCTTTTGCAACTGTAAATTGCTGAAGGCTGCATCTTGCATGCTGTGTTCATTTAGTCTACAACAGTCTGCTCCACTAAAATAAAAATGAAGATGGTGTTTGTTCTTTTGGTTAAAGAGAGAAAAACCCCCTGATAATTCTTCTACATATTTATTTATTTATTTATTTATTTGAATACATATGACCCACACTTTCACAATATATAATGAGGTGGCTTACAACATAAATTCAATAAAATCAATCAATATCTGTATAGCATAATGAGAAACATCAACAGAAAAGAAAATAGATACTGGTTGGCTGAGGGGGAAAAATGCATATTGTAAAGGCCTGTCTAAAAACTTGTAAGAGATGTCTGAAAGAAGGCATAGATGGTTCCTGCCAAACCTCCACAAGCAGGGAGTTCCACAGGGCATATGTTATGTTAGCAACAGTTCCCTTGGTAGGCATCTGCAGTGTTGAATGTGGCAGATTGTGCACTGCTTGGTGTGGAGAAGGCGGGGGTGTTTAGGAAAGCCCCTCACGCCCCTTTTTCTTGTTCAACTGCTGCACAACAGCCATGCAGCGCTGCCAGCTGGGCCTTACGATCCAGTAGTTGCTGCTACCACCCTCCCACTCACGCTTGCAGCCCAAATGGAAGGAGCCCTGGTATGCACCAAAGCAATTACTTAGAAAAAGAAAAGGCCCTGAGGCAGTGCACCTTGAAGCAAGGCCAGCTCCCAGCTGCCTTATCCCACCCTCAACATCAAAGCAGCATGCTCATTTCCCTGGCAGACCCACCCTCACCTTACTAAAGAACGGGAACTCTGAGACAAACACACCCAGGTTCCCTAGACAGTTTCCTATGGTGTGCTTGGAGTGTGAAGGCAGCCCACACTCCCCAGGTCTTTCCCAGAGCTCAGAAGAATGTGCTGGTCTCTTATGACTCTGATCTTAAATTTTCAGTATGAATTACCAGCATATGGATATTCTAGAATCCTGATGTTGGCAATTGCAGACACTTCCATGGTCAAATCATGAAGCTTCATGAGGAATAGAGGGTAAGGGGAAAGCAGGCAGAATACAAAATAAACCAGAGCACTGTGCCTCCATTATTGGTTCCATCTCATAGGGAACCTCCCTATTTCCCTATACCTGTCTTAAGATATACCTGTTTTGAGAAGCAAATTGGTTGTGTTTTTTGGGGGGGCAGTCACCTCTTGGTTTTCCTGCGCCCAGGTATGAGAGTTCATTGGCACAAAGCTTTCTTAAGCACCCTCTCCTTCATAGGACAGCTTATCTGGCAATGGGAGCGGTGGTCGAATGAGTGCCAGGATGCCTTGGAGCTGTCATTTAAATGTCTGACATGGCCATGAGTGCCCCCCTCCCCAACATAGCATGGCCCCATAGCATTGTGGGAAATCAAACTGCTGGTCCCACACTGAAATGCTACCATTTTGAATTTCCCACAATACCCTGGAGTGATGCTACACCAAGGCCATTATGGAGCATTGTAGAAAATGTAAATGGTGGCTCTATGATGCTCATAGACTAAAAAAAAAAAAAAGGGTGTGTGTGTGTGCATCCAGGGAAGGCATGAGCAGTGGGTCCTGCTAAGACTGGAGCCTGGGGATGTCAGGGGTTGACTTTAGCCCTGCCTTTTCCCCGCAGATTTCCTCATACACTCTTTTGTGCTTTTTTTTTTTTTTTTTTTTTTTGTTATTTGAGATTACACCACGGTTGACTTTACAGACTACATTTTGCAATGAGTGTGGTTATCAAACTAATTTCTTGTCTTTTTATTGTTCATTACACTAAGTATTTTGTAACTTCCCATTTCCCTATAAAATCAATAAAATAAATCTAAAACTTGTTCCAACATTAAGTCTCAAGGCTTCTCATTAGATACTTCACTGTGAAACATATATAACCCAGTTTGAGATAGCACTTTAATTTGATGCATCTTGCAATTTGCAATTCTCACCATGAACACTGCAATACAGAATGAACTTGAAAACTTATCTCACACATTCACCGAGTACATGAATTGATGTTGAAGCATATGCTGCTTAGCTCATATATTACGGAATACTGTAGTCAGTAGCAAGCTTTAGACTGGTGAGATACTATGCAGGGGGAGAAAAAGACTCAAATGCATTGCTTCCCAGAAAGAAAGAAAAACACACAGCAAAATATATTTTGGATGAGCCTTCAATCCTGGTGTTTCAAGGAACAAAACAATTATTTAGGGAACTAAAAGATTAACCCACCTCTCTAAAGAATCATTTCGTTCCTTTAAAACAACACAAATCATGTGCCACATTTTCCTCCCTAAAACCACATTCTTTCTATCAGAATTTGTGCTCATATTATTCGTACAAATGTGTTAGGTCATATCATGCTTGAATAATTTGTTCCTTGAGGGGAAAACCTGTCACTGGAGTGGCTTTCAGCACAGAGTACAAGTAGATTCAGACTTGGAAAGAGGAAGTCCCAGTTCGATCCCTAGATTTGTGTGAAAAGAAGAAAATAATCTTTTAAGACTGTTGAATCATGAGCCATCACAAAAAGAACCTCAGTTACCACCCTTTATTCTTTCTACTGTTGTGGTAATATTTATTTTTTTATCTGTTGCATTTGTATCCCAACTTCCCTCCAATGAGCTCAGGGAAAGCTGATCCTGAGGTGAAGGACAGAATGGGCCCACCTCTCATTCCATGTCAGGAATCTGCCCCAAAGGGCAGTTATGTTGTGCGGTATATGATGCGCAAAAGGAGATGGACTGCAGCCGTTGCTCTTCTCATGACTCAGTGGGTGGGATTTCTGTTGAATGTGTGTTACAGCCTCAGAGCCCATTCATCATCTTTCCCTCTGCCATACTTGAAGCATCATCCATCAGTTGCTTCAGACTTCTTGTAAAGACATATCTTCTTTGCCCATGCTTTCCTTGACTAGAGATGACCAAATCTGTCAGTTTGGTTTCTTTCAGTTTCTCTCTCTTTTTTTCCAGTCAAGTTCAGATGGCCACATTTCTGAAGCAGTTTGTGATTTATTGGTTGTTGTTTTTTAAAGTCTTCATGAAAACCATTCAGCATTTTAGTGCAAATGTCTCCTAATATATATATATTTATATGCAATTTCACCTGATACATACTTTTCCACAATAAGTATATATATATGTATGCATCCAGTGCTTTTTTCTGGGGGTATGAAAGGGTACGCATACCCCTAAACATTTTGTGAAACTAATGGGAGAAGAAACTAAAAAAATTACATTTTTTAGTTTCTTCTCTAGCACGGTGAATCGTCAGTTCCTTTGCTACCCCCCATGGCGGCCTCATTTCCTGTCACGGTGTTTTCTGAGTCTCAGATGGAAGCAAGTGTTTAATGTGTGAAGCAGTGTGGCATGTGGATGTGTGGTGTTTTACTGATGAAAGTTTGGCCTCATTGAGGGGCAGTATTTCAGTATGAGTAATGTATGTTCAGGGTGCTGTGGTGTAAACCACTGAGCCTTGGACTTGCTGATCAGAAGGTCGGCAGTTCGAATCCTCGCAACGGGGTGAGCTCCCCTTGCTCGGTCCCAACTCCTGCCAACCTAGCAGTTCAAAAGCACGTCAAAGTGCAAGTAGATAAATAGGTACTGCTCCGGCAGGAAGGTAAACAGCGTTTCTGTGCGCTGCTCTGGTTTGCCAGAAGCGGCTTAGTCATGCTGGCCACATGACCTGGAAAAACTGTCTGTGGACAAACGTTGGCTCCCTCGGCCAGTAAAGCGAGATGAGCGCTGCAACCCCACAGTCGTTTGTGACTTCGCTTAACTGTCAGGGGCCCTTTACCTTTTTAAAAAAATGTATGTTCTTTGTACTTTTGTCCATTTACTGTATTTATTTCCCCCCGATTTGAACTATAAAATGATGATTTTCTTGAGTCAAAATGAGAGTACCCCTAAACACTTTTTTAATTGAAAAAAGCACTGTGTGTATCTATGTATGTATACTTTTTCCCCTAAAGAAAAAGGTGCCAGAACACACCTCCCTCAGAAGAGCTACCCCAGAGGCCAAAGAGGATCTCTTCAGGCTGCAGGGGAGTGTCTCCTCATGAGCCAGAGACTTCTAGAGACTCCTCAGCTGAGGCTTCGAGAGGCTTAATGAGCCCCACCCCCCCTCCTCCTGCAAGCCAGGTCAGTGTGGGGCTTGCTCAGCTGAGGTGTGGCTTTCCTGCATGCCAGCTGTTAGCTGGGAGGCTGAAAAGCCTCCGTAAAGCCCCACTCTGCCTCTGGCTGGGGAGGAGCCCATAGAAGATGTTCCCTTCAGGTTCTGAGGAGGGTCTCCTCATGAGCTGAAGGCACAGCGGGGCTTTGCTGAAGCTGGTCAAGTTTCTCCCCACACTTCCGGGGCCAGCTGAGAGGTGTCAGAACACAGTTCTGGAGAGTTCTGTTCTCCTTATACAACACACTTCATATTCACGAGTATAGGCGTTTTTATGCAGACTCATTCTTGATAAGTCCATTTTTGTACATGTTGTCTGGTTGGAGAACTGCGACTTTTGAAGGATAGCTGTGTTTCAGTTCAGATTTTGTTCCAGAAAGTGCAAATCAGGTAGCTTCACCTTAAAATCCCATCCATGCTTTGTTATCTGGCAGCCAACCATGTGAGGTACTAAAACAAAGACCTGTTTTGTTAAAGTGGAAAACTTATAGCCACGCTTTTCTATCAAAATCATAGCTGAAATAGTTTATAAAGTAAATAAAGATACAATAGCCAAGAACTATGGGAAGAAGAAAAAATGAACAGGAAATTGCTGTAAGCGAGTTGCATCCGAGCTCTGAGTAATGTGCACTCAGGGCTGCCCTCCGTTCCTTTGGTGTGTTACCTCAGACTTACCTGGCAATGGCAGCAGCACCCTAAAAGGTAGCCGAGAGCTTCCAGTTTAATTTCCCACAATGCCCTGGAGTGTCTGACATAGTGTCACTGCAGAGCATTGTGAGAAATTATTACGATGGCTTACATACCCACCTTCCCGATGTGGAAAGCCTGGGGAAGGTGTTAGTGGTTGGCCCCAAGAAGGTACTGGAGCCCAACAACCGCTCTAGGATGTCAGCTATTGAGGCCAGACCTGAGCAGCACTGATTTACTAACTACCAGAGGTCAGTTGCTTTCTGTCCAAGCACTTAGGTCTCCAATATTCCCCTTCACTATAGCACCTGTCTCTTGCCTATTGATATGATTTTGATTTCTACCTCATTCTGCAGCTAATCATTTTAGGCCTCCTGAAATATCTTTTCACCTTAGTGTTTTGTTTTATTGGTTTTTAAACTCACATTTTAAATTTTACTTGATGATCGATCGAATGTACTTCTGCACTCTACACCTGAAGGAGGGTGGGAAGGGAAAGAAAGGAATGTTTTTCTGCACTGATATTCCCCCCCCCTTTTTTTTAGTGTTCAGGCAAAAGAAATGAAGGCAATTTATTAAGTAGTGGGTGGACATAGCAGACGACACAGAGATTTCTCCAAGTAGTTCTTTATAAGTAGCTGGAACTGAACTGAACTGAACTGAACAGCAAACAGCTTAGCCGGCCTGCTTTTATAGGCAGCCGGCTATCAACATTGCAACAACAACAGCCCAGGGTTTCCCGCCTAAATTAACTTATGTGAAAACTATATGTATGTAAACCTCGGGTTACATACACTTCAGGTTACATATGCTTCAGGTGACAGACTCCGCTAACCCAGAAATAGTGCTTCAGGTTAAGAACTTTGCTTCAGGATGAGAACAGAAATCGTGCTCCAGGGGCGCGGCAGCAGCAGGAGGCCCCATTAGCTAAAGTGGGGCTTCAGGTTAAGAACAGTTTCAGGTTAAGAACAGACCTTTGGAATGAATTAAGTACTTAACCTGAGGTACCACTGCATACACAATACCCCCTGGTGGCCAGGGTGAGAACTTCAGTACATAACACAATCCTAGAAACTCTCAATAGGAATTGAATGCTACCGTATGATGCCTGACTGTTCGCAATACGTTTCATCCATGGAGGAAGTACAACATATTCTCCCTCGAATTCTTGGTCAAACAGGGAAGGTGGCTTGTACTGTAAAACTGGGGAGACAGCTACACAGCTGCAAATATAACGTTTTAAGTGCATTAAACAAATGCCCTTAGATGGCGATGGTGAGCGAATGTCAAATTCAATATATATTTTAAAACATTTTTAAAAGCATTTTTCACAGCATTTTTATATATGTTTCATCATTTTTATTTATGTCTAGATTCAGTCCTGCTGTATAATCAGTTTTTGAGACATGCAGTTATTCAACACTTGCCCTTTTCCAAATATTATCTTACATTCTTAAGCAGCTGTGCAAAGCTCAGGATTGGATTTTAATAATGGGCATTGGTTCCTATTTAATCCATTAAAAAAACCAACAACAACAAGCCTGAATTTTGAATGCTGGATATGACAGGCTTCCTCAACCTCGGCCCTCCAGATGTTTTGAGACTACAATTCCCATCATCCCTGACCACTGGTCCTGCTAGCTAGGGATCATGGGAGTTGCAGGCCAAAAACATCTGGAGGGCCAAGGTTGAGGAAGCCTGGGATAGGAGGTGTCTTAGAAGGTGCTTGGCTAACACCTGGAGATCATCTGTGATCCCTGAATGAGGGGCTGTCTCTGGAGTAAATAGGAATTTGACCTTGGTTCATGTTCTTTAATACAGACCTACCTCTACGCCTTTGAGTGACTTGAGAATATCCGTAGCGCTGCCATTAGCACCAGTGCTGAAAGTCTGCTGGTTGTACAACCCCCAGTTCAACATTTAGCAAGGCTTGCTGCATCAGTGCTGCACATCAGACAACGCAAGGTCAGTGTGGCGTTACATTTTCATTACCACTGATTAATCTCATTCTGCCAGTGCACTTGTAGTTTTGACCAGATCTCAGTGCAACTGGGTTAAGCATAAAGGGGAGAGAGCTTAGACTAGTACTGGTCCCTCACATAAGAGAAGCATAGGAAGAGGTTGTAGCTCAATCCCTGGGATCCCCAGATTGGGCTGGAAGAGACTGCTGCCCTGGATGCTGAAGAGCTGCTGCTAGTCAGTACTGAGCTAGGTGGACCCAATGGTCTGACTCATTATAAGTTAACTGCACAAGTTCATATTCTGTTGGTGGGGGGAAAGCTGCGGTGCAACATTCATTCATGTGGGTTCCACTTTGCAGGCAATTGCTTTGGACAAGTCACCATGTTGTCTATGCAATGACTTCACATGCTTTCCCTGCCCTGAAGCATAAGATGATAAGGGCTTAATACTAGGCAACATATTTCTTAGCATTAACCACTTCTGAGATGGGCATAACAGAGAGAAATGATAAAGGAGATAAAGGAGAATTGTTTGTGTGAGAGTCACAGCTAGAAGCTGCTCTTATCTAGTTTGTCTCTTGACCAATGACCCAGTCTGTTTCTGTAGAAGAATAACAGCGTAGCCTCTTGCAACCGAAGTTAAACAGTACTGAAAATTTGTCATCCTATTGTCACAAAAACCATTTTAGGCAAGCAGCTGCCATTATGCTGTGTGTATTGGCTGACTTTATTTCCAGTAAAAGTCAGCCAACGGCTTGTAATTATGCTGAATAGTTTCCTGGAACCTTACTTCCATAAATGGTGCCATATTTTCAGCAATATATCATCAGTGTGCCTTGCTCAGATTATTACACTAATATATCATTAGAGCAACAGCTAACTGTAGTGATGGATTAGTCTAATACAACTTTAGAGCAACAGCTCCCTCTGATAAATCTAGGATGCCCACCCCAATCTTGTGTATAATAAGTACTGTGCAACATTGTATTGCAAAGGAGTCTTCTGGGGAGATAGCTCTCAGTCAGTCTGAGGGTTTCCCAGTCTTGTGAAGGCTGTGACAGAATATAATTCTGACTTTGCGTGCAAAGGACCACTGGCTAATATTGACTGAAAATGTATTTGCAGGCCATAATCTATGAATGCAAACAATCAAACCTGAAATAAACAATAATGGGTGGTGTATGCTATGTACAAAGAATCATGGGAACTGTAGTTTACCCCTTACAGAGCTACTATTTCTGGCATCCTTAACAAACCACAGTTCCCAAGATTCTTTGTGGAGGGGTGGGCTTTAAATGTATGGTGTGTGTGCAGCTCTATAATGCACTACCTAGAAACAATTCCATACAATGGAGAGAGGTGTCGCTATTTCATTATTATCACAAGACCTAATAACATCAGGGACTCATTCACCTGCTCATCTTCTAAGGTAATCAATGCCAGCATTGCTTCTCTGCTTTCTATAAAGACTAAACTTTATGCATGGAATGAATAGAAACAAATCTGATATCAGAAAGGGCAATATTAAAAAAACCGGAAGGCGAACATTTCAGTCTCTCATGATAACATTTTCTGTAGCTATCCTGAAAGTTACCAATCTGTAACTGAGGAATTTAAAAGGCAGACTTCAGAGTGGAATGCCAGAGTTAGAAATTACAAAGTTGACTCTGGTTATTTGGGCTTGAACAAAAACAGTGATTTGTTTTCCCACTATAGGCATTAATTTCCTTATAGCAATCCTAAAATGATTCCGTTATTATCACCAGTTACTGCAGTTATAAATAGTCACCATGCTTCTTTTGCAAATATGTAAACTCTGCTTCATGAAATAACAGTTTAATTGGTCTTCAATAATTTGTTCTGCGGCATGTCACTGCAGGCCGCAGCTAAGGTTCGTAACTGGTATGTCTGTGTATGTGTGTGTGTGAGAGAGAGTTCTGGCAGCCTGGTTTCAAAGGGCATGTTGCATCCTGCTAAAACACTGACAACATAAAAATCTGTTTAAAAAAGAGAGGGGGGAAGCTTGAGAGCAAAGTTTCTGCAGATTATGGGCTAGTCATCTGATACCAAATCTAGCTGCTGCTATATGTGGGCTGATGCACAGTGGTGGTTTGAGATATAGAAGCAGCAAAAATGACATGATGGGTCTGTGCAAATTACTATACCTGTAGACTAAATTGTCACCACCGTTCTGAGTTTCGTAACACTTCATTAATACTTTTCCAGCACCACATGTTGACATCTACTCCCTCCAAAGCAAGCTTTGGCAAGTTTAAATTACATCTTGTTCAGAAGGCACAGGCAAATTCTGTGGCTAAAGAGCCCATTACAATGCAACATTGCTCTCTGTGTCCACTGGAGTGAATTAAAACTCCAGAATCCCACCACAACATCATGAAGATCACATCTGCAAAGCTGACCCGTGCTTTCTTAAATTGCATTCTGTTATGTACTGAGTTGAATAGGATTCAAACTGCAGCAGTCTGATTGGTCCTAGAACAATAGGATCCAAAATGCAGCAGTCTGATTGGTCCTAGAACAATAGGATTCAGAATGCAGCAGTCTGATTGGTCCTAGAACAATGCAGCAGTATGATTGGTTGGCAGGAACCACCCAATCCTGCTCCAGATAGAAGTGAATCCACAACCTGATTGGCTTACAGTAGAATTCCAGAATTAGCCAATCATGTGCAGCCCATTGTGTAAATAATGTATATAAAGCAGATACTGTGAGGGGACTTTCATTCATTCCTCCTCACCACTATGAGCTGAATAAAGAACATGAAATCACTTTGCGACTCTGAGTATATTTCACATTCTAATATACAGAATGCTTCCCTTGACCCAAATCAGGCTGTAGTTATTTTTTAGAGACTAGGACCACTTCATATGTTACATGATGAAAAGCGGAAGATCAAATTTAAAGAAATAAACAAACTTTGAATGAATAAATAAACAAATCCCAAACTAATGACAAAATGTGGAGCTCTAAACTTCATATTGGAAAGATGAGAAACTGAAACGAACAGAGTCAAACATCTCTAGAACCCCTACAAATGAAAGTGGTACTCAGGGAGCCTAAACTTCTGTTCTAATAGATGATGTCCTTTTATTTTTATCCCTCTGTGTTGCCTGTTGCTGTACAGTTACGCTGGTGCTACCTGCTAGCCCTAAGCGGATAGCTGTGATTTCGTCAACCTAGCTTGCTTTCTGCTTGGTTCGATGTTGTGCCCGAGGCTGCCACTTAAATCAAATTCTCCTTTGTTGCTGAAACGGATGCTAACACACCCCTCCTATTCCTTTAAAATAACCTTAATCCCATATCGTGTTCCAGAAATTTCCCTCTACAGGCAAGGACACAATGAGTTGCTGCTGTTTGATGCCTTCTCAGGAGGGAAAGAGAGGCAATACCTCTCTGACCTAAAATGACCTCCTTCTCCTTCTCTTAGGTAGGGTTGGGGGGAAGAAAAAGTGCTACACTGTTCTGCTAAGAATTGGGGCAGGGCTGGCAGCTTTGAATTCTCTTAAAAGTGAATCTGATTTTACAATTTTTCATGCCACGTTCTTCTAAGGAGCCTCTGACCCTAACTTTGTCCTCACTGTCACCTTGCAAAGTAGGCTGGGTCAGTAGGTTGTGATTGTCCCAAGGCCACCCAATGAGCTTCATGGCTGAGTGGGGAATCAAACTCAGTCCTAGTCCCAGTTCCCAACCTCTACACTACATTGTCTCACATAGTAAATAGCAAGTATAGCTTTGTGTATGATACAGCTGCTAACAAACTGACACAGAACCTCTTGGTGCATATTGTTTTTATGTTACAGGTAGGTAGCCGTGTTGGTCTGCCATAGTTGAAACAAACAAAATTCCTTCCAGTAGCACCTTAGAGACAAACTATGTTTGTTATTGGTATGAGCTTTCGTGTGCATGCACACTTTATGTGTGTGTAATGGTTCTAGGGGTTGCTCGTGCGTAAGCCGGTGCAAACATCTGGCTGGGTTGCCTGAGTGAACCTTTTCTGTACGGACAGCCACTCACCCGTGGCTGTCTCAATCGCTGGCAGAATCCGTCAGTGGGCGTTTCTTAAACTTCTTCCAGCAAAGAAGCTCTTTGACGCCTAGTCTCCTCCTACTCTCTCTGCGCGAAAGCCTTCTGCGCAAGGAGGGCGTGGGCAACGGAGGACCCCTACTCTCCCCGCTGGTCCCAGGCAAGGAGTCATGGGACCACCTCGCCGCTTCCCCCATCTGCCCCCCTTCTCCACTGGTGCTATGCTGATTCTCTTCCCCAGAAGATGGGCTGCTTCTCCCAATCCCTGGACGCTCTCTGGAATCCCTCTGGCTTTTGCTCTCTCTTCCGGCACTGATGGCAGTTCCCTGACAGTGTGCATGTACAATTTTACCAATGGCGAATCTTAAAGTGTAATGCGTGCAAGAGATACACACACACACACATGTTTTAAAATTATTGTTGGGGTACACACACCTGAGAGCTGCAATGGACTGCAGTGCCTTGTCAGGTTTCCACTCAGCTGTCAACCCAAGTCTGTAACCCAGTAATGTGTGAAATGGAATGTGAAAAGGAGAGTAAATTGAAATAAGCTGGATTCCAGCAGAACGGGCTTCAGTAGAAAGGAATTAGAGGTCAATTAAAGAACAAGCAATAGTATCGAACTGCTCTACAATATAATTAGAAAGGGAAATAAGATACAAATATCCGTGAGATACACATCTCAGCAGCAAGCTAACCCCTCTGCAGATTGTAAGGCAGGATTAGTATTGATTCTCACAACAGGCTCTTTTTGAACACTTATGCAACTGATCTCCACCCCACAAAGACAAAGCATTGAATGGCTAAGTAAAAGTCAAGGGGTTGGATTCAAACTTAGTCATGCTTAGAAGAGACCCATTGGAATCAATGGGATTTACATTAGTCATGATCGAATCTGGATCCAATCCAATAGGGACAATCAATCATCCAATATGAAGTTGATATTTCAAAATGCTGTTTGCTCATTGTGTGCCCTTGTGAATGACTAAGGGAATATAATGCAAAGCTTTGGGTTTCAGTTACTTGTTGAGAATCAGCAGATTCTCAGTGATGTGACTGTAATTTTCAAGGGACAGTATTCATCCTTTAGTAGCACAGTCCCATGCATGTTCATTCACAAGTTAGTCCACCTATGTGTTTTGTAGGGCATACACCCAGGCAATAATGTATATGATTGCTTGCAATTCTAATCACAATTAGTTGGGAGTCAGCCCTCTTGAACATAGCGACAGTAAAATTTACTTCTGAGTAACCATGCATACCATTGTGATAATGGTAATTTTGGGGTCTTTCAAATAGCTTCCCATTTCTCCCCCACTCTTAACAATGTGACATCTCTTTGCCAGATGGCATATGCTACTTATTTATCTGTGTGCTATGGTGATATGCTAAGGCAATTCCATTTCATTTTATACCAGTATAATTGAGGCTGAGCTAAGTAATCTCAGTGTGAGATTTCATGAGGATCCCCTCCCCTTTCCTTCTTCCACACTCATAAATTATTTCTTAACAGTGATTAGAAGTTTGTTTATATAGTGCTATCATTTTTGCATAACAATTATTCACGTATGATACCTAATAGAAAAGAAATTGATTGCATATTTGGGGATAAAAAGGTAGAGAGTTTATTAACGTTATGAATTATGAATCCAGCTAATATAGGATAATATGTGTGTGATGCATTGTAGAAGTATTTGTGCAATCACTATCCTGTTTTCCCCCTAATATTCTGTAGTTATTAGAAAATATAGGGCTACATAAATCTTCTTTGGCCTTCTTCCACAACTTCACATTGTTTTATAATAACTTGCCGAGAATCTCAATGCAATGACCAAAATCCATCAGCAATTACAAATTACAATAACTAAAACAAACATCATACTGAGACAATAATCCTTCTCTTCTCACTATGAAAGAACCTTCAGGCTAGAAGGAAGGAAATTCATCTAGAGCAATATAAATATCTACAAAGTCAATTTATTCCTGTTGAAAATTCTAAATGTCACTGCTTAGTGCTGTGCAAGGGATTTCACATCCAAATGATTATTAATAACAATAAACTTACCTTTTTTACAGCACTTTTTTATGGGAAGGCTTAGGAGTACATTCAAGCGATTGCTCCATCATGTCACAGAAAATGGATGTGAAGTAATATCCTCCAACGTGCACCAGGGATGCGAGTGTGCCAGAAGACGTTGGCTTATATGCCACAATAAATAAAGAGTGCATAGCTACCAGTGGAAGTTAATGGGCCTGTTATCCTGTGATGTGTGCTAGTGAGGACAATGCCGGGGACTTCCGGGGTGGCGCCATCGGTAATGGCGGACTCCCTCTGATCTGGAGGGACCAGCTCCATGGGAAACTGGTCTTTCCCGCTACGGTGAAGCGGGGACCCTTTCAAAAATCACAGGCGGATGAAGCCTGTGACCATGGGACTCGGCGGGCACCTTTAGCGCCCCCCCAACCCGCAAAGGAACCCACTAACGGGCTCCGGAGTGAAGAGGGGGAAGTGGTGTGGTGCTGAGAGTCAGCTGCTTCTTCCGTGGAGCAAAGCTGCACAGCCGTTGCCGGAGAGCGCTGCCTTTTTCCTGGGACAATTTGGCTTTTAAAACAATTACCCGTGAGTACTTAAATTTTGGACAAATGGACTTCAAATAATGATTTGCGAGCAGAAAGGAAAATTGGACTAAGAAATTTACCTCAATTTGGCACTGATTCGGGACGGTCTAAACAGGAAGTCAGCCTTCCGTTTCTTGTAGATAGATTAAAGCAAAGACATGGCAAACTAGAGTTCAGAAAATCGCCTGTAAAGGATTAACTTTCATCATTTAAAATTGTTGAACCCCCTTCGGAAGCAGGAGAAGAGGGGGGATTTTTTCCGGACTGTTTAAACCTGCAGAAGACAGTGTAACGCAGAGTAACTTTCCACCGTCTTGATCCTGGAGCGGGGTGTCAGGACTGATGTTCTTTGGGAAGCTCATTGACCAGAGACAAGCGTCTTTGACAGATAGTTAAAAGAAGAGAATCATAGTGATTCCATTGTTCCCCTTCGCATTTTAAAGGAACAAATATTGACAAAATATCTGAAAAAGGAAACTTTGTTGTTAGATCTGCCTTTAAAAGAAAAGAACAAATAGAAGCTCTTCCCCTAGCGGGAGCCTGTGAAACTGTTACTAATTCTGAACCGGGGAGCTTGCAGCTGCAATAGATTACGATCATGGGAATACACTTCTGACCTTGCAGAACAATGTACTCAGAAGCTCTGCTGCGTGCTTTCTGTAAAACAAGTGCCCTACTGGAACAGCTACATGAGAAGACGGACTTGATGACTGTTGCGATCAGAAATTTTGGACAGGTAGTGGGAAACTATATAGAGCCCACCCAGGAATCAAATCAGGAGTGTGCTCTGACAGAACAGATGAGGGAAGAGGATGCTGCTGAACCTTGGGCGCCAGAGATGGAGGGAGCTGTGGCCCAGCAGGAACATGAGTTCTTGGATTTGACAAATGAACTTGGAAAAAGCCAGATTTGGAAAGATAAAGTTTGGTTTGGTTTGGAAATGGGGGGTTGGATAGACCCCCCTATGCAGGGATGTTTGGACTTTTCAAGTCTGGCAAGTGAGATGTTTGGGGTTGTGGGGGCTCTTAATTCTGGAGGGACTTTGAAACATGTTTTTAAATACCACATGGAGTTTAGTGTGGACTATGGAAAAGGGGCTGATTTGTCGAGAAGGGTCAAAAACACTGTTAAGTTGGAGTTCCCACGAGTGAAAGGAGCAGGAGACAAAGTAAAGTACAGGTATAAATATGAAGAAGAACTGCGGATGGGACATGGAAGGGACTTAAGGGCCTCGGACATAAGATTACCAGGTTAATGCGCTAGATTGATGGGATAGAAAGGACTGACAAAACCCGGGACCAGGAGGAAGAGACGCTGGATGAAGATTGGAAGAAAAAAATTTTTTTTTATTAGGATTGTTTTATAAAATTGATGAACGTTAGAAAAATGTTGGAATGAAATTATTTGGCTTTAGCAAAAATGTTTAAAGAATTATGTAAGAATATTATGGTTAGGAGAAATTGGTATAAATAAGATCTAAGTTTTAAGTTTTAAGGTCTTTTATAGTAAGATAAGATTGAAATAGATTAAGGTAATGTAATGACAGAATATTATGAAATATGGAAAGGATTTGCTGTGACAATTAACAACTAGGATACAAAAAAAGGGAGGAGTGAGGAGGTCAAAGAAAGAAGGCAATGACAGTTAAGGATTTGAGAATATTGGATTTGTTTTTAAATGTTTGTGGCATATTTTTGTCTTTTGATTGTGTCGTGTTATTTTTTGATTTTGATTTTTATCAATTTGTATTGTTCGATTGTGGTTTGTTTTTCTTTTGTCTTTTTCTCTCTCTTTTTCTTTTTTGTTTTTCTTTCTGTAATTCTAAAATTCTTAATAAATATCATTAAAAAAAATAAAAGACAATGTCGTGTCTTTGTGGCCTTCTAGTTGTGCTTTGTATGTGGGCTAAGGTAAGGTGATGTCATTGAGGTGTTTCATTGTTGCTATGTGTGGATTGGCTCCTTCTGCACATGGCTAATATAGGATCATTGCTGGCATTTCAACACCATGATTGGTGGGCTCTGCAGTTGTATAGATCAGGGGTTGGCAAGGTCTACCTTGCCTGGGTCGGTTCACTCCAGCGGAGATCCCTCTGTGGGGTGGATTGCGTGCGTGTGTGAGCGCGCCCCCGCAATTTCCGGCATCTGCGTCTGCGCAGAAGTGATTTCCGACGCCGCGGAAGCGAGTCCCCGCACCGCACTGCGCCGGTTTAGCGCAGCGCAAGGGGACTCTCTGAGCGGGTGGCTCAGTTAGGGGGCAGCACGTGGGACACTTAAACGACCCCCGTGGACCACTCTAGAGAGCCAGTGTGGTGTAGTGGTTAAGAGCGGTAGTCTCATAATCTGGGGAACCGGGTTTGAGTCTCCGCTCCTCCACATGCAGCTGCTGGGTGACCTTGGGCCAGTCACACTTCTTTGAAGTCTCTCAGCCCCACTCACCTCACAGAGTGTTTGTTGTGGGGGAGGAAGGGAAAGGAGAATGTTAGCCGCTTTGAGACTCCTTAAAGGGAGTGAAAGGCGGGATATCAAATCCAAACTCTTCTTCTTCTTCTTGTGGCCCATGAGCCTTAGGTTGCCTACCCCTGGTATAGATGCTATGAGTCTGTCTGTTAGTGTTATATGTTATCTCCTGTTTCTAGTGGCATTGTTTTGCTGCCGACATTTCTGCCAGGAGTACATTAGTCGCTTGGCATAGCAGAACCACTAGATTAGACTGCCTAAGTTATTGTCAGTAGCATAAATACTGATTTTTAAAGGAAGTGTGTTGAAGCTTCTGTGTTGAAATCCAGCTTTCAAATCACAATGCAGCTATCTAAGTCATGTTTTATTAGGCATCATCTCTAAACATAATTCTAAAGAGGGTTTGCTATATGTTAATTTGAAAATATATAGTTTTAGTTACAAAGGAAGGAGGGAAGGTTGCCTGTATACTGAGCTACTCTGAAATGTTCAGTTTATTCTGCTCTTCTTAAGGAATGCAAAATAAAACGTTTCAGGTCCCTAAAAACTTATGCAAGCTAGGTCCATATGGTATTTAAATAACTAAACAGCTAACATTCTTAATTTTTAAAAAGGACAACTGTGCATGCAAAGCAACTTCCTGAAACGCTCTCCCTGCCCCCCCCCCCGCCGCCATGAACAGATTGTCTGGTGTCATAGAGCAATGTTTTAATACTATCCAACTATGTAATTACTAGTCACAAATGTTATTTGTAAATCCATATCAGACAATATCAGCTGACACCCTCTTTCTGTCCTGGTGTCATATGAGATACAGGCAATTCATCCAGGCTTTTAACCATTCCAGCTAAGTTGTCCCTTATTTGATGACTTGATAACTTATATGTGCTTGTGGCATCTTGGGATAGAATTCATAGCAGGCTGTAGTAACTCCTGGAATGGTGGACTCAGAACTGTCCCAATGCCTATTTTTATTTCAGTAATCAAGTTTTCATACCAAGGTAATCTCAGTAACCTAGAAATACTTGATGGTGGACAGTAGTCCATGAAAGCTTATACCACAACCACAAGACGTTTATTAGTCTTTAAGGTGTCACAAAACTCTTCGTTGATTTTCCTGCAACACTGTCCTGTCCTGTCTCCAATCCCACTTCCCTTACAGTGACCATTTTATTTCTTCCATTCAACCATTTATCAAATTGTATGGTGAATGGATACATGATGGGTCATTGAACAAATGAGAGTTAAAGTGGACGAACAGTAATTTTGAGTCAAGGAATCCAATAGTTTGCCAAGTGAGTGCTGAATTGAACAAACAGTATTAGACAGAGAATCAAAAGAGTGAAAGTAAAGTCAGAAATATTTCATTGTCTTCATTGTGTATACCCCCAACCCTTTTGGTTTCAGGAGTCACTCAGCAAAGAGTGACAAGAATCCATTCAATTTCTTCTGAAATATTTTTTTACTTTATTAAACCACATTCCCCCCCCCTCCATGGGTTGCTAATTACAAAAGGTCTTGGGTCCAGCTGTGATCCACAACCGTGATCAGAACAAACATCAGTAAGTTTTGTTGCATCTATATATCTTCCTAGAGTGATCTCAAACAGCCTGCAACAAGATTACACGTGGTCACAATCACTAATTTTTGAAAATAGCATTACTTATGCCAAGGACAGTTATTAACACCATCTGGTAAGCATTTTTGTTTTATTTATAATTTATTTGTTTTACTTAGGAATTCCTGATTCCCAACCTCCTCCTCCTCCTCCTCCTCCTCCTTTTGCTTCCCACATTGATTTCGGAGGACTCAATAATGCACAGTCTGAGACCCTCTGAATTAATCTGTTCAGAGTTGAAGATATTTGACAGTAGAGATGAAGAATGACTGTCATATGACAGAAAGCCCCACCCCCAGCTTTCAATTATCAGAAATAAATAAGAAAATGAAGAATGAATCCTTTTGTGGTTGTGGGTGGAACAACATGAGCATTGTTAAATGATCTAAATACCACAATGAATTAGACATTCTGATTCAGGGCCTTCTGAAGTGTAATAAACAGATTGTTAAAATTCACTCTGAAATTGATGTATTCAGAAGATTTTCTTGTCAGCAGGCAGCTAACGGACAGTTCCAGACATGTGGAACAAAAGCTTTTAAGCACTAGTGTAATTATTTTTCTTCTAGGTAGGAAAACATCCTGGCTTTCTTCTTCTACACATGTTTTATTTTGATGCCAAGAGAAATATAAGACAAAAAAGAAGGGGTGGCTCATGGCGAGTTTTAAAAAACTAGCTGTTGAATAGACACCAAGTAATTTTCTCTCCATGGCATGTACTTCTGTTGAGGAACAATAGACCTCTGCTGTTTAGCATGGAGTCTTTTTTTAAAAAAAATATTTTTCTTATTTTGTGATGGAAAAAAATAAAAAACCAAAACTATACTATGCCTGAAAAAGAATATTTGGGGGGGGGGGTGTTTCCGCAAAACAGAAGTTTCTAGTCACTTCAGTTTTTAAAACCCACCAGAAAATGAAGTGATCTTCATTACAAAATGACACCTCAATCCTTGGATTGAGGAATAGTGTAGAATAAGTGGGCTTGAAAAATCATTTGAGAAGTAATCTAATTAATTAATTAATGTCATAAAATTAAGGTACTGCTTGAATGATAAAAAACAACAACACCCCACCTCAGAGTGGTTGGAGGGACACATCTGAGGAGGCAGGTGAGAAGGAAAGTTCAAAGCGGATATTTTCTTGGACTGAGCAATCAAAACCACAGGAAGCCATCATAATTTACCTCTGGATAAATTAATGCCAGGGGTAACATCCCTATTCCATTTTTTAAAAAAATAATATTTATTGTGAATTTTAAGATTACAAAGAAACAAAGAAAAAAAAGAAGGAAAAAACAAGTAACATTTAAACAATACGAATCAATAAAAAAAAAGATCAAAAAGAGAAAAAAACAAAACACATAATACATCAAAATCAAAAAGCAAAAATAGACAAAAAATTTAAAAACAAATCCAATATTCCCAAATCATTAACTGTCATTACCTTGTTTCATCGACCTCCTCACACCTCCCTTTTTTGTATTCTAGTTGTTAATTATCTCAGCAAATCCTTTCCATCTTTCATAATATTCTGTCATTAAATTACCTTAATCTATTTTAACCTTATCTTACCATAAAAGGCCCTAAAACTTAAAACTTAAATCTTATTTATACCAAATTCTCTTAACCATGACATATTCTTACATAATTCTTTTTAACATTTCTGCTAAAGCCAAATAATTTCATTCCAACATTTTTCTAATACTCTTTACTTTTACAAGATTTTCCTAAATAAATTGTTTAAAACTTTCTTCCAATCTTCATCCAACGTCTCTTTCTCCTGGTCTCGGGTTTTGTCAGTCCTTTCTATCCCATCCATCTAGTCCATCAACCTGGTAACCTTATATCCGAGGCCCTTGGATCTCTTCCATGTCCCATCCGCAGATCTTCTTCATATTTATACCTGTGCTTTACTTTGTCTTCTGCTCCTTTCACTCGGACAGACTCATCTTGACAATGTTTTTGTCCTTTCTCGACAGATCAGCCCCTTTTCCAAAGTCAACACTGAACTCCATGTGGTATTTAAAAGCATGTTTCAAAGTCCCTCCAAAGTTAAGGGCCCGCACAATTCCGAACGCCTCCCGGCCCAAAGCCAGACTTGGAAGATCAAAACATCCCTGCATAGGGGGGTCTATCCAGCCCCCCATCTCCAAGCCAAACAGAACTCTGTCTCTCCAAATCTGGCTTTTTCCAGGTTCATTCGTCAAGTCCAACAACTCATGTTCCTGCTGGGCCACAGTTCCCTCCATCTCTGCCTCACTAGGTCCAGCAACAACCTCCTCCCTCATCTGATCTGTCAAAGCACACTCCTGAATTAATTCCTGAGTGGGTTCTATATAGGTACCCACTGCCTGTCCAAACTTTCCGATCCCAACAGTCATCAAATCCATCTTCTCATGTAACTGTTCCAATAAAGCACTTGTCTTACAGAAGGCCAACACCAGAGCCTCCGAGTACATTCTTGTTGAAGATCAAAGTCTGGTCCCACGATCTTAATCTATTGCAGCTGCAAAGCTCCCCAGTTCGGATTTAATAACAGTTTCACAAGCTCCCTCTAGGGGAAAAAGCTTCTATTTGTATCCATCTCTCTCTCTTTTTTTTAATAAAGCAAATCTAACAACAAAGTTTCCTTTTTCAGATATTTTGTCAATATTTTGTTCCTTTTAGATGCGAAGGGGAACAATGGAATCAATATGTTTCTCTTCTTTTAACTATCTGTCAAAAACGTTTGTCTATAGTCAATGAACTTCCCGAAGACGTCTGTCCTGACACCCCGCTCCCAGGTTCAGGACGGTGGAGAATTGCTTTTCTTTACTTGTCTTCTGCAAGTTTAATCAGTCCAGAAAAAGTTCCCCCCTCTTCTCCTGCTTCCAAGTGGGGTTCAGTAATTTTAAATGATGAAAATTGATCCTTTACAGACGATTTTCTAAGCTCTAGCTTGCCGTGTCTTTGCTTCAATCTATTTACAAAAAGTGGAAGGCAGACTTCCTGTTTAGACCTTCCCGCTTCAGTGCCAAATTAAAAGAAATTTCTTATTCCAATTTTCCGTTCTACTCACGGACAGTTATTTAAGCTCCAATTGTCCACAGGAAAAAGTCAGCGCTCTCCAGCAACAGCAATGCGGCTTCACTCCGTGAAAGAAGCAGTCGATTCAAGGCACCGCGCCACTCACCCCACGTCGCTCCGGAACCCCGAAATCGGGTTTCCCCGCGAGTAGGGGGGGCGCAAAGGTGCCGGCCGAATCCCACGTCCACAGGCTTCTCCCGCCTGTGGTTTTTGATGGGTCTCTGCCTCGCCGTGGCGGTTCAGACCCTGTTTTCCACGGAGCGGATTCCTCCCGATCGGAGGAAATCCGCCATTGCCAGAGGCGCCAACCCAGAAGTCCTATTCCAAATCCCATTCAGCAGCCACTGGGAGGGGCTAATGCAGAGGTGGAGCTAACTGCTTCGGCACCCGGAGTGGCACACATGCTGTGCACTTGGGGGCAGGGCTAACTGCCCATGGGGGTGGGGTGAGCATCCCGGGGGGGCAGCGTGGCGATGTCACCCCCCCCCAGGGATGACACCCAAGGTGGACCACACCCACCACACTCCCCCTTACTCTGCCAGTGGGCTAATGTCAGCTGAGGTAGCTTTAACCTAGCAGAGGGAAAATAAGCAGTTAAAACCGTGAGTCAGCTAAAGGACCCTTTCAATAATGAGAGTAGCCCAACAGGTTATGTGCCTTCCTGCTGGTAGTGTACTTTCAGTTTTCTTACTGTTTTATAACTGCCCAAATTTAGCACCAGCTCTGCAGCAGGTGTTTCCTTTCAGCATCTACCTGGGTTGTACTGTTCAGTCACTTAATTATTTTGCTTAATGTACACATTTTTGCAAAGCAATGTCCCCTTAACATTTGAATGCATTTCTATAAGTTGTTTTCATTAACATACACATTTTCATGCACACTTTACTCTGCTAGGTGCCTTTCTTATACTCCTTACTTGACTGGAAAACTTCATTGCAAAATTCAGAGAATTCAGAGACTTTCAAAGGATGGCTGTGTTTCTGTTCATGCATTATTCTGGAAAGTGCAGATTTGGTAGATTCACCTTTAAACACAAACCGAATCAAATTTCTCCCTAATTCCTTGTTTACAGCAGCTTTACTTCTTTGGGGAAAGATACACAACGCCTTTCATTGTGCAAGCTAGGTTTTCTGTTCACTCCTTGCTCTCTCTCTCTCTCTCTTCCTCCCTCCTTCCAACAAAAAGAAACTGAACTTTTGCAGCTTCTTTTTTTGGTACAAAATCTTCACATAAAATCTGTAAAGAGCAAGGCATACAGGAAATCACACCACTTTATTGTCCACACTAATGCATCTTCTTCCATTGTCAGAATAATGATGGCAAGAGAAAGATTTGGAGAAGTAATTGACTCACTTGTTTTCCCCTCTCCTTTCTATATCTAAGATATCAACGGAAAGTGCTCACTCTCAAAGAGTGCTAGAGAAAAGATTGACTTGTAAAAGCAACACAAAAGGCACCGGTTATGTTTGAAGGTGCCTTCGATAGCAGATTCACAAGTGAGTCATGTTTTGTCTTTTTGTGCTTCTCTAGGTAATATGGGGTGCTTTCAGACAGGGGGTAGCAGAGCATGAAATATCACAAATGGAGCATTGGCATTTTTTTAACTTATTGGATTTCCGCTGGAAATCCAGACTGAATGGTGGTGGGCGCAAGGGGGAATACAGCCTAGCATTTGGCTAACAGTGACCTTGTATGGATGTGGCAAAAAAACAAACTTGCATGGATGAGGAGCACCAGTCCCACAGTAAGTTCCTATCTGGAAGCAGCCATGGAAATGCTGAAAAATGAACACCAGATATGTATGCGGACTTCATACAGCTTGGCACAGGGGAATTGCAAATTCAGCTTGCACAAATACGGTTGCCTTTTGCAACAAACCCACTTTCCCAAAATACTTGACTTTTTACCATAAATAAAGTGTTGTAGTCACAAACCAGATACAGAGGGTGGATATTGTTGTTGCAAGTCTGTTAAAACTTAAAATGGCAGATACAGCTCTGATACGCATTTGAATTCCTTAGACAAGCTTCATTGTCTGTTGGAATCTTCAGACAACAGGAATAGAGTCAGATCAATTCTATGGGTCCCATTGGCTACATCAACCACTTTCAGTGCTTTCACTGGCATTGCACCATTGCAGTCCAATGCATGCCCTGCAGCAAATTCATGTAAAATCTGGCCCATTAAGGCTCCCAAACTTGACATGTGCTGGAGCGTTCAAGAGACTCCATAATCTTATGATACTATTCTATTTTTACATGGCTGGGTTCTATGCATTTCTTTCAAATGGTTGCATGGCTGTGTCTTCTATAAAAATCCCACCACCTCCTGAGAACAAACCTCTCCCTTAGTGCAGTCATAAATACATCTCAGTACATTTGTGCTGCAGTTCCTTGTTACAGCTTGGCCTTTTTCTTATGCTAATGCAGGCCTACCATTACTTCAAAATGAGTAATGCTAATTTGGCACATTGTGTCCTCCCCTGGAAGTTAAAAAACCCCCACAAAAATAATAGAAACTAATGTTATGCTGACCTCAGCAGCTGAATACATTCATGCTAGCTCTTATACAGAGTTGTCCAAATAGCATTGGTTTCCCCTGCCCCAGCAAAAGGCATTTAAATACAGCATGAGCAGGTTTGCATTTTGGATATATGCCAGGAACAGGGGAGGTGGAATGAATCCAAAATGCTAACGCAGATCACAAGCAGCAGGATCCTATGGTGATGTATCAGCTCCTTTGGCAACCTGTGACAAGCAAGGAGGTCAGAGCAGTGTGACTCTTACTGCCTCAAAGCTCTCTCTCTCGCTTTATCATGTCTCCAGATTGCCAGGAAGAGTGGTAACTGACAAGAAAGGAAGAAACACAAATAGCTTGGTTACCAAGCTCCTTGACTGCTAGAATCCTAGAGTTGGGAAGGACTGTGAGGACCATCTACTCCAACCCCCTGCAATGCAGGAATATGCAGCTGTCCCTTCTGGGGACCAAACCTGCAGCCTTGGTGTTATCAGCACCACGCTCTAACCAACTGAGCTATCCAGACAAGAAAGGCTTCCCCAGCCAGCTTTCCTAGCCTCATTTATTAATGTATGTGTTAACTGTTCAAATAAGGGACACGGGTGGCACTGTGGGTTAAACCACAGAGCCTAGGACTTGCCAATCAGAGGGTCGGCGGTTTGAATCCCTGTGATGGGGGGAGCTCCCATTGCTCGGTCCCTGCTCCTGCCAACCTAGCAGTACGAAAGCATGTCAAAGTGCAAGTAGATAAATAGGTACCGCTCTGGCGGGAAGGTAAACGGCATTTCCGTGTGCTGCTCTGGTTTCGCCAAAAGCGGCTTAGTCATGCTGGCCACATGACCCGGAAGCTGTCTGCGGACAAACGTCGGCTCCCTCGGCCTATAGAGCGAGATGAGCGCACAACCCCAGAGTTGGTCATGACTGGACCTAATGGTCAGGGGTCCCTTTACCTTTACCTAACTGTTCAAAAAACAAAACACACACCACCTGTACAGGTCACTCCCAGGTCAACCTGGACTAGGGACCTTCTGCATGCACCTGACTGGTCTAGATGGTTTTCATTATTATATATATTTCTTGAAGTTCTAACTGCAGTTCTGTAGGAAATCTTACTTTCATTTATGCATATCCAAGACAGAAACATACTGAATGCATGACACAAAAGGCCAGGTAAATTCTAGTTATTTTGCAGAGTTTATTTAAAAGCCTGCTTTGTTTATGCGGCAACAAAGAGTGGTGATTGAGTCAATAGTCAGGGTTTTTTCTTCTCTTTAAGAAATGGCTTGTGCAATCCAGTGAAAATCAATCAGCTGTCAGAGTATTTATTCTAGAATTCCCAGATATCTATTGTAAAATTAATGCAGGTGCCTTGTTTGCAGAAGGCTTTGTACTGCAGTAGTTGCTGAACACTAGTGCCGCCTTCATCTAACAGAAATATTCTTGCCAACATTGATATTTGCTAATTTTTATGAAATTAGCTGGGTTATTTTTAAAAACATTCTACTAGTATTTCAGCAAGTGGAGTGTGTGTGTGTGCTGTGCCCTGTTATCCAGCGCTGTAATGACTGACTTTCTCTTCAATCCTTCGTGAATCTGCTAACAAAGCTATAAACATGCCAACTTATATATATTTTGCATCGCTAACCTTGACAAGGGCTTCATAACGCTGTGATGATGTATGTAAATATTTTTTAAAGAGATGGCTTCATCTTTTATTCCATTAATTCGCTTATCAAAGGGGAATGAGAAATGTAGGCTTATTTACACCAGCTCATAAAAGGATCCCCGTTCTTTACAGCCCTCCTTAGCAGAAATCTGCCAGATAGATTACAGTTAGCAACAGCCACTCTGAAATGTGTGCAGAATAAAAAAACAAAAACAAGATCAGAATGAGGGAGAGAAAATATGAGAAAGAGGGAAGAGGAGTCATACTATGCGAGGAGAGAGATGTGAGCTGCACTTCTCTCTTTGTACTTCTGGTATTATATGTGAAAGGGCACCAATGAAATATTTCTCTAGCAGGAACTACTGACCACTGCAGTGGTGTATTTGAAGGGGGATGGAATTTCTTATAATTGCTACAAGTATGTGGCATTACCTGATGCAGTCAACTCAAGGCTTCATAGAAATATAAAAAGCTGACACCAACAGGGGGCAGCACCTTAATACTATAACAGCCTCTCTGTCTGTAATGAAGAGTTCAATGTAGCTGCCTAGCACCGCTATGTAGTTAACTGGGTGTACAATACGAGGGCTACTATTGTACATATTAGTACTCTCCCTGCCCCTCCACAGGCACACACCCTATTGTTCAATCAGTGTTTCAAAAAGACTCGTGTTGGAGAGGATAATGCACACGTTTCTCTGCCAACCACACTTGTGAATAACAACACTTTGGGAAGGGATCAGCAGTTCACAGGCTTAGTTTTGAACCACATGTCCATATTACTCATTCTGGAAAAAAACATTTGCCTAGGCTGGTTCAGACCCTTCAACTCCGGTGCTGGAAACTTCCCTTAAACTTGTGGTGCATCTGAAGTTTCATTTAGGGATGGAAATTGATTGTTTCTGGTGAATGTATTTGGAAAGATAATCCCCCTGATTTCAGGAGTTACTTATGAGAAATGCTTAATGGTCTAGCCACCTTGATTGCACTGAGATGTACTGCTGGGATTTCTGGACCACAAACGGTCATAGTAGGGTCAAAATGCATATAGTGCAAGAGATCTGGAATCCCCTCTCCCAATGCCTTTCTTAAGGCACAAAATCACCTGTAGGGCAGTGAAAGAGAAGGTGTTTAACCCTTTACTTCTGCACCATTTCTCAGTTCAAAGTAGGCACTGTCCAAGACTCCAGTGGGGGGAGGGGAGGGGAGACAAGCACAGTGGTACCTCAGGTTAAGTACTTAATTCGTTCCGGAGGTCCGTACTTAACCTGAAACTGTTCTTAACCTGAAGCACCACTTTAGCTAATGGGGCCTCCCGCTGCTGCCGCGCTGCCGGAGCACGATTTCTGTTCTCATCCTGAAGCAAAGTTCTTAACCTGAAGCACTATTTCTGGGTTAGCGGAGTCTGTAACCTGAAGCGTATGTAACCTGAAGCTTATGTAACCTGAGGTATCACTGTACCAGCATTACACATTTTAATTCTCCCCAGCAGGGATAATAGCAGCCTTTAGATTTAGCCTGAGGAAATGGTTTAACCTCAGAAAGGATTGCATACCCCCTTTCTCTAGCACTGCTTCCTCAGTCAGATTAGGAGCCCCCCTCCCAATGTCCTAGCAGTAATATGAATCAAAGGAAACCTGGGAGATTTGGTTTCTGTTCTTCTGGTTCATGTGTAGGGTGGAAAATGAGTAAATCAGGAGTGAAGTACTTTTGAGCAAACAAACAAAAATCTTGACTCATTGCATACCCAAAGTTCCAGCCTGGAGCAGCAATTATATCACAGTTATAAGTATGGATTTTACTGCCAACACGGAACAACAAAACCCTACCGCGGTAGATAAGAACAAAAACATGCTAAATGTTTGTAAGGTCAATGAAAGAAATGGTTTTAATTTTCACATGCTGTAAGGTCCAGTGTCCAATGTTGTTTTATGAAAAATTAGTTTCCAAAAAGGCTCCAAGCTCGGCAAAGTGATCTCTGGTGGGGGAAACAATATTTTAGTGTTTCTTAATGAGCTGAGAGACTATTAGAGGATTGCTAGCATTCCAGGTAGAACAAGAGCAATTAATTTAATGTTGAACGATATACAGATTTCTATAGGGCTACAAGAGCCGCTTCCTCTGGAGTGCTTCTGAGGCACAAAGCCCGACACAGTATTTGTGGCTTAATGAAGGTGATACTATCTGTGGAGAAAAAAACTTGTTGACTCTGTTTTTCCTTATGCAGCTACTTCCCCAGATCCCAAGCCAGCAGCTGAGGTGCTGAAATTTACTAGATCACAATGGGTACTGTGGAACTGTAGTATTTTTTAAAAAAATAACTTTTAAACTTCTTTTTTGCCTGCAATCTTCCACATTTTCCTACTTATTCTGATGATAAATTGCTCACTGGGTGACATGCCACAATAATTTTAACCTTTTGTTTACATGAGGTCTATGATGTCTATTCTAGAGTATCAGTGAGCAGACATGTCTGTGTCTCCAGTTTCCAAGATCAGCCAAAACCCACTCTCACACAGTCCCTTGGCCTAATGTTTTCCAGCCTAGTATGAAATAGCATCCATCCAAGTGTGGTGGGAAAGGCCCACCCATTTGTCTCCATGGCTGCCTTTTTGGACTTAACTGGCCAACCAAAGCTATTATTACGTCAACGAAAAGCATAATTGGACTGGTTTCCTCTTACAGATTCTAGCCTCACATATACAGGATCACAGCTCTGGAACAAACCCATGGCCATCATCCAGACTGACCTCCCCGAACCCACAACACTATTTTATAATTTAACTGTAAGCCACTGTAAGAAGAACTCTGCTTTGTTGGATCAGGCCAAAGGTCCAGCTAAACGAGCACTGAAGCAGATGCCTTTGGGAACTCCAAAAGTAGGACCTTTGTGGGGTCAGCAACAGCACTTGGGGCACTCTGGGGCAGACTGCCTCTAACTGTGGAAATAGTATGTAGCTATCATGACTAGTAGCCAGTTGTGCTTTTATCTTGTATTTTTATCTTGTGAACAGTTCTGAAATCTTTGGATGAAGGGAGGTATATTAATTTAATTAATATTAACAATCATAATTATTTATAACCTTATCCTCCACAAATCTGTCTAAATCCCATATATGTAAAGCCAATCAAATTGGTGACCATAAACTACCTCTTGTGACAATGTACTCCATAGTTCAGCTAATAAACACCTTACGGCCTTATGGTGGCCAAACTGGACTGTGGGGGGCGGGAGAGAAAGAGAAGAGAAAAGAAACAAAGCTATTTTAATCTCAGAATGCATGGCTCCTCAACCTGTTTTGTAATTCTAATTAAGGAAACAAATGACTTGTTAACGTGCCAACAACCTCAACAGGTAGAGGGGCCTGGAGAATCTGCATACTGCTCTCCTACCCTGCAATCCCCCAATTGAGAAGCCTCTCCCATGCATTGATCTGTCTTTGGCCTGGTTTGCGCATCACAGGAAGCCCGAGTATCACCCACCATGACTGTGCAAAAATGCTGACTCATGGAAGGAAGATCGCAACCACTTTGCTCCTCTCTGGGCTTTCTAAGGCAGCACGACACACCAACTAAGACCAGGTTTTTTTTTACTTCGTGCATTATTCAAATCTAGGGCCAGGCTTAAGTTTTCCACACTACTACAGGCAACAGGTGAACAACCACACTTTTCTCTCCTATGTATATAGAAGCATATAACTGGCTGGTCTACAACCTTTCTTCCTCACATGCTAATTTTGATGTGCAGGGTTTTTCTTTTTCTACAGGGCAAAGTTTGTGGTATGTCCTTCCTGCATCCTGAAGTGGTGCAGTCCACTCTTCCAGCTCCTCATTCTACTGCAAGTGTAGACCACATATTGGAGTTCTGCAACTGGCAGAGGCAAGGGGGCTCAGATTCTTTCATTAGGAGAGCAACAAAGCTGCTAAGTGGACCTCTTAAAACTTAGCATTGTGTCCTTGATCAGATGTACGTGAAAGAAGAGAGATCTTCATAGCCCTAGTCTCCACTGACTTCTGTCCTTATTATCAATCAGCTCCACAGCACTTTTGTTGTGAAAAGCAGCACTTCATCATTCATATAGCATTAATTCTTGTGCGGGGGGGACGACCCTCCTTCTATGATTATGGGTTGCTTTTGCAGATTTGGAGCAGTTACAGCCTCTTGTCTGGGCCATGATAGAACCAGTTTCATTTCTAGTGTCCTTGTTAAGGCCTCTGTAATCTACAGAAGAATGACAAGAATGACTTGAGTGAAGCCTCTGAGACAGGAAAATATCTGTTAAGCGGAGAACGTTTATCTACTTTGCCTTTTCTCCCCTACTTGTAGAATTGTGGAAGATCTCACTGCATAGCAAAGCTGACTAGAAAAGACACAGGGGAAAGGAAAGTTCATCTGAATTTATCAGTGACCGGGTTTCACACCTGCCTGATATAATCTTTCCTCAGGGATGCCTTGCCAAGGCTGATCTCACGCATTTCAGCTAGAGCTGCTCAGAATGGTGCGCTAACATTCGTTCTGTGTGTGCTACCAGTACTCCTTCTCTGAAGCAAGTAAACACCGATTATCCTTTTTGAAGTGGTGGTGGGGGTATCTATTATATAAGTTTAATGCAGCATCTCTTTCCCAGAATACATCTTGGTATAGAAGAAAGCATTTTCCTTTAACATATAGAACTGCGCTCTCTCTTTCTCTCTCTCTCTGTAAATCTGCTCAGTGGACTATATTGAAAATGTGATAGGCAGGAAAATAAACTAAAAGCTAGAGGCAGCACTGAGTGGCCATTTAAGCAATATGAAAGATTAAAAGTACCTATGAGAAAAGAAAACTTCAGCATAACTAAAGTAAATGGAGTCAGTGCCAGTTTGCTTCACTGCAGCCTGTCTCTTGAGCTTTGTCTACCACCAGAATTTCCTAGCTAAGGAAACTGGCTATACAGTTCCACCCTACAAATAAAGAGGAGCTGGAGGGGGAAGGGGTGTTGAGAGCTCAGAAAGAAGCACATCTGGAAGACCACAATTTGAGTAAAAGTAGAATGCATAAGTTAAAAGAGTCTCCCACACTTTCATCTGCCGCCCATGCATTCTCCACTTTTTCTCAAATTTGGCAGTCTCAATCTGAATCAGGTTTGAGGGGAGCTTGCCCATCTCTATTTCAAATTGCTCCGGATAATTTATTAATGATTTCAGTAGCACAAGTCCCAAAGCCGATCCTTGCAGGGCACTTATTCCTCCCTCCCTCCAATGTGAAAACTCTTCTTTTATTTCTACTTCAATTTCCTGTTCTTTAACCAGTTACTGATCCATAAAAGGCCTGTCCTCTTCTACCATCATGACTCACGACTCTTTAGTGAGGAACACTGTTGAAAGCTTTTTGGAAGCCGAAGCCTAACAAGTCTACCAGATTAGCCCAGTCTTCTAAAAGCCAAGCTGCTTCTTTCATAGCAAGGCTTGTTCTTCCACCCTTCAATTGTTGGCATCCATCTGCCTTTTGAAACAATGGAGGAATTGACCTTTGGGGGTGAAGTTAAACTGTTGGAAGGTTGCAGTGCCTGCTGTTGCTGCATCTGAAATAATTTCAGATTTAATCATGTTTCCACTAGTTTAATGGAACAGATGCTAGATAGTCTGTTATTTCCTTTATTCCTCCCTCATCTCTTTCTTAATTATCTTATACTGAGTACCTACCGGTTCTCCAGTAGAGAGTCTGATTTTAGTGACAAGCTTCATATTTTTGTTAGACGATCAACAATATCACACTTACGTTCTTTAGGCACTCTTAGACATCAAATATTGCAGTCTTTTTAAAACATGAAGCTGCTAAGTTCTTGTCACATTGCTCTGTGTCAGTTGTCTTTCTGATTAATTAGCTTAATTATCCACACTAAGTGGCTTTGCTTCCGCAGGATCAGATAGGAACAGTGTACATGATCAGTTACATATGGCCTCTGGAGTGGGATCAGCAACCTTAGCGGACACTGCTCTGAAATGTGTTGATATTTCAGAACTAATCTGTTAGGGTTTTAAAGATGATTAATTAAACCGTACATATAATGCTGTTATTTTGATAACTTCTGTCATTGTTTTAAATCCAATCACTTGAATTGCTGATCTCACAAACAGCTCTACAGGCGTGAAATCCAAGAATTTCTTAAGGTCCAAAGCTTTTCTTTAGGTTTCCAGACTACTTAGGCTGTATCCCTAAACTCACCTAGGGAAAAGGACAACTGAATTTAAACAGGGCTTCTGAGTAGACGTGGTTGGGATTGTGCTGTAATGCACTGCAACAGACACAGTGCCTATATGTGATGGAGCCTGCAATATTATGCTCATTTTGTTGTATGTAAGTTCATTGAACGCAGTGGGTAAGGCTGCAGCAATATCTATGAAGGAAGTTTCTTCCTGTGAATTCTTTCCTACAACAGATTGACTGGTCTTATATAGGCAGTATCACTCATATGTGAGAAGGACCCTTCACATTGAAGTATGCAGAGTCTTTCTGTCACAATTTTTCTGTCTGTCTCATTTACCCCATGACACTTTGGCTGAGGAATTCCAATAGATGATGTGATTCCTGAGATATAGATGAATTTCACATTCCAGTCCTAACAAGACCTAAGCTCAGAAGCTGTCGGTTTGCCCAGTCCTTTAATCTTCCTTTCACATCCTAGAGCTGTCCCAGAACATTTCAGCACAAAGTAAGTTGATCCGAAACCCAGAACATTATGTGTCCCCCCTCTAAACTCAAGCTAGGGGTGGGGAACTTGGCCCACCAGGGATTTTAATTTGGCCCATGAGGCTGTTTTCCTCAACCAGGCACACCTGCTCATATGTGATGTCACGTGTGGGACAGGTAAACTATTCATTGGCAAGGGAAAGTCTTCTTTGGTTCTACCACCCTTCAGCTGCAGAAGCATCTAAATGTTGTGGATTCTTCCAGAAATCATTGTGAACAGAACCCACTTACCTGTCAGGAATTTACCAGCCAATTAGACTCATCACTAGTTTATACTAATCCTAAAGGTAAAGGTACCCCTGACCGTTAGGTCCAGTGGCGGATGACTCTGGGGTTGCACGCTCATTTCGTTCTATAAGCCGAGGGAGCCAGCGTTTGTCCACAGACAGCTTCCGGGTCATGTGGCCAGCATGACTAAGCCACTTCTGGCAAACCAGAGCAGCGCACGGAAACGCCGTTTACCTTCCCACCAGAGCAGTACCTATTTATCTATTTGCACTTTGACGTGCTTTCGAACTGCTAAGTGGGCAGGAGCTGGGACTGAAAAAATGGGAGCTCACCCCGTCACAGGGATTCAAATCACCAGCCTTCTGATCAGCAAGCCCTAGGCTCTGGTTTAGACCACAGTGCCACCCACGTCCCTATACTAAACCTAGACCAGGCAAATATGTCCTGCACTGGCTTTGCTTTTGGCTGTTTTGGAAGCTGTTATGAACACAGAGCATAGGATGTTGCTTCATACTCAAGTCAGATCACTGGTCCGACAAGCTCAGTATTGTCTACACTGACTAGTGACAGATTTTAACAGGGATCTATTCCCAGCCCTACCTGAAGACACCGGGGATTGAACCTGGGACCGTCTGCTTGCAAGGCAGATGCTTTGCCACTGAGCTACAGCTCTTCTCCAGCTATGGCCCTTTCGAACATATTATGTCTCCCCCACAAACTTCCAACAAGGAGTGGGGAGCACTTCCAGGCAGGTGACTTTAGGTTCCACTGGCCTCATCGCAAGACAGTTTTAAAAAATGGATTTAACATACAAAAGCACAGTCTTAAGTGGCTGTGCTACATTCCCGATTCACTCTCGCAGTTAATTATTTACATCTTTTGAGGCTGCTCTGCTATTCCAGGGGCCAGAAGTTGTGGCACAGAGGAGGAGGTGGGAACCATTAGCTGCATGGTGTATGCAGCCTTGTGTTGCAAAGAGACTGGCCAAAACGTTTAATTGATTTTCCCTCTGCATGCTTGGGTTCAGAAAACCTGATAAATGACAAATACAAATGTTTATCACAATGTGCCAGGTATTCACAAAGTAAATTCAGACCCCCCTAAAGAAGGAAAATATATTTCTCACAGCCAAGTAGCCATTCATAAAATGTAACTTTGCTGAAACAAGGAAGACTCTTGTGGCACCTCAAAGCCTAACACAATTATTATAGGATCAGCTTTCATGTATCTGATGAAGTGGGTTCTAATCCACGCAAGTTTATGCCGTAATAAATGTGTCAGCCTTTAAAGTGCCAGAAGACACATTTGTTTTTGTTGCAAGGGACCAACACAGCAGCTTCTCTCGAATTTTGTTTTGCTCATTTCCATGTGAATTTCCAGTCAAAGCCATTTATTAACCAGCTGGTGGCAGTGTTTTCTTTAGGAAAAGTTTTTTTTATATGGAATATTGCCTTCATTCCTCTCATAACAGCTTCTGAACATTTTAAAGTGAAAGGATCTCTCCGTTCTTTTATTCCTCCTCCCTAAAATTTCAGGCAAATTCTTACAAGGAGCAAAAGCTTCTCTCCCTCCCGCCCCCATTTGTAAGACTGCCACTGTTTTGAAGAGTTATATAATAGCGGGAAAGAGAACGGAGAAAAGAGGCTATTTCTTCCAAGCTGGGGTGTCCTTGTTTTCCGTTGTTTGTTCTGACAGGATGCTGCCTGATTGGAAGGATTCTTAGTCTGCCTGTGTAAGCTAGTTTAGATTTGGAAGGGAGACGTTAAAAGCAATATAAAAGCATGACAGATTTAATACGGTTTTCCAGCCACTACTGTGCACTGAGTTTTAAGGGGGGGTTGCTGTTTTGGGGGGTAGGAAGCACTGGAACACTTACTTCTCATTCCCACACATTCACAATGGTTTCCATTACCTACCTAACTCACATAATGAGGATAAAATGAAAGGCAACGGCAGAGAGAGAGAAAGGGGAGGGGAGGGGATGCTTTATTTATGGTATCGAATAAGGAAGAATGACAGTTCTAGGCATTCATCACAAATTATTAAAAGAGCCAATCCAAAATACATTAATAAAACTGTCTCACAATGTAATCCTCACTCATTCCTGAACAACAACACATGAACCTCCTGCTAGGCTGCAGAAGAAAGAACCCTGAAAAACATTTTGATCTCTTTATTGGAGACCATCCTGCACTTGCTACGAAGCAACAAACGCATAGCCATACCATCTGCATCCTCTTCTTCTGGGAATCTTTTGCTTAGATGTAGGATTCTGCTTTGATGCCCATTATTGCTGACTATACTTGCCCTGGCTCATCATCACAGAAATGTCACCACAGCTGAAGAGGACAATGAAGTGCTTGGACTACATTAGCCTAGTCCTGCTTGAAATGCCCAGATGGGTTCCTCTAACAAAAATGTTCTATAGCAGCCTTATCCAACCAGACTACAACTCCCACCATCCCTGACCACTGGGGTTGATAGGTCACAATCCAAAATATCTGGAGAGCACCAGGTTGGGAAACACTGATTTATCGGTTCCCTTCTTTCCCCAGCAAGGACTAATAATTTGTTTTAGGTCTTGGCTTCGCCTCTTTTCTACCAGTGTCAGATACCATGCTGCAAAAGCGCCTGTGAGTTTGGGCACAATTTATGGAACTTACCTGGTAATTGCTTGCTTGCAACACCTTTCTTTCTACCTTCCCTTCTGTCTTGTTGCTGCTTTGATTGTAAGCCTTCAGGAAAGGTCTTTTCTATTCTCTCTCAAGCATGAAGCAAATTAGTAGTACCTTTTGTACAGTCACTGATATTATACAGACATCAGTGCTACTCATACACATTCATCTCCGCTGTTTGAAAATGAACCATATATTGGATAAAAGGAATCTTCAACCCCACCTAAGAGCAGAAAACTCAGGTCCATGTCCTTCAGATGTGGGGTGTGGACAGGGTCAGCCCAAGACATTTTGCTGCCTGAAGCAAAGGGCAAATGGTACCTTTCCATTTCATGCACAGAAACCAATCAGGATGACAGTTAAATGTTACTTCAACACTGATGAAGGAACAGTGGGGAGAGAAACACAGCTGAGTCCTAGCACCTTATCACTGCTCCCTGCCTCACAGCAACTACCTAATGGCAGGGCTGGCCTTTAGCCAGGACACTATTAACAACTATGTCACCTGGTTCACATTCCGCATCTTGTTTGTGCAAAACTACTCCACCTGAGCTACATTGAGGACAAATAGCCTTTTTTGTCCATAGATGTGTGAACTGGTCGTCTCCACTTCAGTGCTATATTAATGACATCTCTCCAAAACCATTTGATTCTTCAGTCCACTGATGAGCAGTACAGAAGCCTGATGAGAAACCGATCTGATTTTCTGTCTTTCTGTGCAGAAGATGCACCACAAGATTTGGTGATAGCCATTAACTTTGATGCCTTCAATGAGAAGAAGAGACACATTTATGCAACATAAATCTGTCAACAGCTATTAGCCACCAGTGCAGTTTCCATGTTTAGGGAACATAAGACCAGGTCAAGTTACTTACCCATGTAGACCAGCACTGCCAGTCCTGACTGGCAGCAGCTGTCTGGTGTCACCAGCAAAAGTTTGTCCCATGCTTTTTTAATTGATAGTTTTAAAACTGTAGAGACCGAGGACTGAACCTGGAACCTTCTACATGCAAAGCATGTGCACTATGACTGTCTTTGGCCCCTCCCTTATGTGGCAGTGTACCAGTCATTGGGGCCAAACACAGTAAATTCTTGCCTTCATGCCCTGCTTGTAAGTTTACTAGAAGGATCTGACTGGTCACCACTGAAAACAATAATAGACCAGATGCCAGGGCCGGCCCACCCATGAGACAAGATGAGGAGACAGCTTCAGGCGACAGGCTCCACAGGGACAGCAGATCCCAATGTCAATCTTTCTTCCTCCCTCGTTCATGACGTAGATCTTCACTCACCCCTTCTTCCATGGTAGGGAGTGAGAGTGCTGTTGTTTGAATTGCTTCAGGTGCCAAAATGACTTGGGCCAGCCCTGCTAGATGGACATTTAGATCTGATCTAAATTGGCAAGGATATTTACATGCTCTTTAAGAAGTCATTCTCAGTATCTGCTTTCTTATTTTATTTATTTTTTGTTACATTTAGATTCCACCTTATTCTCTAGGGAGTTCAAGGAGCTCTACATGGATCTCCCTCTCCCACTTAATTCTCAAAACAACCCAGTGAGGTAGGCTAAGCTAAGAGACAGTGAGTGGCCCGTGGTCAGCCAGTGAGATTCACAAATGAGCAAGGATTTGAACCCTAGTTTCCAAGGTCCTAATCCAACGCTCTAACCACTACACCACACTGGTTCAAGTTACTGATCTCTTCAGAGCATCCTATTTTCCTCATGGTATTCTTGTACTCTGCCCTGTCACTCTCTTTTTAGAGTATGACGGACAACCCTCTTGTTCACCTCTATTCACATGCTTTGTTTTCTCTGCACATGTAAATTGGAAGCTTTGTCTTTCACGGTGGTGCAACTCCCACTACAATTTATTGTTGTCCTCTGTCAGATTATTAGACACCCTGAAGAAAATTATTGCTCGGTACAAAATCAGTGCATTTTCTGGGCATGTTTTGCAACAGTTTCTGAACATGATAATTATGCATTCAGAACCCCCCTATCACTCGCTTCATGGACTCAGCGTGTTCAGTTTCTGCTGCTTGGAAAGATCTGGATACAATCCTGCCAACTTGTTCCTGCTGGACTTTTCTCTGACTCAGCCCAGGGAAAACCTAGTTACTGAGTAGACACCATAATTACGAAGAGATTCTTTCCTTCCCTTCAAGTTCCACTTACTGAAGAATACTTACTTGGAGGTCAGAAACAGGTTAATAATTCTGGCTTGCTGCTGACCTCCTTCTTCCTGTGGAAATGCATCCACTGGATTCAAGAGTATTTCATCCGGCAATGACCTTGAAACAGCAGCACATGCAATTATCATGCCATGAAGCTTGATTACTGTAATTCCCCTTTAGCACTGCCTTTTCGTCTAATGCAGTTTGTTCAAACTGCTGCAGTAGTATCAGCTGCTGCTACCGCCACAAAATTTTGTGTTCAGGCTTAAGCTGACACTATCATCTTGATCCCGCTCAGCAGGATGCCCATATAATAAAACCCCAGGTCTTGTTGTGTGAGGAAGCCATGAATAGTGAGGGGAGGGATATGAGAAAAAAATTGACTGGGCAATGTGGGAATGTCCTGAATGAGCAGAGCCCCACATTATCAGTCTGTTGAATGGCTATTGATGCTGTTTATTCCACTCCATGTTTTATCCTTCTACACTAGTTTCCAAAGCCTCATTTGACTGTGTTGAAATGATTACAATTAGGACCAGCAATAAAATGTCACAGTGTGGATTGCTTCAGCCAAAGTGCCATTTCCAGGAAAAACTTTCCTGCAAATGGAAAACTCTGTTCCATTCGCCCTCCTGAATTCTGCTATTTCTACCTAGTTCTCAGTAGGCTGTTTTAGGGACCCTTGTTTCTTAGTGTCCCCCCTAAATATTTTTTGCACCTCTACAAATCTAGGAGTTCATACCAGCTTTCTTATGCATGGATGCTTAAAAAATCAACGTTTGGAGAACAGATGTAGGTTTTTAGAATGCAGTCTTATTTTTGATTACTGTACTTCCAAACAGAAATGAATAATCCAAGGGCTAAGACAGGTGGGACACACGGTTCGAGTAAATCAATGTAATGTTATTTGAAAGATGTTGTGCGGGTATATATCCTACAAATGTTTCCTAGACCATTTTTTCCTGAAGAACACAAAGGGTTATTTAAAGATTCCGACATAAAATGTGGTGAATTAATGCAGTGTGGATCTTTTGTTCCATTGCAGAATATTAAACTAGACTTGTCTCTAAAGGTGAGCAGCCTGTGTTTAGCTGTGTGATGATTTTTCCAAAAACCTAAACTTAAAAAAGAAAAAGAAAAAAAGAATCTAGGGAGAGAGGGGGGGAAATGAATTCCAAAACAGAAAGCAGAAAGCTGCCCTGAAATATCTGCAGGTAAAAAAAAAAAAAGTGTTCCTGAGTCAGAGACTGTCTCATAGCTATAAAAGACATAAACCATCTATAATCCCATTCCAACATTCAAAGGAGTAATATTCATATATCAAGGTGCTGAGGTGCTTTTAGCATTCTACTTTTTTTTTTTTTAAGGAAGGCATTCATCTTTATGACAAAAATAATTGTGCAATACTAAACCGCAGTGACTTCAGCCTTCCTCAGAAAAAAACGCACAAAAATTTAAAGAACTATGGCCTTATTCCAGAAAATTAAGGAAGTGCAAAAAATTATATATCTTTAGGTCAGCATGTGAGGAACAGAAACCATGCACTACTAACCAGCCTCTCTCATGTCTGAGGCTTTCACACATCCTCTGTATCCCACCCCCACCCCCCGGGTATGAACATCTTCATAAATAGTGGCACAGCCTAAACTACCTCCCTACACTGAGCAGAGGCATTGTACGAAACCATGGTGATCAGCAGCTCAATTGTGTCTAGATTGGCATAACAAAGATTGTCTAGGCGGTGGCTAAGCTGGCATAACTCGCAGTGAGATTCTGGTCTTCAATGCCAGACTCTCATGCTATACAGAGTGATGGGTGGGGGACAATTTGAAACAGATTAACAAACTGAAGTTGAGTCCCAAGGTAGATGCCAATAAACATCTGCAGAGACAGATGGTTCGAAGGAAACAAGTGAAAATACATGCTAAGTACTGAACAGTTGGGCCAGAAACTGCCACACTTGGCCAGGCTGAATAGTACCTTTAAAATATTCTCACTGGTGTCTTTGGGACAGATTAATAGCGTTGCAGCAAACGCAGAGGAACTATAATTCTGCAGTCCAAGAGGTGTGGTTTATTTGAACATCTCTCTACATACTAAAGTTCATTCACTTCCTAGGTCAGTATATCAGTGAAATTAATAGTTCCTCCGCAGTATCTTATCATGTCAAGTGAGGCATCTCAGCCCATCATAAAAGTCAACAAATGCAGCAGACTTTCCATATCTTTGAATGCAGAAGCGTGCTCTTTTCTGAAATTGTTCTCGCAACGGAGGCAAGGATGAAAACCAAGGGATATTGTAGGCAATAATGTTCAAGTAAGGCGGGGGTGGGGTGGGGTGGGGGGAAGAACCTTCTGAATTCCTCCTCCCGTATGGAGTTTAATCCCATAAGACCATTGTCCATTGATCGGTACTGTGCGCCGGAAAGCAATACAGTATTTGAAGGCTGCTCTCTGAGGAAAAGAGATAGCAACCTGCACTGTGTTATACACTTGATTTCATTCTGACATCCTAGTGAAGATAAATGTAGTTCATTTCCCAAGTAAAGTATATAAATAACACCTTAATTACTGATCATAGGGAGTGATTTGCAGGGGCTGGAATGCCCAAACATCTCAACTGCTACAATACATTGTAAGGGAAGAGAAGGGAGCAATCTATTCTTAAGTGAAGCTGAGCCATACTCAACCTGCAGTAAGCCTCCGCTTTCCATGCCCCTCTCTGCTTGGCTTTGAATAATGCATTGTACGATGATCTGACAATAGTGCATCACTCAGCATCCTAATGCAATAGCAGCTATTTTGCAGCACTTGTGGTTGGTGTTTGGGCTTTTTAAAAGGAAACTTGAAAGAAAATACAAACACATACTGTATGAGATACATGAGAAAACACACACACAGTAATAAATCATTGAAAGGATGAGTTCGGTTCATGTTTGTATTTAAGGAAGTAGCTGAATCATATATTACAAGGCATAGGCATTCTGGCATCAGAGTGGGTATGAATAAACCATACTATCAAAAGTAAAGATTCTCTAATTATTATTTTTTACACCCACAACCTCCATCTTATACTGTACCAAATAAAGGAAGTCACAAACCACCTTCCCAATTCCTTAAAACTCAGTATCTTTCATGGTGTACACACACACACACACACACACACACACACATCTTTCATTTTTCAGACCACATCTTTTGTTTTCCAGGAACACCTGTATTTATCATCCAATTAACACCAACAAAAACCCTTTCAGTTTAACATGTTATGTTAACAGCTTTCCATGTTCATTCAAGCTCCAAAATGACAGGAAATTACAGTACTTAAAGACCATGCACTTAAAAGACAAGTTGTTTAGGCCATGTGGATATAGTACAGTACCCTATCCTGTGATCAGTTTCAGCTTCACCACTACTTTAGAGCAGGATAGTTGTTAGTGGCAAAAGTGACGGACCAAAGTCCCCGATTTCTCTGTTTGCTGGAAGAGACTTATAGAGTACAAGCAACTGTCTGAAACTATCTTACAACTGCAGAACCTCATTCCATTACAAGTACCCAACTGGCAACCAATACCACCCACTAAGCCACAGCATTTTATTCTAGAATCAATGCAAGCTGAGTACTTGTATTTCTACATAGTCTGCCCCAAAGCTAGATCTATTGCACATTCCTTGCCCCTGAAAAGTGCTTATTGACAAACTGGTTGCGTTTCAAAAACCAAAGCGCATTCCACAGAGTGATTCCACTTTAACCCTCAGTGTGTCCATTGGAAAACAGATGTAGGAGGTTCCAGCAATGCAGGGAGCAATCCATACATGCCCAGTAACATTGTGGGTGAATGTATACCAAGATTACAATCGCCATTTCCTTCCTCATTCCCCTGCAGGGAGGAAAAAGCATGGATCAAGTGACCAGAGCCACCCTTGTGGATGGCAGGATATAGGACTCAATTTAGATTGAAAGCAGCATGTTGAGGGCAAGCATGAATGATTCTGGTCTGCACTTTAGTACAAATGATTTAGTAGGTACACAACTATATAATGGTAGTTTGGGGCCAATAATGGCAGCAGGCAATTCAGCCAACTCACCCTTAGCATGGAATCACAAATTACTGTAGGCTATAAAAGCTAAGCACAATAAATGCTTGTCAAATCTACTGATGCTTTGTTTGGAGGTGGGGAGGGAAATTAATATTGAGTATACAGTAGTTTAGAACTGACTTTCTAACTTTCCTGTTAATTTTACCTCAATTACTTTAATGGGGCGTGGGGGTAGGTGCTGGTCTCCAGTACTAATGCCTGAACTTGTTACTATCCCCTGACTGTTAGCCTCCACCTGTTCCATATCCCTCATAACTACACACTGGGCACCATGCTGCAGCGGGCGCCACAACAATACTGTAGAATGGAGCATGAGAGGCGCGAAGTGCAAATTTTAGTGTCGCTCAGGGCGCTAATGGAATTTGAGAGCCCAAAGCCATCCTCTGACGGTTTTGCACCAAAGCAAAGTTGCTGCTTTACCATAGCTAAACATTTATATGCTTTGCATGCAAAAGCTCTCAGTTTCAGTTTCCAGCACTTCCAGTAAGAGTTGGGAAATTCTTTTAATAAAAAAGCAAAATATGTGAAAGCAAAAAAGAACAGGAAAAAAGAAAGAAAGAAAGAAAGAAAGAAAGAAAGAAAGAAAGAAAGAAAGAAGCAAGGGGGAAAGGCCATGTAGCCAGCAAAGAAAGAAATCAAACACTGTCTTCCCAGTCCCCCCTCTCTTTCTGACTGTTCTTTTGTTTCATTGCATAGTCGACTCTCTGCCAATTCCTGTCTAATTATGTGACTGACTTAACACTCTTATTGACATGCTGTGTCTAGCACAACACAAATGTTGCCATATTTTTGAGCATGAAAATGAACCTAAAACTGTGAAACATAAAGTGGCAGGTCACAGGATACACTTTTTGGGCATCGTTGAACAATAGTTAAAATATGCTTGTGAATGCAGTGCTTTCATCGCCCAAGAAGCTAACAAGATTCATTTTGCCAGGAGAGTGGAATAGCTTGTACAGCAAGCTAAAACGAACAAACAAAGCAAAGGAGGCCAAAAGGAAAAGCCTGTTAAAACACTTCACTTGTCATAACACTGGAGAGCTGCTTATTAAGGCAGATAGAACAGAGGAGGACCTCTCAGTCCAATTGGCTGTAATGGTGACAAGAGGAAATAATACTTTGTGGTCAAAGAGGTATAAAGGACCAGCAATATTGTTAAATCTAAAAATGTTGCACAACACTTTATTGAATGTATAGTCTGCTGTTGGGGATCCTGAGTTTGCTTGACAAGGCTACTGCCATTTTATAAAAGGCACAATTGGCCAATGCCTTTATGAGGAGGACCAATCAACATTTTACAAAATCATGGCATGCTTGCAGGTTCTCCAGAAGTCTTCATTGGGCAAGATATTACACAAAGTTGGGTGAATGAGAAACACACACTTTCTCTTCCTCTGTTTCTTTCTTTACTGTAAAGGTAAAGGGACCCCTGACCATTAGGTCCAGTCGTGGCCGACTCTGGGGTTGCAGCGCTCATCTTGCTTTATTTGCTGAGGGAGCTGGCATACAGCTTCCAGGTCATGTGGCCAGCATGACTAAGCTGCTTCTGGTGAACCAGAGCAGTGCACGGAAACACCGTTTACCTTCCCGCTGGAGAAGCACCTATTTATCTACTTGCACTTTGACGTGCTTTCGAACTGCTAGGTTGGCAGGAGCAGGGACCAAGCAACTGTACAAAGTACAAAAGTATAAAGCATAAAACAAAGGACTGTAGATGTCGTAACCATAGGGTCAGCTTGTAGACTCTATTCCCAGATGGACTTTGCAGGTAGAAGCCTGTACTAGGTGTTAAAGGTTACATACCTTGTGTTGTAAGCAAGACCTGTACCATGTCTTATATAAAACTCACCCATTCCAGTTTAGACAGAAAGTAAAAAAGAAACATGGCAGGTCTGGGTTACAAACCAGGTTTATGCCCCCAAAATACGGCGGCTATTGTTTCTTTACACCAGACATCTGTAACACCTAAAAGACTAAAGACTTATCCATAGTTGCCTTTCCAGGTTCAGTCCACACTTTAAAGCTCCAGGTCTGAGTGCCCCCCCCTTTTTTTTGCTTTGGAGCTTTCCCCACGAAAGCCAACTCTTTAAAACTTAATCTGCAACAAACCTGAATTGGCGTTTGCTCTGACAGAGAGCTAAAGAGCGTGGGTTTGTTTTTTTGCAGGGATAAAGTTCTGAGGCCCCAAAAACACACACAAACACTTGGACATGGAGCTTTTGAGAATGGACCTGTGTCTAGAAAGAGCAGGGCAAAAGGTTTATTTAGTCTGCACTCTCCATTGCAAAACATCCACATTTCTGCTTGCCCTGTGCTTTCTAGGCCACAGGTCTGAGTTGCTTTTTGTTTGCCTCACTTTCCTGGGGAAAACCCACTGTTTACCATTGAATCAATGCTCAGAAAACCCAACTGACATTTGTTCTGATTCAACAATAATCATCAGGTTTCCCTGGAGGAAAGCTGTGGAATAAGCAGAAGTGTGGATGAGCCCCAAGTCTACAAGCTGACTTTCTGACTAATTTCTCCTACTCGTCCACTTGCCTGATGCCTGTTATAGAGTTCTGCAGAACTCAATCCATTTGTGACATTTTGGCCAGTCCTAATAAACATATTGCCTGACTGTCTATTGGAGCCCCCCCCCCCTTTATGGACCAACATTGCCTTTGCTTTCTATGTGCCATTTTGCATGGTCCAGACTGCATTCTGAAGGAGTGTACAGTGTTTGAAGCTTGTCTGTACACGTATGACTGCACCCAATATTAACCATCCTCAAAGCAGACCCACTGGGACCAATGTACTTGTCAAACAAATCCATTGTTTCAGGGGTCTATGCTGACAGAGCAGGACCCCACAGCCAGAGAACAGAGGAGGCCACCGTGGCTAGAGCCACACATTATTACTTCTTTTGCTGCTGTCATCTTTTGTGTCATTTTGTACTGCAGGCTTCAGTCTTCTGGGTTCCACATGCCAGTAGTGGGCAGGGGCAGGGGCAAAAGTAGGTGGAGCAATTGATGTTAATATTATCATTGTACAGTAGGCTAGTTTCTACAAAGCAGGGCTGGTGAGGGTGCTCCATTGGGTTTTCCATCATCTGAACATCTTGTGGCAAGCCAGGGGAAGAACCTTCGCTGCTGTGGCACCCAGCTTTTGGAAACAACGTCACCCTGAAGTACAACAGACACCAATCTTAGTTGTGTTCTAGGTTGGAAGCCTATTTATTCTGCCAAGCACCTGCTGGTTTTTTAATACATAGCTTTAAGTGGTTTATTTTAATTGATATGTTTTCTGCTGTGGATTGTTGTATTTATTATTTTAGTTTATTGTTGTGTTAATGCCTCTTGTAGACTACCCTGGAATTATACAATGAAGGGTGGTGTATAATTTTTAAAAATAAATGTATGTTCCCTACACAGATCTTGATGTTTTGCAGCTGAGATTCCTGCCATACACTGCATTAACAGTGAAGAAGATAGGGCATTAAATCTAGTGAGTGAAAAAGCTAACCTAAGTAAAGATTAGGGCATGTATAGAGAGGAACTCATGTGTGGTGTGTGTGTGTGTGTGTGTGTGTGTGTGTGTGTGTGTTGGCCAGTACCTTTGTCCTCAACCTTTTTTGCACGAACTATTTCTTTTCCAAGGGTGAGCAAGAAAAAAGATTACTTTCGACCTGCAGTCTAAACTAGTACAGCCCACTCTTATCACCTCATTCTGTTGCATGTGTAGACAAGGCTTCATGCACAGATAAGGCATTGATGCCTACAAGTCAGCCCCACTGACTTCTGCAACAGACTTAATTCCCAGATCATATCCATAGGATCAGGTTGCATGTGACGTGGAAACCAATTCTGGGGATTAAATGGGATTTACTTCTAGTAACTGTCCTTAGAACTGAGGTTCTAGCAGTTTATCCATCATCTAATTCCCACATGACACTTCATGTAAACATTTCGCTTTAAAAAGCTCATGCGTCTAAGTCCTGGAATACAAAAGGGGTTAGCAGTGGGGTGGGGTGTGTTGATTTGCTTTGTAATATATGTGCCAGTTTCCTTCCTTTTTTTTTTTTTAAATGATATTTATTAAGGTTTCCAAAAAAAAAGTTACATATATAAGAAAAAGAAAAATAGAAAAAAGAAAGAATACAAAATACAGAAAAAATAAAAGAGACTTTAAAAACAAATCAATCTTTCCATGCCTTACATTTCATTTACTTGTTTCCCTGACCTCCTCACGCCTCCCTTTTTTGTATTCCAGTTCAGTTAATTAATTCAGCAATTCCTTTCCCTCTTTGTTTTTATCTTAATCCTTTAACTTAATATATTATAGCTTTAGGTTCTCACCTGTTAACAATCCATTTTTACATACACCTTTATAACATTGCTGCTAAAACCACTTAACTTCATTCTGACATCATTCTAACATTCATTAATTTTACAGTATTTCTGTAAATAGTCTTTAAATTTCTTCCAATCTTCTTCCACCGACTCTTCTCCCTGGTCTCGGATTCTGCCAGTCATTTCCGCCAATTCCATGTAGTCCATCATCTTCATCTGCCATTCTTCCAGAGTGGGTAGATCTTGTGTCTTCCAATACTTTGCAATAAGTATTCTTGCTGCTGTTGTGGCATACATAAAGAAAGTTCTGTCCTTCTTTGGCACCATTTGGCCGACCATGCCCAGGAGAAAGGCCTCTGGTTTCTTCAGAAATGTATATTTAAATACCCTTTTCATTTCATTATAAATCATCTCCCAGAAAGCCTTAATCCTTGGGCACGTCCACCAAAGGTGAAAGAATGTACCTTCAGTTTCTTTACATTTCCAACATTTATTATCGGGCAAATGATAGATTTTTGCAAGCTTGACTGGTGTCATGTACCACCTGTATATCATTTTCATAATATTCTCTCTTAAGGCATTACATGCCGTAAACTTCATACCTGTGGTCCATAACTGTTCCCAGTCAGCCATCATTATGTTATGTCCAACATCTTGTGCCCATTTAATCATAGCAGATTTCAGCGTTTCATCCTGAGTATTCCATTTCAACAGCAAGTTATACATCTTTGACAAAATCTTGGTTTTGGGTTCTAACAGTTCTGTTTCCAATTTTGATTTTTCCACCTGGAAGCCAATTTTCTTGTCCAAATTATATGCCTCCATTATCTGATAATAATGAAGCCAATCTCGCACTTTATTTTTTAGTTTTTCAAAACTCTGCAATTTCAATCTGTCTCCCTCTTGTTCCAAAATTTCCCAATATTTCGGCCATTTGGCCTCCATATTGAGCTTTTTCTGAGCCTTCGCTTCCATCGGTGACAACCACCTTGGGGTTTTATTTTCAAGTAGGTCCTTGTATCTTATCCAGACATTAAACAATGCTTTCCTGACAATATGATTTTTAAATGCTTTATGTGCTTTGACCTTATCATACCACAAATATGCATGCCATCCAAATACATTATTAAAACCTTCTAAATCCAAAATGTCTGTGTTTTCAAGAAGTAGCCACTCTTTCAGCCAGCAAAAAGCTGCTGATTCATAATAAAGTTTAAGGTCTGGCAGGGCAAATCCACCTCTTTCCTTTGCATCCGTTAGTATTTTAAATTTTATTCTAGGCTTCTTGCCCTGCCAGACAAATCTAGAAATATCTCTCTGCCACTTCTTGAAGCAATCCATTTTATCCAAAATTTGCAATGTTTGAAACAGAAACAACATTCTAGGCAATACATTCATTTTTATCGCAGCAATACGGCCTAGCAATGAAAACTTCAAATTTGACCAGATTTCTAAATCTTTTTTCACTTCAGTCCAGCATTTTTCATAATTGTCTTTAAATAGATTCCCATTTTTAGCTGTCATGTTAATCCCCAGGTATTTCACTTTCTTAACCACTGTTAAACCTGTCTCATTCTGAAACCTCTCTCTCTCAATCGCTGTTAAATTTTTCTCTAAGACCTTTGTTTTTGACTTATTCAGTTTAAATCCTGCAACCTGACCAAATTCTTGAATCAGTTCCAAAACTCTTTTGGTACTAGATTCTGGCTCCTGTAATGTCAGTACTAAGTCATCTGCAAATGCTCTCAATTTGTACTGTTTAGCTCCGACTTGTATACCTTTAACCAATTGGTCCCTTCTAATCATGTTCAGCAGGACCTCCAGGACCGATATAAAAAGCAATGGGGAGATTGGGCAACCTTGTCGTGTCCCTTTTTCTATCTTAAATTCCTCCGTCACCACGTTATTAACAATTAATTTAGCCTTTTGTTCTGAATAAATTGCACTTACACCGTTTCCAAAGCCTTGGCCTACCCCCATCCCCTGTAGATTCTTCTTCATGAAACTCTGTGCCAGTTTCCTTCCATGCAGTGATTTTTATTTGTATTTTATTGTGCTAATAATAACTAATATACCCTTTTCACATCTGTCTTGTTCTTTCCTGCAATCAAAATGACGTTTAGATCTAAAAGTGGCAGGAGGCTCTTTCCTATTATGCTTACAGTGGTTTGTGATACTAAATTACCCATATATATGCAAATAAAAGCAAATTACCATATCGAAACAGAAAGAACCTCCTTTTCAAAATGTGCATGGCAATAATCAAATTGCTGTATGCCATTACAATAACTAAATTTCAATCTTGTAAGTTAAATAATGTGCTTTATATATCTAGTTATCTAACCACCTATTTTGCCTGTAAGCTGCAAACAGTAAAAATGTTCCCTTTCCCCATTTCTCATGTTGTTGTTTCAGAGATTTTATATTCGGGCTTGGTGTTCTCTCACACATGCACACAAAAACCACATAAGTTGCAATTTGAAACACTACTGTGAACAAGAGGCTATTTGGATTGAGGCATTGATGCAGGTTATGACAGGGCAAGGTCATTCAATATTGGGCAACGCTGTAATTTGTATCATTACTTGCAGGGAAATTGTTAGAGGAGTGGCTGACAAGAACCCAGCCTCTAAAGTCTGACCCAGAGGGAACTGCTAAGAGAAGCAGATCAATCGCTTGCAGCAGCAATCTCATGCCCAGAAGAGACCGGTATGATTAATCCCCTCTTGGAGTCTGATTCACCGACCTTGGCTGCATACTAGACTTCTCTGCTCATAACCATCCTGTCATGCTTCGAGTCAAAGTGGTGAAGCAGTAATAAAAAGAAACAAAAAGCTGGACATTTCCCAGTCACATCACTGCATGATTATGGGTTGACTAGAGTTTTTCTAACCCACATTAGGGCCAGTTCTTAAGATACAGGAGAACTGCTGCTCCCATATGGATACATTCCATGCTACTCCAAAACATTAGAACTACAAAACATCTGGGAGTATTCAGCAAAGTAGTGTCCCCTCCCCACTCTGCAACAGAGAAGGACAACACTGGCTTATAAAGCCATCCTGGTCCTTGGCATCTCCCATGTGATCTCACTATTTAAATATTATAGGAATGAATATAGGAAAATAGGAAGGACACTCCTTCTGGGTGGCAAAAATTAATGATTCTGTGTACAGAACCATGGATTGTAATTATTCAATATGTACCTAAATACTAACCTGATCTCAATATAGATAGTTAGGATGATGGCTCATAGCCTTTTCTGAAATAGTGGAATTTGGCCCAACCACAGGTATAAGTGTTAAACCAGCCATCTGAGCAGTTTACTATAAGTAAAGATTGCAATTCAGCTGATAGTGAGGGATGAATGTGAAAAGATTATTACAGGCTGGATGGCACTTGGGAATATAATAAACCATCCAGGCAATTATGATCTCAAGTCTGCTCAAGCTGACATGAAGAAAGAAAGAAAGAAAGAAAGAAAGAAAGAAAGAAAGAAAGGTAACCAAGTGATATTCTAGGCTTCCATTTGAATCACCCCAACAAATTTCTGTGCTTGTCTATTGTTGTGTATGGAAGCCACTCTGAAGACAGACTTATAAATCGATGGTTGCAATTGGTTTCAGGCGTGCCTGGTTTCTAGTGTAATCCAATGGGTAAAAGCTCACAGTCTTCCCTTTCTCTGTGTTGTAAATGTCCCCATTCCTGTCTGGTCCCCAAAACTGCTTTGTGTTTACATCACAATATTGGCCTCAGGGACTCCCATGCAGAGTTGGCAACACTGGGTGCATGCTGAGGCCCATTTGCAATCTGTGCATCCAACTCCTGGCCCTGCTGCTCTTCCTTCTCATTGATGTTTGCTGTTCACTTGCCCTCTCCAAGCAAGCACTGAGAGAAGCGAGGAGAAGGCTCTGCACAGTAATCTCAGCACACCTTGTCCCCTGTCTTGAAGGGTACTGTTAAATGACACCGGAGGGAGAAGCAAAGGTATGTGCAAAGCAGCAGCAGTAAGGAAGAAGAGAATGTGTGCCCACTGAGGGAAGAGGCCTACTGGTAGCATCTTGCTTACCTGCCCCCCAAGTTTGAATTGGCACTGTTCCCCTGCTGACATGGGGATTCTCCATACATAAAAAGGCTCTTAGTAGTGTATGTACTTCTATGCTACCAGTATATTGTACTTCCCAACCACTGGTATCCAAAGATTTGGGAGCAAAAGAACAACATTATGTGCATTTTTTGTTGGTAGTATTGTTTGATGCAGTGTACATAATTCTGGCTAACATAGGTTAGTTGGAGTGCCCACACTCCCCCCCCCCCCCATAGACCACTTGAAATTTGTTGAGGGTCTTGGTGGACCACAATGCCTGATGTAGCTATTTTGATGTGCTGTGCTACATCCTAATGATTTTTTAAATTATATTTTTATGGACACACCTCGGACCACGTGAATGAAGCTCACAGATCTTTGGTGGTCCATGGACCAGTTTGGGAACCCCTGCATTGGAAGGAAGTCTGCATTCTAAAATATACCAAAGATGCTCCTCCCAAGTGGCTTCAGATAAATCAGAAATCTCCAACTCTTGTTGACAATTTGTGCCACAAAAAATGTCCACCCTTCAGCTTGTACATAGTTTTTATTCATATGAAAACAATGATAGATGATGCTGTTTCTTTTTATGCACTTAAGACAACTCAAATTTATTATTCAGATTTTACATCTGCTTTTACAAATGTAATTATTACTGTTGAAAAGCTTAAATGGAAGTTTTGAATTTACCTTATACAATGATTAATATGTTTGCTTTGCTTTCAGAATGCAGCTAATCGAATGCCTTCATAACATCTTTATTCCAGCATGCAGAAATTCTTACATCACTTCTCTGAGGAAATGGCCACAAGGTAAAAGTCACACAAATAATGTAACTCAGCAGATGACCTTTTCTTGTTGACAAAATCTACAATGTTTTGAGACTGCACAGCTAACCAGGTCTATTTTTGTACAGCAGAGGAATAAATGCATAGACATAAAGAGGAAACTAGACTAGTTTCTGTTATAGCACACCCATTAGTTGATAGTTGGCTCATCTGAATATATGATTCTGTACATAGAGGATAATCTATATAATGATTAGGGGAAGGATATGTCATGCACATTAATCTACTTTCACTGGCGTCAATACAGGGACTAAAAACTTAACTTGTCCAAAATATAGTTCAAAACACTTTCTTGTAGAACCTGTATTGAAGAACGCTTGGTTTCCTGACACCCCTGCAGATTGAATTTGGCTTTCTGTTCCATGCAACTTCCATTTATCCAAATACCCAGTGCTTTCTATGAATGAGATTGTACTAAAATGGTTTCATGTAAATGAGCATTGTGTCAGCAAAATTACAAAACAGCACTTCTGTGTACTAGAGATGAGCACATTCAGATTATTAAATTGGTTTCTTCACAACAGGTTCCAAATGGTTAATAACAAAACACAAGGCCCATATTTGTGTTAAGACATCTGTTAACAGGTGGAATGAAACCAAAAACACTTTTTATATCAACGCAAAAATGTATGCTGTTATTTTTTTAAAGAAATGCCTTTGAACAATCACATTTGCTTCACTTGGCTTGTACCATTTCAAATAAACATCTGTTTACATTATGAACATGCTGATACATTTGTGTCTGTTGGTTCCATTTCTCATCTAAAAATGCAGTACAAACAATTTTAAAGCACATTCAGTTTAACTTTATACATTCTGATTTGTAGGTATTTCCTCCAGCACTTGCTTATGACTTGGCTCTTTGATAGGAATTTTTTTTAATTCCTGAGCCAACCCCATTCCGAAAGGACCTCTTAATATAAGACTTCTCCAGAAAAGGCTTTAGCAATGCTAGTTCTTCGGACCCATCCACCTTGGCTAGGCAACTATTGAGCAGGAGGAGACAGTAATCAGAGTTCCCAGACAGCTGGCAATTCAAAGAAAAAGGATTATTGCTCTGAAGATTTTGGTTTGTTTGTCTGTTTTTTTAAAAAAAATAACAGATAAGGAAAAGCCATGTTATGGATTTATATGCTTGTGACAGGGGCACATACGTACGTATACACACAAACTCATTTAGGCTTAAAAAGACATGGATGAATTTGTATTAGCTGTAGATTAAGGGTATAGAATGTCAGGTTTTCATAAGGTCCATGGATATGAAAGCACAGCTTACCTGGAAGAATTGTTAGTATTGTAGACTGTGCTCAGAAGCGAGCCATTTTACTGTATCATTAATGATGTTCTATTGTTCTGGCTTTCTTTTAAGATAGGGCTACTTTTCCTGTTGCTGATTTTTGTGTGCGTGACTAATCATCTAACCGTACATGCTGACAGGAAAAAAAATACCTTTATATAGTCAAACTTCAGAGTGCACGGCTGATGCTTTTTAATGAGGCTTTGAGGTATTATCTTTCCCCAACTTTGTCTTAAGGGCTCAGGGAGACACACAATAACACCCTTTTGACATGTAATCCTTACTAGCACCCTTTGAACTCAGGTAGGCCGACAAATTGCAACTTTTTGTGCCCTGTGAAATTGCTGACCAGGGCTTGGAACCTGGGTCTTCTCCCTTTAAAGGCAGCCATATGCTTTGTCCACCACAGCTTTGAGGGTTAAGATGCTATACGCCTTAGCTGACCAGGCCCTCAGACATGCTTCAGCAATGAATGCGTGGCAGCACTTGTGAATGGCAGCTAAGCTTCCATTCAAAAGTGGCACTGCTGTCCACTGCTGAACTCACCATAGCCAGTGAATGGTGTCATGGTCAGGTGAGGCTCCTAAGTGGCCCTTCCAAGCCATGGGACCAGTGGATAGGGTCTGACCTGGTAGACTGCTGGCCCCAGGCCTGAGTCCTTGCCCTATCACATAGTTCACGCAATCTGGCCCCTCCTCAAAACCAGCATGTGGAAAACGAAAACAGTGGCTCTCATGGCAAGGTAGGACATTGTGGCAATGCAGCTGCCAGTGACAGGTACTCATGGGAGACTCAATGAGCCCCAAAGCAGCACAAGCTGTTTGTGGGGAGGAAATTTAAATACTCTGACCAGCAGACCTTGCCATTTTCTATCCACTATTTAAATTTCCTACGATGTCCCAGAGTAACACTGTGTTGCAGGCAATGTTGGAAATTTAAGTGGATTCTAGGTTCAGTCACCCAGTGCTACCCAAAGGACAGGACTAGTAAAATCATCTAAAGGAGGTAGGCTGGCATCATTAGTGGGCTGAGGCAGTGAGGTCCTGCAGCTGGCCAAGGGTGCTGAGTGCCTAAGCCCGGCCTGATGACTTCATTTTAGCTGAGAAGCATGAGCCGCCTGCACCTCCAGGCTCGGGCTGGACTAGGTAGATCTAGTTTTGGACTCATGGGTTAAAAATTAAGTTGTACCCCCAGTGGGGTCCTGGGATCCCCCAAATCCTGGAGATTTCTAATCATAGAGCTAAAAATCTCAAGGGAGACTGGCCAAACCATCTGTGGGCTTTCCTCGCTTTCCAGAAATACCCAACACTTACAACATGCTTAATGCAAAAGCTCTTGAATTTCCAGAGGTGTAATAATAACCACACAGGGTTTGGAATATTTTATAATATATTTTAAAGGCAAATAGACAATGAATATGGTGTGTGCGTGTGCGTAATGAAACAATGAATGCATTTAATGATTCATATTCTCGCAATGAGATCCATTAAGAATGCTATTAAAAATGGATGACCTCTAATCAATATCCTGGCCAAAAAACAAACAAACCCCAACAACAAACCTCATAATTATTGCACAGAAACAGAAGCTTATTGATATTTAATTGAAATTCAATACAAGGGGCAGACTAATGGGTCCCACTTATACAGGCAATGCATTTTATTAATTAAAAGGTGATTGCATAATTGTAATATGAAACTACTTTTAGTTTACAGCTCTATAAATATAAGCACAGAGCAATCCTAACTCCCACCTGTTGAAGGTGGAGGGTTAGGATGTGCCAGATGTTTTGCACAACCCTTTTTTTTTTTTGCTAGGCTACATGATAGAGCCCCCCTGCTCTCCCTCCTGGCAGAAGTGGCTGTTAACAGACTACCTCTTGCTTCTGCTGTACTGACTAGAGTTGGCACAGCAGAAAAATGGGGGGGGGGGGACTGTGTTCATCATCTGCCCTGGCCAGTTTGAGCAGAAGGACTTTGGATGTAGCAGGGTTCCACCACTGACCACCCCAGTTGGGAGTTAAGTTTGGTAGCTAAGTCTCTTTGAATTCATTGAGTCTTATTTTTGAATGTATAGGATTGCACTGTTACATCCATTTTGATTCTCAGGTTGTCTATAAATCCAGAAATGGCCCTGGTCATTCCATATAAGGTGTGTGTGTGATGGAGAACACCCATATTGAAAGATGCTATCTGTCCCAAGTTGGATCCAATTTATCCTTGCAATTAATGTTTTAGTGCTGGCTCTGTAAAAACCACCATCGATGCAGAGACGGATTATATCATTTAGAAGCATTTTTGCTCATTTCATTTCCTCAAAAGCTTGTCTTCATTTGCTTTAACGATAAAGCTAAATTTTCTAATTACATGCTCTAGACTCAAGCTCTGCGATACCCACCTATATACAGTGTTCACAGTTCACTGGGCACTGAAATGAACACTCCCAAGTTAGGTGGAGTTACGAATCTGGACCATTTGTCCATCCTGCCCAGTGTTTGCTGCTTTACTGACTGGCGATGACACTGCACAGTTTCAAGGCCAAACTAGTTGCAAGATTAAATGTGTATTTGCATTGGTGGCAATGGGGCATTTCCTCCTTATGCAAATAGCAACTTCAGAGGATGAAGTTTCCTCAGGATTGGAGCTGGGGAGGAAATGGTTACATTCCTTCCCCATACCTGCTGAGATGCTGCTAATGATCAGATCCCTGCTCCATGGGTGCTATTTGCATATATATAGCCATTTTAAATGCACATTTAACATCATGTCTTCCTGGAGATGCTAGGACTTGAACCTGGGATCTTTTGCAAGCAAAGTGTGTGCTGGACCACTAAGGTATGGTGGGTCTTCCTTCCTCCTAAGCCATCTTTCAGAGGCATGCCACAACTTGGGAGGAGAAGGTACTGGAAGCAGCACTGTAACACTATGGTAAAGTCTAGCGGAGGAAGCTTCAGTCAGATTACATATGACCCAGTGTAAAAGGAGTGGCCAAATTCCCACAGGTGGTGGTTTCCTGACAATATTACACATAGCTAGAAGAAGAAAAGTGGAGAACGAAGAATTCTACAAGATATTTTTACAGCTGTGGGATATACAGAAACACGGGACTTAATTACTGTAATAAAACTACAGTCTAATTGAGTATTACAAAGCATCGATGATCATCCTGGACAATATATCTGCTTTTTCAGTGGTAATTTCTTTTGATTCACAGAAAATTAATTTATCTCACTTGTCATTTGGCTTTGGTCCAAAGAAACTTAGGAGCAGCAGGATCTTTCAGCGCACGGTGTGTTTGGAGATAAACCGCATCTTGTATGTGAGGATTGGGCACAAGGGGACCCTCTGGTGCTAATGAATGCAGTTGCTCATGGTCTTACTCTACAGCTGGCTGTGATGCTGTTCCCTCCTGCCCGGTAGGTATTGCAAATCCACACAATCTGTTTCATTCCATGTATTCTTATGGATCTTGAGGATGCTAGTGACTACAACAAAAGGAAGCCCTTTTGGTTGTGCCACATGCTGCAGATGTTCCTCATGACTCCTGTGGTGATGCCTACCTTGTGGGTCTCCTGGAAACCCTTTGGGGAAGAGAGCACTGTCAGATTATGGGAAGGGAAATGAGTCGCTACCTGGGGTAGCCAAGCATGATTCAGAGGGGAAAGTGGGTCTGGTGCTCTCTCCCAGGACAAGGCAATACCTCCTAGAAAGGAAGGAGTCCCATCCACCTAGACGTAGTGCCCACTTGCAGGCTAGACATTCCCACTGGAATAGAGATTCACACCCCACCTTGGCTTAAAAGTTTGTCACTGATCCTGGACCCGTGAATCATAGCTCTTTCTTCTAGATCAGGTTGTTCTGCCTTGTGGGCTGTATTTACTCTTTTCCTGTTGCCAAGTCTGTACCATTCTCGTGCTTTAATAAAAATCTTCCCCTTACATACAAGTCAGAGCATCTGCTGTCATGTTTTGGGATGGGAGCAAGGACAGCATATCCCACCCCACCCCTAAAGGTAAAGGTAAAGGGACCCCTGACCATTAGGTCCAGTTGTGGCCGACTCTGGGGTTGTGGCACTCATCTCGCTTTATTGGCCAAGGGAGCCGGCGTACAGCTTCCGGGTCATATGGCCAGCATGACTAAGCCGCTTCTGGTGAACCAGAGCAGCACACGGAAACGCCATTTACTTTCCCGCTGGAGCGGTACCTATTTATCTACTTGAACTTTGACATGTTTTCGAACTGCTAGGTTGGCAGGAGCAGGGACCGAGCAACAGGAGCTCACCCCGTTGTGGGGATTCGAACCGCCAACCTTCTGATCGGCAAGTCCTGGGCTCTGTGGTTTAACCCACAGCACCACCCGCGTCCCCCACCCCACCCCTAGTCATGCTTTGAAAAATATATGGCAAGTTGCAGTTATGTTGAAATCACTTTTGTACCACTTTAACAGCCATGACTTTCCCCAAAGAATCCTGGAAACTGTAGTTTGTTAAGGATGCTGAGAGTTGATAGGAAAGCCCTCACAGAGCTACAACTGCCAGCTCTGTTAACAAACTACAGTTCCCAGGACTCTTTGCTGGAAGTTGTCATAAGTGTTAAATTAGTGTAGGAAAGGCTTTAGCAGTATGGTGTGGATGTGACCATAGTATGGAAGGAGATGCTGACACGCATCCCCTTCAAAAGCAATGTGACTAGAAGGTATCAACACCTTTACTTGAAATTGGAGCCCTGGCAAAACTACACATGGTGTGGTGCAATGTGTGTGCCTGGATCTACTAATGTCTTCGTCCTTTTCCAAAAGCAGATGCTGATGGGGCAGTTTTGATTGGAGTAAAGACCCAAATTGCTTTGCCAGCCTAATTCCCCAATACAACTCATTTCCCAGAAGCTGCTGTTCACCATAGGTCCAATCCAACTGCATTTATGTTTTCTTCTGTTCAGCTAATAGCAGCTGAGTGGTGATGATTTATACTAGAAAATCAGCACCAGCAAAAAGTCTCTCAGTTGTAGGGAGATGGATACAATGGCTTGTATCCAACCATTCCCTTCATCTGACAGAGCCTTTTGTGAAGGAGTTCTTCTGTCAGTCTAAGACTTTCCTTCCAGGGCAGGGAACCTTTTAATGCAGTCCATTTAGTATGGGAACCCCCATTCAGATCCCTTCACAACCCCAGGAAAGTCTCTGGCTGTTCCTTCAGAGAGTTGTGGAGAATATAAAATATAAATTGCACGACACAGCGTGCAATATTAAATACACCGTTTCCCCAAAGTCATAAATAATCCCAGTGAAGCTTTTGAGAATGAATTCCCAGAATTAAGCAAGTGCTGAAATATCATCTTTAGTTTCCTATAGGAATGTTGTGGTGTTTTAATGAGATATTTTTTTAAAGGCTCAGGTGTGGAGTAACAAAAAATAATAATAAATGTTTTTATTATTACAAATAATGGAGCAGCTGCCCACGTGTATGGAAGTGATTTCCCCACCCTCCAACAATATTTTGTCTAACACTGAGATTGTACTGTTAGTTTTGAATGTACAAACAACACATTTAAAACATATTCAAAGCACACACACCCCCGCCAAGAATCCTTAGATGCTGGGGGGGGGGGAGTATGTTAAAGGTGCTGCGCATTGTAGTTCTGTGTGAGGTAAACTACTTCCTAGGAATCATGAGTGGGATGCTTTGCATTATTATTCAAATATCTGCTAAATGAGTTTTGCACCTGTGCATCTTAAGCTTTGAGAAATAATTGGTTTAGCACTCTCTCTTCTTAACCAAGTAGAGTCTTTCCGCTGTTAGATACAGCTTTAACTTTCAGAAAATATTAGTACTGTGCTCATTTGTTAAAATGTGATCCCCCACCCGCACCTTCACCCCACCTAAACATTAAAACCATTCTGTTCTCTTCAAATCTATAACTGGTCTCCATCATAGAATCACTGTTTTAAGTTAATAAAGATATAAGTAGTGCAATCCTATACAGGTCCTACACACACTGATCTGGGGGAAACTCCCATGGAATCCAAGGAGACTTACTACTTAATAAATAAATAAAAGTCAGATTGCACTGCTAGATAGATATATTGGAGAAAAGTGATTGGGCGGGGGGGGGGGAGAAGAAGCCATACTAAATCAAGTTTATAGCATCGAACACATTAATTCTCAGTTTCACGCTTCAATCACTGGAACAGCATCCCTCACATAAAGTGACTAAAGTCTGGATTCATGGAAATCAATAAGTGGAAAGTTGTTACAGCTTTTGTAGATGCACAAAAATGCTTAACAGAACAAGTCCTATGTAATGCCATTTGACAGAATTAAGTTGAGTATGTTTAATAATGTTGGTGCTTAAAGGAGTTTTATATGATATTTTAAAAATTAATTACATAGTATATCTCTAGCTAAGTAAGGTTTATTGCTTACCGTAGAAGGGACAAGAGGGTAACATCTCCATATCTGCATTGCCGAGATCCAGAGAATTAATAGAACATTTAGCCTGAGGAGACTGGATAAAAAACACCCAAAACGGGAAAAACCCCATGTATTAGTTTAACACCCGTTCAGAAGACAAATGGCATTTTATACACGATGCTATAATTTCCCCCAAACATATATCTGATATATTTACCTGATCATTTCTTCTATTCTATTTTATGAAACTTTCAGCTGCAAGTAGAAATCCACAGCTGTATAAGCACTCCCCTTATCTTACTCCTAAACAACCATTTTATACCAAAGGTTCAGGAGCAAAAATGTCACCAAATCACATTTATGTCTGACTAATTGGTCACCGGTTGGCCTTTATTCTTGTTAAATGGGAGTGGGGAGATGCAAGGAGGTAGCTTCATTCCCAGCATGGAGATACCAAGTGACTAAACTGACAACATTGCCATTAAAAGCATGGCATTTTAACGAGGCATTTAAAATCATTCACACCTGGCCTTTGTCTCTGTGGGACAAATTGTCCAATGTCTACACTGTTTTATAAAGGTGTACACTGTATGCTAAATTAGCTCTACCTGTTGTATATAAGGCTTGGGAGGGGGAAAAGGGGGGGAGAGAATCCCCACACCAATTTATTAAGCAAGAATATTTTAAATAATTTTTATTCCAGGTTGTATTTTTAAAATTTGTACATTATATTTGCACAGCACTTTGCCTACTTCCCTAGTGCACAATTTTTAATAGGAATGGGACTAAATCTGGTCAGATCTTAGATAGTCAGCTTAGCAGGTGTGTCATGGACCAATCTGAGGTAATCCTACAGTAATGGCACTCTCACAGATGTGGATGGAAGCATGTAGCTCAAGTGACAGAGCACCCACCTTACATGCAAAAGATTCCAGGTTCATCCCAGGGGCCTCTCCCAGCCTTGCCATGTGTGTGCACACACACACCAACCCTATTTCTTTCTTCACCCTGGCCTGGCCACAGAAGATGCTCACAGGTTGCAGTGTCAAACGAGTCAAGGGAGGGAGAGGAATTTTGCTGCTTGGCTTCATTGGCACAGAATTTGCTGTTACACACATAGTCACCTAGACAGCATCTTAAAAAGTAGAGACATCACCTTGCCAACAAAGGTCCGTATAGTAAAAGCTATGGTTTTCCCCGTAGTGATGTATGGAAGTGAGAGCTGGACCATAAAGAAGGCTGATCGCCGAAGAATTGATGCTTTTGAATTATGGTGCTGGAGGAGACTCTTGAGAGTCCCATGGATTGCAAGAAGATCAAACCTATCCATTCTTAAGGAAATCAGCCCTGAGTGCTCACTGGAAGGACAGATCATGAAGCTGAGGCTCCAATACTTTGGCCACCTCATGAGAAGAGAAGACTCCCTGGAAAAGACCCTGATGTTGGGAAAGATGGAGGGCACAAGGAGAAGGGGACGACAGAGGACGAGATGGTTGGATAGTGTTCTCGAAGCTACCAGCATGAGTTTGACCAAACTGCGGGAGGCAGTGGAAGACAGAAGTGCCTGGCGTGCTCTGGTCCATGGGGTCAGGAAGAGTCGGACACGACTAAACAACTAAACAACAGCAACACATAGTCACATAAAGGACACAGAGCCCTTGGAAAGAAGGGATTGGTTCACCAAAGGTTAAACAATCTGCCATGTTCCTACTATAAAGGTCTGTACTCGCTTCTGCTAATCACGAGCATTCGGCCAGCTCTTGGTTAGAACGAAGCTTCTCCTTCTGTTTCTCAAATTGTCTTTCTCTGTTGTTTCTGTATCTTGCTGGGATTTCCATTATCACAGAGTGAGAATCAGAACTGCAACTTGCCAGTGGTGGCTCATTTTCTAGTTTGCACCTTGTGATGGCCTGAAGCCAAACAAATCGATCGACAAATTCCAGAAAACTAGTAAGCAAGCTTGTCTTTATGCCAACTTGGCACAGTGAAAGCCAATGCAATATTTATACAGAGATACTCAGCAATTCCAACCAAATGTTGGAAGACAAATGTCGCTGTGTGGTGAGATGACCCACATCAGTTTGTTTGTTTTTTAGTAGAGCAAAGGTTATATGTGCTCTGGCTGTGGACAAATTCAGAAGAAAGCCAAACAGACAAGCTCTTGCTCATGACTAGAAACTCTACAGACTTGGCATAGCTTATTATGTGGGTGAGCCAATTGCAGGGAACCCCTCCATGCAAGCAGGAGCTCATGGGGCTTCTTCTCACACAGCTGTATCACTTCACTGATAAATAAAGAAACTTTGTGGGGTAGGACAAAAGTGCAGCCCACCTGTTCACTCTATACTAGAAGTGGGTAACCTCCAGCCTATGGTACCCAGCAGGGATTCTCAGTTGACCATGGGGCCATTTCCCCCAAATTATGCCCACCTGCACCACCCCGACATCACAGGTGTTGCGAGGTCTGGGGCACATGACTAGAAAGGAAAAATCAGGATTGTCCTGGTTATTCCTTAGCAAGTGAGCCTTGCATTTGGTGCCAAATTCAACCCCTGCAGGAATCAGCGGCATTGTGGTGTTCCTAGTAAGCAACCCCAAGTGCAGCCAATCTCTGTTGCAAGCAATGGTTGTACTCAGCACTAATCAGCAGATTGGGACTGATCGTTGTGCCCACACCTGCCCTACTCACTCCTGCCCTGCATATGCCATATTTAAAGGGCTATTTACAAACCAGACTCCAGGTGATCCTTCAATGACTAAGTTGCAGATAGACATTTCAATAAATACTGAAGTTGTTGGAAAGCAAATGTCAAGAACACCATTCTTTAATATCAAAATAAACCTAGTGGGGGTTTTTCCTGTTATGCACTTTGATGTGCTCCTATTTTGGTTTCCTGCCAGCCATGCATTCCTGAAGGAGTACAGCATTCCTGTTGCCCTTTCCCTAGTTTTCTTCCTTTGCAATATTTTGGAATCTGAGCTCACTGGGCATGCTCAGTCCTCATCATGTCTCCTCCCCACCTACATGACTGTGTTTTCCACCAGCAAATATATTTTGTACCTTTGAAAAAGTTAACCCAGTCCTGCTGATAAAGATAGGTAATTGGGGAGTGATTTTGCTATTATTAGTATATATCAGGAGTGGGGAACTTGCGACCAATCAGATGTTGCTGTATTCCAACTCACCTCACCCCTCTCCATTAGCCATGTTGAGTGCAGCTGATGGGACTCAGAGTTTCAGAACTTCTGGACTCTTCACCCCCTAGAGAGCCAGTGCGGTATAGTGGTTAAGAGTGGTAGACTCGTAATCTGGTGAACCAGGTTCGCGTCTCCGCTCCTCCACATGCAGCTGCTGGGTGACCTTGGGCTAGTCACACTTCTTTAAAGTCTCTCAGCCCCACTCACCTCACAGAGAGTTTGTTGAGGGGGAGGAAGGGAAAGGAGAATGTTAGCCACTTTGAGACTTCTTTGGGTAGTGATAAAGCGGGATATCAAATCCAAACTCTTCTTCTTCTTCTAGAATACTGAGCAGCCTTTCTCCCAAACAGGTGCCTTCCAGCCAGCTTGGACTACAACTCCCATCAGCTGCAACTGGATGCTGATACAGAATACAGTGCTGGAGCAATGGAGGATTTCGCAACATGTAGCTAAGGTCACTTTCTATTACCTCTTTCCTTTGCTTTTAAACTGGCTGTTAGATTCAGAGTGCTAGCTAGGTGTTAATTTTGTGACCAGCAATTAAAAACAGATATCTTTAGGAGACAATTAGCTTAAACCACTTCAGTGGAACGTCTTCTAGCTTTTACTAGCTGATGGGTTAAGAATGTCTCCTTGATAATGTTTCAAGCACCATCTGTTTATTTGTCCATGAATAAGGTCTAATAACACAAGTAAAGCTTAAATGGATGCACAGAATGGGTAGGGGGGAAGCGACAACGTGTATTTTAAAAGATGAGAGTAAATTGCTTTAGAGGAAATGTAAGAAATAAAAGAAACATTGACAAAGCCTTTTTTTTTAGTGTGACTATTAGAACTTTAGAAAATACAGGTGTCACAGTAATAGATTGTCCTTGAGACTTCAGTGCTGATAATGTTAAAACAACAACAAAAATCCCCCTCCATCCATAGTTCTAAGGTTTGTACTTGAGTGTCTTGGATCATTACGTTTTAAGAGCTCTACACACAGTTGATAGCCATGGAAGCTTTTTGTTCCCATGTTTTGATATTTTTTCATTGCAGGAATGAAAAGAACCAGGATCTAGAGTGACTTTGCATTGGGAATGCAAAGGAAAAAGCATAAGTCAACAACAGGTTCTGCCCCGTGAGAGAATAACAATAAGAGATGAAACAGTCAGATACAGAAATGGGGGGGGGGGGGCAGGGACAGATAATGTGATGGACTATTTAATAACATAAATATGGATCAGGCCATTGGCCCATCTAGTCCAGTATTCTGTTCTCACAGTGGCCAAACACTACCTATGGGAAACCTGCAAGTGAAACGTAAGTGCAACAACACTTCCCTTCCTCCAACTTTCTTATCTTTAAAAACTTCTAACCACAATAAACAAAACAGAAAAAGGTGGTCTTGCTGATGCATCAAACTTAAGTCAAGGCACGACTCACTTGTGGAAGATCAGCGTGGTAGCAGGTACACACAGAAAGCATTGTTGACTGAAGTGTGCACTGCTCTGAAATCTGACATGGGGAAGGGTGGTGGAGGAAGAGGTGTGCGGGAGGAGCGCACTGCCCCTGGCAGCGCAATCCTGGTGGGGTGCCATCACAGCTGCCCCCTCCCCACCTACGGGCGGTGCACCATGCCCCCAGGATGCATGCCATGCCCCTATGGGCAGCACACCACACCCCCAGGACGCGTGCCAGCCCCGCCCCCGCCTGCTGCCCGCCCCGTGCCGGAGCACGAAGCTCCGCCACTATGCATAAGTGCTTAAAATACATAACGAAGTGGCTGGGAGCCATTACAAAGAAGGCTTAAAATGGCCAATGGTGCTGCAGTTAGTTCAAGGGTGGGGAAACCTTTTGAGACCGAAGGCCACATGGCCATATTTCTTTCTTGACAACCTTCAGGAGGGCCAAACGCCAGTGGTGGGTGGCATCAGAGGCTAAAGTGGGTGGAATAATGAATACCCGTGCACAGTTGGCAAGTTTACACACACACACACACACACACACACACACACACACCTCTTTATCCTCTATCCAGACAAGCGAGAGGCATTATTAGATTCCAAGGACACGTCTCAGCCAGGCAAAAACATTCATAGCACATAGCAGGGTGTGGAATGGGAAAAGTTCTGCGGGCCACACAGGACCCAGGAAGGCCGCATTCAGACCCTGGGACTGAGGACCTCCACCCCGTGTTCATCTATTAAGACAGAATAGGGTGGCAAAGGAAAGTGTGGAGAGAAGAAAAGGAGGAACGCGTCATGTGGTCACCTGCTTGTTCAGACCAGAGTACTGACTCAGTGTTGCAAGCTGGAACCAATTGGATAAGTGTTTGTGCATGACCTATCAAGAACAGTTTCTGAATAGCTGCAGTGCCAGCAGATTTTTGACAGCTGGCCAGCACTGAGCTGTGTCAGGAGGATTGCGCTATCTGTATCATAAATCTACAGGCCCTTGCTCAGGACTTTTGGAGGACATGGATCATGGGATGTAAGGGATTCACAGATGCCCTCGGAAATGGGGAATGGAATCCACTGTGAAGTGCACACAACGAGTCTGTGACACTTTCCTGCTGTTTGATCCCTCAAGTCCTTGCTAGAGCTGAGTTCATGAAGAGGATATCAACCTTAATTTGCATGAAAATGGAGCTCAGTAAACGCAGATACAATTAAAACCAAGGCTAAACTTTATTAAAGAAGGCTCAAACCTATACAACTTTTCACTGTACCAGAACCATCCAGTTAATCCGCTTATCTCTTAGGGCTGAACGTAGTGTACCTGCCGAGGCTTCAAATGACAGGATTTACTCTCTGAACAAGGCTTGATTTGCTGAATATGTAAATAGTCAAATATTCTCCTGACAGTTTGCATGACTGAAGTTACTTGTCAATGCTCGTAAGAAGCATAGTATTAAAAACGCATATATTCAATTGCATATATATATATATATATATATATATATATATATATATATATTTGTCTTGAGATTGTTCAGATGGATAAGACTCTTGCAGTTCAATCCTGTGCATGCTTACTCAGAAGTAAACCTAACAAAATTGGATGGGCTGTACTTCCAGGTTAAAAGCACAGGATTAAAACTGCTGCTGTAATTTAGAACCACTTTACAGTGGTACCTCGGGTTATGAACTTAATTTGTTTTGGAGGTCCGTTCTTAACCCGAAACCGTTCTTAATCTGAGGTGCGCTTTTGCTAATGGGGCCTCCCACTGCCGCCACGCCACCGGCGCACGATTTCTGTTCTCATCCTGGGGCAAAGTTTGCAACCCGAGGTACTACTTCCGGGTTGGCGGAGTTTGTAACCCAAAGTGTTTGTAACCTGAAGCGTTTATAACCCGAGGTACCACTGTACTTAGGTTGTGTGCAAATTAGACATTTAAACTACAGTTCCCACAATTCTCTGGGGGGCACCTTACATGTATGGTGTGTACACAGCCTAAGAGAAAGGAGTCAGCTACATATTTCATGGTGTGAAATTCAAAAAATAAAATATAATCTGGTAATACCCAAGGACAAGAGAAAATTCATTTCTGCCCTGGCACTGCAGCTGTTAGTACAATATCCATTACAATAGTAATAGCCTATTTATTATGAATCATCCCCAGTGAGTACAGTATATTCCCTTTTAGTCAAAAAAAATGGTTTAAAGCAACACCACCAGCAGGATAAGCTTCCTCAACAGCAGAAAAGGCTTGCCTAAACAAATAGGTTTTCAACAGATGTTTGAAGCACCCAATGCGTATAGAGCTTTCCCAAACCTAGTCTAGTAAGGCATTACAGAGGTTGATGCTATAGCTGGAAAGGCCCATTCTTGTGTGGTTTCTAAACAGCAATCCAATGGCTATGGTGCGGCCAGCAGTCCCTCATCTGAGGAACATGAAGATCAGCAGTTCCACTTAGCTGATTGCAGTCTCTGGGAGCTTGTGACCAAGAGCTTGTGACCAGGACTTGTAAACAGGGGCGTGGGATTGGTGGAAGAGACTAAGAACAGTGAGCTTGTGTCTTTTGGATGAAGGCTGGTTGCTTGTCTGAGCTGTTTGGAGGCTTGATTGTGCATTTGTTTGTGGGTGTGACCATGTACTCTGCTAGCACCAGGTTGGGGGAGGATAATCTCAACATGTATCAGTGGTGTTCAGTCTCCCCATGGTGTCTTTTAAAACTAGCCCTTTGGGAGTTTTATCATATCTAAGGTATAAATATATCCTCTTGCACAGGAGGTTGCAAGACAGTGGTGTTGCCTATAGTCAGACATTTCAACAATTTGCAGCAAAATAATAATAATGTTCCATTGTCAACAATTGACAGCAAAGGCAGAACATCTTGCTCCTAAATTATAACCAGGCAAGTAGTACACCCCATGACATGACTGTTTTTACCGAAGTATCTGCTCTGAGAATGACAGAAATATAAATTACTTGTCCAGGTGTGTTTTGTGGCTCCAGCCTTAAGAAGATGCAAAAATACTGTTTAATGTGTCTCAGTCATAGTTCTCTATTTATAAATGTAATTCCTAATATGTAAGTATATTTTTCCTTCCATCTCCTTCCCCATCCCATTATACTTTAAATATTCAGGAAGAGTGTGGGAAGAAGACGTATATGTTCCTTTGCATAATTCTCACAATACGAGTCAAGTTTGCCTTTGCTCTGTCTCTGGGCAGAAACTGCTAATTATGTCCATTGCACCCAATCCATGACTGACATAAACATTAAGTGATGCATCTTCTGCATCTTCTGATCCTTTTTGCAAAAAGAGACAATTTCCTCAGGGACATTGGTGGAAGCAACCAAACCTGTATTCATAACATTTCGCACACAGCAAGAATAACCTATTTTCTTAAAATAAAATAAAAATCTTAACCACAACCAAGCATTTAAACCCCCAAATGCTATCAATATTTTCAGCATTCCAACGGACAAGGAAAGTTTCTACTTGATTTGAACACCACAGAAGCAAAATATGATCTGGGGTTTGGGTGCATTTTTATTGTTTATTTTTGGAATTCCAAAAATGCTGGTACACTTTTATCTGATATAATAAAGTATCATTTTAATATGGAAGACAACACAGGCAGCAAGAGGCACACAACAAATCTGAGAGCCATAGAGAAAAGCGATTAGCATATCTGCTTGGTTCTCCTCCCCCCTCCCCTCCCCGCCCGCGTGTCAATATAAATTAGACTTGGTGAAGCTTCTCATATGGATTACTAAGGGAACTGCCACCTTGGAAGGAGATATCAGCCTCCAGTTGAAGACACCTGTCAATGCTGAAACTTAATTTAGGGTCAGGCAGGAATAGATGTCCCATCGGTCATCTGTGAAATGATGGCAAACAGTTTTGAATGGAACAGCAAAGATGAGTACCCATACAATGACAAGAAAATTCGGCATAGCACAACCATGAAAATCAATATTTCAAGCAGTGGCAGAAAAAACTGCTGTCATACTGGCAGAAGGAAGCAAAATGAGATCCCAGTACAGCTGAATCTACAGACTAGTTAAGCCAAAATGCCAGGGTTGAAGCCAATCCTGTTCCTACTGAAGGCATGGGTGCTAAATCAACTTAAATCCAAGTACTTCAGCTAAACCGGATTGAACTACAACAAAAAAAGCAATAAAAAGCATCTATTAAAACTGTGCTGGAGAAGGCCTAAATAACAACTTGGGTAAATACGTTCAAAGTAAAGCTTATTACGAAAGCAAGCATTGCTACATGCTGGATTACATCCTGTCCCCATCTGTTCCAAGGCAAATGTTGAGTAACTCCTTGGCTCCAAACAGACTTATACTGAAAATGAAAGTCTCAACCCAGTGGGAAATTAGTCTAGCATCAGTAACACTGCCACCTGGAGCAGGGTGGGGTTACCTAGGGGGGTGTTAAGAGGCAAGCAGGTAAAGGGCGGCAATGGAGGTGTAAATGAATATCAGACTTTGAAAAGCACTGGTTCATCAACTTTGTTGAATCAATTAGACTAAATAGTTTTAAGTGGATTTTGAAAAAATGTCCAATTAATTGTTACTGTTTTGAATTTTATTGTGTTATTATCTTCCTTGGTAGCTTGTGCAAACCGCTATTCTGAAGGATGTTTTAAGGAAGGAGGAATGAGGAAGAGTTTATGGAATCAAGGGAGGGGGCATAGTCCAAAAAAGTTTGGGAACCACTGCTCTATTTTATTGCATCCCCCCCACCCCAAACCTTTGAGCCGTGCAAGATTCCAGAGGTTCCAGGCGCTTACCCAGGGTTTTGGAAATAAGGCACAGCGGAGACTATGATGTCTTTATGATATATGGTTTGTTTGCACATATATATCATATATGTTTGATTTTGCTTGAATCCGAGGCTGTGGATATGGGACAAGCAAGGCCCTCTTGGGTGTTAATGCTTTGAACCCCTCCATTGTAGGCTCAGCTTGCATATATGTGTAAATAAACCATATATCATAAAGATACCGCAGTCTCTGCTGTCCCTCATTCCAAAGTAAACACAAACCCTGGGTAAACACCTGAAACCCATGGAATCTCACACTGCTTGGGGTTTGGGGGTGGTGTGCAACAATATGTTTCTCAGGCTATTGCATGGGTAGGCAAACTAAGGCCTGGGGGCCTGATCCAGCCCAATCGCCTTCTAAATCTGGCCCGTGGACAGTCCAAGAATCAGCATGTTTTTACATGAGTAGAATGTGTGCTTTTATTTAAAATGCATCTTTGGGTTATTTGTGCGGCATAGGAATTCGTTCTCCCCCCCAAAAAAAATATAGTCCGGCCCCGCACAAGGTCTGAGGGACAGTGGACTAGCCCCCTGCGGAAAAAGTTTGTTGACCCCCTGGACTATTGGTTTCAGCACAACTACATCCTGCTTTTTCACTCAGAAGAATGGCCTGTGTGGTTGTGGATTTGGCTGCCTGTCTGAGCTGCAAATGTCACTTCTGCCCATTTCCTTAGCTTCAGGCCTCCTGCCCCTGCAAGGGCTCAGATACTGCTGAAACACTTGGTTAATGTGTCCCTTTGTCTCTTCAGAGGCACAATGAAATAGTTTGGCAGATTCTCCAATTTGCGAAGGAGGGTGATAAAGAAATGGAAAAGCTCCCTCGAGTCTTGAGAATGTCAACAGCAGCATCCCTTTCAGTCTGCATGGATCCTTTCAGCCTCTCACTTAGCACAGCAGGCCAACTGCTAGCCAACGCTGCCGCTTAGAGACCCCCTACCCAAGTCAGCGCAAAAGCACCTGGAGCTATTTTTCCCCAAAGAGATGGAAAGGGTGCAGCAAGCATGAAAGGTTCAGAATGCCTCTGAGGAGTTTCAAGTGCCCACTTAATATCAAGGAAAGTTTCCCGGCGAGCAGAGGGAAGGCATTTAAAATATATATTTCTGCTGAAAATGTGGAAATCAAATCCTTCATCGGCCTTGGCACACGGATTTCAAGCGGGAGACGGAACACCAAAAACCGGTGCGTGAGGAAGGAGAGAGTGAAAGCAGGTAACACAAAGCCTACACATTTCCAGTCGTCACTTATCAGATGCTACCCTTTGTTAAATTGATGAGTGACAGCCAGGAGCTTTACTACAGCTAGAAATGTCAGCACCAGATCATTATTTGATGACTATCATTGCTAGCATAAAGGTCCTCGTGTAGAATAAAGCTAATGTTGCTGTCGTACAATTCAGTGCCCAGCCTGACATGCCTTTTGTCTGAATATAAGCCACAGAGCCTCATCCAATGAAAAGGCTCAGCCAAGAATATCATATACCAAGGGATGTTAAGATTTTTCCTTTCTCCTTTACACTTGTCAAAGGTGATGGAATGCTATCTTGTTGTATGATGTGTACATCTTTCAGCAAATAATGACTACGAGAGAGAGCTGCGGCTCAGTGGAATTTCCCAGGTTCAGCAAGTTGGCAGAATTAACCCCTTAAGATGCAAACTGAATGATCCTTGCTGTAGCAGCTGTAGCACTTCTAACACTTCCCCTGCCTAAATTAGACTGCTGAAAATGAAGTGAGTTAACCAGAACTAGGCTTCAGTCTGAAAGGATTGTCAGCTCAGCTCTACTACTGAAAGCTCAGAAATAATAATAATAATAATAATAATAATAATAATAATAATAATAATTTCTACCACACCCATGTGGATGGGTTTCCCCAGCCACTCTGGGCGGCTTTCAACAGAATAAAAATAACAGAAGTGGATTAAAACTTCAAACATTAAAAACTTCCCTAAAAAGGGCTGCTTTCAGATGTCTTCTAAAAGTCAGATAGTTGTTTATTTCCTTGACATCTGATGGCACTGCGTTCCACAGGGCAGGCACCACTACCGAGAAGGTCCTCTGCCTGGTCTGCACTTTATTTGGAGCTTCTCTCTCTCTCTCTTTCTCTCTTTCTTACCTCTGGTAAATATCTCTCTCTCTCTTTATTTCTTTCTTACCTCTGGTAAATTTGACTGGTAAATTTGAGGTCTAAGTAAAAACAAAGTAGATCTGAGAAGCCAACCCCTGAAAGGTCTGCCTACCACTCATGCAGACATTACTGAGCTTAGATGGACCAATGGTCTAATTCTGTGTAAGGCCACTTCCTATGCTCCTTACTCTGCTGTTTTCACATATTAGTGCCACTTATTTAATAAGGGCCCCTTCACCCACTATCTGTTATATAACTTTGTTCTTATTCTTTGTTATCATTTCTATTCTCCTTAATGCTGATGTAAAGCTTGAGAGTATTTAGATGATGCCAAAATGTAACATTTACTACAATGCATGTATATTACATTTTGTGATGTTGCACTGGTGCAGTGATTGAAATGCCACATGCTTGGCACTTCTGCGCTGATGTAAAGGGACCCCTGACCATTAGGTCCAGTCATGGCCGACTCTGGGGTTGCGGCGCTCATCTTGCTTTACCAGCCGAGGGCGCCAGCGTACAGCTTCCGGGTCATGTGGCCAGCATGACTAAGCTGCTTCTGGCGAACCAGAGCAGCACACGGAAACGCCGTTTACCTTCCCGCCAGAGTGGTACATATTTATCTACTTGCACTTTCATGTGCTTTCGAACTGCTATGTAGCACATCTTTAGACCAGGCTGCTAGTCAGAAGAGTGAAACATCATTACACGGCTTCTGTATGCAAGATAATATAATATAAATAGGACAGAGCCAATATAAAATGTCACAGTCATTTCAGAAACAAACATAGATAAGAACTTCATAATCCGCTCAGAAGCATTTTGTCAACAAAGATAAAGGTGTTATTGGACAAATCATTTGTTTGCTCTTAATTATACATCCCATACTCTACATTCATTTTCCTCACAACTCTCTAGGATGAAATCACTTGTAAATCTTATTTTTCATGTTGGAGATACGTGATTAAAGTCTAAAGATGGAAACAAGGATGGAAACAAATGTCCCAGAAAATCTACTCATTCTGCTTCTTGAAGGGTCACAGCAGAACTAAGATGCCTATAAAACTACACCTGAACCTGAAATCGTTATAATGGGGAGCATATTATGGTTGATAGAAGTGCTCTGCTTTTTTTTTTGTTTTCTTGTTTTTTACAGTCAAACATCATTAGTACTACTGGCACACCTCTTCTTTATGTCAAGGGGCGATGGCAACTTTAATACAAAAGAATCTTCCAGTCAGGTGTCTAGATTTGAAAAGAATCGTACCTGCAAGACACAACCATATTTCTCTATTAAACCGAGTGATTACCATATTTTTTGCTCTATAAGACTCACTTTTTCCCTCCTAAAAAGTAAGGGGAAATGTGTGTGCGTCTTATGGAGCGAATGCAGGCTGTGCAGCTATCCCAGAAGCCAGAACAGCAAGAGGGATCACTGCTTTCACTGCGCAGTGATCCCTCTTGCTGTTCTGGCTTCTGGAATTCAGAATATTTTTTTTTCTTGTTTTCCTCCTCCAAAAACTAGGTGCGTCTTATGGTCTGGTGCGTCTTATAGAGCGAAAAATATGGTATAAGTGGTGCTTGGCTGAATACCTACCCACCCACACCCACACCCACCCACAAAATGTGGGGGATTATTCAGTGACTTCGGGGGGGGGGGTGTGAATTTATTTAAAGGGGGGAGCTTATATTTGTGATTCCCAATTTTTGGGAGAGAGTTGCTGCACTCAGGTATTGCTTGTGGGCTTCCCATCGATATCTGGCTGACCACTGCAAGGGTGGCAAATCTGCTGTTTCTAACATTACATATTTTATCGGCTATACTAATTTTAGAAGGCCTTGTACATGCTGGCCCAAGCTATCAGACTAAATTAATTCACATGACACTTGAGAAATGGTGATGTGTGGCTGTTGTCCTGCACAGGGAAGATCTTTACAAAGGGGGGGGGGACTCCACATGTGAAATGGAGTGTGCAGTCAGTCCTACACATTATCACTCAGAACTGAGTTCGGTAGAACTTATTCCCCAATAACAGTTCACATTTTAGCATCATTTTGGAAAGCAGTGTCTGGGCAAGAGCTACATATTTGCTGCTTAGGTCTGACCACATTACTGTGGAGTTACATCTATCTGTCTGTCTATCTATCTATCTATCTATCTATCTATCTATCTATCTATTGGAATATGTACACCACAGTCAGAAAAAGTGGTGCAGTGCTGTTTTCCCTAATTGCTTTGCTCTTTTAAGCCCCATTGCAACAAGCCAAGATTTCCTTTAGGTTTGAGCAGAGCAAAGTCTAAGTGATGGGATCAGGCAAGCTCCGCTACCACCAACAAAAGTAAGACATTCATTTCCATGTTATGCCAGCAAGAAGGTAGCAGCTCCCTAAATATGAAGATGTTTCTGTTGCCTGGGAAACTTCCCCCTTTTGTCTGCAGTATTACAAATGACATATTGTGTATATTTGTCTTCAGTTACAAGATTATCATGTTGCCTATATACTGTATGCCGTAACTGAAGGAGGAACCCTTCCAGAGTGAAATCCACTCAAAAACGTAGTGTAATAATAAGTACATAAAACAAAAAAATAAGTTATTAGATGATCAGGCATGGCAACAGATATGTAAGCCAAAGGACTGGCTAATTTGAAAGGAAATGTTAATTCTTAAGGAGGTTGGATGGCCGTCCATCATGGATGCTTTAGCTGAGATTCCTGCATTTCAGGGGATTGGACTAGATGACCCTTGGGGTCCCTTCCAATTCTACAATTCTGTTATTCTTGGCTGTGAATGAAATGTTCACCAAATAGGATTCATTAGAAGCATCAATTCACCATACTGGGAAATCACCTTCTCCAAAAGCTAAGCCAACAGCAGTGCTCTCTGCTCACCCTCCAAACACCATCTTGATTTACCTTTAAATGTCAAGCAAATTCTGACCTAAGTGACTCCTCAAAGGCTGAATGCTTGTTGTGTACAGTGGTACCTCTGGATGCGAACAGGATCCGTTCCAGAGCCCCATCCGCATCCTGAAGCGAACATAACACGCGACTGCGCGTCTGTGCGTGCGCAGGTTGTGTTTTGCCGCTTCCGCGCATGCGCGTGACGTCATTTTGAGCATTTGTGCATGCGCGAGTGGGGAAACTCCGGGTCGCTGCGGAGCGCAACCTGAAAATGCTTATCCTGAAGTGTATTCATCCCGAGGTATGACTGTACCAGTTTTAATAGCAGTTGGGTTAGTGTGAGGATTCAGAATGGTGTTGTGGAAACTCAATCAAAATACGGTATCAGAGTGAGAGATGTCAGCTGACATTTTGAATCATAGAATCATAGAGCTGGAAGAGACCACAAGGGCCATCGAGTCCAACCCCCTGCCAAGCAGGAAACACTATCAGAGCACTCCTGACATATGGTTGTCAAGCCTCTGCTTAAAGACCTCCAAAGAAGGAGACTCCACCACACTCCTTGGCAGCAAATTCCACTGTCGAACAGCTCTTACTGTCAGGAAGTTCTTCCTAATGTTTAGGTGGAATCTTCTTTCTTGTAGTTTGGATCCATTGCTCCGTGTCCGCTTCTCTGGAGCAGCAGAAAACAACCTTTCTCCCTCCTCTATGTGACATCCTTTTAAATATTTGAACACAAAAAATATTCTTTCTAGTAGCACCTTAAAGACCAACTAAGTTAGTTCTTGGTATTAATACCAAGAACTAACTTAGTTGGTCTTTAAGGTGCTACTAGAAAGAATATTTTTTATTTTGACTATGGCAGACCAACACGGCTACCTATCTATATTTGAACATGGCTATCATATCACCCCTTAACCTCCTCTTCTCCAGGCTAAACATGCCCAGCTCCCTTAGCCGTTTCTCATAAGGCATCGTTTCCAGGCCTTTGACCATTTTGGTTGCCCTCCTCTGGACACGTTCCAGTTTGTCAGTGTCCTTCTTGAACTGTGGTGCCCAGAACTGGACACAGTACTCCAGGTGAGGTCTGACCAGAGCAGAATACAGTGGCACTATTACTTCCCTTGATCTAGATGCTATACTCCTATTGATGCAGCCCAGAATTGCATTGGCTTTTTTAGCTGCCGCGTCACACTGTTGGCTCATGTCAAGTTTGTGCTCAACCAAGACTCCTAGATCCTTTTCACATGTACTGCTCTCAAGCCAGGTGTCACCCATCTTGTATTTGTGCCTCTCATTTTTTTTGCCCAAGTGCAATACTTTACATTTCTCCCTGTTAAAATTCATCTTGTTTGTTTTGGCCCAGTTCTCTAATCTGTCAAGGTCGTTTTGAAGTGTGATCCTGTCCTCTGGGGTGTTAGCCACCCCTCCCAGTTTGGTGTCATCTGCAAATTTGATCAGGATGCCCTTGAGTCCATCATCCAAGTCGTTGATAAAGATGTTGAATAAGACCGGGCCCAAGACAGAACCCTGTGGCACCCCACTAGTCACTCTTCTCCAGGATGAAGAGGAACCATTGATGAGCACCCTTTGGGTTCGGTCAGTCAGCCAGTTACAAATCCACTGAGTGGTAGCATAGTCAAGACCGCATTTTACCAGCTTCTTTACAAGAATATCATGGGGCACCTTGTCAAATGCCTTGCTGAAATCAAGGTAGGCTACATCCACTGCGTTCCCTTCATCTACCAGGCTTGTAATTCTGTCAAAAAACGAGATCAGGTTAGTCTGACATGACTTATTTTTCAGAAATCCATGCTGACTATTGGTGATCACAGCATTCCTTTCTAGGTGCTCACAGACTGTTTGCTTAATGATCTGCTCCAGAATCTTCCCTGGTACTGATGTCAGACTGACTGGGCGGTAATTATTTGGGTCCTCTCTTTTCCCCTTTTTGAAAATAGGGACAACATTTGCCCTCCTCCAGTCTGCCGGGACTTCGCCTGTTCTCCAGGAATTCTCAAAGATGACTGCCAGTGGTTCTGAGATCAAATCTGCCAGTTCTTTTAATACTCTTGGATGCAGTTCATCTGGCCCTGGAGACTTGAATACATCTAAACTAGCCAAGTATTCTTGTACTATCTCCTTAGTTATTCTGGGCTGTGTTTCCTCTGCTGAATCATTTGCTCCAAATTCCAATTTGGACATTCCAGTTTCAGAGGAACAAATATAGCAGCTGTCATTGTCCAAGGAGCAGCTGATACTTCTTTCTCCAAATAAAGGATGCAAAATGTTGCACTCACTGCTCATAAAAATAGGCTGATATGTATTCTCCTGTGCATTGGAAGTTAAGGGTTGCATCTCTAGAAACTACCTTTCTGCAAAATACCAGGTACATTGATGATGTGGTTGATTGTGTACCTCCACCCTTTGAAAACCCCTCTCATTATATATCAGACAAGTACCATCTCTATGGTCTTTTATGTGCTAGTTTTCACGTGCACCAAGACTTCTAAGTAGAGGCTGTTATCCCAGTTGGTATCTGCATTGGATTTGAAGTGGATTACACACACACACACACACACACACACACACACTCTTACTATAGGTTGTTCCTTTTAAAATTGTTTTATATGTAATGTTTAGCTCTTTTTTATATCTGCAATTATTTTAACTGTTTTTATTCTCTTGTAAATTGTTTTGAGATGCCTCATAGGAAGCAATTCATAAATGAAGTAAGTAATAAAAATAGACAATAAAGAACATGGCACTTTTGAGCTGCTACATATTATACCCAAGACCAACATTAAATGGAGGAACCATTCCTTAAAGCCTAAATCTCCAGAATGGTTCCTACTTGGGGTTTCTTAAGGGAATGGAGGAAGAAAGGCTCTTCCATTGACTACTTAATACAATAGCTGTGGGCAGGGTACTGTGGTATACTATCTCCTTGAGCATTTGAAATTTTTGAGGATGGCTTCCTCCTCTGATTGGCCCCAAATGGCATAATTCTGGGATGGATCAAGCAGAAAGTGGCAGTAATGGTTCCCTCTCATAACTCTCTTCCTAGTCATGAGGGATGATATCATTTAGCATTGCCACACTTCCTGGCATAATGCGCATAAACACACTGGAATGGAGTAAGGGAGGATTTTGATTTGAGTTATTTTAGGGTAGCCTGCTTCACCCTTTTGGAACCATGCCACAGGATGGGTCAAGCATTGTTATTAAAGGAAAATAAACAGAGAGGCTCTGTGAAATCACTTTTCACCCTGCCTGCTTTTGACTCTGCACAACCACCCCGACAGCTTCTGCATACTGATAAATGTGTTTTGCAGGGTGACCAGCGAGCTGGTATTTTCTGAGCTACAATGAGTGCCTTCTGAAAGAGTCTGGACATTGTTAATGCAGACATGGAACAGCTTAGCTCCAGACACACATATTTTGATGACAAGGAATGAAAGGAAATGCAATAAAAGGTAGATAGAATTTTATTCAGCAACTGACACCAGTTTCTGCCTTTGGCATTCACTGGTAGCTTTAGCTGGCTGCAGTGGGAATTGCATACGCTCATCCTGCGAACAAAAATCAGCTGTGTGTCTTATGCCCTACATATAATGAGCATACAGTAGGGAATTTTCAAAGCACTGGGAAAGGCTATGGAAGCAGAAGCAGCTTGTAGAAAAAATATATACATAGCAAGTAAGGAAGAGAGATCATCTTGCTTCCACCAAAAGCACAACACAAGATTTCAAAATGTTTCCAGAGTGTATCATTGGGCTCCTTACAATTCAGATATATGTCTCCATTTTCTCTCAAGCATAGAATTTAGGAATAGAGAGAAAGAATAAAACCTAATATATCACACCTTATGGCTTTGTATCAGCCTCATGGCCCACCCTGGAATACTGCATTGGTGCAGAGGCGTGCAATTGGATGAGGAGGAGGCATGCAATGACATTATAGAAAACTAAAATAGTGGGGAAAGGGTTTGACAGGTGGCAGGGTGGCAGAATTGACCCACCTGGCACGTCAGCCGCTCTGCAGCTGGTGAAATTGGTGCATTCCAGCATACCTGCTGTACTGTACTAAGATGCCTTAAGAGGGATGCAGCGAACAGGCAGTTTTGGCTTGCATACCACAAGCAGGAGGCCACATTAAATGCCATGAAAGACTGTCACATTGGATGTATTTCCTTGGCTTCACATGCTCACCTTCAATATGAGGCAGTCAATAGCATTACAACCCTGGAGCTCTTTCTCCAGTTCAGATTTTAATCCAAGCCAGAGAAGAACAACCCCTACCCTCCCACCATCTGCTTTAGGAAGAGGAGTAAGAAGGCGTATTTTTCTCTCCCGCCAACAGTCTTCTGGTGCTTAGGGAGCTTCTATAGCAGGCTCTTAGGCTCCAGTATAGAAAATATGGTTTCTCCAGGGCTACTGATGTTGATAGGAATGTTCTGCAAACTCCCGCCCTGGGGACATTACATTTCCTGGATCATCAGGTGCCCAAGGGGAAAGGGCATGACCATAGCAGAGATTCTCTGACTCCCTCCCTCTTCTGTCCTGCTAGGGCAGAAGCCAGAGAAGCAAGTGAGAGACTAGGAAGTGAGTTTGGAGGATGACAACTGAGTGACCAAAAACAGATATGGAGGCTTTTAGTTGAGTTGAGAAAGGGATCAAAGATATGCATACTCCCAGTTATGTCAGCTGGTGTTTCCAATAGCTGCAGGTCTCCCCCAGGTATTTACCCCCAGCAACTGGTATTCAGAGATAAGCTGGGTGTCATTAAACTAACTTTTTGTGCTGGCTCATGGGGAGTCCACCGTGCATGCCCATGCCATCTCCAAATCTTCTAAGGTGGGTTGGCAGGAAACCCAGAACAGATTCAGGAGGAATTTGTAGAGAAGGGAGGGGAGGAAGAACATTCTGTCATTCACCTTAGCGCTATGTTGAATATAATGCACTATCTCTGTGCATGGAGATTCCAAGTATCCTATATAGGTAAAAGATAAAGGACCTCTGGATGGTTAAGTCCAGTCAAAGGTGACTATGGAGTTGCGACGCTCATTTTGCTTTTAGGCCAAGGGAGCTGGTGTTTGTCCCCAAACAGTTTCCTGGGTCATGTGGCCAGCATGACTAAACCGCTACTGGCACATGGAGGAGCGTGACGAGTGCCAGAGCGCACGGATCACCATTTACCTTCCCACCGCAGCAGTACCTATTTATCTACTTGTACTGGCATGCTTTCGAACTGCTAGGTTGGCAGGAGCTGGGGCAGAGCAATGGGAGCTCACCCTGTTGTGGGGATTCGAACTGCTGACCACAGCACCACTTGCGTCCCTTTACCTTTTACCTTTTCCTTTATAGCAGTGGTGGGCAGCCCTTTTCAGCCAGAGGGACACATTTTCTTCCACAAAGCTTTTAAGCGGTGGGGTTGGGGTGGCAATAGCTGTGGCTATTGAGGCCAGAGGTAAAACTAGGTACCGTAAATCAACAAATGTAAATTTCCCCATTGTACAGTGGGGAACACACACACATCCATCCTCCATCCAGGGAAGCAAGAGGCATTTGTGCCCCCCACCCTGTGCTTAGGGTTTCCCCTGCCTGATTTATAGCAACATTGATTCCTAGGGCCAAAATGCAGACTTCTGCTTGGCACTCTGCATTCTGTAAGCTTGTCTCTGTAACAGTTACCATGTTGGAACACATTGAATTTCACATCTTACATAAGATTCCCAACCTAGCTACATATGCTTAGCCCAGCAGCTTGTCTGCTGCTACCAATGTTCTTTGCATCTGGAACCTCCACCTGCCACAACCAGTTATAATTACAAATGTAGGGGTGGGGGAGAGAGAGAGAGAGAGAGAGAGATGATAGGAATAAGACTATAAAATTGGGACTTCCTATGCAATAACTCTGCCATTAATTTGAAGGGTTTCTCTGCTAGCACAGGTCACTTAAGAATCTATTAGGCTTAGCACAGAAAACTTCACACCCTGTAGGCAGCTTAACTGCAGGATAAAAGAGTGCATATTCCTTCGGAGTTGATTGGCAGGAGTCATGAGTGCTCCTCTAGCCTGTATCTCTCTCTCTCCCTCCTCACTTCCTATTGCAAAGCCGTCTCAACAGAACTGCTACAGGAATTATTGGGATCATGCTGTTAGCACCGCTTAAATATGGAGAATAAGATGCTTAAAGGTGTAACATTGATAGGTAATTTGTTTGCCTGTTTGAGGTGCTTTTAGTCCATTTTGTGGGATTTGCATAAGCCGTTCGATGATCTGGCACTCTATAAACCACAAAATATACTTGTGGCATGGGATATATACATCAGTAAATATTATCTACCTACATGCTTCATAAGATAAGTCATTTCCATTTCAGATTCATCCATTTCTCTAGCATATCTCTATATAATTTCACTTGGCTAAGAAGGAGCAGAGAAAGGAGAGGCAAGCATAACCTAAAGAAGGGGCACATACAGATTTAACCTCCTCCATCACTGCTACTGATACTGGCTATGGGAAGGACAATTTTCTCTGTGTCCTTTTCCAAGAGCACATTGTTTGCACCTTCAGTGCTGCTACCAGTCTTAGAGCCTGACGTCCGGGCCATGAGCTCCTGACAAAATGAACATTTCACTGCTGTCGGTGGGGCTCAGAGCAAGGACCCTGGTTGGTTCACTGCAAATCTGACAAGGTGAGTGTAGTGGGGTAAAGCATGGAGTAGCTGGCCCAGCCAAATCAATCACAAAAGATGGAACCACTTTCTGGTCCTCTCTAGGGGGAAGCGGTAGAGCACATGCTAGCTGTGCAATAGAGCCCAGGTTCAGTCCCCAGCATCTCCAGGTAGGACTGGGAAAGGATTTCTCTTGGAAATCCTGAATAGCTCAGTTGGTTAAAGCATTCTGCTGATAATGCCAAGTTTGCAAGTTTGATCCCCATACGGGACAGCTGCATATCCCTGCATTGCTGGGAATCCCTTCCAACTCTACAACTGTATGATTCTATGATCCCGGAGATCCACACCCAAACAATGAAGGTGATGCAGAGATCGGTGGACCAAAGCAGCATCACGTTGGGATTTTATTCCCCGCTGCTCTTAGGGGTTTATGCTCCCCATGGCTTGCATTATGGTTCTGGCATGAGGCACTGCAGTATCTTACTCTCTTGGTTTCTCTCCAAGCCATCTTGCTCCTGCTCACCTGGCTATGAAATAACTGTGTCACATTGCTACATGTCATCCTCAGCTGCATGTGGAGTGTGGCTCAAGGTTGCTGGAAAGGTATTACTAGCAAGCAAAGGACAGAGGACAGCAAAACACAAAAAACCCTGCCAATGGCAAGGTTCTGATACTGGATTTTTGGAAGGGTGTTGGGGGAGAAAACCCATCCAGGATAGTTCTGGACTTCTGAGATGGTTCAATGCTGCTGCAGTTAGGTTTGTCTGTGCAGCAAGACTCTGTGGGGCAGAGTTATGGAACCCGAAGCCCCAAGGGCACAAGGCCTCTCTGTCCAGCACTCACTGGCTTTGCTCCATGCCCTCCTGGGCTTCTTATGCCTGGCTGGAATGCAGCCTTGCATTGCCTGTTGCTCACTTGGATAGAGAATGGGGAGATGTGTGTGCACATTCATGGGCCGCATTCAACTAAGACCCACAAGCATAAGTTCACACAACGGAGTTCCCCCACTCCTCCCCCATGTGTCCCAGACTCCCCAAATTGGCTCTGGGAAACTCCCAGAACAGTACAAGGCAGGGAGTGGATGGGGGATTGTTCCATCTGGAAAGCTGAAATGCTTGTGGTGAGGGAACAAGTCTCACAGCGCTGCGATAAATTCCTCCCTCTGACTTTTATGTGGCTGGAACACAGTATTCTGCCAGGCGAGAGTTCCATCTGTTGCTCTGCCCACTTCTGACCCATCCCTGGCATTCAGGCCCTGGAAATTTGCCTAAAAGGCAGGATGTGGCCTTCCAGCTGAGAAAGGTTCTCTTCCCCTATTGGAGGAATTGAGGACCAGCTTGCCAAATTCAGAATCTGTCCCATTCTGGTTGATTCAGGATTGGACATTTTGAACAAATCATGCTCTCACTTTTATTAATTTCTTGAAGAGTTATAATTATAGGACTCTCAATAAGACTATCTCTTCTCATCTATCTGAGGGAATGCTAAGTGGAAATTAAGGTAAGCCGTGTGGACAGTTGGAAAACGCATACGTCCAACGCCATAAAAGGACAAATTAGGCAATGTGGTCTGTGGGCTTTGCTATATTAAATTTAGTCCCAGGTTAGTAATCATGCAAACTTTATTCTCAATTAAATGAGATCTTTTATGTGGGGCACTAAGACTTCTTTTTTCTTAAGCATTTACCATGGTACATTGATTCCGGGTTTTAAATATTTTATCTACGGCTCTTTTTTACCCTGGCTTGATTTAATTGGAATCCTAATACTGGACTGAGTGAAGTGCTCAGAATATAAAAGAGGCCTGGAAATAAATAAAAAAAGATGATTATTTCAAATGACAAGCTAATGCTATAACAAGAGAGGGGATTTTGGAAAAAAACAAGCATTTCTTTTATCTAAAGAAAGTTCTTGTTTCAAAAGCTGAAATTAAAGGGAAACAACAAACACAGAACAAGGCTGTGAGACTCAGTTCCAAATCTTGGCACTTCTGGGCAGGGCTAGGATACGAATCCCTGCCGGAGACCGATGGAGAGCTATTGCTAGACAGAGCAGTGGTCTGAATTGGTCCAAGGCAGATCCCTATGCTCATAAGCCGATGATTGTTATGTTGTTGCCCACAAAATACTTGCCAGTACCAGCCCAAGTCATTTTGCTACCCCAGGCAAAGGACAAGATAACAATGGGACATGGCAGGTTGCATTCACACACACAATACTGCCCACTCCTCACTTTTTAGTATCTGCTACTAGAGGTAGCTGCCTCACTTTGCCTAAAGGTAGCACCACAAAAAAATCTACAAAAATCTACAATTCTGTGAAAAAATGTCCCAGTGAATATGTGGCCAATGTAGCCAATGCTACAGTTCTGCCTGTGCACCAGAATCCCCCCTCCCTTTTACCTGCAACCCCCTGCCAGCTCTCAAAATCTGCTCCAAATTTTTTGGGGAGCAGATAGAGGAGAGGTTGGGGAATTCTTTCATATGAGTGGAGTGTCTGTTGTGCAGCAGTGGATGCAGCTCATAGTAAATGGCTGAAATGGTTAAGCTAAGCTAACTATTTCTTTTTCATGAACACAGAAAGCAGACTTTTTTGAAGAAACTGTGTTCTCTTATTAACTGTGGAAGAGAAATAAATACAGACCTTATAGTCTCCATTGCTTCACATTGTGTTCACACTACATCAAAAGTTTAAATATTCAGATTAATTAAAGCAATGTCTTAGACATATACAAGCAGTTGTTTTCATGGGATCTATTGTGGCTACTAGCCATTGTTAAATACTGAGGTTAGGTTGGCTTGTCTGATGCAATTTGTACTCAAAGCAGTGTGATATATGAACAGCATGCCCATGAAATCACCAGTTCTGTGCGTGCTTTATATTTAAATATGTATATTATGCAAAAAGAAAACCTCAGCTATCCCATTGTATTATATCACACAACCAAATCTGGGCATTTTGTTTGTACTTTGAAACCAGCCTTCTTGCCCTATCTGTTGCTATAGTCTGCCATAAATGATACTTTGTTTGTGTGTTTTCTACTTAGGAATTACCTGCACATGAAAGACACCTGTGGCCTAACAGAATTCTGAACTGGGTAGAATATTGGTCTGAACTAGCAAAGGCTTCAACTCCTTTTGTAAATATGTTAATGATTAAACAGTAAGCCCTAATTAAACATGAATCCGAGTCAGCAGAGAATACTGGAGCTGCCCCTTGCAACCCTTTCCGTATGGCTCATTTGCGACTGAGAGAGGTGGCCCCTATGGGTTGGATAGTAAGTCAGTCTCGAAATCTTCCTACTCGGAGAGATAGATGTTGAATGTCTAATTAGCGCTGTCTGTTGTGTCATGTTGTGACACGGGTGCCGCTCCACAAGGCCAGCAAATGACCTTGGATCACGAAGCTCCTCCATTTCATGCAGACAGGATTCAGACTAGCAATCAAGAAGCAACTGAATCAATATCCAATTACTAATTGCACAATGTATCCAGCTTCTCTCAGCTGGCTTCGCTTTTAATAGGGGCCAGGCATCATATGACACCCACGAGACAAAGATATACGCATCTCCTCAAAAGGGTTTTGCATTTTGTTAATAAGCTGCCTAAGATCAGGATGGTTTTTTTATTTAAAAAAATAAACAATGGGCTGCTGTTTTGTTACAGGTGAACGGTTGTTTTTATAGGTACAAATTTTCTGTGACAGTGAACAATAGTGACTAAATGCTAAAGATGCATACCATCAGGTGTGGTCTAGTGTCAATAAGTGAGACAGTGTCCTCCTTTTCTTCAATTGTCCTTTGAGTATTTTCTATCCCATAACCTGGTTACACAGGGAAACCATTTCACCATTTCTCAGTGTTCAGTTCCTAGGAACCACCTGAAGGCAATTGGGGGTGGGGGGTAAAATCTTTTGTGTAAACTATAATTGGGGGGGTGGAATAGGGAGAACTGAGAAACTTAACTTTTCTAGCCCAGAAATCCTGTCCTCAGTGTGAACTGAGCCCAACCTTCCCCTAAAGTTCAACTCTAATTCACAATGAATTCATCACCAGCCATCTCATCCTGGCTCTTTGTGAGAGCATTGTCTTTGCACAGGTGGAGAAAACAGTGACAGAGAAGGCCTGTTGAGGCAGGTGAGCCCTGGATGCGGAAGTTTAGGAGGATCATTTCTGCTCAGGTACATGGGAGTTGTGGTTTCCTATGCTTGCCATTTCAATGACTTGAGCTGGGAGCCAGAAGAAACTACAAATCACATGGACCCTAACTGTCATGAACTGGCAGGACACTGAGGAAGGGAAAGAGGATCCCGGTGAGGTAAATAAAGATGGGGAAGTGGTGGTTGGGGACTCAGGAGGTACTCAAGGGACATCAGAGGATGTTGAAGGGGCATGGGAGTTCATGGGAGCCAGCGGAAATGGACACATCACTAGAACCAGAAATGCCCCCGTCTCCGTGAACACGGCAGGCTCTGAGGCACCGGGAACTGTGGGGTGTGCACTTTAAGAGACTGAGGCAGGAGATAGAACTCAGCCCAGCTTACTAGTTGATCAGGTGAAGATGATGAGACGCGTTAGGTCTGGGAGGAGTTTTGTGGCCTCTCAGTAGGATTTGGCTCAAGCAGGTGAGAATCACATGCTTCGTTAAGAGGAGAGACCCAGCTACTTGTGGGAACAAGCCCAGGTGTGTCAAGGAAGATTTGGAGGGAAAGCATGAGAAGTGAGACAGAGACTCTGTGTTTGCTCAACTTTTGCTGTTGATGGACGGTGGCTTGGCTGCTTCAGGAACACCTCTGGGCTGTGCTTTTAGGATTGACTCCCTGCCACCAGTAAGTTCCCTGAGACTTGATAATTCTAAGCCTTGGGGGGGGGGGGCAAATTGTGCATCTTTGAACATCCTGTATGGACATCTAGAGACTACACTGAGCCATGTGTGTATGGGTATTTAATAATGTGTGTAGATGCAAATGTAAAATACACTGGGCCTTTTCTGTGGCTGTTTGTGGAATTCTCTCCCTGCTTCTGGAATGTTCTCTCCGTTCATTACATATCTTTAGGTGCCAGGCAGAAGCATTTCTCTTCTCTGATGCCTTTGCCTAATTAGCCAGTCTGTTGCCATTTTAACTGTGTGTGTAGTAATATTTTTGTTTGCTACTGAGATATGCATTTTGGTGTCTTTTTATTGTAAACTGCCCTGTGATCCTTGGATGAGGGGTGGTATAGAAATTTTATAAATGCAAATACTCAAACATTATACATTTGTTGAAGGAAAAGTTCGTGTAATATTACTGGATCGCAGCAGCGCACATAATATATGAAGCTGCCTTTATCTTAATAGATCTTTTAGCATTGAAATTTGGGTTGTCTTTTCTAATGATGGACAACTAAAACCCTGAAACTCGCATTGAACTTCACTTCAAACTTGGAAGTAGATTCAGGATACATTGCAAACTTCCTAGAAAGCTCAGGGTGAAAAGGGGTGGGGTTTGGCAGGGGAGAGGGATTCTGAAAATCTTCAGCATAAGCAGTCATAATAATAATAAATTTATTATTTATACCCCATCTGGTTCGGTTTCCACAGCCACTCTGGGTGGCTTCCAACAAAGATTAAAAATACATTTAAAGTTGAGGGGTAATTAACCTCCTGCTGGACACCACCTCTTCCTTACAAGCAAATTTATTCTTGCAACAGGGTGGGGGAACTAGTGTCAGGAAAGGCTCATTGAAGACAGAATCCATTTTGTTTGTGAGAGGAAAGAATCATGGGAAGGGGGGCTGGCTGGCAGCAGCTAACTTCATAACAAGCTGGGGCTGAACCTGGAGACATCTGGTCCTGCCTTGAAGTGGTGCATGTGAAAGTCTGGACGGGGAAGTTAGCAGTTTGAAACCCCTAGTTCTGATATTGGCTCCATCATCACTAATCTTGTTGGTATGGGGGGGGAGAAAGATCCGGTGCTGTTATGTATCAGCACTTAAAAGGACTAATTACATCCTTGGGCATGAGCCAACTTCATATTGGATAGCCCTGCTGTAGTAAAATCATTTATCTGGGAGAGATCTACTAAAGTCAGATAACTGAATTAAAGGAGGGGAATTCAAATGGGTTTCAAATTGATAGGAAAAGTCCCGAGGGACTAAGAGTTAAATCAGGAAGCTTGTGTAACCAAGTTTCATATAATGGGGCTTTTACATTGCAATCTCTCCTTGCCCTTTCATATTTCCTTTTTGATCTACATGTTGCGTGTGTAGTATGTTCTTATGCACATCAGTGAAATAAAGATAATGTTCTCGCAATATGAAAACTCCATAGTAAGATAAATTTGCTGGAATCAGTAATTGTGAGAAATGCCAAAATATTGGCAGCCGGTACCACAGAGACTTTCTATAGTATCGGCAGCAACCCCCAATAATGGAATAACATATTTTTGCTGCCTCAGAGGTTCTTCATTCTCTTACAACAGAGGAGACAGGCAAGAACTGGCAAGACAATAAAACTGAGATTATAACTTCGCATATCAACCTTTATAATATTAATTGGAAAAGTCTGGAGATGTGCAGCCTGATGAAGGTGGAAATGACAGCTGCAATTAATGATTGTGTTGCAGAGGCATTATTGGAAGCAGTTAATGCTAAGATCTCGTTCCAGCTAATGACCAAAACAGTGCAAGGAAATTAGAAAGAGTTGAAATCCAGGGGTCATGAAACCACACTGTGATGAATATGATGCACCACAGTAACAATAAACAGTGCCAGAACTCAAAAGGCATGACTTGGAAAGAGGCAGACCAGCTAGGAATGGAACATTAACAAATTGATGAAAAGCACCAGCAGATCGGGGGGGGGGGGGTGTCATTTGGAGGAGATGGATGCTATGATCTGAAAACAGGCAGTATAGGTCTTGTCCAACTGTGGATTTTTTCCCTTATGGATTAATGCAGCTTCTTTTGTGTGTGTGTGCTTTTAATTTGCCCTGAATACAGTACACATTGCCTTCTTAGGCAGTTTTTTTCTTGTTAGGAGAACAAAACCTTAAGATGCTACAGGTTGAACTTATACAGCAGATGTGTGATGCTGGATAGAATTGTCCGGGTATCCTTGGAATACATAGTCAGTGCCCTTGTTTTTAAAAGTCATAGCCATCATAAGAAAACAGATTGTTTCTGTTATAGAGGAGAATGAAATAGTTAATCCTATAGAGCAATGGTGAGAAGCAGTTAAATAGGGTTTGTGGCTTGTTTGTGGTTTGCTGTTTGTGGTTTGTACACCATGGGGGAGAAAGCAAGCAAACCTGAAACAGAGTGATAGATTGAGACTGAATTATGGAGTACTGGGCAAAGGAGTTGTTGTTGTTGTTTAGTCGTCTTAGTCGTGTTCGACTCTCCATGACCCCATGAACCTGAGCACGCCTTGGAAACGCTCACTTTCTTCTCAAAGCTTCTCCTTTTTTATGTCCATGGAGTTTTCTTGGCAAAATACTGGAGTGGTTTGCCAGTTCCTTCTCCAAATGGAGAAGTACTGGGGATTAGTTTGTAGATTCCACTGTGGCTGCTTATGTTGCTGAAGAGGCAGGATACTTTCTGAATTTAAGAGCGACCTGAAAATAGGCTTGCCTCTGCAACAGCTCAAGTGTCTAAAGTGGGGACTGCTTAGAGTCCCCAGCTGTGCTCCCAGTGCTTGCTGTGTTGCTCCTTCTGTTTCCCATCACATCTTCCCACTTCCAACCCATAAGGGTTTGTGCTGTGAATAATTTTAAAAGCCTATTATATTTGCCATTGGCTGTTGCTGGATCTGTGTTCTTTTATTTAGAGCAATATACAAAGTGCATAACAGTAACTAGCAGTGCATCCCACAAAGCACTTAAAGCAGCATACTTGCTCTTAACAATAAGTCGATTTTGTTGGATTAAGTACACATAATAAGCGGTTTGTTGCTCGCATCTTGCTGCTTCGAGCCCGATTCCTTTTTTAGCAGGGGCTTGACAATTAATTGGGCTGCCTAACACAGTTGAAGGGCTCCAATGACATCATCTAAAAGGATCCCAGCTGAAGCCCAATATTTTCTTTGGATATACTGTGTTTCTCTTACCACAACTCATTCTCAGAAGCATCTGTAGTAAAGCTTTTATAATACAAGTAGGAAATCTGTCCTGTAGGTTTTATACATTCATGTAGGACCATGAGTGAAGACTTTCTTTCTTTCTTTCTTTCTTTCTTTCTTTCTTTCTTTCTTTCTTTCTTTCTTTCTTTCTTCTCTCTCTCTCCCATGTGTGTGTTGATAAAAACCTAACATTAGAAAATCCTGAAGGTTCCTTCAAGCAAAAGGAACATATGAAGAAGTCTAATACTAGGCATTGGTGCGCAGAGGTCTATGCCCAGTTCACTCACTAAGCAGATCACCCAAACAGACACTTTTTGCTGCAAAAATCATCAATACATACAACTTGTTTAACTTGTTTAACTCCATGTGTGGCAGGAACTGGCATGAACCAGCAATGGTTCTAGCAAGGGCTTTGCACTTTGCAAATTGTCTACTCCCATGTGGTTCCCAGCTGGACTAGGGGTTCTACTTTTTTGAAATGTGCATGAAGTCAAGTAAGGATGGTGTACAATACCCAGGCTCATAAGGCTGCTGTAAGACCATGCAGTGATGTTAGAAAGTCCTTAAGCAGTTAATATTTTTGCTCCTGGCAAGACTGGGGGAAGGTATTTTTCTCATTCAAATCAGTTAGCAGAACCTTGATAGATTCCAGTGCTGCCGCAGAATGATACTGCAGAAAACTATGCAGGTGGTGTTTTGTCAGTATATAAATGAGAGATTACAGATGCATATTTACTAACTGTGTTCAAAATTGTGTGCTAAATTATGCCAGAAATTTTTACAGGCCTCAACAGCTTGCTAGGCTCCAGTGTTTAAAACAATGGAAACACTATCAGGAAAGCAAAATGAGAATAGTTCATGTATACTAAAACTCCAGAAGGGCATGATCAGCATGGAGAAACTAGCTAATGGTCTTGAATTCCTTAAGAGGATTTAAGACAGTGATAATGACAGCGCATACATAATCGTTTATTTTGATTTGCAGAAAGACATTGATAGACTGTTCCTTCTGACAGGGTCTTACATAAAATGTGAGCTTTTGGAATGAAGCTCCAGAGCATGGAAAATTGATAAAGAGCTGGGTCATATGATAAAACAGATGTTATTTATCTGTGGAAGCCCCTAAATGAAAACTTTGCCATGGAAGCACATCAGAGGAATTGCAAGCATAAAAAATGAATCAAGTGCTATTCAACAGGTTTCAGAGCTCATTAATAAATGGAACAAGTGGCACTAATAAATGTGAAGTGTGGCTCAGACAGAGTATAAAACTAATCAAATGAAACTCCAGTGGAGGGAAAGCTCAGAAAAAATCTTGAAGTATTATTTGTGTGCCTGCAGTGGGAATAGAAAGGAAAGCAACAGACCAACAAAACATAATTGGGGTGAAAACAGGCATCACTCTTTAGTAGTTTGGTAGATGAATGGCAGTGACTTAGGCCTGATGATACCCAGTATGGCCTCTGGGTATTGAAACTGGGAAATAATTGAGAAGAAAAAGTTCAGCATCGGTCCATCCACAGACCCAGAGCCAACTTCCTGGGCATGGCTCCTTGCTTTTCCTTAGTTATTCAGACCCGCCAATCACCCGGAGTCCTGACTTAAGATGCCCAAAACAACATGCTGCTAAGGGGAAACTCCTAACCAGAGGAAACAAAAGATTCAGTTGAAATGTACTGTTTTGTGTGTGCGCGCACACACATTATCTTTATATCTCTCTGTGCTTGAAACCAGTATTAACCATGACGTTGAAATATTAAGAGTCAGCAGTTCTGTAGTTTCATATCACATTCTTGTTAAACTTTTAGATGAAAGCCACTGGGGTCTGGATTAAGTTTCTGCTTAAACTATCAGTTTGCTCTCAATCCTCTTCCGAACTCAATAAGTGAAAATTGTGCAGATTTGATACTAAGGCATTGACATAGTTTTATAGCACACACATACATAAGGACGTAGAAGCACCATGGTGTTTTTAATCTAGTGACTGGGACATTATTGTGCATGGGAAAATATTGATCAAAATGGATGGTTGGATTAATAACGCTGATAAGGTTTGCATGGGGCTAAATGGTTGTATCTTTCAAGTGTGACACATGCTCAGTTTAGACAGGAAATATGGATAATGGAGGTATAGATAATGAGATTCTACAGTATAATCAGTGATCTGTACTACTGTAAACATATTAATTGAATTACTTATTTAGAGGCCATTACATGCATCAGGAAACGCATCAGGCCTTGACATGGCAAATTTGCCTTATAATAGTTTACAATGAAAATAATTGTTTTAATATTACACAGAAGGTAGCTGTGATAGCAACATTAGATCACTTTTCATTTCTGCCTTGGCATGATAATTTGCATAGTCTTGTAAGATTTTTAAAAAAACAACGTATAATTTTCAAATATGCATGTGATAGGTACATTAAAATTGTTGGGAAAACTCCATTTAAGCACAGGCTTCCAGTAGTAATGAGAAATAGCAGAGAATGCTTCTGCAGCAACTAGAATCAAACAGACCTAATTTTTTTTTCCTTTCTGAAGAAATATAATGTGAAGGCATGAGAATATGTTGAGACATAATTGTCTCTCTTGGATGATAAATTCAGGAACCGTGCAGGAATAACAAGGTCAAATGATTCAGGGCGTACAGCTCATTCATAATGATCTATCCAACACTGAGCAGCCGGAGAGCATAATGACTTGAAAAAGCATAAACATTCAGAACAGTACATTGGCAAACATATAGGCATCATCCAGACTGAGATGAGAACATTGACACTGACATGTAAACCTCCATGCAGAAACACCTAAGAATTGCAGAAGACCTCCTGCAGCCCCACCATACCCTCATTTAAAATTACCTTGCAATGGTCCTATTCCTAGCCACATTTTCTTGGAAACAAGCTCCAACTATATGAGACTGGCATGAGTTAACACAAGTATGTCCATCATGTGATAACTGTAACATTGAGTGATGATTGCCATGTTTTGCAAATTTTCACAATTATCATAATTCAGTTTTTAGGCAGAGAACATTCTCATCACCCAACGTCAGACATAAGACAGCTAATGGTGGCAGTAATAAGTATTATCTACCCTTGGCAATTTTTATTTATTGTACATGTGCAGCCATGGCTGGTTCATGCTGTCAACTAATGGAGCTGGCATCGCTTATATTTATGTACAGTGCTCCCTGTTCACCATGTGTGTACATACATTAAGTTAGAAATGACAACAATGGCCAGCTGCATGTTCAGCTGCAACAACAACAGCAGCTGGAAGGATGAAGAAGGGGAGAGCAGCCAGCTCCAAAGACCCAAGCCTTTCCCAGAGTGTTCTGGAGCTTAGCAACTTTTGCCACCTCCAAGAAGTAGAAATGCAAACCACCTAAGAATGATTCCAAAATAAGTATCAAGGGCAATTTATGGTAAATGTACCCGAGGCAAAATAGGGGCATGTGAAAATGTTTATCTTTTGCTACGTTCCTTGTGGTTTAAAACAGAGAATCATAATTGGCAATGCCATGTGTGAACAACAAAATAATAAATCTAAACGCTAAAGCAATTAATCTGAACCCAATAAAAATGTAAAGGTTGTACTATGCTGCTTCTCCCTTGGCCTCTCCTAAAATGTAGGTGAATTTGACCTCAAGCTAAGTAATAAGAGCCTTGATTCATTTCACCTTTAACTGGGAAAAGCCACTTCTATGATTCAGCAGAGGGCAAAGCTGCCTCAATTACAAGCTGGTAAAAGTAAATGTCTCAGCGAACTGCAAACTGATTACTTTGTTCCCTTTGGGCATTATGACTGTCACAGAATTACAAAAGGCACAAGGATCTAGGCCAGCCAGATTATCGCCATATTGTCCTTCCAGGTTCTCTGTCATCTTTGTCTAATGATAAAACAGTTTCTAACACCCACTGCCATCAGCTCACCCCACATTCTCTATAATGGATCACTAAACCCAACATAAAATATTAGTTTGGAAATAGGATGTATGAATGTCAGGGAACATAAAACGCCCAACCTTTGAATTAAAACTGTGCAAGAGAAGTCTCCGTAGCTTGTATTCAGTGTCTAAGTGATGGCAAAAAAATTCCAAACACACTTATTCAATACTGGTTTAACTAGGACCTGGATATCTGATAGAGTACCTTCTCCCTTACGGACCTGTCCAAATATTAAGATGTAGCAGGGATGTCCTCTTGATGGTGCCGCACTTGCCTAGGATTTGACATGTGACAACCCAAGAAAGGGCACTCTTGTTGTAGGCATCCTGATTGTGGAACTCTGAGCCTGTTGACATCAAGTCTACCCAGTGCCAACTGAAGACCTACTGAGTCACCTCGGCTTTGGGTTGAATTTGTGACGTTGTACTGTGTAAATAGTTGTTTGACTGTTGGTGCTCTTGCCTGTTTTGTTGTTTATTGTACGAATTGGAATTATTTTATAATGGAATGCAGGTGATAAATTTTACAAACAAGCAAAAATGCTGGGATAGCTCAGTCAGTAGAGCATGAGACTCTTAATCTTAGGATAATGGGTTCAAGCCCCATGTTGGGCAAAAGATTCCTGAATTGTGGTTCCTTCCAACTCCACAATTCTATGTTTCTGTGAAATATGTTCATTTTGAATAATTCCTTCATTGTACAAAACAGAAGCTATTTGCTGCAATCATTCAGCTAGTTTTGCTAATGAATAAGATGTCTTAACAATAAGCACAAGCCTCATAACCATGTGTGACTCTGTTCATTAGATAGTGCTATACATTGCTGAATTTCCCCCCTTCTCCCCATAAATCTACTATGCACAATGAACTTACAATGTCAGCAGAAATTCAGCTAATCCTATAGCACAGAGAGGGTAATTTCAAAAGGTAATTGATGTCTTTTTAACCTAGAAATGTCAGATTGTATTGAGAATAATGGGGCCTGACAAGTCTAAAGTTAAAAGAGAAATTGCAAAATTGATCCACTTTGGGTTCTGAATTTTTAAACTAAGTTAGCATTGTGCTCCTACCCAAGTATTATTACATGAATATTTCCCTCTAGGTTTTAAGGCTATCTCCGGAATGGCATGTGGCCTGCTGAATGGGAAAATGCAATAAGACTTCTTTTTCTCTCTTGCCGAGCTCTGGAATATTGGCTTAAAGTCCTGCTTTATAGGGTAGACCCTCACGGCTGCTTTTCTGACACCAGGAAGTGATTTTGCTGGGATGGGAAGCTTCAGGGAGAAATTGGCCTTGTTGAAATGTTTTAGGAAGCAGAGAAGGCAGCTCTGATGAAAATGTGGCTCTGCTCCCTGATCTGTCCTCTGTAACTCCATGGAACACAGAGACCACCTCCCTTCCCCTCCCTTAAGCCTCCAAAGAGTCACCTCTGCCGCCAGACTCTGATGGATGCTCTACAGCAGGGGTAGGCAACCTAAGGCCTGTGGACCGGATGTGGCCCAATGGTATTCTCAATCTGGCCCACGGATGGTCCGGGAATCAGAGTGTTTTTACATGAGTAGAATGTGTGCTTTTATTTAAAATGCATCTCGGGGTTATTTGTGGGGCATAGGAATTTGTTCATTCCCCCCCCCCAAAAAAGTAGTCCGGTCCACCACATGGTCTGAGGGACGGTGGACCAGCCCACGGCTGAAAAAGGTTGCTGACGCCTGCTCTACAGGCGCTTGAGAGATCAAGAGAACTTTTAGGAGAGACCCCACAGCTGGAAACCCCATTAATCCACAGGAGCCACCCCACCCCCAATTGAAAGCACAGAACCAATTGCTCGATTACTGTACTGTTGGATTTTTAGTAAAAATTCTGTCTGAACAGTTAACCTCTAATACTTGCAATAATACCAGTGTGAATTTTTCCATTCTAAATTATGATCTTCTGGTGGACACTATGAGGACTGCAGACCCTGAAGCAATAAATAAGTTATTTAAGAACAATATGCATGTTAAGAGCATTTGTTCAGGTATAGATTGTTTTTGTAGCATCCTTTTTTTCCTTGGTGTCAATTATATATATATATATAAATTTCTCTTTCACAGACATATTTTACAAACTTATGTAATATTCACGGAAAACAGTATTTACAAGTCTACAATCCTATACAATGTCATCAGGTCATAGGCATGGTATATATGCTAAACCCCTAAAGGAACAATGTTTCTGCATATGTAGGGAAGACACAACTGAAGATACACTACACATTATACTGTCCCCTGAAGAATGAATGCTTTTGTTTGAGTTCTTAAACAATATATGGATTTTGAGAGTGCTTCATAACTACTGCACAGTCGAGACAACTTTCCTACTTATAGGCCATCTTTGCCTGCAGTGGCTGTCCATAAAATTATAGACAATCGATTGCAGTGTTGTGCTACCAAGATAACTTCCTATAATATTTAATGATTTTTGCACAGGTGTTTAGACTGAATAATCAGAAGTAGCTTAGGGGGGCTGTTGTTTGTTTTTGCCCTATGAAACCCACTTGTACCCACATTGCAGAGCTTCAAAATGCCTCTTTCAAATACAGTATTTTTAAAAAGTGTATGACCACCAGATAAAATATGGAGTCTTTTTGTAACCACTACATTTATTCGTATGATTCTGCTCCTCCCTTATCTGGATAAAAAGGGCTTATTGTTTGCTCATTTCATATTTCAAGTTACTAATGCTGAACAAGAGAAAGAACAACAGGTTGGTTTTGTTGGCAGCAGGGTGTGTGCGTGTGTGTTTGGTTTTGTTGGCAGGAGCTGTAATAAATTCTTATCAAAATTCCTGCTGCTTTTACTTCATTGGGAACAGCAGGGAATTCCAGCAGGGCCAAAAAGGTTAGCCGTAAGGGATCAGGAAACTAATCTGCACTGGAGAGCCCTTCACATCAGAGCTGGGCAATACTCTGCAAAACAAGTGAGCTTTGCAGTGATGCTGATAAACCACCATTTCTGTCATGTGGGAAAATTCGCAGTAGAAGTAATTAAAGCCCACTACCTCACAGTGGGAATTCAGCTCCACATCAAATATTTGCATAAACCTTCCTAGATGGAGATGTTCTCTAAAATAATTACTTGCCTGGCTGAAGACACGCCCACATCCAGGCTACCTTCAGCAGTTCTGTATTAGCTAGATACCATCTGCTGGTGAAAGTATATGGAAAAAAACACAGGAAGAAAGAAACCATAGGAAGATCTCGCCCTCGAGGCAACAGCTGCATGTGATATACATTTTATTTGAGTTGGGGCCTTCTCCCTTTCATACAATCTGACAAGAAAAATAAAGCTGAATTTACACGTCTCTGTATGGAAGGCCACCAGCCAGAACACAGTGGAAGCTTCCAGTGGATGTGCTGGGGACGTGGAACTCAAGCCACAGGTTAAGTGTGAGGCAGGTGAATACAATATGTAGCATGGCAGTCAAATGTTCAGAGAATCCAAAGGAGGAATGGCAACTAAAGCTATTTGACTATATTAAGCTGGCTAAAATGACAGAAACAATTAGGAACAGAACAAGCCAAAAGTTCTCTAAGGAAAGGGAGTGCTATAAAAACTATCTAGAAAAACATTGCTCCCAAATAAAGCCTTTATTATGCTTTGATTAATTTAATTTTTGCAAAAGACAAAACAGTTATTATAACCAAACAAGCTAATACCAAGAAATGGAAAACATCTAAAGAAGGGCAGTTAAGGAAAAGGAAAAACTGACTCAAATTGAGGTGGTGGACGGAAGCCAAATCTAAAGATTAGCATGTTTAAGGTCTGATAATTAAATATAATAAGTATGGGGAACGGGTGGTGGGAAAGATATTTACTGGCTATGTTATTTTTTCTTTATTTCTTTTCTTATGTAACTGTTTATTCCTAGGTGTGGTTCAAATTAAGGATGGGAAATGTATATGGATGTATGCAAAACAGAACTTAAAAAGAAAGAAAAGAAAATCCAAATGAGAAGAGATGTTGCAACAGGAAATAAGGAATGTTATTGGTTCTTAAAATCTCAATCTTTCACCCCAAGATCCATAAAACAGCTAAGTTTACATGAAGACCAGATATTTGTATAGCTTTATACTCATCTGTCTTCTATTCTAATGATTTGCTTTTGTTCCTCGGTTTCTTACTCTGAACCTTGGCTTGCTGCATATCACAATCCTGGCTGTCATTAGTAGATTTCTCCGAAATGGCTTTCTCACTTACAAGCGTTGACAGGGGGTCAGAATCATTTACCAGAAGTCGAGTATCGAGTAGTTCTCTTTAGCTCTCACTACACTATTCTTTAATTTTGCTTGTGTTTGAGTGCAAACCCAATTATTTGTACTGATAGAAAAATATCTTTTTGGGATGGTGAAATGTATTCAGCTGTAGCAATAGATAGAAAAATAGATGGATAAAGATAGACGGACAGATGGATCAATAGACGTGACAACTTAGCATCTAAATCTTTACTCTCTAAACATTCTTCTTACAGCAACTGAATGGTCCAGTTATATGCTGCTTCATAAAGATTTGTAAAGAAGTGGCATAGATATGATGGCATGGCTATGTCTGCAGTTATGTGCTGCCCTACTGACATTATGAGTAATCCCATCAGCTCTTTTACTGATCTAACATGACACTTCTTTACAGATGTTAGCAGAGTGTTGCCAGGCTGGACCATTCTACAGGGGTATGCATGTTGGTTGAATTATGCTGTGGGTTAAACCACAGAGCCTAGGACTTGCCGATCAGAAGGTCGGTGGTTCGGATCCCCGTGATGGGGTGAGCTCCTGTTGCTCGGTCCCTGCTCCTGCCAACCTAGCAGTTCAAAAGCACAAAGTGCAAGTAGATCAATAGGTATCGCTCCGGTGGGAAGGTAAACGACATTTCTTTGCGCTGCTCTGGTTCGCCAGAAGCAGCTTAGTCATGCTGGCCACATGACCTGGAAGCTGTACGCCGGCTCCCTCGGCCAATAAAGCAAAATGAGCGCCACAACCCCAGAGTCGGTCACGACTGGACCTAATGGTCAGGGGTCCCTTTATTTTTACCTAGGGAACCTCAGGCTTGGGAGACAAATGTGGCCTTCCAGGCCTTTCTATATGACTTTTGGTACTGTCTAAGGCCACTTGCTTGCCTCAGGCCACTCTCATGAGTGGCCCTGCTCTGTGCCCTCCTTGAGTGCTCTTGCCTGGCAGGAATGTGTCCTTGAACTGTGCTAGTGCCTCTTGCATCCTGCGTGGAGGGTGGGCAAAGGTGTGCAGGTATAAGATGTAGAAACATCTGACTTGCATGGTTGGAATGTAGCCCACTGTACAAAGAAAAGAGTCACATCTATTGCTTTCCCCATTTTTCCTCTCCCCACCTCTGGGCAAACTGGCACGCAGCCCCTGGATGTCTGCCCATGAGAAATGTGGCGATCACGCTAACAAAGATTTTCTATTCCTGAATTGACTTTCTATTCTAAAACAAAACTTAGAGAGCACTTGCCCAAGAAGTAGTAGTGAAACTCCTTTAAAGGTGTCCAGCGTGGTAGTCTGACCCTTTAAATCCTAACCTACTTTGCAGTCTTCCTTCCAACTAGCGTATACCAAATAAAACTATTAGTCCATCTAGCTCAGTATTGTCTACACATAGTAGTGGCTTCCTAGTGTTTGAGGCAGGGATCTCAAGAGGCTAGGGATCAAACCTGGGATCCTCAGCATGCAAAGCAGATGTTCCACTATGGAACTCTAGGGCCTTTCCTCAATCTAGTTGACACAATGTTGACACCATCTCTAAAATACTGTACTTACTTGAGTCCAATGCACCATCAAATCTAATGCGCACCTCAATTTTCAGAACCTTGAAACCAAAAAAGTATTTGGTGGTGAATGTAAATGTGCCATTGAATCTAATGCGCACCTTAATTTTCGCAATGTAATTTGGTCGAAAAAAGAGAGCATTCAGGCACAGAGAAAGTCACTGGCAAGAGCCTTCACAATCATAACTTTTTATTTACCTCTGTTTAGCAGTTCTCTGAAACAATTGTTCTAGAGTAAGGTTACCAGATTTACAAGTCCCCAGATTTACAAATCAGTCCCCTGACAAAATCCTATCATTCCAACTCATTTCAATGAAGTGTCCCTGGATTCATTGAAAAAAATCTGGTAACCTTATTCTAGAGAGACTTTAATTTTGAAGGGGGCAGGAATTCTTTTTCTAGTACTTCTTTCTTCTTTTTCTTCCCTTCTCCAGTTCCGGCCACCAGTAGCCATCTTGTGGAGAATAGCAATGCAAGCAGCACTACAAAAACTTCCCCATGTGCCTTTTTGGTGCCCCACCAGGACAAATCTTGCATTTGTACCATGATACTGAGATTGCCAGAGCTGTCATTAAACCGTGTGAAGTGCCTGGATTTTTTTGAATAATGCAACTTTTAGTTCAGTACAAACTTAAGGAATTTAGAAGCTTAATTTCTCCACTAAACACACACATATACACAGCCTTGGTGAAAGGGATCAGATTACATTTACTGAGCCTTTATGGCTTACTTTTCAATTAGCATCCCAGAAGGAATTTGTTCAAAAATGCTCCAAGATAAAGAGCCCCATAAACCAAGAGAGTTAATAGAGCACTGCTTTCTCAACCTGAAAATAATTGAGGTGGTCATCAAGGATGGCTGCATGAGTGCATACTCTGGGGCAGTTTGCTAGTTATGTACCTTTTTTATGTTGCTCTTTTCGAAACATGGCTGTCAAAGCAGTTTACCACAAGAGACAATCTGCGTACACATAATTTTCCCCAAACTACAGTGCGAGCATGTGTTTTATTTTGTTCTCAGCGAGCTTTGCTCTTGGCCGGAGGTGCTTTCTTCTGCTCCATCATTTTCTTGTAAAATGAAAGGAAGACAGAACAGGAGGGTATTCTACTAATAGGTAAATTGCCATATATTATAGGTAGGTGCTTGTCCCCCGCCTTTTCCCAGTTGTCCTTACTGTAGAGGTGAAGCACACAATGGACATATTGATTTATTATTTTAACAGTGCAGATGCTGGCTGAAGCCACGACTTCAGCTATTTAAAACATGTTCTCTTGATGTACTCACCTGGTGAACTATTTAAGGAGTTTGAGACAAAAGGTCCATTCTGGACGAGGACTGTCTTCCTATTTAATATGTAATAACAGTATTGTGAGCTCTTTCAAATAGTTGCTAACAACTTTTTTCAATCAGGATAGATATTTTTATATGGGTAATAATGAATGCACCAAATTTACCAGGGTTGGTGAACCTTGATCCTTCAAATGTTGTTGGACTTCAGCTGCCATTAACGCCAGGCAGCACAGTCAACCATTAGAGGTTATGAACTCTCCAACATCTGAAGGGCTGCAGGTTCTCCTTCCCTGAAATACATAAAGGATTTGGGTAGCTGGCTATGCTCATAATGTTTTTCTCTTTGACTGTGACTGTGGAACCGATCTGAACCAAATATAAATAAATGTAAAGAGATGCCGTCTTAGATGAGTTTTCACCAGGGGGCGAGGTGTTTGTCATGTATGCTATTTTAGAGGCAGAGAAGATATGAGAGGATGGATTTCAGTTCTGAAATATACTCAGAGTCGCAAAGTGATTTCATGCTCTTTATTCAGCTCATAGTGGTGAGGAGGAATGAATAAATGTCCCCTCACAGTATCTGCTTTATATACATTATTTACACAATGGGCTGCACATGATTGGCTAATTCTGGAATTCTACTGTAAGCCAATCAGGTTGTGGATTCACTTCTATCTGGAGCAGGATTGGGTGGTTCCTGCCAACCAATCATACTGCTGCATTGTTCTAGGACCAATCAGACTGCTGCATTCTGAATCCTATTGTTCTAGGACCAATCAGACTGCTGCCTTTTGGATCCTATTGTTCTAGGACCAATCAGACTGCTACAGTTTGGATCCTATTCAACTCAGTACATAACACCCCTCCCCTCTAAGTTCCAGTCCTGCCCGGGAGGTCGCATTCATAGTCCTCAAGGTATGCCGGCGGCCTACGTGTGCGTTGTGGCCTGGGGTGTTCCCTGGTCCGGGCTCCGGGTTCTGGCTCGTGTTCCAAGGATGCTGGCTGTGATGCGGCTGTTTGGTCTGGTGCAACCGGCTCGCTCAGTCGTGGTTCTGGTTCCGGTGTCCTTTCGGCCTCACGGGTCCTCTCTGTATTTACTGATTCTGCCTCTCCTGCTGGCCCCTCCTGCTCTATGGGCCTCACTGCCCCGCTGTTCCCTTGGGACTCCTCTGACCTGTCCTCCTCCTGGTTTTCTCCCGGGAATCGTCGCCGTATCTGGTCGCAGTGGCGGCGCCAGCATTGCCCCCCATCCGTTAGCACCTCGTACGACACGGGGCCAGTGACCCTGGTGATTGTGGCGGGTACCCATGCTGGGCCTGCCCCAAAATTCTTTGCGTACACTGGGTCCTGGGCCTCGAAGGTCCGGGGGTTCCTGCCTTCCCCCACCACTACCTCATCCTGAGCTCTATCGGGGTGAAGGCGGTCCAATCTGATTGCAAGGCGCCGACCCATTAGTAGTTCAGCGGGGCTCCGGCCAGTCGTTGAGCTGGGGGTGCTGTGCTGTGCTAGAAGGAATGTGGCAAGGCGGTACTCCCAGTCCCCTTGCGTCATGCGGCGAAGGGTGTCCTTGGTGGTCCGCACCATGCGTTCTGCTTGGCCATTGGTGGCAGGGTGGAACGGCGCCGAACGGATGTGGCGGATGGCGTTCTGCGCTGTGAAGGTTTGGAATTCTCCTGACGTAAATGCAGTCCCGTTGTCTGAGACGAGAGTGTCAGGGAGCCCGTGGGTTGCAAACAGCCTGCGTAGTACCCGGATGGCTGCGGACGTGGAAGTGGACGGTACCAGTGCGACTTCCAGCCATTTGGTGTAGGAGTCCACCACTATGAAGAATGTTTTCCCCTGAAAGGGGCCAGCGAAATCCACATGCAGGCGTGACCATGGTGCTCGGGCGGACTCCCAGGACTGGACTGGGGCCCTTGGGGGATCTGGGCGGGATTCTTGGCAGGCCTGGCAGTGTTTGACCCAGGCCTCTATCTCTCCATCAATCCCCGGCCACCACACATAACTCCTGGCAAGGGCCTTCATTCTTACTACCCCTGGATGTGTCTCGTGTAGGGCTGTGAGGACCCTTTTGCAGAGGGGCTGGGGAACAACGACTCTGCTTCCCCATAACAGGCACCCCTTGTGGGCCGACAGTTCATGTTTGCGGGTTGTGTAGCCGGCGAATTCTGGCCCGGGGCTGCTGCTGGGCCATCCCCTCCACACCCAGTCCAGGACCCGGGAGATGACCCTATCTTTCTTGGAATGGTGTGCAACTTCTTGTGCCTGAATGGGGCGGTCGGGAAGCAGCTCCAGGCTCATAACCTCTTGTGCAGGTGCTGGGTCAGGGCCTGTTTCCGGTAGTGGTAGCCTGCTGAGGGCGTCCGCATGGCCCATCGCCTTCCCAGGTCGGTGAATCAGTGCATACTGGTAGCTGGCAAGGAAAATTGACCACCTGAGGACGCGAGGAGACAGCACTTGGGGGGTCTGCTTTTCGGGGGCAAACAAGCCAAGCAACGGCTTGTGGTCAGTCACCACGGTGAAGGGCCGCCCGTACAAGAAATCATGGAATTTTTTTACTCCCTTTACGATTGCCAGACCCTCCTTGTCGATTTGCGAGTAGTTCCGCTCGGTTGTGTTGAGTGTCTGGGAAAAGTACGCCACCGGTACCTCTCTTCCATCCGGGAGTTGGTGCCCCAGGACAGCTCCAATGCCATAGGGTGAGGCGTCGCATGCTAGCACCACCGGCAGCCTCTCGTCGAAGTGTGCCAAGACCGAGTTTGAGACAAGCAAGTCCTTGACTGCCTGGAATGCGGCCTCCTGGCGCTGGCCCCACACCCAAGGGGCCCGCTTGTCCAGGAGTCTGTGTAGGGGCTCCGCTACCGCCGCCTTGTGGGGAAGGAAGGAATGGTAAAAGTTCAATAGTCCCAAGAAGGCCTGAAGTTCAGTCTTGCTCTTGGGCGCTGGGGCATCACAAATGGCCCGTACCTTGTCCCCAGTCGGGTGGACCCCTTCTGCGTCCACCATAAATCCCAGAAAGTCCACCTGAGGCACTCCTAGTAGACATTTTTCCCGCTTCACCTTGAGACCCGCCGTCTGGAAACGGTGCAGAACGGTGCGGAGGCGGTCCTCAAACTCCTCTGGTGTGGGGCCGGCAATCAACACATCATCGAAGAAGGGGGTGACGCCAGGAATCCCTTTAAGGAGAGAGTCCATTATATTCTGGAATATGCCTGGTGCCACGCTGACACCGAATTGCAGCCGCTTTACCCTGAACGCTCCTCTGTGCGTCACAATCGTCTGTGCCTCTGCTGTGGCCTCATCTACTGGCAGCTGTTGATATGCTTGGGCCAAGTCCAGCTTGCCAAAAATTTTCGACCCAGCCAGGGTGGCAAGGACATGGCTGACCACTGGCACTGGGTATGCGTGGGCCGTGAGGGCCTTGTTTATGGTACATTTGTAGTCTGCGCAGATGCGGACCGAACCATTAGGCTTGACGGGTGTGACGATTGGGGTTTCCCAGGGAGCATTAGGCACCGGCTCCAGCACTCCTTGCTCTACGAGTCGGTCCAATTCCTCGTCTATACGGGGTTTCAAGGCGAACGGGACCCGGCGGGCCTTGAGCCTGACCGGTCGTACTGCGGGGTCAAGCTGTAGCGCAATGGGGGGGCCCGTATACTGTCCCAATTTCCCATCGAAAACCCCTGGAAATTCCTTGCATATGGCGTCCACGTCCACTTGTAAGCTAGTGTGGTTCACCCCGGTGACAGCTAGCCCCAGTGGTCCAAACCATGCCAATCCCAGTAAGCTAATGTAGGGGCCCTTGACCACAAGCAAGTCCAGTTGCCGCGTCCGCCCTCGGTATTGCACCCTGAAGGTCCCCACCCCCATTGTGGGGACCTTACGTTTCTGGAAGTCCCGGAGGGTGAATGGGGCCGGCCTGAGTTTGGGACCCCCAGTGGGACACAGTTTCCTTAAGGTCCTTGCCGAGATTATGGATAGAGTTGAACCCGTGTCAAGCTCCATGCGGCATGGGGCCCCCTCTATCTGTACCTCTACATAAATTTTCTCTACGTTGGGGTGGGGCAACTGGTATACCTGGAAGTCCGTGAGCTCCGTCGAGTTGCCTTGGTGCGTTGGGCCCCGGGACCTGGGGCTCTTGGATTGGTCATCTGATGCCTGGTGTCGGGTGGGCCGAGCCCGACACACCCGGGCGATGTGTCCCGATTTTCTGCACTGCCTGCACTCTGCGTTGCGGAAACGGCAGGTCCTCCTCTCGTGACTCTCCCCGCAGCTTGCGCAGTTCCCTCCTTCTCGTCGAGGCAGCTGTGGTCTGTGCGCTGCTTGAGTGCGCTGCTGTACTCGGTGCACCTCCTCCCTGTCGGATCCTGAGTCGTCGGTGAGGTCTTCATGGTGGACCCTCGGTTGGGATGGCAGGCTCGACCGTGCCTCTTGGGTCGACCTCTCGGCAGCTTCTGTTGCCAGGGCCTCCTCCAGAGCGACCTGGAACGTTAGGTCCTTCTTAGCGTAGAGGCGCCGTTGCAGCTTCTCATCCTTCAGGCCACCGACGAGGCGGTCACGAAGCATGTTCTCCAGCTCTGAGAAGTTGCAGAACCGGGCGGCTTGGCGGAGAGAGGTCACAAACCCAGTTATGGTTTCCCCAGGGGCTTGCCGCTTTGCGTAGAAGGCATTTCGACGAGCCACCACTGAGGGCTGCGGCGAAAAGTGCCCCTTCAGCTGTTCCATTATTGTTTTGTATGGAACAGTAGCGACGTCTTCAGGCGCAAGGAGAGCCCGGGCGATTTCAAACGTCTCCTCTCCGCAGACGCTGAAGAATATCGCCCTCTTCTTGGCGTCTTCTTCGTCGGTGACCCCTTTGGCTTCTAGGAGGAAGGTGAAACGGGAGGCGTACGCTTCCCAGTCTCCAGATGCTGGGTTGAATGGCGAGAAGCTGCTGTTGGCTGCCATTCTGAGTTCCTTGTGCCCCGGAGCTGAAGCCTGGATACACGGTGCGAGGCAGCGGTGCGGCAGTTGGCGGTGCTGCGGTGCTGTCTGTGGCAGTCAGCTCAGCGGGATCCCATCCTCGTCGCCAGTGAAATATACTCAGAGTCGCAAAGTGATTTCATGCTCTTTATTCAGCTCATAGTGGTGAGGAGGAATGAATAAATGTCCCCTCACAGTATCTGCTTTATATACATTATTTACACAATGGGCTGCACATGATTGGCTAATTCTGGAATTCTACTGTAAGCCAATCAGGTTGTGGATTCACTTCTATCTGGAGCAGGATTGGGTGGTTCCTGCCAACCAATCATACTGCTGCATTGTTCTAGGACCAATCAGACTGCTGCATTCTGAATCCTATTGTTCTAGGACCAATCAGACTGCTGCCTTTTGGATCCTATTGTTCTAGGACCAATCAGACTGCTACAGTTTGGATCCTATTCAACTCAGTACATAACAAGTTCCAGCTCCAATCCAGGAGCCTGAAGGGGCTCCTCATTCAGAATCTAGAATCAATGAAATGTGTTGTGCCTTTGAAAACCCCTTTTAAAGAAATATTCCGCTCTCATTGTCACAGTTTGTCTCTATAGGCTCCCCACTGAGTTGCATTAAGCACAGCACAACACCCCAGCAATAATTTGAAATGCTTGTGGAAAAGCACTGACAAACCCACACTTAGGTTCACTTAAAGGCACAATAAAGAGCTCATTTATTCCTCATGGATGACTGCATACAGCAGCTTTCCCCAACTGGATACCCTTCAGATAGCTTGGATTACAACACACATCAGCTCCAGCAAACATGGCTCTGCAAGCTGGGCAGTGCTATTTTTCTAGAAAAAGAGGTGCCAGAATTCACCATGAACGCCTCCCTTTTTCTCTTACAATGGCAATGGTGCCCACCTGAGAGGTGCCGGAACTGCGTTCTGGTGAATTCCGGCTGAATAAAAGCTGAGGCTGCAGATGAGAGTTGAGGTTCAAAACAACTGGAAGACACCAGGTTGGGGAAGACTTAAAAAAGAAAGTTTAATATCTTTTTGGTCACTTTTCTGTTATATTGTATTTTATTATTGTTGCCACTGTCACAAGTGAAAGATCGCCAAAAAAAAAAAAAAAAAAAAAAAAGGATATAGCATATAAGCTTTCTTGGAACATCTGATTCCACCCCCACCCCCCGTAAGTTTGAAATTGGGTGGCTTTGAAATATTTACTTCAGAATAAGCTCAATGAAATTTACTTTATAGTAACCATGCTTATGATTGTACTGTGTGTCAAATCTGAGATGAACAGATTCCACCCCAATGCAGCCTGGAATCAGTTCAGGACACTTGGAATCATAGCCAAAATTTTAATCTGGGCTCCAAATGTAGTCAAGATGAGGCCTGTGCTGGGCCTGTCCAGAAGACTCATGGCCTTATTGCTTGACCATGATATGTGGGCTGCCCGCCCTGGATGCCTCACACCCTTCAGCAACCTTTACTCCATCAGTTGGCATCATCCAAACACTTTGCAAAATCTACCAAAGGCCTAGTATGACTCAATTAATGGCAAGATAGCCACAGTTGGACCTGAGGCCTTCAGCTCTTGGCAGAACAAGAAGATCACTCAGCATAGGAAAAGTTTTTCATGCTATGGAGAAGATGGTAAGACCTATTTGCTCTGTTCCCATTCTCTGTCACCACTGCCAATGTATGTGCACATTGCCAGAAACTTTACACTGGCCCCTTTTACAAAGTAGTAGCAGCCAGCCCAAAGCAGCGTGAAAAAGTAGTTTCCTGCTGTATTTGTATGATGACCCACTTCTGCATTCCATAATCCTTTGATTTTTGATCTTGAACATGCACCCTTAAATGACAATATCATGCTCCCTTGCTATAGTTAAAGCCAGCTGAGGTGGGAATGACAGAGACAGATGGAGAAGCATCGTCCTTGCTAACATGATCTTAAAAAGAAACTCCCTCCCACGCAGAATTATTTTTTTTGTGGTCACTGCTCACTTCCAATTATGTTGTACCATTGGCTAATGTCTGTTGTCAGCTAGAAACAAAGAACACCAGAGGAAAAAAAAACCCCACAAGTTCTAAGCAGTGAAATTGTTTCTTTCTGGTACTACAATGGCCTACAGAAAAAGAAAACATTCCTGCTGAAGTTACATAATTATGTGTTAGATAACCCTGTCAGAATCCCAGGGGAGGCCCAGCATTGCGGCTTTATTCCCATTATAGATCAGTGCCCTCCTGTCAATTACCTGCCAACTTGAGGTCACGCTGCTCTGGGGACATACCTTTCCTGAACTAAAAGCAAGCCAATATTTGTACTGAAGCTCCTTCTAAATAACAGCCTACAGTCAGTGGGAGAGCAGGAGTGGTAAAATCCCTTTTGCAAAATGCAGCTCAATAGCCAGGCAGACATGCAGGTGACAGAACTGGCTGTTCACAACCTTACAAAGGCACATTCCACTCTATTGGATGAAACAACAAGCCCTTTTTGCCTGTAATTCCAAACACTATGTAAAAGAGGAGGGTCAGAAATTGATTTTTAAACTATTCCCCCCCCCCCAAGGATTCTAATTTGTTGGAAGTCTAAAGAGTTCAAAGCACATTATAAATAAGATTGTGTCCCCCCCCCCCCTCCCCGGACAACCTCAGTTCTGATTTAAAGCCGATTGGAGCAGAAAATAGTTTGCGGCTAAGAGTCAGAATGTAGGTCTAGATGAAACTGTTGTTAGTTTTATTGATTTGGTTGTTGTGGTTTATGTTGGGCCCCATCCTGGTATTGATGAAGTTATAAGTTAGCTAAACATTATAAGCTATAAGGTATAAATTAAAAAAAAAAATTGATGACCATAGAGTCAGATTCAACTCATCCTACAATTGTAATATTTTACCTTGGCTGATTATGGACAGTCCAGTCATTTTGTGTAACAGTGGGACATAACAAGCAGAACTTCCAGGGGCTCTTTTACTGAGACCTCTGTGTCATAATAATGAGTAGCTAAATACATCATTCTGGTGTTTAAAAAGATTGTTGGAAAAAAGCAGGTCAGCAATTGCCAGTCATTATAGGCAGCTTCATAGGCTTGAATGCCCAGTGGAATGAAAGGAAGAGTAAGATATACAGTAGCAAGCATATTCAGTAAATGTGACCATATCCTGTATGTCTACAAGCTCACATTGTCTATACCATGTGTGCAAACAACCCACATGTATAGTTTATATGTTCACACCTTTAAGGAGGAAGCAACACTGCCTGTGTAAGTCTTTGCAGGAAGTCTCATCAGCAATAAATCAGATCAGCCTGTAAGTCACACCTCTCATTTCAGGATGATAAAGCAGAACTGCTGAGGGAGAGGTGCAGGCTTCATGAAGAATCAGAAAGAGAAATACTGAGAGAAGGAGGAAAGTGGAGAGAAGGGGAGGGAGCTGTTGGGGCATGTTTCATCTTGCTCAGAGATAAAGAGGGTGGAACTCTCTAAAGCAGCGTCTAAAGAAAGGTGAGAGGAGAAAGGAGATTTGGAGGCGGGGAGCCCTCACACTTTGAGTAAATAATAGTCAACAAAAACAGATACTGTATTCAGGGTGTGAGACAAAAAGTTCTGGTGGTGAGTCTATAACGAGATTGGTGGGATATTAAAACCAAAAATTAAAATAGGAAGCAAGTTAAAAGATAAAGGACAACTCCAGGGTTCAGTGATGAAAATGGAGTCTGAGTTCTTGTAGCTATGGTCCCACCAGTATACTTCGAAGGAAGAGTATTTCATGTTCTGAGGATCCTCTGGCTGGGAGGTGAAGGATAAACCTAGAGTGAATCTAATGATACCCAGTGTGGAACTCACATAGATCAGGGTCTTCTACCATGATCCTGCTCCTATATTTATTCACTCTACATGCTTTGAACATGTGAGTACAACTATAATCTTACTATTGTGGTCATATACTCTGCCACACAATAATTTTGCTGCCAAAAAGTAACAGTATTATGTTGCTTCTTTCCTTAAGCAGTGAAAGGCACAAGTCTTCCCAAAAAGACAGGCTCAAAGTGATAGACATAATTCATATGGAATATATTGGTTATGTGTTGGTGGAATTTTTGAACTACCAAAGTAGGAACAGATCTCATCCACAGTATGCCTAGGCTGGATTCATGCGGAAGTGAAATCAGGACCCTGGACAGGAGCAAGAGTACCATGGACAGTGATCCTGCCGTTGAAAGCAGGGAAAACAAGTTACCGAACCTTAGCTTTGGCTTGCAGCAATTGCCAGAGGTTTATTGTATGGCTTAGGATAAAGACTGAAGGTGTGCCTTCTAAGTGCTACGCCTTTCTCCTCCTCCTCCTCCTCCTCCTCCTCCTCCTCCTCCTCCTCCTCCTCCTCAGTATGGCTCAAGGCAGCTTACTGTTAAAGGGCTAGAACCCTTTAGTTGGTAGTCAATTGCTCAGAATCCATAGACAAAGATGTGTCCTCAGGAATCTGGTGCCAGCAGATCTACTTCAGCTGGTCCTGGTTCTGTCTCCTCTTTGGAGTTACTATTGTTTGGGAACTATGGGGCCATGAGAGTATCGCTTTGTTCTACACTTACTTGTTAATTATCAGCACATTGACAGCCACAAGAATTTGTGAAGGGATCAGAATAAAGCTACACAATTTCACACACCCAGATATTAAGGCCAATCTTACAAAATCGTGTCTCTTTTCTAAAAGGAAAATCAGCAGCCCCAAAACATAACTTGAGGAATTTTCATGACAGCCAAGGACAAAACAACCACAAGAGTAAAAAAAAAGACACAGCTATTTCATCTGCATAGTGCAATGCAGTTGTGCTTTCAGAGATACACCTTCTTTATTATTTCAAACATTTCAAAAAGCATCTTCATGTTTCAGAGCAGAGATGTGTTTATATTCTGCTATTCTTTGAAATGTTAATTTGCAGGGCCTTGTTTTAAAAAGGAGTTTTTAAATGCCCTTCTTTTAGGAAGAAGTGGAGATAACGGTTGCTTACCATATTATACTGCGGCAAAGGTTTTTGCAGCTGTGTGTACATATGCAGCTGGGAACTACAGCCAGCCCTGGCCCACTGATTCATGCTTAATAAGTACAATTGCATGCATTCATTGAGTGCAAATTGCATGCATGTAATTTTACATGTGTAAAAATGTAACATGTGAAACAGCAATGACTTGAAAATAAAACCAGTGAGACATCCTTTGCAAAAACTTCCAGCAGTTGTTGAACCTTAGAAAGAATTAGTAAGTGTTCCCACTCAAGGTTCCAGCAAGCCATGCCCACTTCCAGGACACTCCAGTTCCCATCCCCTTTGGGTTCTACCTGTCTTTCAGTGGCCACTGAGCCATAGCCATGGGCTCCCATGGGGAAGCCCTCCCAAATTACTTTGTCCTTCTGCAAACCTTGAGTTTCCTCCAAAGCTGCTGCTATCTCTGTCTTGTGCATGGATGGTGCCATGTTAGCTATATAAGGAGTGGCACTGGGAGAATTGAGTTCGCTGTTAAACAATCTGGAACAAAGAAAGTGATTATGTGAAGAATGGTGATACTTTTGGTTTGTGGGTTTTTTTTAAAAAAAAGCTCAACATACACATTGGTCAGAAAGCTATTACAATCTCCTGCAGCAAGTGTATTGCATGAATAGAAATGTGGTGTGCAATGGGTATTATTATGCTTTTCTGATGGACTTGCAATTGCACTGAAGCGGTAGTCAGTCTGTTTAAAGGATCCATTTACGTTGAATGAATTCTAGCAACCGGAATAACATGCTACTCTTGGCTATAGCTGTGAATGCTGGCTTCCATCAATTAGCATAGTTGTGCTTCAGGTGATGAGAGCCTAGCTTAGAAAAATAACAGCCTTACTACAAAACTGGCAGAAGAGAAAGGCACTTAAATGTTTACATGCAGTAAAATGACTATGGGTCGTTTCACTTAATAATTATAGGTTCTCCATAGGCAAAGTTACAAAGCTGGGAACTGACACTGCAAGTTTGGTCGCAGATGTTGAGACCCAGCAGTCATGAACTTAGGGTCAGACTCTCCCTCTGCAGGGGATGAGCCTGGGGATTCAGAGCAGGACAGGGAACTGCAGTTAGGGGCAGCCCCAGATGTACCCAACCAAACAGAAGTACCTGCACGAGAAGAACCCTTTGTGCCAGTACTTTTCCAGCCTGAGGATCTTGTGTTTCATGCCTCTGACTTGTCAGAATCCAGCCCTAGCGAGACTGAAGTAGGTTGACCCCTTTTAAAGGAAGAGGTAGCAATGCTGACTTTAGGCTCAGCCTGATGACTGTTGCTGAAGCAATAACTGAGCTCTGCTCTTATAGAGTCTCCAGCCTGAGCCTTGCCCAGGGTATCATTGAAACCTTGCCTCACCTCTGTATTGCTGAGGCATTGCCCAAAACAGAACAATAGCTGGAAGTAAAAATGGAGCTCATACCACACAGATTGAGGCAGTCTGGATCCAGATAGGCAAGTGGGCAGAGGGAAATTTCTTTGGAAACATCCACTCCTCCAAGCCACTGTGGGATGTTAAAGTGCTAGCCTCCCTAGAAGAACAGGAAGCTGCCTTATTCCAAATTAGGCCTTTGGTCCATTTAGCTCAGAACTGTCTGCACTGACTGGCAGCACCTCTCCAGGGTTTCAGATGGGGGAATTCTCAGCCATGCCTGGAGACCTGGGGATTGAACATGAAACCTTCTGCATGCAAAACATACGCTCCAACACTGAACTGTGAATGATTCAGTGTCCCTCACAGTTGAGTGCCAGGCTCTATAGTCTTCTTATTAGGAGGTACAAGACTACACACTGCCAGATATGTGGCTTGTTGAGGAAGTGTTATGGTGGTATGAAAGTCCGGGGAATTTGTGTGTGGTGAATGAACTGAAAAAATTCTGTCAATAAATCAGATTTTCTGCAAATACAGCCTTTGATTATCTCTAAGCATCTTATTGGTTACATTCTTTTTTGTGTGTAAAGGTTATTTACCAGTAAGCTATTAAAAAAAGCAGTAAGCTATAAACACAGAATTATATTGAGAGAAAGAGAGAATACATATGCTTGGTATGTATTCTTTTGCTTCTATCCTAGTGGATGATTGGAAAGAGTTCTTTTGACTTCTGTTGTTGCATTCAGAAAAAAGGAGTATGTTGGCTTTCCCCCATTAATTAAGTGCAGAGGTTTTGATTGTTCCAAGTTGTGCACCTGCCTTCAAGCAGCTGTGGATGTTGCTCATCCACACATTCATTTTGTAATGTCCACAGCCACTCTTGCATGAAAGGCCCCTAGAATGCATAGCAACCCAGGAAAATGCCATATGCTGCTACATCTAGATCAGAATTATCTGCAATGAGTGGCAGCAACTCTCCAGGGTTTCAGGCTCTACCAGGAGATGCCAGGAATTGAATCAGGGACCTTTTGCATGCAAAGCAGGTGGTTTACTGCTAAGCTGTGACCCTTTGCCTAATTGTGGGTTGTTTCTCTCCATTATGGTGTTAATCGTTTGTGGGAGACATAAGTTGGGTCCATAAATAAAAACATTTACAAATAACAAGTACCCTGCAAATTTACAACAAATATTTCAGCTAGCTAACTCCCACCTCCCACAGCCAACAAATAAAATATAATCTCACTTTTCAAGTGAGAACACGGATCAGGATTTATATTCACTCCTGCTCTTCTTTCATAACTAATAGCACAAACATTGAGCTAGGAAGTTTCCCTTTCATTTCCCCCTACAATCTATTTCCTTCTATTATGGGCCTCCCTCTGGAGTAGCTATTGCTAAGTGTGAATAATGCGTCTCTCTCTTGGGTTATATTTGTTGCCATCTAAGGTTCAAAAGTGGTTTCTCTCTGACGCCTATTTAAAGTTTTCCCAACATAATGCCCTCAAGTGAGCCAGGACATACTTTCGAGAGACACCAAATGTTAAAAGGCCTTTAAAAATCCACAGCAAAGCCCTCATTTATCTCCGGAAGGTCAGTGAAGTTATTTATGAGAAATTTGACCTTTGGAGCTCCTATTTACATTTTGCTAACATTCCCCTCTGGACACATATATCAATGGCAGAGAAAATGACAGCACACAAACCACTCCTTAGTAATAGACTACATGGCAAATTTAATAAATAACTGCTGTAAAACGTCAGTAGAAGGAAGCAGGATCCATGCTGGCTTTATAGTAACATCACTGTGTGCTGATTTTGAATGCTTGTCCTACTGGCAAAGTACTTTGCTGGTTGTTGGTTTTTTAAAGTACTCCATTAATTTCACATAGCTATTCACTTCCAAGCAAGCTGTGTGCATCACCCTTCTGAACATGTACATGCAAAAAGGGTCCAGGAATAAAACCTTGCACCCAGCTCCTGGGTGTTCATGGTATTCTACAACGGGGTGGGCAGAGAAAACAAAGCAGGCACCACAATCTTGAAACATGTCCATTCCAGTTAGAGAACTGTGAGTAGCACCAGCCAAATTAGGTTTAGCATTGTAATCTCAAGCAACATCTTTATTTAGGGGTGGGGACAGAATCCAAGCACTCCTTACCTATCTTCTTCCCCCTCAGTGATCAGAGATGTCAAGTGATGACAGTGCTGATCATGTTGTTGTTGTGTAGTCATTTAGTCGTGTCTGACTCTTTGTGACCCCATGGACCAGAGCACGCCAGGCATTTCTGTCTTCCACTGCCTCCCGCAGTTTAGTCAAACTCATGTTTGTAGCTTCGAGAACACTGTCCAACCATCTCGTCCTCTGTCGTCCCCTTCTCCTTGTGCCCTCAATCTTTCCCAACATCAGGGTCTTTTCCAGGGAGTCTTCTCTTCTCATGAGGTGGCCAAAGTATTGGAGCCTCAGCTTCATGATCTGTCCTTCCAGTGAGCACTCAGGGCTGATTTCCTTAAGAATGGATGCGTTTTATCTTCTTGCAGTCCATGGGACTCTCAAGAAGAGTCTCCTCCAGCACCATAATTCAAAAGCATCAATTCTTTGGCGATCAGCCTTCTTTATGGTCCAGCTTTCACTTCCATACATCACTACTGGGAAAACCATAGCTTTTACTATACGGACCTTTGTTGGCAAGGTGATGTCTCTACTTTTTAAGATGCTGTCTAGGTGCTGATCATAGCAGTTGTTTATTATTATTATTATTATTATTATTATTATTATTATTATTTATTATTATTATTATTATTTGGGTGGGGAGATCCTCATGTGCAATGCACAGAATGATCTGTGGGTAATAATAATAATATAATAAATTTTTATTTATACCCTGCCCTTCCCGGCCAGAGGGCGGCTAACACCAGTAAAATTACAATCAATCAATCAATCAATCAATAACCAATTTAAAATACAGGTTAAAATATAATTTAAAATGCAGCCTCATTTTAATAGTAGCCCATAGATCAAAACCATAAGGGGAGGGAAACATAAGGGTCAGACTGAGTCCAAACCAAAGGCCAGGTGGAACAGCTCTGTCTTGTGAGCCCTGCGGAAAGATGTCAAGTCCTGCAGGGCCCTAGTCTCTTGTGACAGAGCGTTCCACCAAGTTGGGGCCAGTACTGAAAAGGCCCTGGCCCTAGTTGAGACTAATCTAACCACCTTGTGACTTGGGACCTCCAAGGTGTTGTCATTTGTGGACCTTAAGGTCCTCCGTGGGGCATACCAGGCAAAACGATGCAGTTGGTGCTCTTTTGACATTCCCCAGCTCGTATCTACCCAATGTTATAAAATGTGACATCATACCAGCGCTGAGGGGAAATGTGAGGGTATAATGGAACTTGAGTGTTCAGCATGATCCTAAGACCAATTGCCCCAGCAAAATGTGAAGAATGTCACAGCAAATTTATTGTCAAAGCCATATGTCATACCAAAAGAATTGCAATGTCATAAAACAAGATGCAGTGCAGGTGTCACCAGTCTGTTTTTCTTACCTTAGAATGCAGGTAGACTGCTAAGATGTTTAGGACTGTGGATGCCAGGCTCTATTTTAAAAAAAGATTTTACAACTGAAAACTGTTAAAATTTAGCACTCTTAAAAAATTAATATACTGTTAACATTAATAGAAAAATAAATACTCAGCATTAGCTGATCATAAATAATCTGCAGTGACTTTTTCCTAGTACTTTCATTTGAGGTGCTCATAATGTCAAACTACTGAAAATTCTGAATTAAGCTAGTTTAGAAATGCATTCTGAAGCTTTCACACAGCAGCCAGAAACATTACAAAATGGCTACACTTCTATATTTGCAAGGTTTGATTAAACGCAGCAATGCATGCAAAAGTGCCTGAGAATGGTTTTGGTTGCCCATTAATTTCCACTCATTGTTTTTCAGTCCCATGGTTTTGTCTAAGTGTTTTTAAGTTAGAACAGATCTGGTTGCTCAGTTTTGCTAAGTTCTATACCACTGCTAGCATGATCTGTCATTGTTTGCCAAAATGACGGGAATGGAAAACTTAAATTAAATTGTGATTACAGCGCTCAGTACATAACTGAGAATAGTCATCAAGAAGAAGAATTGCTTTGAAACCAGAGTAATACCCAGGGTGGGAGCCCTGCTGACAGAACAAATATATTCATTAACCAAAAGATGGTGAACCAAGGGAGCCAGATAAACTTATTTAGCTGAAAAAGGCGTGTGTCAAATACCCTCCAGCTAACTTCAGTGCTTCAACAAGACCCTTTCTCTCCTGTAACAACCAGGCTTTGATATCCACTCTACAGACCCAGTACAGCTTGGAGCTGGTTCCAGTGTGGCACAGCTGTATGCTACAGAGCAGACTGGCTAACTCTTTCTATTAGCCAGCGGCTGGATTAGCAAAGGCAAATCATGAACCCAGAAGGCTGGGGTGGGGAGAGATTTGGCCAAATGCCTCACCATGCTGTCCAAAATGTGCTTGGCAATCAGCCAGCCACTGCTGAAGCAGCAGTATCAATTTCTGCTCTGTCCTGTTTCTCAGGCAATGCAGCTATAATCTTAATCCAGTTCTGGCTAGGTTGGCCAGCAATTCCCAGTTCAGTAATTCTCTTAGATTGGGTGCTTTACTCTCATTCTTTAATTTCACCCAGATTCGAAGGGAAACCTGGTCTGCTCCCAGGGCATCAATTAGAAGGCCATGTGTGGCTTCACTCATCAACATCTGGGCCTATTAAGGTGAAGACCATTCACTTGGGCCAGAAGCATCACAAAGCACATAGTGTTTGTCATGCTGATCAAAATGGTGTAAAGGGCCAACTCACTTTTGCCCTTCTTTGGCAGTTTCCCCCAATGGTTGCTTTACATTGCATACTGCTTGCCAATTAACATTCCCACTCAATGGGTACAAGATGACCACTAGCAGCACTTTCCCCAAAACATTAATCTAATTAAATATAACTTCATGCATAAAACAGACTCTTTTGCACTTCTAATTGTCACTTTGTATGGGTCTTAGGGAATGTGATGTATGTGACTATCTCATGCATATTGAGGATGGAGGTTAATCTGTGAACAGCAAATCATTTGCCTGAAATGTAATTTCGCTTCCTGGCAACATATCAACATAGGTCCGATTCTAATTTTGAATAGCTTTAGTATTAACATTTATTACATACTAATTGTAGGTTATGTACTATTCATTTTGAACTGTTTGGTTTCCAATCATTTGTTTATTAATTTTATTTATTGCTTACCTTGTCAGGTTTGCAATTAAACAAGTGCTGCTAATGAACATTATTCTCAAATCAACATGTCACCTGCAGAAAAAAAGCCAAGGTTTTTGATCATAGAACCACCATGCAAGGATAATAGCATCCCAATTTTGTGTGGACAAAGCATAGGATTTGTCAGAGTAAGAGAACAGAAAACTTCCAGCAATATAGGAAAAGTGTGATCTGACTGATGGTGCTGGTTATACATATTTTCTCAGCATATACTGCAGCTCCAAAGTTTGGTACTTTGCTGTTTCCTGGTCTAGAAATTGAAGGAAATGGAGCATCCCATTCAGCATTCTGAAATAAATCATGCAAGGATATCATTGGCAGTACTGACATGAAACAATATCAGGGACAGTATGGGCTACCAACATGTTCACCAAGCCTTGTAGATGCTATAAGATCATTGGACTCTACTGCAAATGGACAAATCCAACTTCAGTGTATTTATTGTGATAGATGTAAAAAGGTTCTACTGACAAAAGCATCAACATTCAACCTTAACTACTGAGCGATAAACATTGTGAGAGAGTTCAGAGACTCCAAAGTCTTACAAAACTGCCATTAGATAGCAATTCACTTGCAGTTGGTGCAGGTTATTCTCTCAAGTGGTCTTACAAAGTTATACAGATGTGCAACTCCAAGGCCAAACTTTCAGAAAAAGGAACATAATGATAGCACATTATGTGGTATTGCTCTATTTGTATAGATAGCATGAAAGGTCTGTTTCCAAGTTGTCCATTCTTAGTATATACATAGCTCAATTAAAAGAACTAGGTGCCAAGATGTTGAGTCCTGTGATTGAAATATCTAGGATTTTTGATATCTCTGAATGTCCTGGTCCAACCTTTGTGGATTATGCCAGTCACCACAAGCAGAATGGACTCATGGCACAAAATTGTCTCACTGGTGTGAAGAGGGTAATGCCTTTGTTTGAAGAGCTGCACAAACCTTTTCTAGAAGACACTGAAGAAGAGAGAGCTCTTCAGGGTGGCAACACTACAAAGACATTCAACGATGTGCAGGATGTTGAATGAGCACAGTTCAGGAAGCTTTGGCAACGCAAGACTTATACACTGAGTGAAATTACTGATGCATTCTCAAATAACTATTTGCTGCAGTTTGGAAAGAGTGCTGTGTCCAAACAGAAGAGAGTACTGCTGTGAGAGTTCTGAAGTGAAAACTGTCCATCACTTGCTGGTCACACTTAGATTGCAAATATTTATTCAGACATGGCAGCCAAGCTGTTGGAGAAATCAGGTATGGAACAAAGCAGCAGTTTTTGCAGAAACCTCTAATAACCATCCCAGTGTTAATGCATTGGTAACTAGTGATTTGACTTCATGAATATGCTCAGCACTGGTGTTTCTCAGACCTTTCAGGCCTGACTTGGTGGCTGTTGTTTTTTAACCACATATATCAAATCAGGCTTTGACTTTCAAACAAACCAGGTGCTGTACAGTGCATGGACCACAAAGACAGCCTGCAAATAACTGTGTGAAAGAGGAGGCACAGGTGTGAAACATAGATCAACTGCTGCCAAACTATTGACATCACCTCTAAAAATTGATGAAACCAAGAGTGATCTATTCATGTTTATTGCAGAGATAGCTGTAACAAGCTTCTGACCAGCACATGTGGAGAGCATATTATTAACTAGTTATTTCCAATGTCAAGTCTTTCTGACACTAGTAATGTTGCTCCTCTCAACCAGGAAGAGGCAGATTCTAAAATTATACTTAGCATTTGAGATTACAGTCAGTTTCCTTCAGAATACTGATCAGGACTGTTGATTCCAATACTGTAGCCCTTGCCATTTCATTTTTCTGCTTATTCCCTTGGAAGCTGGAAGAACTTCACATACCCGATACAGGGAAGACAAATATCTTGCAAACCTTTTCTACATTTACTGGTGAAATACTCTGCTGTTATCACCAGAAAAGGAAAATCAAAGAATGGGCAATCTGGTGAGATTTCAGATGTAGCAGGGAGTTCTATTGTTTAGGCAACTTCAAACAGCATACTGTGCTTATGTATGACTGCAGCAGTGAATGGATATCACTTAATTAAGAGACAGAAGTGTCCTTTTCAAGTGGACACATTCCACTTACTTGAGATAGCATATAATGCATGTCATTTATTATTATCAATAAAGGGTTGTATTTGGCTAAGTTTTACTCAGAGTAAGCTTACTGAAAGTAGTGAATGTAACTAAATTACATGACCTGGAAGCTGTATGCCGGCTCCCTCGAGATGAGCGCCGCAACCCCAGAGTCAGCCACGACTGGACATAATGGTCAGGGGTCCCTTTATCTTTTTACATGCTTTTATTTCAGTGGATCTCCTCTGAGTTAAAAGTACCATTGTACCTACCTGAAAGGTAGATTTGCTTGTCCAGTGCAGCATCACTGGGTTGGGCTTACTTGCACGTCTAGTGGACGAAAGCAGGAATAGGTATTTCAGGAAACGGGCTGCCCCCTCCTCCGTTTTGCATATTTGCCAAGCTTGAACAGTCTGGAACTCAGAATAGTGTTAACCTATTTCCTACAACAAGTAAAGACCACAGAGCCAGTGGGGCAAACAGAAGTGGAATCAGTGTTGCAGACCAAGAAAGGTGTGGTCCCAGTGATGTTACAGTGATATTGGGAGGTGAAGCAGACAGGGATGGTGGGATGAACTGAGGTTTAGGATGACTTATGAAACCTATGCAATACCTGTGGGAGATGCTAATCCGAAGCCATTGGTCTTCGTAGAGTATGACCAAATCTCTATGAATGCTTGCAGAGGTTCCTCCATCCAACTACTGGTGGCGTTGCTGGCAATTTCTAGAGTTCTTTGTGGGCGGGGCAGGTTGGACGAAATGAATTTGTTTCCCTGCTGCCCCTTGAGGGAGAAACTCCGTTTATTCCAACCTTGTTTAGGTTTGCAGTCTCTTGGTCCACCTTCCTATTTGTAGGAACGAAAGGACTGGTTCATCTGGTATGGAGTGCAGCACTTGAAGTAGCAGCGTTCCTCTCAATTGGGTGACAAGCACTTTCTGTTTGTCTTTAGATTCTAGGAGGAGATCTTTGAGTGCCTCTTCTCCAAAGAGATTTGAGCCTTGGAGTGACACTGTGGAAAAGTTTGTTTTTGAATCAGTGTCAGCTTCCCACTTTTTCCATTCATAAGGTTTTAATTCATATGGAACATGCTGCAAAGTGAGAAGCATCCATGGTGGCATCAGCTATAAAGGATGCTGCTTAAGTAAGGTTTGGCAAGCGCGTGGAGGATTCTGTTCTGGTTTTGTAAGGAGATATTTCATCCAGGCATGGAATGCTCTAGCAAACATTGACACTTCAGATGGTGAGAGAGGGCTGCTGCTTTGTGAACACGCCTGAAGGCAAAATCCAGGCTCCTATCAGTGTGGTATCTTTAACTGTGCTTCTCCATCCTTTGGTAAAAGATCTTTTGAGGAAAGTGAGTAGACTGATTTGTCCACTAATGGGAACTTCAGGAGGTCCATGAATTCTGTATCCATCATGTAATGTTTATTGGCAAGCTGTACAGACTTTCTAAACGGCATAGCAGTGTTTCACTCTGCTTTAGTAACTTTCTTGATAACTGCAGGAGTGGGAACAAATCTAGGAGTTGGCTGGGGGTCTGCTGAAGAAATAGTGTCAGCAGTTTGCTCTGTTGACTTGGGAGCCAATCCCAGAGTAGCTAGGGTGCAGCATAGCAATGACATAGAGAGTATTTTGGAACATCCTGTCCAGTGGGGGTTCTTTGATTACTGATCCCTCACTCCATTCATCATCATCTTGCTCTGCCAAGGCAAACAAGTCAAGCCCCAAGGATTGGGAGGTTTGAGCATGAATGGAGTCATTCCCATAGTGATGGTTGGGAAAGGTGCTAGGTGAAGATGGAGCTGTAGATTCTCCAGATAATGCTTGCTGCTGGCTGTGATTCTGAATTTTTGCAGATTTAGCAGCTCTGCATGTGGAAGCAGATTGGGGCTGTGAGGGCTGCTGCTGCTTTGGAGTAACGATGCTCACCTGCCTTGATAAGGATCCTATTAATGTTTCTTTAATTTACCATAAAATATACTTAGATAATTGGAAGAACTGAGCTGGGGGAAGGGGAGGGAGATCCCTGTTCCTTGGGTGAGTTGTAGAAGGACAAAAGGGATGATCCTCAAAACACAAGAACCCATCTTCCCCAGATGATGGAGCGGATCTAAAGGCCTGTGCTACAACATGAGCTGGGCTAGCCTCCTCTAGATCACTGGGCTGTGCAGGCCGTGGCTGGGAAGCAGCAGGGGGAGCAAGGTCAGATGGTCTTACCTTGTCTCCACAGTGATGGTCCTGTGTCCTCTTCCAACCGAGACTGCAGTTGCACTGCATTAGCAGTAGGCCTCTGGAGATGCTTGGTACTACATAAGTCGTTAAGGGGTTTCTGAGTCTCAACATTGCTCATCAGGGCCTGATGTGTGCCCAAGAAGGGCATCTCACCCTGTAAGGGAGGGCAGAGACTTAGGAAGGATAAAGGGATGCCACATGCAACCACTGTGAGGAAGCAGTGGGTCCAAAGATCTGGCCTGGCCTGCTCATGAACATTGGGCCTGACCAGGTCTTTGTGGGAATTCCAAAATATTGCAGTTGGATGAGTGGGGGGAGATCAGCCCATTCCTCTTAGAAGTCCAGAATCAGAGACAGAAGCAGGAGAGGAGGGAGGCAGAGATTGGTCAGGCTTGTGAAGAGGCATGGGTGTTTCCCCCTCCTGTTGTTGCAAGATCCCCTTCTGCTGGTCTCCCAGACCCAAGACAGGCATAAATCGGTAGGAGCAAAGACACATGCAGGTGCAGTCTTTGAGTGCTTGGGGGGAAACCCTGGAGCGGAGGGTATAGCCAGCTGTGGGGAAGTAAGGATCTTTAGTCTTGGCAACTGCTTCATGGGGGCCAAGACCTGAGTTGCTTTACTCATTAGACCTGACACTCCTGTGTGGATCCTGTTTTGCTAATAAAGAGTTAACTCAAGCTTTCTCTGTGTGATTTACTGCTGGCTTGCTTCTGTCATTAGGATTGTTGTAGACTTGTTTCAGAACTTCTCTGCGCCACGCACTCTCCCTGGTAACCAAGCCCTGTTACCTCTTCAGCTTCTGACACCTCCTCCTCCCAGTCTTCTCCCTCATCTTCTCTGACCACTCATCATTGTCCCACCTCCAGTCCCTCGGCTCTGAGACTTCTTCCCTTGGGCGGTGCCCCAGCTACTTCCTCCTACCATTCCCATGTCCAACCAGTCTCTGATACCTAAAGCCAAAACTGAGCCTCCACAAAAGTAAATGTAGGATTACAAAACTGTAGAGCTGCAAAGGTCCAAGTTCCAGGGTGGAGGGTGATCACCACCACTGCTTCAATTGGTCTGTGAGGAGCTTCTGGTGTTCCAGCCTGCTGTGGATCACTGCTAAAAATATCCACTGCTGCAGTCCGCTGCAGTGATCAAGAGGTTAAATTGGGGAAATGGTAGCTGCTCACGTCTCCCTCTCCGAAGTCAGACAGTAGGGAAGGGAAAGAAGATCTAAAAACTATTTTTTGTTTTGCTTTTTAGAGACAGAATATAAGAATTAACAAGGGAATGGGAAAAAATGAGAGAGAAAAGAATAGAAACTAAGCCAAGATGAGGAAGAGAAGCAAAAAACTGAGGAGGGGCCAGCCTATTTCATGAAAATCCTACTCCTGCCTTCGTCCACTAGAGGCACAAGTAAGCCCAACCCGGCGCTGCTACACTGGTAAGTGAAATCTTAGTTGAATGCCACCTATTCTTAATAATGGTAATAATATTAACAGATATACTGTTTAATGCCAAAATAAGCTTCCAGGTGGTTTACAAAGCATAAAAACTGATTACACATACATTTAAATATAAATATCCATAATTAAAATACACAGTAAAGCAATCCCATTAACATAACACAGGAGACGCAAGTCAAGGGAATTCAAGAGTGCATTACATAACACTGGTGCTACTAGTAAAAATAAAACTCTGGGTCTGCACAAGGTGATGAATCATTAGGCCATCACAACGCTAACCAGGTTCCGTTTCTAGGTTGCTCATATTTGGGGGGAAATCACTGAAGGAACCAAAACGTAAGAGCAGCTCTTTAGGATAAGACCAGAGGCATATCTAGCTCAGCATCCTGTTACTCGGCGTGGTTGATTTGATGCCTGTAGGGAGTCCAAAAGCAGGACATGAGCAATAGCCAGTTCCCAGCAACTAGTATTCAGGGACACACTGCTCCTGTTCCTGAAGTTGGCATTAAGTCATAATGACAAGTAGCCACTGATAGCCCCTATCCTTCAAGAAAAGCAGCCTTATCATGGGGTTGGAATCTGAGTAACATGGGATAGAAACCATTGCAGGTTACTCTTCCACAGTTTTAGGATTCTTGCTGTGAGCTAATTCACATTGAAACAAGAAAGACAAATCTGGAAAGTCTGTTTGTTAGAAGAATGAATTGCAACTCCAGCATCTTTGCTCAAGGACCTTGTTGCGATCAGATTTTTATTCCACCCCTCCCTCCAAAAGAGCCCAGTAACATGTCATTGACGACAATGAAATTATACTATGTGATGCTGTTATGCATCTTGTTACTTAGTTGTTAATGCTGATAGTACCTTAGGATAGCTCACTTCTATTTGCCAATTTCCATGACAAATTATTTGAAATTCACTTATCACCCAAGCAGCCTAGAAAACTGTTATCACTACTTAAGAAAGCCAAATTTATGTTGGACCTGGATCCGGTATTAATCCACTTAAAAATTATGAATTTGAGCCAAATGCAATCATTCATAGTGTGAGCAATTCTTTTCAAAGGTGACTTGAACAGCAATACTGGTGTGTGTGTGTGTGTATGTGTGTATCCATGGTCACATTGAGCCTAGTGAAAGCCATGGCTTATGTCAAGTCAGTCTAAAACTTACAGCATCCAGCATATGTAATTGATGGATAATGTAAGACTTGTGTGTTAGGGGAGGAAAGTTTGAATTAATACAAAATGTGATTCAGTTAATTCTCTTCTTCATGGGCCAACCTCATTAACCATAATTATTTGAGTCTATGTACTGAGATTTTCATTCCACCAAGCTTTTTTGAAAAACGGGGGGAAAGTTAATACTTGCCATCAATGCTATCTCAAGTAGAATAGCTCCCCGATTATTGCAGCTACCATTTATGAATAGGCTATTTATCCCTAAAGCCCCACTCTCAGGTGTCACATGAGAAATGGCGATTGTAAGTCCAAAACTTAGTTTAAATCCATACACAAAATACAAAATTGGGAAGAAAGGAAATTGAAATGTCAGGGCGACTGGACCTTGCAGATAAAATGCAGCGTATTAGGACTGAAAGTTGAAGATTAGAGTGGGGGGGGGGAGAAACACCTTTAATATTCTGTCTCCTTTTTATACTTCTGAGGCAAGTTCTCTCTTTTGTGTATGTGGCATAATTTATAGTGTGGCAGAGTCCAGTTGGGAAGTGAAGAATGCTTTGCTTGTAAAATTCCATATCCATGGGGTTGGACTGAATGTCACTGCTGCCAGTGAAAGAAACAAAAGCAAAAGTGATCTAGTATTAATTCACCCCCCCCCCCAAGGAATACTTGGGATCAGGAAAGAACTGTTGTTTTTGTTTTAGCCACAACAAAATAAGAACCACAAGGTTGCCTTGCTGGAGCAGATCATCTGCACAACTACACTTAAAAATAATGTTGGAAAACACTCAGAAAAAAATTCCTCCTATCGAGGGTACTAACTTTGCTCGTGACTTTTCTGTCAGTGGTGGATATAGCAACAAGGAAGTAACACCTCCTCTTTCCCCTGATGCTTGGAGCACTCCTGGAATTAAGAGATCAGGAGAACTATAGTTCTTGCCTCACACTGAAGCAAGTATTACAAGTTGCTGAGGTTTCACTTTGTTTGCATTCTGTCTCCAGCAGGCACCTGTGCTGAAGTGGACAAATAGGACATAAAGATGATGCTCAACCTTTATTGTGTGCTCTAGCATTGACTGCTCAGAAGTGTAGTCTCTTAACATAGTGGTTCTGTTTACTTATCATGGCTAATAACTAGGTACAGATAATTCTCCATGAATTTGCCCAGTTATTTTTTAAAAGAGACGAAAACTCCCTGTTGATTCTATGCTGTCTCCTCTCATTGAACGAGAAAGAAAATGTGTCTTTTCAGTGAAGCTGGTCCTGCTGTAAATTTAACAGCTAATCCTGTTTTGGGGTTTTTTTTGTAGTTGGTTTTATCTGCTGCAATTGTCTTTTGTTGTTGTTTGTTTTGTGTTGTGATATACTGTTGTTTAGTTTTTAAGTTATGTAAGCAGCCCTTGGCATTGCGTATATGTGGGATACAAATTTACAAAAAACAAACAAACCCAAAACTTTAAACCTGCAACTTTTCTTAAAAAAAGAATTAAAATATAGGGAAACTTTCGAAAGTAACTTGGAATATGGCATGGGACTCTGATGTTCAAAGGTTAGAAAAATTCAAGAATCCTATTGGCCATGCAGAAGCGCTTGGGCACATCAGATCTTTGGATTCCAGTCTTAGCCTTTATGACGAGAGGGATCTAACTGAAGAAGGCATTGTAATACATTAACTGACTTTTGTATGCTTCTTCCATTAGCTTGCTGTGAGTTTTGACACTTGCCTAGTTTTCTGTTATTTCCTTCATTTATACAGCCACCATGTAACAAGAGTTCTCTCCCTCTGAAGCATCTGACACCCCTTTTGGGGCTGCTCATGAATAGGGTGGGCTGTGGCATGGGGTTTTAGAAAGAAGGGGGGAGTCACCCCAAATCAGAAGGGGTCACCTTCCATGAGCAGAGCCAACTTCACAGCCATGCCCCTTCCAGTACTTTTTGGGATCCAAGCCATTACACTAGTGATTTTACAATTATAAAATCAGTATTCTGTGGTTGATGAGAGCCCAAAATACTCTACAGCTGATTACCATAATGAATTAAATAACTGTTAATTCAAACTAACAAGAAGACTTCTTATTTACTTAGAGAAAATATTTTAAAATAATTCTTTATTTCTGAAGAGAGTGAAATATTAAAACTATTGTTAAGGTTATAAAGGTTGTTGATGATAAAAAAGAGGTACATTGACAAGTTTTAAAAAGTTAGGTTTTTTCAGGTCTTCCTCATAATTGCCCAATATTTTCTGAGTTCAGTTACTGGGAATAACACACATGTTAGCAACTTACACATTTTCAGTGGTTACCGACATTTAAAATGCTGTAACACATTTGAAAGTACATAATACCATCATTACTTTAAAAGCAGGCACAGTGAAATGAAACAATTTGCAAGTCCAATAATATATACAAAATGGCTGTACATAATGGCACAACTGTAAATCAAGTACAACTGTTAGGTTTGAATTTTTGTTCCCAAAAGCTGTCCCCTTTCCCATTTTTTTTTTTAGGAAGCTCAAGATTTCTTCATTTGCATACACGATATTTTCCATAAATTAACAACTTTCCAGGAGCTTAAAACACATTTTACACTAAAATCCACACAAAATCAGGCTCAGCCAATGGTTGGTCCTTATTCTGTTACAATGGAACTTCAAAAAGCTATCGGCCTATGAGAGACCAACATTAATGGTAGCCCAGAGCAATTATAAATACTCTTCACAAATACTTCTGTTTTCCTATTTCCTTGACAAAGAGTACAAACCTATGATACTAAGGTACACTGCCTACATTAGGCCAATATTTTAAAAAGGCTTGTGAATGCCAATGCAATGACAGAGTGGACTGTTCCTCTTATTAGTCCCAATGCAACTTCTTAACTATAGTTTTAAGATTAAAATTTCAGAAGCCAGCAGGAATGATTTTTTACATTTTTTAAAAAATGGCTGCAATAATATGTTGTCACTTAACAATACACCTATGCTTTGGAATACAGTTTGGGTTCATAATCTGTGACCTTATGTAGAGCTATCAATCTTGCTCTGAAAATGAGAACTATTGCACTATGTTAGATGCTCTGATGCTGAGTGGTGTTAAAACACTGTGTACATCTTTAGGGAAAGTAAAATTTTACAAGCTCAGTCTTTGGAGGTATCCGCTCTCTTGTTCACTGGACAATTCCAGAATCCACAGAGGTTTGCTTCCGAGTAGTCTTTGGAGGAGGCGGAGGAGGAGTTTTGCTTGGTAATGGAGGTGGCAATTGCTGGAAGACAAATTTGGAACAAAATAGTTTATTGAGGAACCAATTCTATAGCAACCGGTCACTTCAGATGTAATTTCTTACACACTGCTGTGACGTGCAAGATAAAGAGGTGTACTCATTTAATTCCGTTCCAACTTTGGTCTTATGAACAGTGTTTTGCTGCTTGATGTTAAGTCTAGTGTTTAATACTGACACTAACAGGCTTCACAGGATTTATTAACTAGCTTTGTTTCAGAAAGGTCTGCAATATAAGCGGCTAACTTCTGACTTTATTGGTCTTTATTAACCATCTTAGCCCTAAGCATTATCGAGTTGAGAGACCGATGCTGGAATACTTTCTCTTCCCTTCTTTTATGACCAGTTTCAGGTCTGCTCTTTGAGAAATGTCTTTTTTTTTTGCTGTATGAAAAGGGTGGACTAGCCATCTACCTGCCACCATATAGTAATTAAAGCTTACTAAATGTTAAAATATTTAGCTGCTGTGAATGGCATTATGCTTTGAACTCTAGGAAATGACAGGAGCCACCAGTTGGCTTGATCAAATTAAAGACAGGAGCATAGATTAGACCTGTGATAAATTACTTACTCCCATAAGGATCAAGCTATGTGGCCGATGACAAAAATCTATACTGTCAGGATAATGTCAAGCTATTGCAGAATTGCGCACATGCTGCTTTCAGGTTGATTTTTCAACAGCTTCATTAAGAATGCAGCCAATGTTGCTTCTTTGCTGGAAGGCTGTCGTGATACTGCAGCATCCTATCTAGCAGTTATCTTTCATGCAATCTTAGCCCATCAAGTGAACATAAACTCTCCCTTTACGTTTTACTGTCTGACATCTTAATACCACTTTTACTACTTCACCCCCCTCCATTTTTTATGTTTTCTCCCCCTCTTTTGCATTTCACTTTTCATATGGTAAATCCACTCAACACTTTTCTCATATTGCTAGCAGGCCTGCTTCTAAACAGAAAGTTATAAAAAATGTTATCCATGCTACACAATCTCAGTGACTATCTTAAGGATGAATCCAGACACGTAGAGTAGACCCACTGAAGTCAATGTCAATGATTTTAGTGGGTCTGCTCTAAGCGTGACTAAGTCTGCATTCAACCCACAATGTTTGCAAAGTTTCTTCATAGACTTGGTACAAAATGTTTGCAGTAGCTGGAAAAATCTTACTGTATCTACTTATGTCTTGATCTTGATTTTGTCTTTTTAATTCTGAATTCAATATACAAACATTTATAGATCTTTTAATAACAATTCATTAATTATCAGTGCTTTCACTCCCATTTAGTGGATGAAAAGAGTACCTGGAAAGGGAAAATATTAGAGGAGGGGATGTCTTCAGTACTGGGGAATGTTCTTTATATACAATGTATTTCAGACCATTTCCTAGGACTGAGGAGGGTCTGGCAGACCACTGTGTATGTATTGGAGCCCTGCTGAACCGCAGACCATGAACTTCTTAATGCTTCAGTAAAACCTTTGTGAAATGTATCCTGGTTATAGGAACCCAATCATTCTGATAAAGAAATTATATTTATCAAAAATGTGAATTTTGTAAAAAAATAAATAAATCTGTTTTTAATGAAAGTATCACTATGATACTATCATGGTAAACCAGGTCCCTTGTGGACCCCATCATGTCACCACACAATTCTTTCTACTTATCTCGGTCAGAGAAACCTTAGATTACGTGTTCAGTAAATGTACTCACAAATGAAGTTGATCAGTTTATTAAATGAAGCACCGGGTTTGGGGGGGGAGGGAGACAAGGCACAAAATGGCTATTACCTCTCAGGCCAATATCAAATTGTTTTAGTATAGGAATAATTTCATGCGGAGCCTAGAGAATAGCTGAATAGCTACATCTGCTAGAGGAGGGCCAGGATTAAAAAACAAAACAAAGCGTATCTTCCTAGATGCATCTGATTCTTTACTAGTACCTGCATTCTCTGCAAGTCCAGTTTTATTTTCTGTGCTCTAAGTCTAAATCTGAACTGGGTCTGGTTATTGCTCATGTTATTTTATCGGCGTGATAAAAGACCGCATCAAAAAAGCATTATGTACACCTCAAGCATTCGTTCAAATGGTCACACCGTTGTTGTACCATGAAATTCTAGTGCGTAGTGCAATACAGAAACCCAGAGGTGAAGGTCTTCTTCAATCTAATAGTTTCCTGGGATAAGGTATGTGTGGGGTGTGGAATAGACAGTACAAGGGTTCAGGACACAAAGGGATCCCAGACACAATTTTGACAGAAAGCTACATGTGCTTCATTCCGTGCTAACCAGTGGGTACAAATGTAGTAAGCTTGTTGTTTTAAGCCAGAAAGGGTCAAAAACACACCGTTAAAAAGAGGCCCTAATAAGTAGCTCCACACTTACTGCCTTTGTTTGTTGACATCCCTGAATCTGAGAGTAAAAAAACAACATACATTTGAAGTCTAAAGTAATGGATGGTAGGCTATTTGCTATATATTTGTTTTCATTTCTAAAAGCCTATTGTATACTATGAATGATACTCTGGTTTTGTTCAGTTCATCTAAAATTTAAATTGACAAAAGGGCTATTTAGAATCTCAAGAATAATATCACAGGTGCCCGAATCATTTCCGCTCAACAATGTGGCTGAAATGCAAAACCAAATTTCGCTTAACTTTACATTAATTAAATGTCTGTGTTTATGTTTCAGTAGTTTCTAGGGTGCTTTTCAGGTTTTAAGAGATTGCTTTCTCTCTAAAATAATGATAAGAGCCTGCCAGTTCAAATTAAACCCTATTCTAGGCAGACTTCCCTCAGTCACGTGTACCTCAGGGGAAATGGGAACCTCATGTAAAACGCACATCTGCAACATAGAAGCAATCTGTCCTTTCCATTTCAAGTACCAAATTGTTCTCATTTGTTTGGTTTCCTTCTGTATTAAAAGAAGCAATTTTGCTTTAAAATGTCTTGTTTCTCTTCACAGTCTTGGCGGAACACAGCACAATAGTTAAGGGGAAAATGTAAAATATAAAAGCAATAATGATTTCTCTCCTTCAGAATAACCCATGGATTAAAATAAAATTTGAGTTGTGCATTGAAACACTGTGAATGTTTCCTTCCATGCTATTAGCCGACCAAAATTCTCTATGTGATCAAAAGTTTATTCAAGAGTTACTTGACTTCCTACAGCTAACTATAATATTTATTAGGTCCTCAAAGACACACAGGGATATGCAACTCTTTATCCTTACCATCTAAATAATTTCCTTTTCAGTTTTAATGTAGCACAGGGTTTCTACATCACAGAATATATTGAATGCCTTTTGCTTACCCTGAATAATAGCGTAACAGGGGTAGCCAATATCACACCCTCCAGATGTTGCTGGTCAACAAGTCCCACTGTTTCTGATCATTGGCCATGCTGGCTGAGGCTGATAGGACAAGAGTCCAACACCTGGAGGGGGAGCACACTGGCTACCACCTCGTGGGTTTGATAGTATTATGTAACAATGCTCCCAGTAGTTTTCAAAGCAATATAGATCCTGTAAGCATTTGAACTATAATATATATGTGTGCAATAGCTGGGTGCAAAAAAACAGTGATAGCCTTTATTTGAATTCTATATTTCATAATTAATACAGATCATAGAATAATTGTAGAGTTGGAAGGGACTCTGAAGGTCGGTAGTGGCACCCGCCCTGTGGAATGCCCTCCCATCAGATGTCAAAGATATAAACAACTGATGTTCAGAAGACATCTGAAGGCAGCCCTGTTTAGGGAAGTTTTTAATGTCTGATGTTTTAATGTGTTTTTAATCTTTTGTTGGAAGCCGCCCAGAGTGGCTGGGGAAACCCAGTCAGATGGGCAAGGTATAAACCATTTATTATTATTATTATTATTATTATTATTATTATTATTATTATTTATTCTGCTCATCTTCTAGTGCAGCCTCTGCATTTGCCAGGGAACCAAGGGCCACTCAGAGACTGTCCTCTCTGTCCCCCAGGACTCCTACATAGGAAGGGGAAGACCAACCTGGTTTCATACATCTGCCAAAACAGCAGCAGCTGGAGGGAGCTTGTATCCTTCCCCCGCTGTGAGAAAGAACTCAAAATAAGAACTAATGTCTTTTTCCTTTCCTCCCTCCAAGTACTTTTACCTTTTGTGCCATGTCTTTTAGATTATAAGATGGAGGGCAGGGATCGACTTAGTACTGATTGTTGCAAGCCTCTCTTGGGTCCTTTTTCGGCTGAACAGCAGGGTATAAATACTTAAAAATATCTAAAATGAAACTGCAAGCAGGCAAATCTGTCCAATGTAATTTCTTCACAATAGTAACACCGTATCTGCAAATAATGGAAAAGCAATAGCAGGCACGTTTTCATGATCTAGATCATAAAAATCTTTGAATTATAACTTTGAATTAAAGGAAGAGCTTCCAAAGCTTTGTTATATGAAATCTGCCTGTTAGAAAGTCTTGTAAAAGTAACACTGCTGCTTCAATGAAATAATTATGCCACAGTGTTCATTAACCTGCTTTTAAAGAGGGCTGTTCTAGGAAAGTTCATTACTCTCACCCTTCTGTGGACATCAGGTTTGCTCCCTGAACTTTATCCCCATCTCCTTACGTGGAGACTTAGTAGTCTAGAAATTTGCAAAGCTTTTAATGTGGTAGTTTTTTTTGTTTGGTAAAAGAAGGAATGGTATCTCTGTGCAGGATCAAAACCATAATGTGCAGACGGCTCAGAATCAACAGGCAGGCCCTATTCATACAGCTCTAGAATATAATTATTTAATGACCTTACCCTCCAATTGATCAATTGGCGTGAAATAGGTTAAATCCAGACCTGAACTCAGGTGATTTTCACTTGTGTTGGAGGAACGAAACGAGTTTATTTTTCCCAGTTCCTCCTCCCCCCTTTAGCCCTCTTTGTGTCCCCTGAAAAACTGCTCTGTAGGGTTTGGATTGGCATGAGAGGCTGCATAGGACTCAGCAGAGAGAAAAAGAAACCCACCTTGTCCCACCACTTCTTCTAGCAGGGAGTCTCTACTGCCATCCAGATGGAGCCCTTCCATTCATGAACACAACACATTGGGTTGAGGACCATGGTTGTCGTGCCCATCAGAGTTGTGATGCAGTGTTGGAAAAGAGTAGTAAGGCTATTTTTCCTCAATTCCTTATTCCCCCTGCAGCTCCCCATGCCACCTGAAAAGTAGCTCTGTGGGGTTGGGAAACTTTCTGGAGCACCATGAAAGAAAGGGTGGGGGCTTCAGGGGGAAAAGGATTCGGCAATGATAGCTTCCAATGGAGCCTCCACTGGATCTTAGTACCTTCCATGGATGGAAGGAGTCTTTTCATTTGCAGACAAGTAGCACTGTGATGAAATTGAATACTTTGTATTCTGGGTAATGTACTGGATAGTTGTGAAGATTTGCCTTGAATCTGGAGAAGTAACAGTATTCACAGAATACCAAAAGGATGGGTACACATGACTATAACTTTTTCAACTTGCAGAACACAGATGCATATATTTGTTCTCCCATAATGTTTGCTATGAGCAGATTTCTCTGATACGGCATAAAGCATTAGAATTGGAGGAAAACTCTCTTTCTTGCCTGTATTAGTTCTCTTATTATGCATTGGGCATTGCTTCCGCTCTATGGCACATTCATCATCAAGCTTTGTATCTACTTTTGGATTGATGGGAATCAAGCCATTATTTGCGTGCTTAGTAAGCGTTAGAGCCAATGTTACAAATTTAAGTGCTCCATTGTCTATTTCCTTTCTCTTCTTGATTTTGAATGCTAACTATGCAGCTGATTTTATATGCAACGATGTTTGTGAGGCTATGAAAGAACGGGGGGGGGGGGGGGGGAGGAGCCTTTATGTAACAGATCTTCACCAGAAACGAAAGGTCCTATTTTATGCTCGGATATATTTATTAGGAAAACCTTTCAAAAAAGAGATTTTATAATACTATGTTAGATAAGATTGTGTGTGTGCATATCTACCAGTAAATGTTTTGAAATGAGAATGGGTAGGGCAATAATAATAATAATAATAATAATAATAAATAATAATAATAAATTTGTGTGAATAAATCATCATAATAAAACGATTTTTCCTCAATGCTTTCAAAATTGGCTAAAATGGAATTCTCATATAATGGGCTGCAATTGCAACTCAAATATTTTGTGATATGGGCCCATTTTTTGCGTAAGTATTTTTTGTGCCATCTTTAACTTCAATAACACTGCATTTCCTACTTCATTCTAATACAGAGCACTCTCTACTTTTGTGTTCCATATCATTGTTTAATGTGAATAAAATGAGATTAGCTAATAATTTCAGTGGCTTATCCCCACAGATACTCAGGGTGAGTAATTCAAAGGCAGCCAAGTCTTCATTTGCCAAATCTAACACTGATAGTTATGTGAGATGTGTCTATGTGTATGTATTTGGGGGAAGCTCAGCCCTAAACTCACTGGGCTGATGATGAGCAAGTTACTGCCTCATAGCTTCTTCTATTAATATGTAAAGTAAGATTAACAATGAGTCCCACCCTCCTATAGGAGTACATTGCATGGGGGTGGGCGGGTGAAGGAGTACTGAAAGCAAAGAAAAATGGCTAAACATTGTCAAGCCACATGGTGCCATTAGCATGCTGGTCTAATGCAAGGTGATCAATGCATGAATAAAGTTCCTCACTTGTAACTGGGGTTCTGAAGATGTCAGAGGAATATAGTTGTATGCGATATTTGACACACTTATAGATAATTGCAGCCTCCTTGTACAATTGGCTGACTAACTAGAATTGTATACTATGATATGCTAGAAGATGAATAAAGGAAACACTGTTGAGAGTCAATTTAATAACATTAGGGACTCCAGTCAGCTTCCTATGCAGAAGGCAAACTAGCTCCTGCATACTAAAGCATAAGCTGGATAAAATGAAGGGGAGAAATCCACAGCTAAAGGAAGTGGGAAAGCTCAGAGCTGGAGTTTCTCCTCAAGAGCTGTGCTATCACAGTCTTTCCTAATACCACTTTTGGCTCTCAAGAACATTAGTGTATCAATATTTTAAATATCTGATATGGGTTAAAAGTACGATTTAAACAGAAACCTACTATATATGTATGTATATATGTGTGTGTGTGTGTGTGTATATATATATATATATATATATATATATATATTTATATTCAGATTTACTATTTTCAGACTTACTATTTTGATTGTGTTACAATTTGTTTGCTTAGGTCAAAGGTTGAAGAAATTTTGACAAATGTTTGCGAATGACTTTGATAGGATGTTAGAAACAGAAATCTAAGATTGTTAAACAATAGTTTCTTTTCACCAGCAGCAACAATTTTTGCTCAAATGTTTCAGCAATCCATTACATAGAGTGGCAAAATTGCTTGCCTTTAGGAAACTGGTGAGTGAATGCCTGCAAAACAAACCTCATATATTAAACTTGTCTGAAATATACTTTATTTTCTCTCCTGAAATGAGATAGGAAAAACATAAAATCTAAGTTTCTGCTGGGACTCTCCTCTGTCTTTTTAACAGCCTCTATCAGGCTGTTTTACAATACTTTGTTTTTATGTATAGGTTTCACTACCCGATTAATCTGCGTTCACAATACAAGTCACCTAGCATTCTCTTCTGCCAATGAAAACATTTTCTGTGGCAGTTCACCGGGGATCAGAAAAAGGGAAAGCCAAGGTCCTGAAAACACCAGATGCTTTCCTAATCTACAACCCAGAAGCAGATGAAGGGACAAGTGACTGAGGACTTTGGAGAGTGCAGATTAGCTGCTGTTCTGACTCCATCCACCAGCTATGGCCATTCTTGGTCAGGCATAGCCCGGCCCCAGTGATTCATGCATCGTTAACCTCACATCTTGATTACTGCAATACAATACACACTGTGTGGGATTGCTATTGGGTCTGGCCATGAAGCTCCAGTTAGTGCAAAATACTGTGGGTGAGGACAGCCTGCAACCAGCACGTAGCTCTAGCACTTAAAAGCTTGCACTGGCTGCCTATATGCTAGCATATAGTACTTCACAAACTGGGGGCAGGACACCTTAAAGACCTCCTGGTTCCTTATATCCTGGCCCATTCACTAAAGTCTTCTGGGGAGTCACAGTTTATGTCTCAGACAATGTATCACGTGCACCAGGAGACGTGTGTTTAGTCTTGTGAACGTGATTTTGTGGAACTCCCTCCCAGCTGAAATCGGACAGACACCTACCCTGTTGAACTTAAGACCTTATTTTATTTCAGCAGGCATTTTAAATATGTTTTATGGTTAATTATAACTGATTCTTAATCCTATTTTTTTAACCTTGCAAGTGCACAGCTTAGAGACTATGGTGTTCAAACTGTGGACTTAAAATCCTCTCCTTTATGTGGACCTCCTAGCGGTGCAGCAATAAAACGGCTAGCACATTTGCAAAGCTAAATAGGATCCAGTATGGTTTCAAACTGGATAGGGGACTGTGCATTGAGATTCCTGCATTGCAAGGGGTTGGATTAGATGACCCCCCCAGGATCGCCTCCAGTGCTACAATTCTATGATTCTATTATCCTCCATGAAAATAATTACTGACCACAGAAGTACACATTACGTAGACTTGCTTTGAAGAAAGTCATTTCCAGTTATAAAACTTACTCTTTGAGGTACAGGTGGGGATGTGGCAGGGCTAAGAGATTCATGACTTTCCATGAGATTCCCATAATCTGCCATGCTGCCTTTCAGAGGCAATGGAGGAGGAATGCCTGCCATTTCCAAGCTATTCATGCCATTTAGTTCCAGATCTGAAAATAAACACATAGCTCACAGTCATTGAAGTCAACCTTTAAATTCCTAGCAAATGTTGCGTGCACATCTCATTGTTTTAAAAGCTTAAATTTGTCAGTGGACTTTTTTTTTTTTTTTTTTTTGCAGAAACGTAAAAAAGGTAAAGGACCCCTGACAGTTAAGTCCAGTCGCAGATGACTCTGGGGTTGCGGAGCTGATCTCACTTTACAGGCAGAGGGAGCCGGCGTTTGTCTGCAGACAGTTTTTCTGAGTAATGTGGCCAGCATGACTAAGCCGCTTATGGCGCAATGAAACACCGAAACCAGAGCAGTGCACGGAAACGTTGCTTACCTTCCCACCGGAGCGGTACCTATTTATCTACTTGCACCTCTTTTTTTTGGGTGTGCTTTTGAACTGCTAGGTTGACAGGAGCTGGGACTGAGCAACGGAAGCTCACCCCGTTGCTGGGATTCGAACCACCGACCTTCTGATCGGCAAGCAGAAAGGTAACTCATTTTAAAATAATATGAAATAATGATTAATACAACAAAATAGAGTGCACAGGTGCACCTACTGATGCAATTTTTGGATTCACATACCAGAAAGAATGTGTTGTTTGAGAAATAAAAGGGCCATATCATGTCTCATATAATCAAAAGAAGGGAGAGTCATTGTCACAGGACAATGCTAATCAGGGTTTCCAGATGTCAACTGTTTCAGAACACCAGCATTTCAGAAAGTGACTTTACTTGTGACTTGCCCATTCATATTATTAGCAGAAGCATCATTTCTGTTCTTGGGCATTTTCCTGTAACTATTGTTGAAAATTCAACAATGTTAAACATTTATTTTCCAAAGGTATACTACAATCTAATCAAACAAACATTTATTTACTCTTCCACACAATCTTTCAGGAATTAAATGCACACATTAGGCACATATATTTATTAAAATGTTAGGAAATTACTGTAATTAAATGAGGAGTCATTCATTGTTTAAATAGCTTGAAATACTTACAAAGAGAACACAAAACATTATTTTCTGAAATTAACTACAAAATAAGCTGACACCTCAGTGTCCTTCAAAAATTGATTGTATCGCAGGACTCTTGTTTTAAATCTGTATGCCCACACTAAACACTTAAGAAATTGGCTTTTCCTTTACTATACTTCTTGAAATAATTCTGTAACATTGAATCACCTCCAAAGTGCAAAATTCTGTCAAAATTAGTAACAAATGATATTGTAAATGTTGTGCTTGGTGACGCTGGTTCAAATCCCTGGTTGACCTTCGGCCATTCACCAACTCTTAGCTGAAGGTCTTGTGGTGGGCTATAACAAAAATAAACAACGAAGTAAAATGGTTCACTTTCATTCTTTTCTAGTCTTTTTTTCTTACCTCACAGCAAAAAAGGGGACAATTTCAAAGGCTCTCATGTTCTTAGGGTCTCAAGAAGCTCCACTATTGAGATTTGGCGAAATTAAGGAATTACACCAATGGAGTACATAGTCTTGATTTATGCCAAATGGATGGTGGAGCTGATGTTCTGGCACAATCAAGATGCACACAGGCATGTTTGTGCAGATTTGAGATGGAAAACTTGTGCCTTTCTGGATACAGGAACTACCATACCTTCATCTCCCTAGAGAGGCCCTATAGTGATTTAGGTGGGTGATTTATTATTATTATTAACAGAGTTGCAATATGCAACCATGTGCCTTCAAAATGTGAAAGTAAATACAGTAATAACGTCATGCTTCCTCAAAGGAGGCACTTTTTAGGACGAAAACATTCTCCCTGAGAGAAGCACCATCCTTAAGTCCTTCAGAAGCACCACAAAAAAGCTTAATTGCACTTCTTTGCTATGCTTTAAGACATGTGTAGGAAACTGCAATGCCACCAGCGGCTGAGACCATTTGGGTCCTTTGGGGGTGTGCAGCAAGCCTTAGGGAATGAAGCTGCGGGGGGGGGGGGTACTCCTCCTGCTTGCTGTGGTTTTTGCTTTTCATGAACAAAAATTTATTAAATTCATGGAGCAAAAACTTAAGATCCAAGCCCACGAGAAGAAGCCTAAAACATAACAGTCAAGGGAAGGGTTCAGGTGCCCGTAACTTCAGAACAACTTGTACTGAGGAAGGTCCTTTACCATCACAAAGCAGTTTGGAAGGATGTTTGCTGCTGTAGTGAATATGAACAGGTGGTTGTTCCATATTCTTTGTTACAGGAGACTTCTTGGAAGGCAGTAGTCAGTAAAAGATAATGGTTTAAGAAACAGCATACCGTATACTAATTACTTTCTTTAATACTTGTAAAAGGACTTCATTCATTGTTCTGCACTATAGATTTTTATAGTAGCTGGAGGATTTTCCTATAGCCCTTGCACTATAAAAATATCATATAGCTAACGCAATAAGATGATTCATTAAACACTTATAAAAAATATTCATACCCTTTTTGAAAATTATGTATAAAATAATCAGCCTGAGTATGAAGCAATTGTAGCTGTTCATTTGTTCAGTAAAAACACACAGGCCCTGATCCTGATGTGGCACAGTAATCTGAATAAATGCTGGTACATTGAATTAATAGCCTGGTTCCCTAAACAAGGAAAGGATCCTTCTAGCAGCGGAGAGAGTGTATAAGTCTATAGCACATGGCTGAGCCTCCAAACCATTAACTAGAGGGTTGGGTCTGAAGACCTATACTCTATTGGCAGAATGCTGTGGCAAAATTAACTAAATAATATTCTAAGTAAATATTTGTATAGCACGTTTATATAAAACTATATGCACTACACGGTGAAATTAATGGATCCCATAGTAAATTTTAAGGGACATGGGTGGCGCTGTGGTCTAAACCACAGAGCCTAGGGCTTGCCAATCAGAAGGTCGGCGGTTCGAATACCCGTGATGGGGTGAGCTCCCGTTGCTCGGTCCGAGCTCCTGCCAACCTAGCAGTTCAAAAGCAAGTCAAAGTGCAAGTAGATAAATAGGTACCGCTCTGGCGAGAACGTAAACGGCGTTTCCGTGCGCTGCTCTGGTTTGCCAGAAGCAGCTTAGTCATGCTGGCCACATGACCCATAAAAACTGTCTGCGGACAAACGTCGACTCCCTCGGCCAATAAAGCGAGATGAGCGCCGAAACCACAGAGTCTGTGACTGGACCTAACAGTCAGGGGTACCTTTACCTTTAGTAAATTTCCCCCTTGAACAGGCCACACAATTATTCTTCATTTAAGCCAAGTGTGGGTAACATTGTGGCTGTCTAGATGATGGTGGCTGCTGACTATTGGTCATGGTGGCTAGAACTGATGCGAGTAGGATCATAACAATATATCCTACTCAGCCCTGATGAAAGCAACAGTCGAAAGGTGGAAGGAATCCTGATGGACATAGTCTGATTTACTCTCTGGTTAACCTAATTAGCCAGTTGATCATAAAACATTTCAGAGATATCAAGTTCCTAATATGACCTGGCTTGTTCAAGTACATCAGAAAAAACCAAAAGTTTTGTAAATTACTATTTCTTACGTGCCCTTCACCCAACGGTCCCGGGGTGGGGTTATAGCAGTGTAAAAAGATAAGTTAGTGTGATTACTCAGTTAAAGCAGACTTACTGGACTGTAAACTGAATGAAAGCTTGGTCCTTGGAGTGACTGGTGGAGGGATGGTTTGAGAAGGCGGTGATGGGGAAACAGAAAAACGTTTTTCACTCCCCATGATGTTAATAACTTGGCTCTTTGGTCTTTGTGGTCTCAATGGACTGATCTGCATTTGGATAAATAAAAAAAAAGCAAGCAAGACTCAATTTGAAGTATACCTTCCACACATACATCACACAGTCCAAGGATATATAATTTGTTCTTACAGCACAACTGCTGGAAACAAAGGAGGAAAGATTTCTTAGTGAGCCGTTGACCTTGTGATAAATATGTTCTTAATGTAACAATACAGCGATAAGGAAAAAACGGTTTTTGTCTCAATGCAGTATTCTTCTAAAATATATCCTTGGCTTGTTCTTTCTTAAACACAGTTTTTGTGGCCTTGAATGTACAGTCAATTTTTAAAATCATACTTTTTAGGTGTTTCCAGGTTTTATTTAACAAAATGGCAGCTGGCTATTCCTATCATAGTTACAGCTTGTTATGACCTTTAGGAAAACTAAAAGATATACCACTTATACCACTAGGTTTTTGTTTTATATACCCCAGCTTGTTTTCATGAGAAGTCTCTGCTAGAAACATATTACTATATTTAGAGTATTTCTCAAAGCACAGGCCACAGTGCAAAATATGCTTGGTGGAAACATATCTTACCATCATAACACACATATTTCCTTTTCTTCTTAAAATACTGATTAATATTTCTAGTTGTTGATAGGATTTCTTTATTCTTAGAGATACTGAACTAACTTCCTGTGCCTAGTGAACCATAAAACTCCTCAAAAGTAACTGCAGAGGGGTAATGATCCATACACAATAGAAATGTACTTAGAAGACTCTTGTGGCTTTCATACCGCTGAATATTGTTGCAGATGATTTTGTGTTCTGTCACTTAAAGCCAAGTCACTTTGAGCAGGGAGCACTGTAAGAATGGACTTTTATGGTCTACAGCAGGGATTCTCAAACCTTCTACCCCAAGGGCACACTTTAAAGAGCTGAAAATTATTGAGGCCCACCAGTCACAAAATGGTAGCAAATGAAGACAGAGTTTAGTACAATCAGCTGGCAATTACTAACATCCCTTTCTACTGATCTCTAAACCATCTTTGGAAATTGCTAAATTCTTTGCTGCAGTTTTTCCCCTATGGCAACGAGTGCCATACCTCAGCTTTCCTCAAGCAATTTGTTCTAGAGCTAATGACTCCCCCATTTTAGGCAGAATTTATGGATTCTGAGGATGTACCTCAAGAATAATTCTTCATTTAACTTTTTTTCCTTCCAAGGCCCACATTTCTCAAATAAATTTTACTGACTTGCTATTGCCTTTTCACTTTCAACATGTGCCCTTTTCTTCACCCCTCAAACTGCTTGTTTATTTCATCCCTGCTCCCTGGCGCCTTTACACTTACTTCTTCCTCCTGTAACACCTTTTCTTGCTTATCCCCTTGCTTTTAATTCCCAGTTAACCTTCTGTCTCACCTTCTAGAGGAAGGAGACTTTCCTTCCCTCCTGCTTACCTGAAATTCTCTGTCTCTCAGCCACCTTTGCTCAGTATACAAGGAACTGGTGGTGCTGGTATTGGCCCAACTAAAAGGTCTGGCTAGGGGTTGGAGCAGTAAAGTGAGAAGGCCGTGGTCAGGCTGTAGCACTGTGGCCCACTGTTTGAGAAACACTGCCTTAGAGGAAGTCATCTATTCTATTCTCTTGCCTACACAATTCAGAGCATTTTCATGTACTGAAGTCTCCAAGCTTGCTAGGTAGGTCTGCTTTGGTAAAGAAAAAATACAGGAAACTGCTGTTAGCAAAGGAATGTTGGAAAGTACCTTTCACTGCTCCAGGCAGGAAGTTTTTTTCTAGCCCTATAAACAAACAAAATTGCTTTCTAATATTCAGGACACAGGTTTTAAACCGTTTGTATAATTTTCATGGTTACTTATGTTAATTAATGTTTTTCTACAAAGAGCACTTCCCCAGTTATATAGGAATCTCAGTGAATCCAGAATAAAAATACGATTTTTATTATTTTAGCCTAATTAAAAAAAAATGCAAGGGGCTAATAATACTACTTGTCCTTGAATCAATGAAATGTTCAGCCAATTACGCTGATGTTTGACACACTTTCTCACAGTCTTGTTTTAATACTTCGAACTAGTCTGAGCCTCAGCCTCGGGAATGAATGAATGAAGATGAGAGGCCATGTCAAAGAAGTTGGTCTGCTATGTAGAAAGGATCTATACAACAAATCTAAAGAACTATTGTTGATAATTGTAAATACTGAAGCATTTAAATAGTCTTTGTAGAACAGATCAGAAGCATGCAAGAACTCTTTAATTACAAACAATTTTCTCTTCATAAAGTTTATATCTCTGTTTTTGATCCCCCAGTTAAATTACCATGGTGATTTACCAAGTGCATAGCTGAGAAAGCTTCCTTATTATGTATTTCAAGAACTGAGAACTTCTCTAAGATTAAATAAATTGATGACAATTCATTAAAAATACTGATGAAAAACTGGAAGGGTAGATTCTAACCACTGGCAGACTGTGTCTATAAATTTACTGTACGGCTGAGAGCTGCTGAGATGCAGAATTTTAGCATGTCAACGGGGCAGCCCAAGACATTTTGCTGCCTGATCCAAGGAAAAGATAACAGCTCTCCCATTCTATATGCAGGAGCTGACCAGACTGACAGCTGCAGCTTATTTCAACCCTAGTTATGGGATAGGGATAGTGCCCTCCTAGTACTCTAGTTAAGAGACTGTAGGGCAGGGGGTGTGGCCCACACACCACTATCGTTCGCCATCTCACTTCCATTCTCTGCCCAGTGTGGTGTTAGTGGTTAAGAGCAGTGGACTCGTAATCTGGTGAACTGGGTTCGATTCCCCGCTCCTCTACATGCAACTGCTGGGTGACCTTGGGCTACTCACACTTCTCTGAAGTCTCTCAGACTCACTCACCTCAGAGTGTTTGTTGCGGAGGAGGAAGGGAAAGGAGATTGTTAGCTGCTTTGAGACTCCTTAGGGTAGTGATAAAGCGGGATATCAAATCCAAACTCTTCTCTTCTTCTTCTTCTGCCCCCGCCCCAGCATCTGAGATGGATGCCTCACCTTTTAATGTATCATTTATAGAAAGTAGTCTTCTTCCAAGTAAAACAATTTAATGAAAGCTGTGTTTTTATCCCTATACTACTTGGCATTATATTACTGATGCCCCTAAAGACAGTGAGCATCTGTAAAAGTAGTTTGATTAATTAACCTTTTCAGAGCATTTTCTTTCAGCTACATGTCAGAATAAATCTGCTACCTTTTAACTCCAAAGCATTTAAAGTTCGCCTGAACATTATGTCGCTTGCCAAACAGACTGCAAGTATTTGAAATGTGGAATTTATTCTCTTAAACTGGATACTGCTCCAGCTATAGTGTCAAGCACACCATCATTCCCCTGCAATGTTCGTTGCGTTTAGGTGTGTTGAAGCTATTATCATTTTACAGATAGGCCAGTTATCATTACCGTTTCTGAAAGTATCACTGCTTCAGACTGTTGCAAAGAGATATCTGTTGACTTGAATTCCTTTTCAAATATCTCTTGGTGCTTGCTGTTTCTCTTTTCTTTCTTCTTCTCCTTCTTTTCTTTATCCGGATCATCCTTGTCCAACTTGTCTTGTGACCGAGAATGCATCTTCTTTGGTAGAAGAGGCTCAAGCACAAACCTGAAGGGTATAAACATTTGCTGTACTAAGGGCATCGCTATATCAGTACCAATCACTACATCTTTAGGTGCAGCACCACTTTAGTGCTCCATCCCTTCATCAACCAATCAAACTTAATGATACTATAACGGGGGTGACAGAACAACTAATTCATTTTGGCTATTGATCAAAATTTCCCGCAAACTATTATGGAACAGCCCCAACAATTCATGTAGTAGACTAACAGTGCAATTCTATAAACACCTACTCAATAGGTAAGTGTCATTGTGTTAAATGAGACTTACATTCCAGTTAAGTATGTATAGGAATGCAGCTTTGGCACTCAATTCAAATTCACAATTCAATACACTTTATGAAGTGAAAAACACCTGTATAGATTTTTTTAATACACCTGTAGTTTATAACCTCTCAGGGCCAAAGTATATGTTATATTTATTTACACTGTCTGCTTTTCTTTTGGAGAAGCTAGAAGTTGTGGCATCTCTATCTGGAAAGTGATAGCAGAGGTGCATGGTCGCTGCCTGCAAGAAACCTCCCACCTACTGCTGTTTGCCACCAGAGTTGCTGTTACCTTCAGGAGCAAACAGCAGCTGGGTTTGGGGGAGTGGTTTCCAGCGGGAAACTGGCAAGGGCCCCAATGCATTAGAAGAATGAACAGGGTCAGTTTTAAGCTCCCCCCACCCTCCCAAAGCTGGTAGTTTGGCTGGTAGAAACCTAAATCTATGAAACTGTGCTTGTGTGAATGTTGAAGTAAAGAACAACTGAAAATATCTGTACAGCCACCATATGTCTTTGTAAATGTGTATCACATGTCAAAGGTAGCAGACATGTATATGATTGACCAATACAGGGCATGGTTCTCTTTCAACATGCAGGCGTATCTGCATAGCCAACTGTCCCTTCTCTCTGCAAATGGCTATTGGCTGTTGTGTGACCCAAGGGGAAAGGGAGGGGCATGTGGAACGTAATGGAGATATGCTGCTACAGAACCACTTAGGGTTCTGCTCTACGTCTAAGTGCCCTCTCAAGTCACAAGGTATCTCAGCTCTTTGAAATGCCCTCTCTCTCAGCTTTGAAGAGCAACTGCAAAGAATGATAGAATACCCGACTTCACATGTCAGAAACATTGTGAAGCATTCCAAAGCTTTTTAAAAATTAACACTGCAATTAGCATTGTAAGTGTCAAGAACTGCAGGGATTCTTAACAAGTTTGAGACCAGTGTTCAGTCTCATAAACTGGCCTTGATGAAATCTTAACTTCAATACTTTAAGTAAATAGAAGAGAGTGGTAAATTCTCAGGCTAAGGAATTTTATTGCTAATATCTCAACACAAGATTTTTTTAATAAAAAAAACCCTACCTGAAAATTTTAATATATGGATCAAAAAGCCCAAAGAAAATGTAAAGCAGGCATATTTATGAACCTTAGGAGTATGAGCTAGTAGAGAAAATGCTACAGAGTATGCATGCAGTAGACCACACGTACCCATCAGAGCCTGGTCTCGAAGGTGCGCTGTCAGATGAAATGGAGGAAACTGAAGCAACAGACAGTGGCCTTGAAGATGAAGGCATCGTGAATGATCTAACCATGGACCTTGGCCGACTACCTCGTCTGTCATCCACGCTTGAGGGCTACAGAAAGAGCAAGTATAGTTCTTTTGTTGCCAGAACACTTCCAAATACATGAATGTTATAAAAGATGCACTTTTCTTTAGGTGTCATTCATTTCATTCAGAAGAATGAATAGGTTTTTCTTGAGGACAGTTATTTTGAAAGAAAATTATATTATTCAGGGCCACAGAAATTATAATGCTATCATTCCTTCATATGTATATATAACCTTTTAATCAGAGTGGCTAGGTTGGTTCAGATGTTGCTGAACTACAACTCTCATCAACTACAGCCAGTGTGGCCAATGATCAGGGATGATGGGAATTGTAGTTCAGCAACATCTGAAGGGCCAAAAGTTGGCCACGTTGCTTTAAACAACTGAAATAGATAAAGATGTTTATTTATTTTATCTAGTTAATTTATATACCACTTTCTATTTCAACAAAACTCTCTAAGTGGTTTATATATTTCAACAAAGAGGAATCAATATAAGAAATACAATATGAATTCTACATTCAAAACAAAAAAAACCCTACTACTCCTACTAAATCCACAACTCCGCCCCCCTACAATACGGACATTTATCTCTTCCTCATCATCAGGCTCTCACCCTGTAGGGAGTCTGGTACACCACCAACACCCAATTCTTACTACCTCACAGGGAGAACCCCAGTCAATCTGGCAAAATAAATGAAAGCCATCGCCTTTACAGAAGCACACATATTAGTACTGAGGCACACAAATCTAGTTTCACAGATGGAAGAAACAAGAAAGGCAGAATTTACCATTCTGAATGTTTATTCAAGGTTTGTTACCCATTAATAACTAATATATGCACAAAATAATTGAATTCTGCCAACAAAAATAGGAACCCCATGCTGTTTGATCACAGGTAGATTTTCCACCCTGCCAACTAGTAGGAGGCTGGTGCTGCACGAAGACAGACGGAAGTGATAAAACACTATGTGTTCTGACAGAGCTGAGCTGCAGATCTGTGTGAGGCTGAGAAGATAATATCTGGATATAAGCATAGCAGTCAAATACCAGAATATGTTAAAATGTTCTACTGAAACAAGTGACATATAAACAGGGCTTATATCAACGTCTCTCTTCACACGGGGAGCACATTATCATCTAGGGCAGTAATTTTATCTGCTGTCTCGTGGCTTTTCCAATGTTTTCAAGTTGTAAGAAAGAGAGATATTCCAACATAATGTAGGGCTGGGCCAGGACATATTGCCACTTGAGGCAGCCTCCTGCCTCTTCCTTCCCTCCTCTCCACAGCTACCTGGAGATGGCCCGGGGGGGGGGAGAGAAAAGGAGGCCAGAGAGGACCAGTCACTTCAGATGGCAGCTCCAGGTCTTACTGCTAGCTTTGCTGCCCCCCCCCCCGCACCTGTGGCAGGTGGCAGTGGCAGCAAGCACTGCATTGCTCAGACCTGTATCTGCCACCTGAGGTGGCACTCCAAAGGTTATGAAGGTTTTAATAAGATTAAACATTGTTGACTGCTCTACTCACTATGAATTATGCACAGTAATGAATTAAGCTCTATATTTAAAGAATATGTAATAGAAATGGGTTTCCAATTTTGATAAGCAGCCCACCCAGCATGGCTGATACCGCTATAAGGGAAGCTGTTTTTCAATTTTCAAAAAATAAAAGAAACAAAACTATACAATCAAGATGTGTGTAGCAAGACATTAGTGAGACTTAAGCAATTTCTAATTGCATACTTGGACACAAATTATACCAATTGTGACGATAATGTATCTCTTAAATGACAGGAGGGTCTCATTATTTTGCCTAGCTTCAGTGTTCATACATGATTTGTGTGGTTAATAAAGCTTGAAAAATCTACTCTGTGTGGGACCAAATACACAACATATGTCACAATGACAAAAGAAGAGAGCAATATTGAGCTTGTACACTCAAGATTTACAGTTATACATTTTCTGAGAAATTTTGGAGTGCATATATATTTGTTTCATCATAAAGTGTGGAAGGGGGAATAAATTACATGAGCACTTCTATGTTTGTTTGTTTTTAGTGCATTATAAATTCCATTTCAAATATGCAGCTATTCCAAACAAAACATCCAAGACCAATATAAGGAGTTTTACTTAGTTAACACCCAAAGCATAAAACCAATAAAGCCACTCAAATAGGCCCGATGCAGATATAATGCTAACTCCCTGAGAATGATATTTCACAAATTTTATTCCTTGATACCTGCCTTTGACTTCAAAGGGCGGATGCTTCAAAAAGGTGTCAGATACCACCTGAGGATTTAATCTCATGACAAAACTGTAAAAAAATGCATACTGTCTTGATTTTAAACCAAGCAGGTCTCTCACAGTGAACCTGGAAAGTATACTGTAAAATCTAATGTTTCTGGTTACCTCTTAGGGTTTATATTTGGTCACTCTTAAATACTTGAAAATGTTGTTATGTATACTAATCTTTTCACAGAATACTGAAATGTCTCCTGCAAGCACTCCTGACTTCAAACTATACTTCAACGAAGAAACTTCAAAGGAACATTCCAGCATTAAATTGCTTAACCATTATTTATTTATTTGGACCCAGCTGAAATTGGGGTTACCTATCTCACTACAGAATGTAATTGTCCATTTCTTAATGTTATGCTAGTTTCCCAGCAGACAAGTCTCCGGAAGGGACATGGATAAGGCAGTGGGAAGGTTGACATGCTCTTGCCCTGACCTTCCTGCAGCCTCCCCATCTCCCTCCGATTAAGCAATAGTGAGCCACCTGTTGGGAGGCTAGCATAACAGCTTCACCCCACACTGTGAGCTGCTTCTGCTCTGAACTTACCCAGGGGAACCTGGGGTCATCAGATGTCACTGGACAACAACTCCTAGCATCCCTGATGACTGGCCTTGCTGATAGGAGTTGGAGCCAAACAACATTTGAGGGCTACACATTGCCTAACCCTGTTGAATAGATTTGGCTCAGCACAGAAATATGACAAATCTATTGCTTACTACAGTGGTGCCCCGCAAGACGAACGCCTCGCGAGACGAAAAACTCGCAAAACGAAAGGTTTTTTCGTTTTCGAGTTGCCTCGCAAGACGAATTTCCCTATGGGCTTGCTTCGCAAAACGAAGCTTGCCCCGGGGACAGCGGGTCTTCTCTTTTGAAGCAAGGGGCGGCGGGGAGAAGCGATCTTCTCCCCGCAGCCCCAGGTCCGGGGACAGCGGGAAGCGCTTCCCGCTGCCCCCGGACCTCTTTTGAAGCAAGGGGCTGCGGGGAGATCGCTTCTCCCCATCGCCCCTTGCTTCAAAAGAGGTCCGGGGACAGCGGGCGCTTCGCGCTGCCCCCGGACCTCTTTTGAAGCAAGGGGCTGCGGGGAGATCGCTTCTCCCCATCGCCCCTTGCTTCAAAAGAGGTCCGGGGACAGCGGGCGCTTCGCGCTGCCCCCGGACCTCTTTTGAAGCAAGGGGCTGCGGGGAGATCGCTTCTCCCCATCGCCCCTTGCTTCAAAAGAGGTCCGGGGACAGCGGGCGCTTCCCGCTGCCCCCGGACCTCTTTTGAAGCAAGGGGCTGCGGGGAGATCGCTTCTCCCCATCGCCCCTTGCTTCAAAAGAGGTCCGGGGACAGCGGGCGCTTCCCGCTGTCCCCGGACCTCTTTTGAAGCAAGGGGCGGCGGGGAGAAGCGATCTTCTCCCCGCAGCCCCAGGTCCGGGGGCAGCGGGAAGCGCTTCCCGCTGCCCCCGACCTCTTTTGAAGCAAGGGGCTGCGGGGAGATCGCTTCTCCCCATCGCCCCTTGCTTCAAAAGAGGTCCGGGGACAGCGGGCGCTTCCCGCTGTCCCCGGACCTCTTTTGAAGCAAGGGGTGGTGGGGAGATCGCGATCTCCCCGCAGCCCCTTGCTTCAAAAGAGGTCCGGGGGCAGCGGAAAGCGCCCCCGGACCTCTTTTGAAGCAAGGGGCGGCGGGGAGAAGCGATCTTCTCCCCGCAGCCCCAGGTCCGGGGACAGCGGGAAGCACTTCGCGCTGCCCCCGGACCTCTTTTGAAGCAAGGGGCGGCGGGGAGAAGCGATCTTCTCCCCGCAGCCCCCGGACCTCTTTTGAAGCAAGGGGCTGCAGGGAGAAGCGATCTCCCCGCAGCCCCTTGCTTCAAAAGAGGTCCGGGGGCAGCGCGAAGCGCAGCGCTTCTTCCCCGCTGCCCCCGGACCTCTTTTGAAGCAAGGGGCTGCGGGGATATCGCTTCTCCCGGTGCTCCGAAGCGGGGCGGGGGGGGCGGGAACACCTTCCCCCACCGCCCCGCTTCGGAACGCTGCTCCGAAGCGGGGCAGGGGGGGTGGGAACACCTTCCCCCACCGCCCGGCTTCGGAACGGTGCTCCGAAGCGGGGCGGGGGGGTGGGAACACCTTCCCCCACCGCCCGGCTTCGGAACGGTGCTCCGAAGCGGGGCGGGGGGTGGGAACACCTTCCCCCACCGCCCCGCTTCGGAACGGTGCTCCGAAGCGGGGCGGGGGGTGGGAACACCTTCCCCCACCGCCCCGCTTCGGAGCACCGTTCCGAAGCGGGGCGGGGGGGCGGGAACACCTTCTGAAGGCTGGCGGGGGGCAAAAGTCTTTGTCCCCCCTGCCTGCCTTCCCAGGGGCTTTTAAATCGCCCCGGATAGCGGAGAAGTCCTCCGCTGTCCTGGGGCGATTTTAAAATGCCGCCCGCCAGCATTTTAAGATTGCCCGGACAGCGGAGAAGTCCTCTGCTGTCCCGGGGTTTTTTAAAATGCTGGGGGTGGGAAGAAAAGCCCTTATCCCCCCCCCCAGCCTTCAGAAGAGGTCCGGGGACAGACTGTCCCCGGACCTGGTCTGAAGGCGGTTTCCCTAGGAACGCATTAATTGATTTTCAATGCATTCCTATGGGAAACCGTGCATCGCAAGACGAAAAACCCGCAAGACGAAGAGACTTGCGGAACGAATTAATTTCGTCTTGCGAGGCACCACTGTATTGGTCTTTTGGTCCCACTATGTATATATTTCTCTTTTGACCCATTTAAATGTAAATATATAATATGCAAACATATAAACATATGCATACGCCTGCCAATTAAAGACTTTATCAGACTAAAAGACTGTCCTAACCCAGGAACATTTATGCCACAATAAACTGAAAAGATGTTAAGATTTTACGAGCCTCTGTTGTTTTTGCTACAACGGATTATCATGACATGACTATCGCCGAATCTTTAACTGAGTTGTTTTGATACTCTCAAAATACTAGAATTTAGGCCATCCACTAAAGCTGAATGTTGGAAGATTCAGGAGAAACAAAATAAGTACTTCTTCACACAGTGCAGGAGTTAAACTATGGAATTTGTGGTTGTAGTAATGAGTTTAGACCAATCCACGGAGGGTAAAACTATCAACGGCTTCTAGTCATAAGGGCTGTGTATTGCCTACCTCAGAGGCAGTATGTGCAAGTGGAAGGAAAGCAGTTGTGTTCATGCCCTACTTTCAGGTCTCCCATAATCATCTGTCTGGCCACTGGGTGAACAGGATGCTGGACAAAGTCTTTGATCTGATCCATTATGGCTCTGCTTATGTTAAGTACACCTGCATGTAAGCCTGTTCACAACTTCTGTCTTACTTTTATGGATAATTTAATAAAACACTGAATTTCACTCGACTATCATTGATTTTGTCATATTAAATAGAAATGGTACTGGGTTTAAAACAGAGCATCCTCTGAGAGGTTTGAGACCTATTCTGCCTCAGAGCCCCTATAATAGTGCAGAATCTACAGGGAAACAAAAGGTTTAACATTATTTACATTTCCCATTCTAAAACCGATATTTTATGAGAACTACTTACAAGACTCCTGACACCATACTGCTTTTCAACTTTTTCTTTCAGTTGCTTAAAACAGGCTTCCATCCTCTCATGAAATGGCCTAAGTGCTTCTGTGACTTTATCTCCATGAATTCGGATACCTTCTGTCAAGAATGGAATCTGAAACAGAAATTTATATTTCCATTAATTTTCTGGTCTCAAAAGAACAAAAAAGGAGCAAAACAGGAATTTCATCTTAACATATAAGGTGCTGTGGAATTGTAACACCTTTGAAAACTATACAAGAACATGCACAATCTCACTTTTGCCTCCAGTGACTCTTAGGGGGAAAATGAGTTTGTGCAAGTCTGTGCAGTTGCTAATGTGGTTAGTCAAAAAAACCCACAAACACCCAGATATTTACAGTTTGGGCATGTTCTTGTTCAGTTCTTTGTCTTTTAAAATAAATGGAGTCATCAAATGTTGAGATGCACAGCTAAATTAATCAGGATGAATAAATATTCCATTTACATTATGCTCAAAAGAATACCAAGGCATACCACGCCTTAAATTAGCATGCTGATGAATGCCGACGCTCAAGCTACACTATTAATGTCAACTCCAACAGATTTCCAGAGAATAAATAGTAAAGAAACAAAGCCTGCTTCTGGTTAACAAATGCTATTTATGACCCTTTGCATCACACTGAAAAACAAAACAAAATACTCTACTGCATTTTGTGCACATCAGTATTTGTTAATAAAACATAGAAAACTACGTGTTCAAGGCTAAACCTAAATTTCTAATCGGAAATTGGTTTTCCAATATTTTAGAAGAGGGAGAGATAGAGATGACAAAAGGCAAAATTATTCCTTTTTTATAATTGAAAATAATCATTTATGTGCAGGGCTGCTGTCAAATAATACCCATGCCAAGGTAAGATTACATAATTAGCCTGTAGTGTGGAGATGTGACTGACCTTTAAATTGTTTTAAGAGTGATATTTCATTCCCAAAGCTATAGACCTCCTATTAGTCTCCTCTCCCTCAAACTTAAAAGTGGGTGGGGGTTGAAATCTTTTACCAAGATACACAGTTTTGGAGTTCGATATTCTCCACAGCAATCAAGCTAAGAGGCTTCTGCTTAATAATTCATAATTAAACCATAATACTGATTAAAAACAGATTCCTCCCCCCCCCCAACATCACTGAACATCCATCTAAATTAGAAGATTTACAAGTATGGAAGACAATATAACTGAACTGCATTTTATACAAATTCAATGAATCTTGTCAGGATGAAATCCTGAATAAAATTTGTTTTCTTGACATTTAGCAGCACACAGCTGCTGCTTCTCTTGGCACTTTTGAAGGAAAAGACCAAAGAAGCACAATATTTCAACTGTAGCCACGGGTATTTATAGCCCATATGGATTTGTCCTTGGCAGCGGGAAAAAAATAAACATTAAAATTGCCACTTTGATTAGAACTAATGAAGCATATTTTTTGTTAATCACCAAAGAGCAACTTCCAGCTATCTTCCATATGGCAATTAAATACAGGGAACCACAGTTGTGTTATTTTTGACCAGGGAAAGATAAGCCACAAGAGAAGCTAGCTTTCCTAATGTATTTGCTGCAGGGTCATTCCTGACTTTTACGGGTTAAAAATATGATAAATGATGGAATGTGACGTAAGTGATGCAGCCCACTTCAGAAAATTATCACGGAATATATCTGCTAAAGCAATATCAACATGTTGGTGGACTGGACAATCATGAAAAATGTTGTACTATTGTCATTTACATTGAAAACCGCATGATTTAGAACTTTGGGGCTGTTGTTTTGCTTATGTTACAGTGGAAAGAGTCTGGTGCACTGGTCGAAAAAAGGCAACTGGTGGCCTCAGGGTCTAATTCGGCCCTGGAATAGATCCTGGTTCAAATAAACCAGCCGAATGTAAACCTCAGCCAGGGTGTAGCCAAAGGATTGTTAACTCCCTACCTATCAGAAAGCCCTTCCCATACTGTGCATGCTCTCTCTCAGTCACAGGTAAAAATATGAAGCTTATAATAAGGAGAGAACCCTGGCAACACCTCACATTGAGGAGGAGTAGAGGTTTGAAGAAAGCATTCACCTTTTCTTCCTTGGAGACCACGAGATTGAAACAGTGGGGAGAGCCAGTGCTGTCAGTCCTTGACAGGCCCGGTCCATCCATGAGGCAGAGAGAAGCAGCTGCCTCAGGTGGAGGAAGCCATTGAGGTAGTGCTGCCAAGGCAGCACCACGATAGACAGTGAACTGCACTGGGCTTTCGCCATACCAGATAACCACATCTTTACTTAAGCATTTATTTGAAGTTTTTCCTGCTCAAATGGTTCGCCACGTGGAGCACACTCCATGCAGTTGGTGCTGGAAATGGCCATTGCTACACTGCTTGGTTGATTAACTTCCCCTTGCTTTTGGGCAAAGAGTGTGGATGGGAATCATGTGAAGGAATGTATTCATATATTTGGGGTGGGGTGGGGGGATGCCATGGCATTTTGTCACATTTTTGTGAAGCCACCAATTAATTTAATTAGCAATTTAAACTAATTAAATGGCACTTTTTGCCTTCTGGAACAAATGAAATAATTTACAGAAAGGTTTAATTCTGGACACTCTGATGTGGCATTTAAAACTCATCGCCGTGTCTTCCTAGCTGCAGCAATATCAAGGGGGAAAAAGTTTGCTTCTGTTAATCTGGTTGGTTTATGTTTCTTGGCTTTAAGCAAGAAAACATGGAAATGCACAAGAGAGGTGGAAATGATGTGCATCTGTATTAAAATAAATGTGTATTGTTAAATATGCAACCTTGCAATAATATATAAATTTTGCTAGCACGCTAATTCTCTTCTGGGTAAACAGTGTGTCCATGAGCACCATTAAACTTCATTTTTAACATAGTTATTAGGGGCAATGACACAGTGCTGACATTAAGTTAGTCTCCCGGGAACAAATTATTTTTCTCTGTAGGAATGAAAACTCCTAAAATCCAATCTGCTGTAAAAGCTTACCAGGGTGGGGGAATCAATAGAATTTCAGAGGACCACACAAGTTTTTGTTCAGCTATACTTTCATGGTCCATAGAGAATTTCTGAATATTATATCTTAGCTTTCTTCAAAATCTAAAATATAGGCCTCTGGAAATTTAAATTATTCCTCTTATAATAAGGACACAACTGAATATAAAACAACATGAATGCAGCAGTGTTGTTGTTGTTTTTTAAAAAAAAGCAGTCAGTCACATCTGTGAAATGCATCATAAAATTATCCTGAGGCCAAACACACAATATTTGCATATAACTATACAACAGATGCTGGAATGAGCTTTCGAGTTTTCCTCCCTAATACATTCAGCATTTGACAGTAATAACAGCAATCCTTAACCGAAAAAAAGACTACTGTACTTGAGCTTCACAATTAAAGAGAGAGATCCAAAAAAGGTAGCGCTGCACAATTTTCTATACTTAATACTATTTTTCTTCATAATCTTGCAAGGTGAACAGTGAATGAGAGGAACATCTTACAGAATCCTCTCCTTTATATACACAATTGAGCAGATGAAAACAGGAGTTTCAGAACTATCCTAGTCTTAATCTAGGTAGGTAAGAGGCAGTGCTTTTTCCTTTCCTCTCTTTGTTAGAATCAGTTGTGATGGTTACCAATTCCATTTTCCATCATAGGGACTGACTCAAATAGATACAGATACATGAAAGAAATATCGGCTGACTGGGCATCCATGATTCCAGTCTCTGCTTCCCAGAGGTGATTTGGGCACATGCCCTGGCAGGGACGCGGGTGGCGCTGTGGGTAAAACCTCAGCGCCTAGGACTTGCCGATCGTCAGGTCGGCGGTTCGAATCCCCGCGGTGGGGTGCGCTCCCGTCGCTCGGTCCCAGCGCCTGCCAACCTAGCAGTTCGAAAGCACCCCTGGGTGCAAGTAGATAAATAGGGACCGCTTACTAGCAGGAAGGTAAACGGCGTTTCCGTGTGCTGCGCTGGCTCACCAGATGCAGCTTGTCACGCTGGCCACGTGACCCGGAAGTGTCTTCGGACAGCGCTGGCCCCCGGCCTCTTAAGTGAGATGGGTGCACAACCCTAGAGTCGGACACGACTGGCCCGTACGGGCAGGGGTATCTTTACCTTTACCTGGCTGAAAAAGCCTGATGTTGCGTTTATTGAAAATACTGTCTTGAGCAGGGGGTGTAAACGAAGATGCACTGGATTTGAAGTTACTTTATTCACATGGCTGCATCCTAAGGAACGCTTGGATTATTCCATGTGGAGCAAACTGGCTAAAGTACAACAGAGTGTTTTTTATTAATTTATTTCATAAATACACCACTTGTTTCTAGGAAAAACCTCAAGGCCATACATCTGTCCCACTCCAGCTATCAGTCCCTAATGCTTCAGTCTCCATCCCATAACTCTGTTCTGCATCTAGCACACCCTTGGCATAAAATAAGTATTCAGATTGAATGTGAATCTTTAGTCTGGTCCAGCCTTCCTGCAGTGCTCCAGAGTGAATATTTACAGCAGAACTTTTAAGCTACCATACCTATCACTTACCTTTTCTTATTCTTTTGCCCCTAGAGGTAAATCAGTCCCAGCTGGGAGGAAATGCCACACTGAACTAAACTATACTATGATAGTTTCTAAGCTGAAAGTTCCAGTGCTCTCAGATCTTTAAATTGTGAACTTAACAGCAGGAGATAAAATTGTGGGTTAATAGTGCTAGTCACATTTGGGAGTATAAAATGACAAACTATGTCAGACACAGAAAGATGAACTTTAACTCCTGTTTCAAGGCATTTGAAATGCCATAGAAACATATACACTGGAGTGAATTCTTTGATGCCTGAGTTTTGTCAAAAATGACAGCAGGCTGCCTTTGAATGCCACTTGGTTCCTTGACGACGTGATTTACCTGCCATGCGATTAGGTCCTTCAATTTTTCAATTTTTTCATGATCTTCTGGATGGTCATACACATATTTTTCAGTAAAAAAAGCCTAAGGGGAAAAAATGTCATTTTACAGAAGAAATAATACATTTGACAATGTTTCACTAATAAAAAGTGAAAATACTTATTTAGCCATTTTCATTAGAATATGAACTTTTCAAACTGGAAGTGATATGCAGAAAAGTAGCATTGTTGAAACAGGCACATAGGTGTGCAAGTGTGTTTTCCGTGCTAACTGGCTTTCACTAGTGTGAGGGAACCAAGGAGCTAGGAAGGGCGTGCCAGTACAGTGGTACCTTGGTTCTCAAACTTAATCTGTTCCAGGAGTCCATTCGACTCCTGAAACCATTTGAAAACCAAGGCGCGGCTTCCGATTGGCTGCAGGAGCTTCCTGCATTCAAGCAGAAGCAGCGCCTGATGTTCAGCTGCCCCAATTGATCCTTATTCAATGTGGGTGGTTGTTGGTCCCCAGCTTCAGCGATTCTCAGAGGAGCAGATTGGCATTCTGTCCCTTCCCTCAAAAAGATTGTTACAAGAGGCCTATTTTCAGAAGTATTTGCATTAGTAAAGATTTGGAATGGTTCCTAGAAAAGACAAATATCCTGTGGATCATCCATTAATTTAATAATTAGATACACTTTTAGAATATATAAGTTCTAGGTTCCTCATCGCTGGAGAGCCAACATGGTTACACAGAGAACACTGAATGAACATACCTTTTCATAGTTGGTGAAGCCACCCATAACCGCAGGATCTACAATGCCATTTAGCAGCATTGACAAAGGATTGATAGGCAGGTTTGGATCACTCAAATGTTGCTGAACCATATTGTTGATTTTGTCATTTGTTAATTGCATGGTTTCAATTGCATTTTCAAGTGGACTGATTTCAACCTGAGACAATAGCACACACACACAAAATCATTAGAAAAATAATTACATATTGGCCTAAACTCAACTGTAAACTGATTTCAAAGTAGAATAATGTTACTATAGTTTCATTTCAGCAGTGAGAACAAGAACTGACATTCTTATCATTCTTAAAACACCAGAATGAGCACACATTAAGCCTTGATCCACATATAACATTTGCATTTGCTTATGCAGGTATTCACTCAAACAGGCCCTGCAGGGGGAGGGGGCAGCCGGGGACACTTGCCCCAGGCCACCTGGGTCCCCCCACCAGGCACTGGCTGCTTTTTTGCTTGAGTTTATAACTTTATTCTAATAGAACTCTTGCCCCGGGTCTCAGACAAGCTCTGCATGGGCCTGCACTTGAAACAGCAACACCACCCAATTTATTAAGATATACAGCCTGGTACACCTAAGACTCATGGCAGCTAAAAAGCAAATGCATTACATCAATCTGTTTAATCTTAAATCACATTACAATGCTATTACTTAGCTGAGCCAAATCCCACCATCATATCAGCCTCCAAATGAATGTCTTGTGACCCTTGACTACATTCACCTGTTGGCAATGTGACTCTTGTGATGTTTGAAACACTAAAGAATTTCTAAAGTGGTTTGCAATGCAGCTGAAAAGCAGGGGAGAAATGATTTGGTCAAAACCCTATTGTAAGAATCAAAAGGGGGTTCTGCCCAAGTCACCAATGACTGTTTAAAAAATCAAACAAATACTATGAGAGAATAGAAAAGATACGGGGTTAATTGGAATGTGTAAAAAAATGCAAGTCTGTATTTGATTACAGTCATTTGCATAAACTTTACATAAGAACACTTCTGTCTACCTATCAGTAACATAACGCATTTCTGAAAGGCACTTATAATCAAATCTTTCTAATTGTCACTCCTACACCTGCACTCTGATTACATCTAACTTGCCTTAATTATCATTTTTTAAAGTGTGTTTTGTGCATTATTTTGGAATGCAAAGTAATATGACAAACAGTTCTGTTGCATTTGCCAATCAAATCTCTGCTCCTCACTGCTGCATCTGACACCGTTGAGTTTTAAATGTGGTCCGTATGGGGCATAAATTGAGTTACAGAATGAGTAAAGCCTTGCACGCTGTCCTTCCAAGTGAATGCTGCTTCTACAGTGCCAAGTAGTGTGGTCAGAACAAAGCTACGTAGATGAACAGACAGATTTTATTTGTCTGCTGCATCTTCAAAAATAACAAAGAAATACATTACTATATAGATAAAAATGCTGCGGTTAAATACGTTGACTAGACACTGTACATAAACATCAGTCATTGTGCATATTCACAAAACATTGTGTAGAAGGAGGACAAATGAAGAGCATGAACAGAGTATTTCACATAATCCTGGTCAACATCCATTGTTTCCAGTAATACTGGGGCACGTGCACAATTAGAATTCCGACATGTCTCCCAATAAACGCCGCCCAAAGGCTGGTTCTCGCCATTCTCAGGTTCATTACAATGCCTAGTCATGCTAATTGTACATCCATGTAATTAACTCTAATCTAATCCTTTCTCTCACTTCATCAGGTTTTTTAGGAAGACCTATACTGGCAAACCAGAGAGAGGGGAAGACGGAATGACTAATGAAAAAGCTGTTTGGACAAAAGGATTAATGAGTTCAATGAATGGTTGGGAGGTAAGCAGGACTGAGCCTGCTGGCCAGCCGCCCCATGCTGCCGACATCTTGCTGGCCATACTTCACAACAGTCATGAGTTTAGCACCTTGACTGGCTTCCTGCTTAAATGGAGGAGCTGTGCATAGCCCCTTCCCCATGTAATACTGAACATGCGGCCATCGCTACTGCATGTGATCCCACCCATGCCTCATGCATTCAGTGTAAACGTGAGGACTCACATCTGAACAGCCCCATAGAATTGATCCTTCTTTGGGGAAGGTCAGTATAGTGTTCCAGGGTTCAACCTGACCTTGAGCTCTCAGGAAGTTCTAGCATAAAGTTGTATCTATCAACAGAAGTGGTTTACGACCAAACGATAACATATGAAGAAAGTAAAATGTTTCCACAGTCATGGCCAAGAAAAATTTGCTGGATTAGATGGGCCTCTGGTCTGATCCAGAAGGGCGATTCTTACATGCTTAAAGGTAAAGGTAAAAGACCCCTGACAGTTAAGTCCAGTCGTAGACGACTCTGCGGTTGCGGCACTCATCTCGCTTTACAGGCCGAGGGAGCCGGTGTTTGTCCGCAGGCAGTTTTTCTGGGCCATGTGGCCAGCGTGACTAAGCCACTTCTGGTGAAACCAGAGCAGTGCAGGGAACGCCGTTTACCTTCCCACCGGAGCAGTACCTATTTATCTACTTGAACTTTGACGTGCTTTCGAATTGCTAGGTGGGCAGGAGCAGGGACCGAACAATGGAAACTCACCCTGTCGTGGGGATTCGAACTGCCAACCTTCTGATCAGCAAGCCCTAGGCGCAGTCGTTTAGACCACAGAGCCACCCTTGTCCCTTAAATTTCACCAATCTGAGCCAGCAGTCTTGGGGATGCTGACCATCTCCATTAAATTTGCATGAGATCCTGGGCTCAAAAGATTTATTAAATGTCCTATACTTATACATTCTCTTGAGCTACAACTTCTTATGTAGCACCAGAACCATCTCTGATTATTGACTTCTGCTGATTTCTTAGCTTCTTTGATCCAGGTCCTCTTTATTGCTCTTGGTTCCCTCTCCTGTGAGTTTTATTCAGTGTAATCCTGCTTGGTTTTGCCAGCTGTTTCTTTCACTCAAAGTCTTCCAGCCCTCTAGAACTCACTGTAGTACTTGCCGTATCACCTTGCCTTATATTGCCTAATTCTGTCAGCACTTCCTGCCCTCCTTCTCATGACTAAGAGTAATGGATACCTTCTGGAACCAGACAACCTTTTCCAGGTTAGTGGAAAAATATAAAAACTGTCTAAACTCACGTGGTACCTGTGATGAATCACAATACTGTGAATAAAAATATATGTATCTGACCCACCAATGTTCTCTGGATACCTTGTTCTTTTAAATCCACAGACTTTGTTTAACTGTAGTATCATAAGATTTGAGGGATCATTTGGCATTGCAACAGTATTTCTGGGTATTAAATGATCTTATTTAATCCATCAACACAGATATTATAAAGAGATCACACATTTTCAGCCAACTGAAGCTAAGCTGTCTTCTACTTCTTTCTCAAACAGCACATTTCTGAAACGAATGTTTGATATCAAGGAGAAGTCATCTCTGAATCAGACAGTGCTGTCTACGAATGCCATGGCTACAAGTTTAAGAGTGCCTTGGTAAAGACTTCTGGTATTTAATATTTGATTTCCTTACACTAAGCATAGCAAATGGCAAGTTTCTTCTGCTGTTTGCTTATGTTTTGATTTATTACAATGTAAATCTGTCTGTGTTCAAACTTTCAAGTCAATGTTTATCTGAATCCTTACCTCTCTCTTCATTGCAAATGCAAACAAATTAACCTGGACAGCATAATGTGTGTGTAGTCATATGAAATTATATGTTAATACTCCCCACCCCTATGGAAAAGAACAGGAGCTAATAAGGTATGTTCGAGATATAGAAAAAATGTCCCCTTTGTTGGTAATATTTACACCAGCAAAACATTTTAGAGTTGTGTGAATACATTTCTTATTAAGATGTCACTGAAAAAGTTGGAATAGCTGCAAATTAAACAAGTAAATAAGTGACTTAATGCTGCATGGATAAGACGTTGGTGCTGACTTTTTAAAACTGCCTAGTTTGTGTTTTTCATTAATAAATTTCTTAAAATAAACATCAACATGCATCTCTAATTAAGGAGACTACACAAATCACACACAATGCAATAAAATGCATAAAAGGAAGTGCTATATCACACCGGGGTCTCCAAAGCTGAAGCTGAGGAGGACTTTTTTGTGATCATTGTTCAAACTGTGTTGTATGGGACTATTGGTCCTCTGTTGCTATAAAATAATAGATAGAAAATATTTATGACTTATTTGAAGTTCACTGTTGAACCCACTACAATGAGATTGGATTTGCCATGGTACGAAGAAATTAACCAGTGGTGTCAACCATATTATGGTGATCAGGAGGACCACAATGTACCATGCCAGAGGTTCCTGAAGCAGAAGGGCAGGAACTTAAGCCATAGCATCAACATCAGAAGCAGTATTCATATAATGTAAGATCAGCAAACTGTACACGTTCAGTTTTTAAATAAAAAAATAGCAGCCATGTGATTAAGTGACCTCAGTAAAAATCTTCTGAATTGATCTTACCATAAAAACTGATTTGACTTCAAACCATCTTAAAATCCCAGGTAATTTATATCCTGTCACATAAATGGTTCTCTCAATCCACATATTCTGCAAATTTAAGAGAAAAGATTTGAAGTAGAATGTTAACAGATTGATAGGCTTTATCCTAACCCATCATTTATATCTCCATTATCACAAAAAGCCTAGCTGCAAGTATACAGATACTAAAAAGTTGGCTTTTTTTAATGCACCAAAAGAAATCTCATGGATTGCCTGTATGAACTGGAGGAGTACTCTTCCATCTACCATACTAGATCAACTTTATGTTTCTTCTCTGTGAGTCTCTTTATGTGCACACATGTGCTTGCATGCATGCATGTGCTAAAAATCTCTCTCCTTTTTTACCCTACCTTGGATGCATTACAATCTGTTTTTCAATTCTTGTTATCTTGTCACTTTTATTACTTTGGATAAATAGCTGTGTAATTTGATTTGCAGTAAATTACCGAAGATGGGACAGCAGAGCATATTCTGTTCTCCTAACATGGAAGCTGGTAACTGATGAAAGTTTTCACAACTCCTATCTACTTTGTAGAAGGTGAACTTCTTAAGTCTCCTTTGGGCTCATCAAGGTCATAGCCCAAAATCATGGGTGGAGAACCTGTTTTCCCTTAAGGTGTTGTTGGACTACAACTCCTACCACCCCTGACCATTAGCCAATGCTGACTGGGAATGATAGAACCCAGCAAATTGCATCAGGTGAGGCAAGGTTGATAATGAATGCCAGCTGACATGGAGAGGAAGTTCAACCCTTTCTTCCCCTACTACAGTCCTGAGGAAAATTCCTCATCTGAAGTGAGAAAATTTTGGAGAAACTCCAACAATGCCAATGGGAATTTATCCCCAAAGCAAATATAAGCCTCTGAAGGTGGATTTTCCTCAGGACCACAGAAGGAGAGGAAATGGTGTTTTCCCCCTCCCCCGCCATGTAAATATGCATTCAAGGCCATCTGCAATTTGGCCCTTAGAAAGCATCAACTCTAGGGTCTACACACAACACAGCTTAAGATCTCCCTATAATATGGATCTGGCCTTTAGAAAAACAAAAATTGAAAGTTTAGTGATCATTTAATAACATCTATCACTAATTCTTTTTTAAAAACTTTCAAGATCTTGGGTTGTATTCAACATGGTGCTAAGCAGATTTTCTATCAGCACAAACATTTATTCTTGTGTAATGAAAAAAATCTCCTCCTCCCTAAATCTGTTCAAGTAGCCTGGGGGACAGAAATGGGGGGAATCTCCTTGCACTAGTGCTAATCCTTGTGTTTGTGCGAAAATGTAGTTGAATTCCACCCACTGATATATAGGATTTGAAACATAAAGACTGGCTTCAAAGATCAGCCACATGGTTTTGTGAAAATATTATTGCTGCCTAGAAGGCAGAAGTTAAATCTGCATGGCTACAATGTTTACATTAATGAAGTCAACTTTCAGTAACAAAAACCTGTATTTTCTAAGTGGACGTGTTCTTTGTTTCTTATAGTAAGGATATAACATTTTAAGAGGCAACATTCACATCCATGAACAAAATTTTGATCTCCTAAAATATGCATGCATTTATTTCAAGATTACTAAATGGAATCCAAATAGCTATTATGGATCTCAGTTTAACATGCAAAAATTACCGCAAATTCGTTGTCCGGGTTTTTCTCTCCTTTCCGAACAGGCCGTGAATACTCAAACCGCTGAACCTCATTCACCCTATAGAAACTGAAAGAAGGAAGATACACAATTGCATACATATTTTCTTATAACACACATGAACATTAAAATGAGGACTGCAGCACACAATGAACCCACTGTGTGGCTTTAAATCACCAGCCGCTGCATGAAATTGCTCTCCACACAGTGACAGCTGCAGAGTGATTTAAAGTGACCTCTATGCATGCACCAGTCCTAACTGAATAAAAGGTTATTAAAGTAACTTTTGATTAAAAGGTTGGATACAAATGATAAAAGGCTTAGAATAGACTTGCAAATAATAACAGACATATAGGGCCACAAAGAAAATTACCAGCTCCTCTGCTCACACTTATTGATCTTCTGGCACATTCACATATAAATGCTATTTACACATTTGGCTTAAGAAGCACCTTTATATATCTCATTCTGCCCTTATTTCACAAAGACCAGGGCAGCATGCATAATTCTCATCTCCTATCTCCACCCCACACTAAGCAATCTGTAAAGAAGATTACATAAAGTGTGTGTGGCTGGCCCAAAGTCACTTACACATGCTTCACAGCTGTGTGGGAATTTGGAGCCTAGATACTACACCACACTGACTCCTTCAAATAAGTAATAAATACCTTAGTGAAATGTTGCTTTTAAAACATTTTGGGAACAGGAAGAAGTAGAGTAGTTGCTTATGTCTCCTTGGCTCCAAAGACCCTATGGTTAGAGCCACGACTATGATTATGAACTGCAACTGTTTCCTTCAGTTTGGGCCCTGGTGGCATTTAATTCTTTCTATGGGAGGTTGTCCATCATAATACTTTGGAAACTTTGGGTAGCTCAGATTGCAATGTCAACCCAGAGAGCCTATGAAAGGTTAAGCGAGATCCTGAGCACATATGCAGTCAGTTTGGGACAGGCATTGCTTTTAACAGGGTAAGGGGAGAGCAGAGAAGAGAAGGTGTCCAGTCCAAAATTCATTTCTGCTTGAACCACATTGAAAAATGTAATGCCTGATTTAATTATATGTCCTTGGTGTATATTTCATCTTTCTAAACAGGATTGGCTCAAGGTGTGGGTATATAGTTTAGCAGGTCATTTATCAAGTTATCTATTTAATCAGGTACAGCCTATTAAGCCATAAAGAGCAATTATTTCCAGAGAGGTAACCATGTTATTCCTTTGCAGCAAAATCAACAAAGATTCTTGTGGCATCTTAAAGACTATAATATTTATTATGGCAGAAGCTTTCACAGGTATCTGCTACATGAGGTGCAGTGAAATTCCAGACATTTGTACCTTAAAATCTGCTCTGATACCGGCTTGTGAAATCTTGATGGTAAATCAAGCTTTGGCTTTACAGTAAAGCACTGAATATCTGAATTACAGTGTTAAGAACTGTAATGATAAAACTGTTAAAATTAAATATCTGTAAAATTTCAACGTAAGTGGACATTCATACAGTAGAGTTATCAAAAACAACATAGGAAATGAAATGTGTCTGTGGATTCTTTGAAGGCACCCCATCACACCAATAGAGCACATTTAAAGGATACATTGGGCTGGAGAATTCTTAATGTTTTCTCCTGGAGGAGAAGTTGTCTTCATTTTCTCAGCATTAGGGAACTGAGTTAATAACCTGGCTTCAAAATCTTCACGGCGCTCATATTCTTTTCCTCGGTAAATAAAAACTTTGTTCTATCAACAAATATATAATGAAATTTTGGTATATTATAGATTTCATTAGAAAAGCCCACATATATCTTGCTTAAGCATACCTGGTATTTGTTTAAAAACCTATTTCTATGAACGTTGAAACTATACAGTATCCAGAAAACAATTGAAGATAAAATCTGACATAAATTAAAAGCTTAATAAAATAAATCCTGCACCAGGAGCATATTAAATTAGCCTGATTAATTTTCCATTAAGATTTTATTTTTTTAAAGATTTTGAGTTTGGGAACATTGACTTTTAACTCAATACATATGTTACATTTGTGATGTGAAAGTGAAAAACGGGCCCTTATGGGAGCCATTCCTTGTGGGAAGTTATTTATGATAAGCAGTTCCCCATACAACAGCAAACAGCTTAGCATGTGTGTGTGTGTTAAACTATCAAGTAGTATATAATTTTTGTTAAATCAAGCAAGTAAAATAAAATGTAACTGCAACCATTCAGCTAAGAATGAAATTTCCTGAAAAAATGGAATGGTCCTTATGTATTTTGGAAACTATAGTGGAAGAAATGTATCACATGAAACATGACTTCGGAGTGGCTGCAGGATTAGAGATTATAGAAATAAAAAATGGCAAAGACACAGGAAATAGTTAACTATTAGGGTTGAGAAGGCAAGGAACAATTGTCATTGGAGCAAGAAAAAAAATGGGGTACCTGTGAAGGCCCACATCTCACTACATAACCCAACCCAACTAGGATCCTCTTTGGCTTAATAGGCCTTGGGATAGGATGGGCTACGAATGAACTATTTTTTAAAATGGAAAAACTATATCCAAGCACTTTAAAGAACCCCCTGCAAAGAGTTCAGTTCAGTATCAACACCAGTGATTAGAACAGAGCTTTTATTTTGCATTCTATTCCTTTGTCTACACAGATTATACAGAAAATGGAGTATGCTAATTCAGTTCCATTTTAGTAAAATAATTCAGGACAGCTTTGCTACTTCTCTTGTGTTTCCTAACAATTCTCCAGAGCTGTATTTAGCAACTCTAAATCACTAGCAGATAACTCTGCCCATAGAGAGAAATGTGTACTGTATTGCAAATTAGTCTGCATGTGACAAAATGCTTAATAAATCACAGGCCTTGCTTTTGTAAAGACGGAAGGGAAGTTGATAGATTTCATTGTCTTGCTTTGAGTTCAAATATGCTCTTACCCCACAACCCCGAAATATGGGGTCCCAGAAGTCTGAGAAAGGTAAGGTCCTGTTGCGCAAGCAGAAGACCATTTCTCACATGCATGGACAGCCCTGGATACAACCTTTATCTTTCAAAATTTTACACAGAAACATGTCACCTTGTTCTTCTGCTGCTGCAGCCTTGCTCATATCAGGAGATACAGAAATTTCCCTTGCATTTAGTAAAAAGTGGGGTTGAGTTATCAAACTCCATGCCCCATAGCATGGGAATGCTTTAAAATCAGATACAGCTCTGTGCCAATGATCCAATTCCTATGCACTTCAAAGAGTCTTGAGCATGTCATGCATGAGGCTGTGATTGTTTCTGAACCAGTAGTGAATCGCAGGGAAGCTGTTCACAGTGTGGCACTCATTAAGGCTCACTCCTGTGACCTTCCATGTATTCTCCTTACATTAATGAGTTTGTCTGAGCCTCATGTTTTGGGGACCCACGAAGAAGAGATTGGGTGCTTTTGCTTTCGAACAAACCACAGTTCCCAGTGACATCCAAACTCAGAGAACTATAATGTATTAGAATAAGCCAAGTGTGTAAGAGGGAAGTGTGCACACTTTGGGCCCATGCAGGCTTATTTGCACACTTCCCCATTATGTCTAAATCAGCAAAATGAGGGGTTCAGAGTCTATAAAACTGTATTGGGGTCATTCTCTCTCAATGTAATTCCATTGTTCAGGTTTTGACATGAAAAGTAGCAAATGGTGATGATCTCTAGCTATTTGATGGATGAATTCACTGGGGGGGGGGGGAAATGAGAGTAAATTAACCACTCAATTGTTAGATTTTATTTACTGTTATATCTAATATATCACAAAACAGATTTGGGAGCTTCAATCTGTATGAACAAATGCCACTGTATTTTTCATTTCTTATAATTATTATTACTTCTGCAAAATCAGTAATTTACATCTAATCCACATTGGTTCCATATCATCCTTTTCAATTATTTGAAAATTATATGATTCATAAGCAGAGATCTAGAGTAAAGCAAGCTTCTTCTAAATAAAATTGTGAAGTCAAAAATAGATATAAAAAGTAATACATCTTGGGGAGAAAAGATCCTAAAATGTATTGGATATTTCATCAACTTAGCACACTGAAAGAGGATGACATTTTCAAGTATAGCATCTATCTGTTACCCATCAAAAGCTGAAATCATTTACCCGTAGAAATGTTGGAAATCCTTGTCCATAGTATCCAACAGCAAAATAATCTGGTTTAGGTCTGATTACTTTCACAATATTTTCATAGAACTGCGCTTGCTTTTTCTGTGTAGAAAAATATATAGTTAAAAAAAAATCTTTCAACAGGAGATGACAGCATTTTCTTGTTAAAACTGCATTTTCCATTTCTTTAGAATCCTAACACATGCACTTCCTGGTTATCTGCAAGTGAACATATTAAAGTATTTCAATCTGGTTTGAGAAGGCACTAGTGCGTGTATATTAAAAGAAGTTTGACAGGTAATACCCTCTCTCTGCTCAAGGTACTTTGCAAAAATACAATGGTACCTCGGGTTACATACGCTTCAGGTTACAGACTCCGCTAACCCAGAAATAGTGCTTCAGGTTAAGAACTTTGCTTCAGGATGAGAACACAAATCGTGCTCCAGCGGCGTGGCGGCAGCGGGAGGACCCATTAGCTAAAGCGGTGCTTCAGGTTAAGAATAGTTTCAGGTTAAGTACGGATCTCCAGAACGAATTAAGTACTTAACCCGAGGTACCACTGTACTTTGGTCTGTACCTGGAAGTCTTTATCTCTGGTTCAGCAATTCTCAGAGGTCTCAATTTCCTTTTTGGAACCAATCATATAATAAAATATTTATTATTTGCATATCACTTAAAACACAAGACACAGGTGATTATATCCAACTAAGTCATACTCAGAGCAGACCCTGTGAAATAAATAGACTTCTGCTACTTAAGCAATTGATTTCAATGAGACTCTGGGTTTTGACTAATGTTGGATATCATCCACTGAATTTAAAAATATGACTTTGCCCAAAATCTTACAGTTCACAAGTCCACATATTAACACAGTCCAACTGGGAAAGGCAGGAAGGACAGAGATTATAAAAGTACAGTGCTTTATAAATTATTTCTACAAATTCTAAAGACAGATACAGTGGTACCTCGGGTTAAGTACGTAATTCGTTCCGGAGGTCCGTTCTTAACCTGAAACTGTTCTTAACCTGAGGTACCACTTTAGCTAATGGGGCCTCCTGCTGCCGCTGCGCCGCCAGAGCACAATTTCTGTTCTCATCCTGAAGCAAAGTTCTTAACCTGAGGTAATATTTCTGGGTTAGCGGAGTCTGTAACCTGAAGCGTATGTAACCTGAAGCGTATGTAACTCGAGGTACCACTGTATTGTTAAAAGCAAGAAGAAAGAGAGATAGCAGAGAAAAGTTTAGGAAGGTAAAGAGTAAAATCTTGAAACTTTTAGAGGAAGAAAGCAAAAAGCGGTGGGGTGGGGTGGGGAATTGATGCGTAGGGAGAAGTAAAAGAAAGTGAAGAAAAATCAGCTAAGTATGAAAAGCAAGGCAAATGAAACAGAAACAAACCCCGAACACAGTTAAGCTACCTTTGTCTGATCTTAGCTTTCAGAGTCCTTTCTTAAATGGAAGAGCAACTCAGAATATATATATATATAGAGAGAGAGAGAGAGAGAGAGAGAGAGAGAGAGAGAGAGAGAGTGGTTGATGGAAGCCCATAATTGTTTTGTCAAGTATACACAGGGCTCTTCAGCAAATAGATATGGAGATATCCAAGTGTCTTTCCATCAGCAAAACAAACTGAAAAACCTGCCTTTCCTCTCCTCCCTCATGCAGCCACCCCAATGCAGTCCCATTAAATCAGTTCTTGAGATGTGGGAGATCCTCTGGACAATATTTGAGAGGCTGAAGTGGGGCTTGAGGGCTGGAGGGAAAGAGGAAGTTCACTCACTGAATTATCACCCACACATTGTAGGTACAATAGGCTTTATGTATAACAACAAAAGTGTTGTTAAAACAATGCATTTTTTGTTACCTGTCGGATTCAAAGTATGCATGAAATTAACTCAACAACAGGGCTGATAGAACATACACAAGGACACACGCTGCAAATTTTTTATGACCTAGTTGTTCAACAAAAGCAATTTGCATCTATGTGTCACATATGCTACTCATGAAACAGACACAAAACACCAATCCAACTGTGGAAGTCTCTAACACAAATTGTCTTCAGATTCCTATTAGCCTCTCTGGTTGGGAAACTTTTCCAGTGGCCCCAAACAGTTTGAAGTGGTAAAACTTAAAAACAGGAATTCTAGAAACAATCTTCTGTTTTTATTAATTCACAATGGACTGAGAAGGAACCTACCAGCAGTTCACTGAGTTGTTCATAATCAAACATTTCGTTTTCGTACTGTTCTGCAAGTTCTTTGCCCAAGGCAATGGCTTCTTCCCACATCTGTTAAAAAAACAGCACACATCTGAACCTCAGTCACAGTTGCAAATCTTTTTTTTAAATACAAAACCCAGTAATATATGTTGCAATTCATGGTATGTATGTACATACGTATAGTCTACCTATAAAGCAACAAAACAAGCAATGTAATAATTAAAAAACCCAATATTACATTTGAACAGATAACATAGGCAACTTTTCAGATACCTATATTCCTGCTGCCTTCTCTCTTGACCGATAAGCCAAGAGAAAGGAAAAAAATAAGATTAATTTGGTATGGTTGTTGTGAGGTCGTTGCACGAGAGGGCAAATTGGGAAGACATGTTGGATGCATGGCATGCAAACCTAAACATGAATGAGCACAATGGACTCTATTCCTCAACCAACATACATCACAATGCTATGCATGTCATTCAAGGAAGAGGGGGCTGCAAATACTGTTAATTAATAAATTAATTAATATGGCTTTTTAAATGGCTTCTGAAGGACAGAATCACATTCAACTTGGCCATATTACCTATTTAACTTAGGCATTTGTAATATAACGTAATATATGGTACCAAACAGCTGGCACAACTAGATGAGAGAAATGATTAGTTCTCAGTTAAATAAACATGTGCATGTGCATGTGCACGCACGCACATACACACACAAACAATAATAGCAGCGGAGAGGGGAGATTAGATTAGATTGGGTGGCATTTGTGTATGCTTTTTTAACCCTTTCCCCCTTGTGTAATTTCTTGATTTGTGCCTCTAGTAGCTGTTTCCCCCCACAGATACTATATAGGTTCTAAATGCTTTTATGGCATGGGGGTTTAGTTTTCAATCTGGGTAATAATCCACAGCATGCATGAACCTCAATTTTCCTAGTGCCCTGGTACAGATCCCAGCATTCTTTTTTATTTATTTTAAAATACAACCATGTGGAATTTGGTTTTATTTATTTAAATATGTAGTTTTGAAATTATTTTACCACAAAATATGGATTTTAAGCATATTTTCTCTCAAATTCCACATCTTCCAAATATATTTTATCCTAAAATATGCACTTCAATATTTTTTGAGCTATGAACTGCATCACAAACTTCACCAGCAAAACCTGAAGGATAACCAATCCACACATTACCCTGGTAGGTGCAGTTCATATCAGAAGACATGAAAAATAAAATCCTCCAGCATCCCTACAAGTTACCTGCATGTTTTACTATGTTAAAAAGACAAAACCCAGAGATCTAATTACAGATCTTCTGCTATGTCACCCAACTGTGATCTAATATATTTGTTGTTAGAAACCGCTGAAACTTATCAATGCCAAGACTGAAAGACACCGCAGCAAAGGAAAAAAACTCTGGACATTCTGTGTTCCTTTCAGAACAGTGAAGAGTATTTATAGCTTTAAAAGCACACTAAGAATACGCCAAGTTCATCAATTTGAAGAGCCAAAGGCTGATACTTCTCTAAGGCACAGCACCAACTGAACAGAAAATACAATTCTTGAAAGACAACTTTATTTTCTCATTTGCAATACTAAGGCAGGGTTAAGAGCATCTTTAAAGCAGGAGTTTGTCAGCAATATGAATCTTGTTTCATAATGTAGTAAAAAAAACCAAACCATTATGCATCTATTCAAGAGATTAACAATCACTTTTCTGTCATAATAGTAATACAATTTATTCTGCTTTCCTGTTAAACAACATAACTGAGAAGTTTTAATTTCTTGACCATGCCTACACTGGAGTTTTCTCAAGAAAATAGTGTGTATATAAGGAATTGTTTGTGTGCATGAAATGTAGAAAACCTATGACCAGGAAATAAAACGATCTTCTCCCTATAAGGCAGGAGAATTGCAGAGTGCTCCTGGCACAAGAGAATGGTCCCTAGAAATGCGAAACAATAGGTTGGAATCCACATGATGCTTGAGGAGATTGCTGGGAACCACATACAAGGGCCATATTTAATTGTGTCTCTCAACTGAGTGAACCAGACAGAGGCTTTTCACAACCTTTCCCTTTCTCCTGTAATCTCCCTCACTGTCCAATGGGTCTAAAAACCTTCTGGAGCAGATTGGGAGCGAGACCCTGGCAGATGCAGAAGTAAAGGGGAATCGGAAAAACCATCTCTTTCTAGCCCCCTTTTCCACGCAAAAAAGTCTTCAAAGATCAAAGTCTTCAGATCAAAGAGCCTTCTGTCAGTGGAAGGACACAACTGTATACAACCACAATAAAAACATGCCATGCAGCACTGCAAAAAAATTGTACAGCCAATCTTTTTTTAAAAAAGGAAGTTGTCTCTAAAGTCCTGTGAAAACTCTGAATAACTTTCCCATGTTCACTGCAGCAAATTTATTTGAGAGAGAACAGTGCAATTGTCACAAGAGCCTCTGATAACTGAAATCTATAAATATTCTTGAAGGTCAAAAATGTCCAATCTGCTGCCTCTCAGATTTCCTGCTTTGGAACTTTTCCCAGCTTTGCCTAGGACATGGCAAGTCATCTAGAGAAAAGAGAATCAGTATATAGTGCTTTGTTTGATGTACGTTTTTAAAAAACACACCCTAACAAAGGCACAAGTGAATGACGTTGGGGATACTGCAGTGAAAAAATATGCCTTCCTTTCACTGAAAAGATGAGATGTACGGTCTGTGTCTCAGGGACACAAACATTCAGCAACCCTCTTTTATGGGAATGGGTCAGCTTCCGAAAGGGAGACCTTATTTTTATATGGAGGCAACTATAATTTTAAAAGCTCACACTCAACAGTCACAGTCTTAAAAATGAAATGTGGGGTCTGGTTTCACGTGTGGTTTTTTTTTTAAAAAAAGAGCTCTCAGCAGTAGAAAGGAAGTGTCCCTTTCAGTGCCACTGAAACGGTTTCAGTGGTACTGAAGTTCTACCCAATGTAATGCTAGGTTAAAATGTTATGTTACAGAAAAGGAATATTAGTTTAGAAGAATGTAAACTTCTGAAAAAAGTCAGGATTTGAAAGATTACACTGCAAAAGATGGTTCACATTTTGTCCTAGTTACAGGGAGCATTACCCTAGGGTTGGGCACCCTGTGATTGTGCAGAATTTGAAAAGCTTATGGGCGCACATTTGTACATGTTCTGCACATATGTATGGCTTACCCAGTAGCAGAAGAAGAAGAAGAAGAAGAGAAGAAGAGTTTGGATTTGATGTCCCGCTTTATCACTACCCGAAGGAGTCTCAAAGCAGCTAACATTCTCCTTTTCCCTTCCTCCCCCACAACAAACACTCTGTGAGATGAGTGGGGCTGAGAGACTTCAGAGACGTGTGACTAGCCCAAGGTCACCCAGTAGCTGCATGTGGAGGAGCAGGGACGTGAACCCAGTACACCAGATTACAAGTCTACCGCTCTTAACCACTACACCACACTGGCATAGTGGCGCTGCTCTGCTCACGTGACAACACTCTGGCTGAGTCGCTGTTTCATACTGGGATGGAGAGGGCTAAGGGCAAGGTGGTTACTAGGTCCATGTGGCATCAATGTACTGGTAGGAGTGCCAGATTGGCTCCAGACCGACCTTACTGCCAGCTTGCCCTTTGCCCTCTCCATCCTAATATGCAGGAACGACTTAGATGCAAGGAGGTCAGATGAGTGGCAGAGCCTCAAGCATGCCATCTGCTACTGGACCTGCCCATGCAATGCATACTTTCTCCACGTGGCCCCCTACACATGAAGTTGAGGCACATTTGAATACATATGATTCCTAAGTACAAACTAGTCCTAAATCTGCACAACACACTAAATATAAGGAGAATAAGGCTTACATATTATCTGTTGAATTTAAAGTGGAATTTTAATGCAATTAAGGGCCAAGCTAGATGCGATGTTAACAGTGTTTTGTGGCTCACAAATATCAGGATCACAGCAGGTAGAGAATTTAACCCTCTCCTTGCCCTGCTGTGGTCCTGAAATGAACCCCTCCTCTCAAGCTTGTATTTGCATTGAAGGAAATTCTCCACTGGTACCAATGACACAAGGCAATTGGATGAATCTGTTATTTCTCTTATGGTTCGTAACTTATGGCTACTTAGGAACATTGGAAGCTGCCTTATCAGATCATTGGGTCCATATAACTCAGTACTGTCAATCCTGAGCAGCAATAGCTTTCCTGGGTTTGAGCAGAGATAATCTTCTAGGTGCTCGACCACTGTGCCAAGGACCCACTCAATATATATGCTCAAGAAATTTTTGGTCTGTATTATTTTATTTTTACTGCTTTTGCAATGACAAATTAAATTCTCTTATTTTGTTCTCATTGTTTATCAAGTAATTGGAAATAATGTTAATATGGATAGGCAAATTATCCTGCTACAGTATAATTGTAATTATTTGTTATCCCAGTAAAGTACAAGATGTATTTCAGTTGGTGATTAGAGAATCTCTGTAGATTTCTAATCAACACGAGCAAATGATGGAATGAAGAGCACTCTCAGGAAGTCAGTCTTTTAAACACATCTAATTTAGCTTTCTCATATTATCTATATTTGGATGGAGGATTCTCAATTGGACTTCTCAAGCAAAATGTCTATGTCTCACAAATCTAGCTGGATTTCCTGGATCACCTTTCCCAATGACAACCTCATAAAACAGAAATTAAAGTGGTCTCTCTTTTCTTACTATTTTTATGCTCTCCGACCTAGCTGTTGATAAGTGAGATTGTCTTCCTTCTTGTTAGAAAAACTTCCTAACATGCCACTCAAATCCTTATACAAGTTTTCACACACCCACAAAAATCTGCTTATGGTCCATTAACCTTATCCTGCAGGAAAAGTTTTGTTTAATATGCTCCTGACTAGCACTCTCAATCTGATGTTTCGTATGAAACCACTGTCACCATTTAAAGATCTTCATTGGCTCCCAGTATGTTTCTGAGCACAATTCAAAGTGTTGAAGCCCTAAACGGCCTTTAAAGCCCTAAACGGCCTTGGTCCTGTATACCTGAAGGAGCGTCTCCACCCCTATCATCCAGCCCGGACACTAAGGTCCAGCGCCGAGGGCCTTCTGGCGGTTCCCTCGCTGCGAGAAGTGAGGTTACAGGGAACCAAGCAGAGGGCCTTTTCGGTAGTGGCACCTGCCCTGTGGAATGCCCAGCAGATGTCAAGACAATAAACGACTATTTTACTTTTAAAAGACAACTGAAGGCAGCCCTGTTTAGGGAAGTTTTTAATGTCTGACGCTGTATTGTTTTTAATATTTGGTTGGAAGCCACCCAGAGTGGCTGGGGAAACCCAGCCAGATGGGTGGCATATTAATTAATTAATTAATAATAATAATAATAATAATAATAATTACATGATCAGTTCCTGGCAGTGGGAGTCTTTATACTCAGGCTTAATATGTGCACTGTTCTACTAATCTCTTCCTGTTTTCCTACAGTTCAATTCTTCAGCTTCTTCCTTCCTATACATCCCATTTACAGGGTAACCAAAGCCACATCCAGCATGTTAAGCAGGGGTTACAAATGTTAATTACTTCTGAATTATCTGGAGTAAAGGTGGTTCGCTGGTGCAAGGCCTGCATATATGTAGTAGACTTTTAGTAGAGAATTTTGAGTCATAGTAGGAAAAGAATCACTTAAGGGAGAGCTAGTGTATGCTGGAACTACATATCCACCAATACTTTGCTTTGCAGGGGCTGAGGGAGGATGTGTGGGGATGCAGTTTTCCAAGCCATTTCTTCCCAGCTAGATTCAAGGAAAGACAATAATTCTGGCAGGTGGGTAATGGGTTGTTTAGAAAAGAGAGAAGAATTAAATATTCCTCCTGTTTGAAGAATGTCCCTTACAAATAACTGTACTTGCCTTGAAAGTTCATTACATGGTTCCAACCCACGTTTAGTTTCAGAAGATGGGAAATCAGAAATAATAAACCCGACTATCTACTGTTGGGGCTGCATTTTCAGTGTTAAGAGCACAGTGTTTTTGCATAGCCACGTCGAGCCTTCCCGAATTTAACATTTTACATGGTTTAAGATGATGATATGGTGTGACAGGAGGGTGAAACATTGGGGAAAGGAGTGGCTTGTGGACTGTGGAAGGAGCAGGTGAATGTGAAGGGGGAAATAATTTCTCAATTGCCAGCATGACGTAGCAGTACCTTTAGTGTTAAGTGTTGTTGAGAAATACCTGACTACAGATTGCATTAGTATCTGCGTTTTCAACAACAGAGGGAATTCAGTATCCAAACACTGATTAAACTGTGAAAAATTTAAGACTAAAATCCAGGGCATTTTCAAGAAGCACATGGAAACTCACACAGAAGAAGAACAGAGGCTGAGTATATCCTGCCCTCTATAGCTAGCAATGCAGCCTTAAATCTTTATTCTCTATTCTACGAGTCCTTTTCTTTTGTCATTAAACTTTACTTTTAATTCTACACTTGAATTGAGCTCCACCCCCCGCAAAGTTCTCTCAGTCTCAAACATATATGGCCTAGATATTAAAGACCTATGAATACCTTTTACTAAAAATACAATGTCACGCCAAGTAGCCAAATGCAGCTTCACCCACAAAGGTTTTCTCCAGTCTTGGTCTGCTCTGCTCTTGCCCGCTAGCTTCCAAGATGTTGCTATAAAGCCAGCAAACAGCTTTGCTATAAGCCAGCAAACAGGATGAGGAAGAGACACCAGCCCATGTGTCTACTGCCACAGTTTTGGAAGTAAACACGCAGTCATGCCCCAATACTGTATGACCTTGAAAGGAAGGAATTATCTTTCTTGCATCCTCAGGACTTTTATTTGCTGGCCATAATCCCTGTGGGGAAGGTATGGTAGTTAAAAAAGAAAACTCCACAGACCAAGTAGTGGCAACCCTTTGAATTGTGCCAGGTAGTGGTTGCTTTTATTTCTGTGTGGCCAAAGGCCGATCTAGGGGAACACAACCAGTTTGGTCGAACCAGGCGCAGAGTTTCTGGGGTGCCGCAACTATGAAGTTCAACAGAAGGTGAAAGGGGGGGGCACCAGATTTTGGCATCGTCCAGGGTGCCACTGAAATTTGAGACTCCAAGATAGACCACTGGTATGGTTCTTGTACAGGTTTTTTTTTTTAAATTAGATTATAAACTGCTTTGGAGTCTATTTTCAGGGTTGAAAAGCAGCTTGTACCTTTTCTTATATATTTAAACCATAAGCCCACAAAGTCAATACCTGACATCCCTGAGCAAAGGTGTCATTGCACATTTAATTTTCTTTTTGGCCCATATAAAATATACTTTTTTCCATTTACTGCCAATGTTCCCCAGATATGGACTCAATCTGCACATATTTTTCCTGTGTACTAAGGAACATAAAAAGCAAGTCAGATAATGTGAATTTTCAGTTGGAAAATTTGAGAACCTCTGTAAACAATTAGGAGCTCTAAAATTGTTCCTTGAATGCTGACAACACAGATAAGAATAGTACAGATTTTGCTTATCTTTCTAAAATGGAACCGAAAAGGATACAAAGCAAACGTTCAGCAGTTCGTTAACAAACCGACATTTACTTTCCATTTTCCATTAATACCCACAATTGGTGTTAAAACCAAAACCAGATTGTTCTACAAAACAGTGTTTTTGCAAACTGTGAATTTCTCATTTTGTAGAGCCATGCATGGTGAAAGCATAGTAAACAGGTATTTTGCCTGCTGCTCATAAACAGCCAATTAGTGCCATGGTAGCAGAACTGCACAAGTCTGTATTTAAAATAACATGGACTTTGGAGCTGATTTTCCCTTAAAAAGCTGAGTAAATTAGAAACAGAAATGCTACAAAAATACTGTGGTGTCCTGCTGGTTTCATAACACCCCACCCCACAAGCAATGACATATTTCAAATCTGTGCCCCTCCTTTTAGCTGTTTCATGTCAAGCTTCACATGACATACTGAATACTTCTGCTGTCTCTCAAACCATTTACTGATTATTATATCCTGTTTGTATCCTGCTTTTCAACTAAAAGTCCAAGGAACTCACAATTACATTACATTAGGAAAATCCTCAGAATGAGCACTCCATTTCATAATCAGAACCACCCAGTATATTATCTTGAGTGTATAAGGTAGCTCAGACTGGCTCAGGGTCATGTTGTGAGTTTACTGACTGAGAAGGGATCTGACCATAGGTCTGTCCACTTCATGTCGATCTGCTGCACACTTGCCACTAGCAATTGTCCAAGCATATTCACAGACTTGACTTGAGCCCATGTGCACTTTAATTAGTCACAAACTAATCTCTGCAAAGTACATGTGTATGTAGGTGTGTGGCAGACTCATTCTTCTTTGCTTCCATATACAAAACTCCTGGCACTTGTCAGTGAGGCCACCTGAGCATTCTAAACAAAAACTTGAAAAAGCTCCTTCCTCCTATTCTTCCACCATCTTCCTTGCCCCAAAATGTATCTTGGGACAAGCAGAAGTGGCTCATCACAACCCCTGAGGCAGAGTTTTTTCCTTTCTGAAAATCACCTCCTGCCCCTCTGTCTGAATCCAAGAGCATTACTTCAGTATTGGGACATCATTGGACACAGCCCTTTTTTAATTGCTGTGGGAAGTCCTAAAGCTACCAGCTGGATAGAGCAACTATACTAGGAGCTGCCAATTAAATGGCTAATTGGTCATGCCATCTTACTCTGCCCCCTGCCTTAAACTCTCACTGTTTTTACCAGTATCAGCTTATCATCAGTAAATCCCTTTAGAATAAGATGTGGCTTTCCTTCCTGGTAAATTGCACACTAATCTATGCCCTTTCTGTTTATTCAACGTTTTATGTATCTCCTGTCATCGTAATTAGGCTCTAGCTTCCAGTTTCTTTATAAAAAAACTTTGCAAATCTCAACTTGGGAGCTCACGGAAGGTCATTTGATGAATTCTTTCTTTGTCATTTTGGCACATTTGTAGCTTGCAATTTTGCAGTAAAAGCAATGGAACATGCTTCCTTATTACCTTGCCCTTGTCAAAATAATGGATAATTTCTTGATAGAGCTGATCTTTTAGTTGTCCTTGTGTGGCCGCCTGGTATCCATCCCTCTGTGTAAGATGCGCTGCGCATGGTTCTTCTGACCACTAAATTAAACCATGGAGAAAAAGAAGGGAATAACAGGTAAATGATGTACCTATAACTGTGCTCTATTTTAAACAAGCCCATGTGATGGATTCGTAAGTTATTTTGTGGCTGGGAAATATGACATCAGTGTTGACACCTTGGAGTTATCACCCACTTTTGCAACCAACCAACCAACCAACCACTCTTCATACATTCAGGTTAACTGATCAACCACAGACCAGAAAAGACTTTACCTACCAGAGCAGGGGCTAAATAAAAAGCTCTTTCAATTAAAATGACCTTGCATTCTTGCTCAGTGCACTCAGTTTTACATTGCAAAAGAGCCTGCAGCATTGAGTGATGTCAATATGAGTATAAAGAACTGGAAGGCGCAAAAGGAAAAGAGGCAGATGTAATGTGGGCGTATATAGGAAAGAATGGAATTACAGAAGGGGCTCATCAACATGGAACGTTCTTGTCCTCAGAGCTTTGCAAATGGCTCTGGCCACCACAACTTGAAAAAACTGTCAAAGGCATAGTGGATAATATATGCCATTCAGTTAATAGAAAAAGACATCACTGACCGCAGTTAACAGAATCAAATTTCTGTAGACTTTAATAATGGTGTGTTTGTGTAATTGGGGGGGGGGGGAGTGGTGGTGCTTTTATCCTACTTTAAAAAGATCCTGCATTATTTTAAAATCAGCAATGGAATAACACTATACCATTTTAAACACAGCAAGCCTGTCTGATTTATAGGTTACAGCTAATGCTCTTTTTACTTTTTAATTAAGTCTTACATTCAGCAAGGAGAAAGCTGTTATTTTTCCAGGTATCTGACTTCAAGTAATTAACAGCAGCAAATTAAGAAACTTATCTTGATTTTGAAATTTTATAAGGCAGCAGTAGAATCATTATAAAATTGAAATTCATTACACTTCTATGCATGATAGAGGTATTGTGTTGTAGCCTCAATTAAATAAAGAGAGGAATTCAGGAAGAGAACATGATTTGGCCTAATGTTCTATGTATGAAATATACTGCTATATTTTAAAACTTGCCATGTCTTACTTTTCAATTCCTCTGCTTGCAAAATGATGTGCTTAACATATCTGGTTTATAATTCAAATTTGTAATGGAAAGCCATTGAAACAGAATAAATGGACTTTTATTTAATTTTCTGCTATTTGCCTAGAGGTTCATATCACTGCAATCCTCAAAGCACTGACTTGCCTGCACGTGAGCTATGGGCCAGATTCAAGGGGTCAGTACTTGCGTACTAAGCTTTAAATGGCCCAAGTGACTGTACCTGCTGTAATCAGGAGGAGAATGTCAACTTGTCCTCATCAGATGGAGAGACAAAAAGAGGATGGTGACAGAAGACGGGGCACTTTCAATGGTGGTACCCTGTTTATTGATATCCCACTGGGAGAAATCAGGCAGTCCTCCATTCTGACCATTTTGGAGTAGAAAATCAAAATGTTTTTATCTGGGAACCTTTGCACAACTCTTGTACTGTGGGTTTTTAACTGCTGTTGTTTCACATGTGCCTGGATTTCATAGTTTTAAAATGTTTTATTATTTTATGTTTGAATGGATCCTGGGTTTACTCTTGGGAAGAAGGGTGGGACATACATGAGTAGACAAACAAATTTTGAAATGTGTAGCCAACCAGCCACTTAAAAATAATGAAAGCTTAGCTTCCACAACACTCCTCAAGGTTAATATACAGAATACAATTCTCTGTAAAGGTGCATGGGGTCATCATTGGATCCCAATCTTATGGATGCTTAGCTGGGAGTAAACTATACTAAACTCAGAAGGGACTGAGTTAATATGCAAAGGGTTAGGCTGCCTATCTTCATGATTTCTTTCCCTGCACATTGTACCTCTCATTAGCAATTTAAAAAACTGCACACACTTTTAATAAAAGCTCTTCAGTGACAGCTTTATCCTTTAAGTGTCACCTGAATATCATTGACATTTTCCCTCTCTTTTTTAAATAAAAGACTTACAAATCAATTTCAGAAAATATGAGTATATAAACTTGAAAATGTCTTTGTATAGGTTCTACAAATATGCTCTACACTTTTTCTACTGCTACATTAACAGGCTTTGGCTGCTATCTATTCATCCCCCCCCCCCCCCGCATCCTGTTTGTCCTATACTAAATCTTTGTACCTTTAATTTCCCCCCTTAAATATTTTCTTCTAGAAGCATCAAAATAAATCAGTGGCTACCAGTGTTCATATCAGCTATTTTTGAAATGAATTATACAAGGGCATGCTGCACATAACATTATCCCCATCAGAAAATTACTTTCACTACCATCTAGAAATATTGATGAGTTAGAAAGGGGGCTTCTGCTTCATAATTCAATATTCTACAGCACACTCCAATATCGCCAAATGTTTGGTTCTGTTCCGATAGAATGGCTTGCTAATTTCAAGATTCAAGAGACTACTGTGCTGAAGTTATGCAACTACACCTTTAACCTTCTGTTTACAACTATTTTTTGGGAAGGCCTAGTAGTCTGAAAACCTGATCTAATGTTTCGTAGGACAATGTTCTACATCTATGCTTCTTTGTTACAAATGAATGGCATATGTTTCTATTCCTTTAATTTTCTGTCTAGAACTATTCTTTTGGGAATCAATCAGTTGTTCCAAACAAGTAGAAATATGGAATATTGTCTAAAGATGCACAGTATCATTTACTATAGCTTTTCAATACTAGGCAATGCCACCAATGGAGCTTGTTCTGAATATTACGTTTTTCTTTACAGTGGTACCTCTGGTTATGTACTTAATTCGTTCCGGAGGTCCATACTTAACCTGAAACTGTTCTTAACCTGAAGCACCACTTTAGCTAATGGGGCCTCCTGCTGCCGCCGCGCCACCGGAGCATGATTTCTGTTCTCATCCTGAAGCAAAGTTCTTAACCTGAAGCACTATTTCTGGGTTAGCGGAGTCTGTAACCTGAAGTGTATGTAATCTGAAGCGTATGTAGCCCGAAGTACCACTGTATTTCTGTTTTCTGCCTTCCAAGGGTCCCAAAATTCCAAAATATGCTAAGGACAAGCAAACCCTACAACTGCTTATTTCACAACTACCTCATCACAAGATGTCTTTGTTTAACTGGAACCCAACCAAAAGGGATCCTGAGAGATTCACATTCAAAGGGCCAACTGAGCACAGAAACATAGCAAACTGCCTTATACCTGTCAGACTAGCTCAGTACTGTTGATATTGACTGTCAGTGGCTCACAGACAGCCTTATCTGGAGAGGTCTGAGACTGAACCTAGGACAAGGCAGATGCTCTACTAACCGAGCTATGGCATTTGGGAACGTAAAGAAACATCATCTTCAATACCGCATTCCAACTACAGTGGTACCTTGGTTTAAGAACAGCTTAAGTTTATGAACAACTTGGATTAAGAATGCTGCAAACCCGGAAGTAGGTGTTTTGGTTTGTGAATTTTGCCTTGGAATGAGAACATGTTTGCTTCCTGTCAAGTGTGTTCCATTTGTAAACTGAGTCCCACGCTGCTATGGGAAAGCACGCCTTGGTTTAAGAACGCTTTGGTTTAAGAATGGACTTCCAGAACGGATTAAGTTCGTAAACCAAGGTACCACTGTATATGGCTTTGTCCGTTTGCTTATTTCTCCATGTCTACATCCTGATCTAGTATTATATGGTATCTTATCAAATACAAAAGTCTGTGCACATAGGTAATTTATAAGGCTGTGTTAGTTCTGTAAGGCTGTCTTAGTGGTGCTTAGACCACTGGGGGTTTGGAATTCTTCAGAAATCTAGATGGGACAATGCTACACAAAGGCACCTTGCTGTGGAGAAAAATGTCTGAACAAATCTAGTCAAAGTATTATTTGGGCAAGGGAATAACATATACCCACTGTGAATCAATTTTCTGCCTAAGCACATGCAAACTCCTCAGAGCAAAATAGTTAGAGATAACTATCACTTCTTTAAAGAACTCAAAATGTATTTACTGGAAAAATCCCCTTATGGAGGAAAAACTTTTTATAAGCAAGTTATGCTGTTCAATGTGTTTTTCCCAATTCACTGCATTAAAAAAAAATAGAAGTGAAAAATAGAAGTGAAAAGAATTTACAGAAATATACTGCTACAACTGAAGCATATTGTGCTTGTCCCATGAATGTACAATGCAAAAAGGATTGGAAAAAGTAATTATTTTGTCTTAACAGAACATATCTAGCTTAACTAGAAACCTCCTCTGGTTCAATACGGCTCCACAAGACATCAGTCAGCAGAATGGAGGAAGGAGAAAATTTCTGGCGATTTTGCAGGCATCTGTACTGCATCAAAATTTGGTTTGGATGGTTGAGGCTATGTTTAGAGCATCTTTTAGGGAGGAATCTCTGAAAATTATCTCGCTCCCCCTTCTGTTGATGAATTCAGTATCAAAAAGATATTGAGTTCTTTGAATTAAGCAGTAGATAAGATAATGGGCTGTTTCATATTTAAGTTATCGTATCAGAAGACATGCGGAAAAGTTTGTCTACCACCAGAGTTCTAATAGGTCCAAGGTGTTTTTAGTATTATGAATTTGTTTATTGTATAGTTCTGCAAATGAAGATATGGCAAATAGTGATTTATTGATGATGTATTTATAATGTTTATTATATTTTTGGTCAGGATCCAGCTTTGTCGCTGGAGAAGCAGGTGTCCTTGGTGGCTGGTAAGAAAACTAGGTTGGTAGGATAACTATGACAATTCCTGGATCAATATAGCTTGACCACAGTTGTTTTCTATGGAGCAGAAAAGGTTCCTGCACTCAAATCCTCCTCCTACGACCATGGTTAGACAGTTCACTAGTTTCACGGTACAATCCTACAAATGCTTACTCAGAAGTCAGTTCTACTGTGTCCAATAGTCCTATTTTAAGCTAAATATTCAATCTCAAAAACTGCCCCCCCCCACTTTCTTCCCTTGTTCCAACCCCTCAGGCAACTCCAAATTCTCCTTAGTATTTTGACTTAGAAAAACATTAAGTTCTCTAGTTCTGAATCTCATCAACACTGAGAACTTTATGGAAAGTTTCTTCACCAACCCAGACCCTTCAAATGTTATACAGTGCTGGTAGGCGGCAGATGACAAAGCACACCTTGACTAACAATCCGCATTCATATTTTGTTTGTCCCACAAAAATGCTGCAATTCTAGACCTAAGCTTTCAATTTTTCTGAATCATTTAGTGCATTTTACAAGGGAGTGTTTCAGACTCAGCGATCTTGCAGCTTGCAAAACAAATGCTTAAAGACAGTACATTCGAACTATTATACCTTAAGCAGCTTTGCATGCAGCAGTAAAGTGTAGGCAGCTTCAGTGTAGTTATCACATTCTTTGTGCAGGTCACAAAGCTTGTACAAATACCTACAAGTAAAAAATGAAAATAAATTCTCAGTAATGTCATAAAACAAGGTCAAAGGTTTTAGCAGTTAAGATTCAAATGCTCAAATAGGACAACATATAACTGATGTACTTTAAAACTCATATTTTATTTCATCTGATCAGTATGTAGCACACAGCATGTCAAGAAACTCAACAACAAACAATAATGTACTTGTGCATTTTATAAGGTTGTAACTTCAGTGTCTATAAAACTGAAACTCTTTTTTGATACCTTGGTATCTGGAGACATGCAACAAAAAAGTTATGATGTTGGTAAAAATGTGTGTCATTCCTAAAATGGACAGTTAATTTGTTGTTTCAAGAAGCCCTCCAAGAAAACCACTGGGGACTTCATAGCTAAATTGCTACCACAACTAAGGCTACAATCCTATACACTCTTCCCTGGAAATATGTCCCAGTGAACTCAATGAAACTTACTTCTGAGCAGACATGCATAGGATTGTACTGTTAAAGGGGAAAGAAATCTATTTTTAAAAAATCACTAAAATTGCTCTTAACATATGCATGGTCAAAATGGAAACTACAAATGCATAAAAGGCTTTATCTCAAATATGTTCTATACCTTTCTGAAGATTTGCTCAAAGGAATGTAGTCAGATGGTATAAAAAACCTTTTGGTAATTAGTAGCCTATCCTGGGGATACAAGATTTTGCTACCCACCAGAGAATGGGAGAATGCAGTTGGGACAATAAAAAGTACAATAAAAATTAATGAGCAATCAGTCTAGCTGCAAAGAGGAAACAAGTAATTAAAACACCCCCCCTGCACCCCTAAGCAATGAACAGAAACAATTTCAGTGGGGGGGGGGGGGGCGGACAAAATAAAATAAAAGGGCCAGTATGCGAGAAGCAACAGTGCCTATGAAAGAAGAGGAGAAAGAGGAAAAATAGCTACTTAAAAGGCTGGTAGAAGGGAGAAACGTAAATTCACATTTTATCCAGTACAGCTGTGTTTTAATTACAAAAAAACCCAGGTTGGGGCGGGGAAAATGAGAAGACAAATAGAAAAGACAGGGAAGCAACCAATCACTAGCAATTCTTGGATTCTCTATTAAAAAGTAAGTTTTATTCATAACAGACTTATTGAAAGTAATGGACCTAAGTTATGTCCATCAATTTTAATGGGTCTACTCAAGTGTGATTCATGTGGGATACAACCTTAAGCGAACAAATGATTCCATTCTGGAGAAAAGTGGTGTGGAAGCAATCCATGAGACTAGACATCTATATATACCTAAAATATACAATATCCTAAATATTTAAACATTTAAAAATCAACCTAATTATAAAAAAACAAGAGGAGCCACACCAATCCTAGCATTTCTCTTAACAGAACACAGACTCAGTTTTGAAGATTGTAGGAACAGTCAGAAATGCAAATTGTATATAGGGCATATGAATGAAAGAACACATTTAATTAATCTTACAGACTCATGTGAGCCGAACAGATTATCTGTTCCTTTTATTAGTGCCATCCCACAGCCCTCTTGCTTTATAAGAAACACAATGTCTAATAAAGTTAGGTTTACAAACCTTATGTACATTTCTTCTCTTTCAATCTCTTTGTAGAAATTCTGGAACAAGAAAAGAAAAGACATTAGAGATTTGTCAGTGAGCCATACATATATTAGGCATATTTATTATATTAGAAACTCATAGCCACGTAACATTAGCCTCAAACTGTGACATGAAACTTGCTCCTGGTTAAAGGAGCTCATACATTCTTATAACTGTGAAATCTGCAAATAGTACTTTACATTTCACTGCAGAGATTCAGTATTTTCAGGGTAGGGCATTTTCAAGTCATACACCATTAGCTTTTCTCGGCTTTCTAATGTACAAAACAACATAATGTGCTAAAATGAAATTTCAAATTTCAAAGTAGTTTTGGTAATAAATCATACATTCTTGAATCTAATACTTTCTTAAGTACTGGAATTAAAAAAAAAACTTGACAGGACTGTTGTGAGGATTAATGAGAAAGAAAATAACAGAGCACTTTGCATGCTTAATTTGGTAAGGAATAATTCACTTAATAAAAAGAATGCATGTTTCTCCTGCTGTCACACCTTCTTACTTTCAGTATAGCAAGAACTTGATGAACGTTTTCAACCTCGACAGACTGAGATGGAATTTAGAGTGAAATCTGAAAGTGAAGTATACTTTATGCTACAGTAATTCCATCAACAATGGGCTACTGTTATGGAAAATAACGATTCTGAAGGTGGAAATTGCGTTGGAAGAAAACCCCCCAATAGTGTCATTATGAAGTACGTATTTTTTTGCTCTATAAGACTCACTTTTTCCCTCCTAAAAAGTAAGGGGAAATGTGTGTGCGTCTTATGGAGCGAATGCAGGCTGCGCAGCTATCCCAGAAGCCAGAACAGCAAGAGGGATTGCTGCTTTCACTGCACAGCGATCCCTCTTGCTGTTCTGACTTCTGAGATTCAGAATATTTTTCTTCTTCTTTTCCTCCTCCAAAAACTAGGTGCGTCTTGTGGTCTGGTGTGTCTTATAGAGCCAAAAATACGTTATCTCTCATTTGAGACACAATTTGCTAACAGACCAACTTAGTAAAGCCTCATGTCCACCTGCTCACTGTATCCTTTGCGTGCACTGATGTTTCTTCTGCACTGTACATAAGCCTATGAAGATTCTTCTTCGTGTATCTAACAAAGTAGCCTGTAGCTCTAAAAAGCCAGCACACTTTAAAGGTGCCCCAGGACTCTTGTCATTTTTTAATAACCAGGCTATTTTACTGAAGTTAGATTTTATCACTGGATCTTCTTTTCCTTGTATTTGTAGTGTACTTAGATGGATTATGACAGCAAACCCATGCTGCAAATGGATTAATACACTTCAGAAGTGAGGATCTGGGGAACTGAAAATAGAGGCAAACGCAACAAATACAAGTTATAGAGAAGAGCTAGAAAAATAAACCTCTTAAATTTTTCCGGTTTGATAAATTGCTCTAATTTCCTTTATAACTTTTGAAAAAGCAATGGAAGCAATCCTAGTGCCTTAAAAAAAAAAAATCCTGTAAAGTTTCCAACAGGCAGAATCTTGTCACTCTAATTCTACTCAGAAAAGCAGGCAGTCTTTTCTAAAAGCAATCCACATTTCACTCTACAGATCATGATCAAAAGCTACTTCCAAGGACTCCCTCCCCTCCCCAAATTAAGTAACAGCACTGCTACTGACACAAAGTTAAATAATGAGGCGGATAGCCTCTTAAATGATAACTCCGTTTACCAACAGTACACTCATGCAGTACAAATACCAATCAGAAATATAGTTTTAAACAGTAAGTTGCATATTCTGCAAGTAGTCCTAAGCCTATTAAAGCATCAAGTATGTCGTGCGGAAGCCCAATGATCTAAACTTTGATTATTGAACTTTTCTGAACACCTAAGTTCATCTTGCGTCCTCATCCTTAGATAAAAGCTTTCATATTTATCTGAATTTCTGAACACTTGGGCCACACTGATTGTAAAATTGTGCAAATCCGCTTTTGATTTTTTTTAAAAAAAGTAATAGCTTTGGTCAAACATCATAACAGTTCTATTTTCCCTATTAATTAGACTATGTGCATCTAATTTCATGACGTTTCTTTTTAAAATTGGTTGTGGTTGTTGTTCTTAACTTTCTAAAATAATAAAAAGTATGTTTCCTAGCAAGACCCCACTGTTACATTTACAAATTCAGCAGCCACTCTAAATTCAGCCAGTTCATTTCTTCTCACTCACCAGCACATTGACAGTACAGCTCATGCGGTTTTCCTTGTTTTCATCATGCATAATGGTTCTGTAATCCAGAAGTCTCTCCATCAAGCGAACCACAAGTTTAACAAAATTTTCACCATTTTTGGCAAGGTACTTATGTTTTCTACAGTGTTCCAGGAGGCTGAAAATATAATTACAAAAACATCGTTAATCACACTCGGGAGCAGGCACTCGACTAAGGTGTAATTTTAAATATTTTGTATCATTAACATATTTTAATTATTCCTAGGCTCCAAAGTTCATTATAATCTTATTGGTATCTCTCTTGACTATGTTCTAAGACAAATCCCACTGCTAAACCAACACTTACATTTTGTCAAATAACACTTTATACTGTTCATCTCCTCTGCCTCCTTCTACTTCATGATCCAGCTTTGTGATGATCTCATTTTCAAACTACAATTAAATAGAACAAGCATAAATAATCAGCACACAGCAAATATTTCATTTTATTACTGTAGAAATCAATGGGTCATAGATTTGTTAAAGCTCACAACAAGATATATGACCACTGTTTTTCAGCTTGATTGGCTTTTAACAGTTTGAGATCTCTCATATTAGGCCATGTGTAATGATCTGTTGCCCTATGAGGATCTTTCAATTCAGAAAATACTTGGTCATGTTGTTAAATGGGGCTTAGACGATTGCTTTAAGAAAATCTAAATAAGGTATCTGATTAGCCGAATAAGGGGTGGGGAATAACATGCCGAACAGGCACACAATGTCCTTTACAATAATTATAATAGCAACAGATGCAAGCAGTTTGAAGCACCATTACTGATGATATATAACACCTTAGGCAGGACTGCCAATTGCATCATCCAGTTGGATGAGCACCCTAACATCTATTTGAACTAGAGAAGTTGGCTCACCTCAGAACACGTCTAATGGATATCTCCAAAGATATTTCATTGGGGGATGGAATTTGTAAGCTGAAGCAGAAAAGAGCTAGTCAGGAGGTTAAAGAGAAGGGTGTAACAAGACCATAGGGATGGAAATTTTATTCTGGCAGAAGCATTCTAAATTGGATGGTGGCATTATGACAAGTAACTGAAGCAACAGATTATTATTAATATATTTTTCTTGTACATGTATAGTCTTATTTTATTATAATATTAAATCAATAGTTGTACAATTAAATGTATCTGACATGCTGCAGCCTTATTTCTAAGAGTTATAAACTAGTGAGTAAGTGTACAGAGAATTGGGCTGTTCATGTGGAAAATGAAGAGTTTTTGAGTTGCAGGTCCATGTTGATGCTGAGAAGTTACCGTATTTTTCGCACCATTGGACGCACTTTTTTACTCTTAAAAAGTAAGGGGAAATGTCTGTGCGTCCTATGGAGCAAATGTGTGGTCCCTGGAGCCAAATTGCCGGAGTGCGGTACACTCTTGGACTGGTCTTTGGTAGTGGTGGTGGAGCCGCGCTCCCCTGCCGGCAGCCTTGGCTTCCCCCTGCAGCCCCGGGAAGCTTTGGAGCAAGGGGAGGGCTGTGCGCCCATGCCCCGCACTCCTGGGCTGCTGAATGGGGGCGGGGGGGGAGAACCGCGCTCATCTGCCGGCAGCCTCAGCTTCCCTCTGCAGCCCTGGGAAGCTTTGGAGCAAGGGGAGGGCTGTGCGCCCATGCCCCACGCTCCAGGGCTGCTGAATGGGGTTGGGGGGGGTGCTGCTCTGCCAGCAGCCTGCCCTTCCCCTCAAGGTTTGGAGCAGTGGGCAGGCTGTTCACTGAGAGAGGGGAGGAAGAGGATGGAGAGGAGGGGGACCAAGAAGCTGGGTGAAGGGAGATGAGGTACCATAGGTTGCCGTGAGTGGAGAGTCATGGTAGAGGGCAAAGGAGAGGGAGCAGTGAAGGGGAGAAATTGTAGACGTGACCTGAGGAGTTTGGGTGAAAGGGATGGAGAGGAGGAGGCTGGAAAAGGGGACTGTTCTGCTTGGGGGGGGGAGAGAAAAAAGTGGGGAAAAGGAAAGCCTCCCAAGCCTGCCGCTGAGAAGCTCTGCTTGGCTGTTTCTTGACTATAATTCAAGTAAAGGGAATGTTTGCGAGCAGCTGGCAGGCTGTTCGCTGAGAGAGGGGAGGAAGAGGATTGAGAGGAAAAAATGTGGCATTAGCAATGCTTTGGATGGATACGAAGATGGTATTTTACATGAAGAAAGTGAAGAAAGTGATGTCAGTGACTGTGAGCAACTGAGCTTCATAAATTCTGACTTTAGCAGTGATGAGTTCTTGGGGTTCACAGAAGACTAGAAGAGTACTCAAACCTTAAATCTCTCTTCATTTGTTAATGACAGTGATGATGGTTCTTAATGCCATTGTTGACTGCTGTTCACTTTACATGGCTATAATGTGATTCTGATATACCGGTTGTTTATTAAATACAGTAGTTTATACAACATTTGATTCAGAATATTTTTTCCTTGTTTTCCTCCTCTAAAAACTAGATGCGCCCTATGGTCGGGTGCGTCCAATGGAGCGAAAAATACGGTAAGTGCTTGCTCCGCACTGAAGATTCGGAGTAGAAAGACCACAATTTTTTTAAAATCAGTAGAACGCTTAAAAGTTCAACAATTCCTAGCAATTTTTAACTTAATACTTATTTGTGTGTGTGTGTGCGCGCGTGCATCATTGGCCAGCTGTGATTAATATATGGAGTCGATTCTAATTATATTTTTCTTGCTTTAAGTTTATATAAATGCAATGATGTTAGGAAGAAGTTTTCTTCTCTGTTTCTTCCCCTTCCCCTTTCATGAGGTAACACCCAAACTAAAGTTCTCCCTGGGTCTTTTTCTATATCATAAGGCCATGGTTGGACATGCATTCAAATAAATGTGCAAATCCATAATCCGGTCTTGATCACATTTTAGCCAGTTCACATGTAGAATGAAACCACGGTTAGCACCAGCAAGGAGTAGTGCCACCTTTTCTTTCTTTCTGCCCATGGCAGCAATTTTGGGCTGACAACCATGACAATACCTGCACCTCATTTTTCACTCCAAAAAGCTATGGTTAACAGCCTGTGCAAGAACTAGAATGATCCAGCATGAAGCATTGGGATTGAGTGCTCCCCCTACCCAACGTGTCATTAAAAGTATGTTGTGATACTTTCAGTTTCAAGGTATCTTAGCTTGTTGTTACTTAGGAACCAGAAATTGTGGTTTAAAACAAGCTCTAGTCAGTTTCCAAACAAGTCAGCTTCAAACTAGAGTTTGCTTTAAGACAGAAACTCAGGTTTGTATGCAAAAACAAGTCAGGCTTATTTGGGGTGGGGTGGGGAATAGCTGTACAGGAATATCAAAGGAGGGAGGGGGCACTGTGTGAGCCTGAGCCATAGGTTTGTATGTGAACAAGCCTTTCGTACAGAAACGAGATTAAAGAAGCACTGTTTAAAAAGCCCCAGATTATCCACATGTTGATAGTTACAGAATGAAAAGCAGCTGGGCATGTTTCAATTTGCTGCTGTGTGCCTGGCAGGGCTCTGAATTTTGCAGTTCCCCCACCTTCTGTTCTCCTTCCCCATTTCACAATGCTCGATAAATACCGTATAACTTGGATCTTATTGGTTGCAGTTTAGTATTGGAATCTGCTTAGCGTCTGACTACTATTGCTGGCTGGCTGTGTTTTTGTTCTCTTTGTAGAATTATTGTTTTATATAAGCAAGCATGGTGCCCTTCAGATTTTGTTGATGTCTCATCGTCCTTGACAGATACTGGTTGGGGCTGATGGGACTTGGAGTCCATCATCATCTGGAGGGCACTGTGTTGGCTATCCCTATTTTATATGTGTACCCCACCCTAAGATCAATTGATATAGGGCTGGTTGGAAATGTTTTAATTAATAGATAAAAAGAATTTAATTAGTAGATAAAATAAAAAATAAATGGCATAAAGACTGCAATCATACACATCTGGGGAGCAACTAAACTATATATTGTTCAGTGACTAAACTATATATTGACATGCAATGTTAGTGAAGGTGTCAGGGACTGGCTAGACAAAGAATGGTGGGACACACCAGCTGCGGAACCCCCAAGGGAACTTCCAGAGGAAGGCTCAGAGCCTGGGGATTGGGGGTGGGAGGGAGAAGATTAGGAGGAGGAGTCGGATGCTGAAGGGGAGACAGGGTTTAGTGAGCAGGAAGAGCTGGTGACAGAAAGCAGTTCAGACTCCGAACAGAGGAAGGAGGGCAAGCGGCTGCTGAAGAATCCAGGGAGCCCCCCCCCCACCCGCTTCTGCTGTGACAAGCTCCCCTCCTAGTCTCCAACAATGCACAGGAAAATGAGGAGAGCAGAACAGAGGCCAGAAGTACGCAGACATAAGAAAGTCTGAGATTCCTTGGGAAACATCCGAGAGAGGAGGAGCCTTAGAAAGAGTGGAAGGCAAGACCTATGGGGAAGGGTTGCTGAGTTGTATGTCGCTTCCTTGAATAAAGAGTTAATTCCACTGAGCCCTGTGTCTTTCATGCTGACCTGTGTCTGACTCCAGCCATGACAGAGTGAGAGAAAGGCAGGCATGGTTATGTAGAATCTGTCAACATGTGAGGTAAATGCACTCAAGGCCCAGATACTACAGGGAATCTTGATGTTTATGCTCCTATAACTAGGGTGGTGGTTTTTTTTTTTTTTTAAACCCTTGTGTCTTCTAATTCCATTTTGTGCCTTCCAAGTTTCCTCTTACATACACTGATTGCTTCTAAAATCCACTCTGCTTATCCTAACTTTTCATTTATTTCTACTACTTCTCCTAACTAAAGAGGAAAAAGCCACCTTCGAATTCTAATGAAACCTCAAGTGTTCATATCATAATAAATTATGCAAATAATGTGCATAATTCAAAATGATTACAGGTTTGGGACTTACTTGTCACTAAGATAGTATATACATTACAGACATCAATCATTCAAACTGATGTTGCCTAAAAGTAGTCTGGCAAAGCAAAACGGCCTCTACCTGGGCACACAACCAAATTTGAAAGGACTTTAAAAGTCCTTTTACAGCACCGGTGTGGTATAAAGGATGACAACACAATCAAGGATGTAAAAATGGTATAGTACAGGGAGTCCAAGCAATTTATTTCTATGGCAAGCATATGCACTCCAACTAGGAGGAACAATAATATATATATATATATTAATAATAATAATAATAAATAAATAAATAAATAAACAAACATACATATATATATATATATATATATATATATATATGAGCAACTATATATCAGGGAACGCTTACAAAAAGATTTTAAGTCCAGTGGAAACTCTAGCTAAATTTTGTTTGTAAATAGCAGTCAATCCACTTTGGAGGAATGTTCTTTTGAGATGCCACATTTTGGAGAAAAAAATGGAATTACGGTCGTACCTTGGAAGTCAACAGAATCCGTTTTGGAAGTCCGTTCAACTTCCTGAATCTTTGGGAACCAAGGCACGGCTTCAGATTGGCTGTAGGAAGTTCCTGCAGCCAATTGGAAGCCACAGAAGTAGCAACAGACGTTTGGGTTCCAAAGAACGTTCACAAACCGGAACAATCACTTCCAGGTTTGCTGTGTTTGGGAGCCAAAACGTCCGATTTGCAAGGCGTTCAACTTCCAAGGTATGACTGTACATTCCTTGATGTGAAATAGATATTTGGAAGTGCAGAAACACTAACCCACCAAATCAGTGAGGGGGTTGCTCACAAGTAAAAATATGTCAGTTACAAAACCTGACTTACTTAGCTCAACCGAACGAAGTAAATATGTACCTGCCCAGAGCAACTCATGACTCTCCAGACCTTTGAGATGGAAGAATTTATTCTCATTTCAGTTATGAACAACTGCATAGCTGCAGAGTATTTTTCCAAGGAATTTGAGACATTCATTCTTCAGTCATTACACTGTCTCTATGACATACCTGGTATGAACTCTTCCAAAGTCCACGAAATGGCAGTTAAGTGTCCATTTGGAACTTTATATGTCATATACCTGCAAGATGCTGGTCACTATGATATGTGGGGGGAAATAGGGTGCATGCATATTGCAAGGACCCTATGAGGATCACAAACACCTGTGTGGTATGCACTTGACATACTCATACTACATGGGTACCACTCCAATGAGGGTAGTGTAGCCAATTTTGGAGTAGCCAAGCCACCTCCCATCCACACTGCCCCAGTCCTTAATCTACTCCAGGTGGCAACATGGTCCCCAACAGATGTTGTGGGACTTCAACTCCCATCATTCCTCTCAGTTAGCTATGCTGGCTAGGGCTGATGGGAGTTGGGATGAAAACAACATCTGGAGGGCACCACATTGTCTACGCCAATCTAAATCATCTCACCCTACCTCCTGTTTCTTAGTCGTATTGTAACGGGGCAAAAACATAATGCTGGAACTAGCTATTTCACATATATAAGTGGAAACCTGAAACAGAAGTTGGAAGTGTGAGAATGTTTCTCCTCAAGGCTCCAGGAGGACTGGAACAGAAGCTTGGATAACACTTTTGGTGTAAGGGTGGGTTCACATCAAGGGTGGCTGGGGGGACATTTCAGAAGGTGGAATTCTCTCCCTTCTGAAACCTGCTCAGCTGCACTATAAACTAACTCATGGTTAGGCAAACTAAGGCCCTGGGGCTGGATCCAGCCCAATCACCTTCTAAATCCAGTCTGCGGACGGTCCTGGAATCAGCGTGTTTTTACATGAGTAGAATGTGTGCTTTTATTTAAAATGCATCTCTGGGTTATTTGTGAGGAATAGGAATTCATTCTTCTTTTTTTCAAAATATAGTCCGGCCCCCCACAAGGTCTGAGGGACAGTGGACTGGCCCCCTGCTGAAAAGTTTGCTGACCCCTGAACTAACTAAAAGCTTCCAGATCAAAATATAGCCACTATATTTCTGTATAGAGAGGGGAAGAAAGGGAAATGCAACATCCCCCCCCCCCAAATTTCCCTATATAGTAGTGGTTCTTAACCTTTCATGGACCCATTTCAGAATCTGATGGAGGCTATGAATCTTCATGCACAAACCAAGTTCTGCATACAATTTATTGTATTGCATTGGAATTCATTTATCTTTTTTGCACCCGAGTTCATGGACCCATTGAAGTTCAACCACAGCCCACAGCTTAACTTCCCATATAGTGTAGGGAAGGAAGTGAGCCACATCCACCTAACCTAATCTGCCCCTCCAAAATCCTGTCAACTGTTAGGCGTTCAAGCCTTGCTTTCCGCTCCCACTTCATCCCCCCCTGACCTACTTACCATTCTCTAAATCTTGGAAGCCTCCTGAGCATACATCTCTATGAGACCACTTTGTGTTTTCCTTCCCAAGAAAATAGGGACAGGATCACCCAAGTCTCATACTGGAGGGACTGATGCAGGATTTCCAGAACTTGAGTCTCCAGCTGATTTTGGACTACAATTCCCACCATCCCTGACCACTGGGTCCTGCTAGCTAGGGATAATGGGAGTTGTAGTCCCAAAACAGCTGGAGACCCAAGTTTGGCAAATTAAAGGATATTGGCTTTCGGTTCCCAAAGAATTCAAAATTCTCCATGGATCCTCCAAATTTTGTACCTAGGATACATGCAGCTTGAATACACATGGAGGGGCTTCTCCTTCCCCGCAACCATCACCACAATGTCATCTGACGGACCATTTTCTCCTGAGATGAGTAGAAAAGATGCAGCAACAGCATCTTTCCTTTCTATTGTAACTTTAAAATAAATAAATCTATGCTTGTTGTTGTAATCATCTTATATAAGCTGCTTTGTGCAATCTGCCTGAAAGGGATATAAAAAAACACTGCAAATAAATAAATAATGTTAAATTACTTTGTGCTATTTTGTTATGTTTCTAGGGCTTCCAAGGAATTTGCAGAAAATGGATAATGATGCATTAGAAGGGCACCCATCTAAGCCATATAGGCTCCCACCTTAAGAACCATGATTCAGAGTTATTTCTTTCTATCAAGACCACACAGATGGTTTTGTTTGGAAATAGTTGCCAAAGGAGAAGCAAAGGTAGAAGTACAAACCCTTGCAGTTCCACCTCTTGCCAAGACATTGTCTCAAGTAGCCTTGGCTTTATGACTTTTCAAGCCAGGGGATCCCAAGCTTCTGGTGACATTACAAGGCTGGGCGTCACGGGGTGTCAAACTACTGCACAGTGGACACATGACCATGTTTATGGAGTTCTATACACTCCATATGTATCCTTCTGCTGTTTTAGAAAGTTAAGGCTGGAAAGATATTAAAAAACCGGCCGGGGGGGGGGCCTCAGTGAAAAAGGATTAAAATGCAACTGCAAGATAAATTGTTATTTGACCTTCTGTGCCCCCAGTAAGGCAATGCAATTCTTTAATGTAATAAATGTACTGGTTCAAGGAAGGAAATTAAAATGAGAGAGAGAGAGAGAGAGGAATAATCCAATCCACTCCTTGCAGTGCAGGCTCAGAGGTGCATCCCTATAGTGCAAGAGCATGCCAAGTAGTAGTTTAAAGCAATATAGTACAGAAGAGAAGTCACAAATCTTCGCAGATTCTCTAATAGGGTACAAAAATGGAATTGCCTTCTTTGACACTTGCTGCAGAAATTATCCACTGGCTGATTATCTATTCGTATGAGATGGCTGGTATGCGGAGAGGAAAATTATTTGTTATATATGTAAAAAAAACTCTGACATTTTGATGACACTAAAACCACTCCATCATGGGAAACTAAATGCAAATTGCTTCAAGTTCTACTTAAGGAAACTACAGCCATGTTGGTTTCATTTGGGAGAGAAGTTTGGTGTACTGTAAACATTGTTTTTACAGCATATTGGCTGTTCTTGAGATGTAAAGATGGGTATATGTGGGTATACAACAGAAGCTCCCACCTTTCACACAGGGCTGATTTGTTCTAGGGCCACATGGCTAGGGCAGCATGTGCAGTGCAACTCTAGAGTTGCAAGTCCCACATTTTCAGCTATGGACCTTCATTCTTCTCCATAGTTAACTTACGGGCTCAGTATGGAAAGGAAGAGATTGCTGTGAGCTTAAAATTAAACAAAAATGATGGTGCTCCGAAAGGGTTTTTTTCTGCTTTCTGGTGATGGTGCCACAATTTGAGGGTGGCTTTGAAATGCAAACTTTCTCAGCTGAGAAAGCAATCAACAATTATAAGCTGAACCTGAGCATCTTGTGCCCTGCTTCTAATTGGTCACTGTGATGTGAGCATTCACTGGTGTCACCAAACCTTATCGTTAAGGCCTGGTTGAGTGTGCTCAGGCCTAAAGCACGCAGGAGGAACCAGCAGCAAGAGTTCTTCCCAGTTCTTTGAGAAAGCAGTGAAAAATTGAGTTAGCCAGAAGGCAAGCCTGGAGGAGCTCACCCATCACATCTATTATCCAACTTCTACAATGGAAAAAGGGTTTTTGGTTTTGTTTTGTTTTTGCTATTTCTACGCAACTGTCTCAAGCAAAGCTTTATGCAACACATCAATGTGCAGCTTAATGACTGCATATCCAGCTAGCAACTGTGTTCATAAATGATGCCTCTCACCTGACATTAAGAGTTCTTATTAATTCCTGAAGCAGCAGGAAGAAATGGGAATCTGCTTGTTCCCAAGGGCAAATATCATACCTGCCTCACCATGGATGAGGGAGGGATCCCACTGGTGAAGGATAGAAACTGAGGCAGCACCTCCTTACGTCTTGGGTTATTTGAATATCTCAGTTGGCCAAGTAGCTGTTTCATTCCATACACACACAGTTCTATGTTTATTATATATAATTATTATCTCTAAAGCATGAGCTATGGACATTTCCAGGGCTTGACAGCACTTATCAGCACCAGCTTCCAAAGATGGTGTGAGTCAAAGAGAGTTATTTACATAATCTCCAGGGAGGCGAATGCATCCTGTTTTTTCCCTTTGTTATTTTCTTTCATCTGTCTAATTTTTTCACTTCGTTCCAGTTGCTTTTCTCTTCTCTCACAGTTTTGCCCTTCCCTGTAGCTATGATTACACTTTGCAGCCCCACTTGGCACCTTCTCTTGTTAGACTTGTCCCAATATGACCCGTGTGTCTATTTTTTCATTGTTGTCATCCCTTTCTGCTTGCCCTTTCACATGCTTGGAATTTTCTCCATCCTCATAATCTCTGCGCTCTTTCCCATCTATTAAAAGTCACTTATCTCCTGGTCCCTGGCGTCTCACATTTGGTGGAAATAAATTTGAATTTATTTATTGGGATATGTATAAGCCACCAAACATTAAAACAAAACACACATATATACATAGGCAACCTCCATCAGTTCTGTAATAGTATAAATTAATTATAACACAGTCTGAATCCATGAGCACTCTGAACCTTTATGCATAAAGAGTGCCCTAACTGCATTTTTGTATTTGCACAATACTCCTATCAGACTTTACTTTTTAAAAATGTCAGCTGTACTGCACCCAATGCACAGGTCATGAGGGCAGTAGGAGATGTAACACGCCTTCTGTAGTCTATCAAAGTTGCCTTTCTTTTTACATCATGATGGGTGTCTGTCACAGAAGAGGCTGAATGAATAACCCCCAAAGAAACAGAAAATTACTTAAAACTAAATAAAAGCTTCAGCCAAATAATGGGGCGTGATTGATGGAGGTGGTTAAGACAAATGTGCTGACATTTGCCACTTAAAAAGAAGACAGATGAATGTTCCCATGTTGATCTTGTACAGTAGGGGAGCACATACCCATCAAAGAATGAAAGCAATAAAAAAAAAATAACGACACATGCCATTGGAGGTGGAAGTTGTGTCTCTCATTGCTAATTACATCACAAAAAGGTCCAAGTACATTCCTGTAAAACTTGTGGAACCAGTCAGAACCACATTAGAACAAAGCTGGCAGTATAACTGCAGAGAGAAAAAACCCTTGGAGTGAAGTATTACACTGTTCAAACCCAAACTACTGTCCCTCAAATATGTATTTTCCCATCTTTTAAATATCCTATGAAGAATAAAAAAGTGACATCATGTTGCTTACCATGCAATTATTTAGGTGGTAGTTTTGAGGTGGGGTAAGTAAAGACTGGGGTGTTAAACCACAGAGCCTAGGGCTTGCAGATCAGAAGGTCGGCGGTTCAAATCCCCGTGACGGGGTGAGCTCCCGCTTCTCGGTCCCTGCACCTGCCAACCTAGCAGTTTGAAAGCACGTCAAAGAGCAAGTAGATAAATAGGTACTGCTCCGACGGGAAGGTAAACGGCATTTCCGTACGCTGCTCTGGTTCACCAGAAGCGGCTTAGACATGCTGGCCACATGACCCGGAAGCTGTACGCCGGCTCCCTCGGCCAATAAAGTGAGATGAATGCTGCAACCCCAGAGTCGTCCGTGACTGGACCTAATGGTCAGGGGTCCCTTTACCTTTAAGTAAAAATCACGATTGCACATAATCACTTGAGAACTTCACATGCAGTGTCTGATTAGTTATTTCTATAACAGCCAGAAAGCAAGAAGAAAATGCACCCATCCTCTGATAAGGTAACAGGAGGCTTAGGCTTTCTGTGAGAGTTTGAGGCCAAGGAAGGAAACTTAGAATTTAAACACACACATACACCAACTTCTTGCTCCACACCAATAAATTAATGTAATCTATCAAACTTCACACAAGCTAGATCTTTGGTATGGCACAACAAGATTGTCCTTAAGATATTTTTGCTTAGTTTTCAAGCTTTCATTTTTCAGATGTTTAGAAGAGCATAAAATACAATGCATAAAAGCTACCTCTAAATGTATAAAACAACATAACAAAAACATATGAAATTCTTCTGCAAAATAAAATGGGATGGGATTATTGTCATACAATTTGTTTCCCTTTCCTACTTTGAACCCTAGTGGCAGGTCAATAATTTCCATGCTCCATCATAGTTACGACATTATTGCAGAGTAGCTTTCAAAAATCATTATGCTCCATGATTTGATTTAACAGGATGCATCAAAATCTCGCTTTTCCCAGAGCTGTGTATCTAGTGGTGCTGAAATTTTTCTTTGTTAGTGATTTTCAATTTATTTTGTAAATAAAACAACTCAATCAGAAACTATTCACAAGGATACAAATGCTATTGTTTGTCTATTGGCCAATAATCACCGCTATGACCAAGGGGAGCATTTGTCATAGTCTGCATAGTAGAGGTATACTTATCCTTCACAAACAAAGCTAGAAGTGTTATGCTGAGCTGAGTCTTATTAGAAATTCATGTTAACACCTCTTGGAAGGGAGGTAAAATGTTAGCATCTATAATCCTTTTTAGTCTATCAGATTCAACAAAGTCCATTAATTATGTGGTGCACTTAATTAAAGATAGCTGGATGTCAGACAATGGTAAAAAGACTGATTTGCATGATCATGTTATTTAACCCGTCCTGCAGTTCCCTTAAGACCTGCAACATCATTGCTTTATGACCCCTACCCTTTGCATACCTATTTACATATCACCCATGTGACTTGGGTTGCAATCCTATACACACTTACCAGGGAGTAAGTCCCACTGAACTAAACTGGATTTACTTCTGAGTAGATATGTATAAGATTACACAGTTAAGTACTTCATTAGGGTTTCTAAATATTTTATGGTGCTTCCAGGAGCAGTGATATGTACTGCAAACAGCAATTATTAATTTTCAAGTCCTGGGGAAATAGAAGTTAAAACATCAACTGACAACTAGATAAGACAGTGCCGCCTCATTGATATTACAATTTATTGTCAACTTCTAGAATTGAATAAAAAGATCCTCTGCTTCTTCTTGCTGACAGTCCCAACCCAATTACCTGCTTTTCATAACAGAACTCTAGCCAGAGGTGCTTTATTTGCATCAGTAGTTTTGTGTTAGCAATCATGTGTATTATCCATTTGTTTATTTTATATCCCTGTGTGTTTTTTTATTATTTTATTTGGAGGGCTCTGTTTGCTTTTTATGACACAAGATGGATATACAAATGGATGTTGCATATTGCTGAAAGATAGATTTGCACAATAATTTTACTTGGTTGCAAGTTCTTTGAGGATACTTCTCTTAGCTTACTTCTAGGAAGTAAGATTAAGACAGACAGGAAGAAAACATTTGTACACACACACACACACACACGGAGAGAGAGAGAGAGAGAGAGAGAGTGAGAGAGACCACAATTAGATTATTTTATGGAATAAATTATAACAAAATGGTAACTGCTACTAACTGTTGTGTTTTACACATTAGATGAATTCATTATATTGGCCACGGTAGCTAGAGATTCCATGTTCAGATCTAAATATTGGGAAGGAATAACACGGAAGGCCTTGTCTATTATGGCTTATCTAGAAATATCCATGGAGCACCTGGCTGGTACCTCATTGTGGGTAACAGAACGCTGGAGGAAATAGTCTAAAACAGCAGGGCTGTTCTTATGTAGTCTCCTGTCAGAAGCCATGGGAATTAAAACTGGGAGCACCCATGTGGTCAGCCCCCCAGAAATGCATTTGGGGGCATCTTCCTACACTGGGAAGTATTCTCAGGCTCGGTATTGGCCCTGTCCACGCAAGTTGGCTAGTGGTCCTCTGAAATAGGAAAGACCTATTAGAGTCTTCCTGCTCAAGTTCTTCTGTGTTTGTTTGCTGATTGGCTCCTGACCTGGTTCCACAGGTGTGGCTCCTCCTTTGACCTCCTAGACTCCCAGCACAATTTCTGACAGCTGCCGATGGCAGATGGATGCAGGATACATGCTTATATGCAAAAACCGTAGGAATACCTACTTGACTTAAGGCTACATCTGGATGATCAGCATGGGATTGTGACAAACTTTACGTGGCTTCCGGGTATACCAAATCAGTGCACTTGATCCTGTAAAGTACTGCAGCTATTTCTGCCCTTAGGCTTTGGTCTCCTTTGAGGTATGCATCCTGGATATGGTACAGAGCATTGGAGCTGCACTAGCCTTGCAAAATGCACCATGAAAGTAGGAAAGACATAACCTTTCATTAACATCCCAAATGTGCAAAGCTTTTAGCCTTCCCAGACACTGTGAGTGTGAGGAGTGAAACCCAAAGCTTCTGTGCAGAACATAGGCAGTTAATCATTTGAGACACGGCTTTCACTGTACAACTTTTGCACAGCACAGCTTTGCAGATAACAGCACCAATTCAAGCAAACTTCTTATTTTGACTCCCCCTCCACCCCCAAAATAATACAGTACTGGTGGAAATCTCATGTGCATGATTTTAAATGTATGTGTATGATAGAAATAATTTGAACAATGAAAATAAGCTAGGTATACGCAATGTGTGATTATCCGCTGTGTGACTGAGGTTCAAAACTCCACTCAATTATGTATAGCTTGCTGGGTGATATTGGGCCGATTTCTCAATCAAACCTACCTCACTGGCTGTTGTGAAATGGCCATCTCATGGGAAGAGAAGACTCCCTGGAAAAGACCCTGATGTTGGGAAAGATTGAGAGCACAAGGAGAAGGGGACGACAGAGGACAAGATGGTTGGATAGTGTTCTCAAAGCTACCAGCATGAGTTTGACCAAACTGCGGGAGGCAGTGGAAGACAGGAGTGCCGGGCGTGCTCTGGTCCATGGAGTCATGAAGAGTCGGACACGACTAAACAACAACAACAATGTTTGCTTTTGTGTGTGTGCAATCTTGTAGGCTACCCTGAGCTCCTTGGAGAAAGAGCTTTCCATAAAAATGGAGAAACAGAACAGGGTGTGCCAAACCAAGAGTGACGAAAGGTAATTTAGAACAAAAACAATGGCTCACAAAATGGATACTACTTTTCAGGCTTGCTTTCAGATGCTAAAACCACAAAGGATGTGCAAAGAAAGGTCACAAATTGTGGTGCCTTGATTTCATCTGACTAGGCTTGTCCCTCCTCTTGTCCCTTACATTAGCAGGAGCAGGACCAAACCTGCTAAATCAGTTATTGCTACTTGTGGCTGTTATTCTGCCCAACGACAAAGTGGAGAGAAGCTGTAAAGACGAAGGCAACTCCCATCATAGAAAATCTTTACTTACAAAGTAATTACCTACTCTGGTGCCAAGACTGAGTTCATGTAATCAATTCTCCAAGGAATTGCTACCCGATAGGATTTCCAAGGTTATTTGTTCACACAAACACCTCCCCTCTCCCCAGTTTGGTGAACCTGATATGCACTCTTGTAAAATTTAGCTGTTGAAAAGTAATATTGCCTTACATGTGGTTCTGCCATATATCAGGTGCATTTTGCACAGGAAAGTATGGGAGAATGACATGAACATATTTTATTTACTGCTGGATTAACATTTCCCTAGAAAAACTGATCATGTAAACTCAGTGACAACAGAAAAAGGTTTAGCTCTGAGGATTATTAATCTCATGTCATTCTTACAGCACACAGTTAAGAAAGAAAGAAAGAAAGAAAGAAAGAAAGAAAGAAAGAGAGAAAGAGACTGAAATAAGAGTATATTTCATGTAACAGTTGTCTGAGAATGATATAGGACTTCATGTTTTCGAATTAAAGTGCTGTGAAATATTCCTCCCTCACACATTGTAGGTCTGCTGTAAAAAGGAGCTAATTTAAACTTTGTTGATATGACTAATAAGGTTAGATAATTGTCTTTCTGGCAGGTAATTTAAACAGCAGGATAGCAATCCTTGTGTGAGTGCCATTTTGAATGGAAAGAAGACAGTCTAGCCACATTTGTTTCCAGGGCTGCACAGCTGTAACTTGGTGGTAGTGCACATGCAAAAGGTTCTAGGTTGAAACGCAGGCAAGACTAGGAAAAATCACAGTCTGAAACCCTTGGGAGCTATTGCCAATGTAGACTTTGCTGAGCTAGATCAACCAATAATCGGATGCAGTGTAAGGAGCCTTTCAATGCCACTATTAGGGATGAGAAACTGAGAAGGGATGCCAAGGAACTGAATATTCTGGTAGCAAAATCAGGGCTAGATGTATATCCCACTTTGAGCAGGATGACAATTGAATCTGCTTGCAACATCCCAGCAATGACAGAAGGGAACATCAAGCTTTCTTTGGCAATGTGTTCTGTTCATGACTCCATTAGTTCCTTATAGGCCTGCAGGTGGCAAAACTATAGATGTAGGTCGCAGGTTGTGGGTTTACAAGTTGTGTCGGTCTGCTTCAGATAAAATAAAATTTGCTTTGTGAAACTTCCTTGGACAAAAGAAAAGCATAGTTTGGTACTCTGTAAACAAAATGTACTTACCATCTGAAAGCCTCTGGTACTGGTAGAATGAAACTCGCACTGCATCATATCGAAGAATATTGGGATGGTAGCTTTTCTAAGTTCAGTTTCAGGGATCAGTGTCATTTCTAACATAGGCCCCACCATCTCAGGAATGAACTTGATTTTATGTTGGCCTGCAGAAACAAAACCACCTGAATTTAGGAGAAGGGGCTTAATTACAGCGAAGGCTCTTCAGTTTTCAGAATCAAAATTTGTTCTGAAAAAAGAAAGGCAAGCAATAGTATTCTGAAGATATACAGAGCACATTTGCCATAGCACAAAAAGCAACTTGCAAACCATCCAGGTTTTACAAAGCAGAACCTCAAAATCAGATGTCTCTTAGCCAGAGTTTAAGCCCTTTAGGGTGGATTCTTAGACAGTGCTTTTTGTAGAAAAAAATCAAAATAATGAGAAATGATAGTTAAACAGCACTGGATAATACCTGCCAATATCTTTAAACTAAAAAAGGTACCCCCTCCCCAGCTTAGCTCATTATTGTCTCATTAAGGTAAAGGGACCCCTGACCATTAGGTCCAGTCGTGACCGACTCTGGGGTTGTGGTGCTCATCTCGCTTTATTGGCCAAGGGAGCTGGCGTACAGCTTCTGGGTCATGTGGCCAGCATGACTAAGCCACTTCTGGCGAACCAGAGCAGCGCACGGAAACGCTGTTTACCTTCCCACCAGAGCTGTACCTATTTATCTACTTGCACTTGACGTGCTTTCGAACTGCTAGATTGGCAGGAGCAGGGACCGAGCAACGGGAGCTCACCCTGTTGTGGGGATTCGAACCGCCGACCTTCTGATCGGCAAGTCCTAGGCCACCCACGTCCCTTATTGTCTCATTACTGCCAATCTATTCACCATCAAGTTCATCACCTGCTGAGTCAGCATTCTTTTTATCTAAATTTAGTCGGAACTAGAACAAATATTAAGTATCAACACTTAATTAAAATTTCCTAAATTAACATTAAGCAAGTCTTCACAGTAATTTACCTTCTTCGTCCGTAGTATATTTTGACATTGCAATTACAAAGTTGCCTCCTTACAGATAGAATCTGAGGATAATCTTAAATAACTTCCAATGAGTGGAAGACAACCCTTATTCTTCTCAATACAGATCGATAATACAAGCTGATGTGCTAGTTTAAGTTACCAGTGGTGAAAGAGAGGGAGAGAGAAATTGAATTCTTAGAAATATTAATTAATAGTTGTTCAACAGAAGTAGCATTTTAAACTTTTTTTTGTAAATATATGATTAAAGGTACATACATTGAATCATACAATATTTAAATTACACAAAAATGAAAGATGTGATAAATATTGCTAGTGTTTTCAAAACATTTATCTGCTGTATTTTTAATCATAAGTCTATTATTTCATTATCACTATGAACATCTCAAGATATGAAGCTAGGGCTACAGTAAGTAACACTTCAGGTATCTGATTATCAAAAATTTTAATTATGCACCTGTTTAGCACTTACTTCATCCTGACTCACACTCCATATGTAGAAACAAAGTTAAGTTCCAAGCAGAAACAAGAATTTCAAAAGAGATCTATGTAGGAATGATTACCAAATATATTTTGAAGAAATATATAAGGTTGGCTAGTCACATAGCATAAATCTGATGTTATTGTAGACTTCTGGACATAGAAAATAAGTTTGAAATGAACTCAGAACTGCTTAAGAATCACTTGGCTTCATCTCTTATAAACTTAGTAGTTTTATTGACTGGGTGGAGGTGGGAAGGCTCTCTTTTGATGGTAATGCAATTTGCCATGCACACTTCAAAATGAGATAAGCCAACCCTGCTGCATTTGGGAGTTGTTATTCCGCTGAATGGAATCTGGACTTCTGCCTCAAAGTTGTTTCCTTATGGCACCACACAGCAGTGGACAAGCTCTGCAAACATGGCACCAGACAGAAGAGCAGCAGTCAACACCAGCTGGTTAGGCACACAAGGTGTACCGAAGTAGAAAAAATGTTTAGGGAACGAAGTAGGAGGGTGAGGCAAGAACCCCAACAATAGCTAAATGAGGACTGAGCATGCTTAGTGGCCCTACAATGTCTTGGGAAGGGAGGGAATGAAAGCTGAGGGGGAAGGAAACTGAAGAGTATTCTGTAAAAGAACTAGGATGAATGGAATACTGAACAGGAGCACTGTACACAGCAAGGCTTTGTTGCAGGCCCCACTTGTATTTTTATATTTCTTGAGCAATAGCGATCTTGAACTTAAAGCCATTCACATTGGTGACCACCACCATATCTTCTGAACCATGAAAACTGTCACATCTATGAAACATTCCATTGCTTAATTAGGTTCTCTGTCTGATTCATTTATCTAGGGAACTATATCGAATGCACTGCCTGAATCAGGGATCGAGTCTGGCTTAGGTCAGCACTAAAGTAGTAAGTCACCAATGCCAGTGAAGTTAACTCTTTTTTAAAGGGGGGGGGGAATACAGCTCAGGCCTAGTGGTCTCAGCAACCCTTCCTGGTAGGTTTTGCCCCAATTACACACTTGTGAGGACTGAAGGTCCCCACCTTCCCACCCCTCTCTAAGGCTCCTTCTCTCCAAGGTTTCCCCCCATGCAAACTGCATCTGCACACAACTAAACTCTGTTCTGCTCTTTTCATTTTTGTGTGTGTGTGTTCTTGGAGACCGGGGGAGGAGAGCTGGTTGCAGCAAGAGGGGGAGACTCCCTGAATTCTTCACCAGCCTCTTGACCATCCTCTACTTCAGCCACAGAGTCTGAACTACACTCTGCCACTAACTCTTCCTGCTCACTAAACCCTGTTGCCCATCCAGATTCTGACACCTTCCCCTTAGTTTTCTCCCTCTGGCCATTTGTTGTCATCCCACCACCGCTGTGCTAGCTCTAAGGCCTTTTTTGCCTGAGGGTTCCCTAGGGAGTTCCCTGGCTGTTGCCTCCCACCACTCTTCTGCATCCAGCCAGTCCATGACAGGTGTGCACTTTGCTTATAACAACAGTATTAGCTGTTCATAGATACCCTTGAACAGGACACAGCTCCAAAAAGAAATAAAAGTCTACATATTACAAAAAAAAAAAAAAATGTAATAGTGCTATTATAGTTGAGCATACTCTTAAGCAGAATATTCAGCGGTAAACCAGGAAAACCTTTTTTAAAAACATGAAAACAGTATAAAGATTTATTTCTATTTCATTATTACTACCATTCAGTCTTCCAGGTGACAGTTCTTTTGTACTATACCTGAAAACTGTCAGAGCAAATAGATCAGAAAATGAATTATAGTGACACAATGTTATTTGTCAGGGAGACCATCAATGCCATGAAGTTCCTGTTCTGTCACAAGGCTCCAAGTTTAGGGATTGAATTTCAAGACAGAAAGAAAAATGTCTGGTTTCAAAGTAAATCCATGAAAGAAGCATATTGCCCTAACAACGCATTTTAAACCTTTGATTACCATTTTTTTAAAATATAGAGAATGCCCTTGGTCCAAAGTGACAGCACTAGCAAGGCTTCCCTATGCAATTCAACCCAAGGTACACACCCACATGCACAGTGTTGGCCAATCCATCGAAGCAAATGGGAGGGGGATCAGCATGCATGGAGCTCCCATGACCACAAGGAACTGACATATCAGGGAGCGAGTGGGGAAAGTCTTTCTAATGGGAAACGAAAGGGAGCTTGGCAATAATCATGAACGCCACAAAATAAAAGAAAGCTTTACATCCCCATTTTAAAAAGCGTGGCGGTGAATGAGCTCTTCACTTGTTCTCCTTGTACATGTTCTAACGTCTAATTCATCTCAAAATTAGAATTTTATGGGCATCAGAAGAAATCAGGGGAAATCAGCAGTAAAGTACTTCATCCCCTTTTTTGTCACTTGTACGGTACCTCCTATTAAATCCTTCCACGTAGGTCTAACTGGCAGAAATCTTAAATCAATGCAGGAGGAGGTGGTTCCCTAGGAAAGTAGTGCTTGAGAAAAACGTGTACCGTGTGGAGAAAGAAAGAAAGAAAGAAAGAAAGAAAGAAAGAAAGAGCAATTAGAAAATATTACAATGTGCATAATCACACTGCAAATCTTCCTTCCTCTGCTGCCTGAAGGCCATTTAGCTTATCAGTTCAGCTGCAGTGTTTGATGGCAGCTTTCCCCAGAATTTACTTTATTCTGCAGTGGTGGATTGGAGGAAAAACAAGTAGAAAAGCTTATGAGAACTGCGGAGTCAGCAGCCCCACAGTTTTGGATGATAAACATATCGTTCCACAAATCAGCTATGCAGCATATCTGATATCTAAGATACCCTGCAGATTCTCAATCACATTCAGCTGGAAACTCAGGGCCTTTCATCCCCCTTCCCTTAACCAATTATCTTCAGGCTACGTAAATCTTTCTCAACCAAGATTGGCGTGAAGGATCACCTCCCTTTGGGGTTCTGGTTGGAGAAGGCAGAGGATGCAATCCAAAGTCATCCAATGATGCTAAAGAGCTTGGTTTCAAGCTGAAGTAGTGCCTCTTCACATCCCTTGCAACTTTCCTTAAAAGGTAGTAGTACCCTGGCAGTCACCAATCCTTGCACTGGGATATAAGAACATTGGGTGGTAGCCAATTAAGTTTTCTTCCAAGCCTTGCCCCACCCTCCGACCATGGAAGTCCTCATAAGGGAGCAGGTCCTGGAGGAAGAACTGTGAGGGGAGAGACTTCATCAGGCAAGGCCTCCTTCCACCTGCCTTGCCCGACCCTCTAGTCTCTGCTTCTCAATTTGTATTGTATTATTTTATGTACTGTGGCTTGCCGTTGTTTCATTGATTATAGTTTAGAAATTATTTATTGTAATTGTTGAGTGGATTTCTGTTTAACTTTTATATGTTATTATTATTTAATACTATTCTAATGATTGTTGAATGTTACTTTTTGATGTAGGTTGCCTATTTTAAAGTTTTATTATCACATTTTTGTATTGCATTAGATTGTACATTTTTTGTTTCTTCAGCTTGTAAACCGCCTTGAGTATTGTAAGATAGAAAGACGGTATACAAATTAAAAAACGATGAAAACGAACTTAGGGCTCATCCAGATTTCCGCTTGCCCTGCCCTGCCACTCACCCCAAGGGAAACGCTATCTTTAATGCTGAATCGGAGAAATCAGGGTTTCTGCAGATTGACGTTTGCTTCAATTTCAGTGCTAAAGAGCCGGAAAAGTGACTGAGCAAACAGAAAACAGCTCAGACCCCTGCTTTCTAGGCACACGCTCAGACCCATGCCTATGTAGTTTTGCACATTCTCAGGCTGGAAGACAAACATGGCACAAGTGCTGCAGGTCACCCACCATGTCTCTTGGTTCTATGTAGTGTGTGCGATGCTCCTCAGGGCATCCCCCTCAAGCTCTCCCACAAATGCCCCTGTTTACGAGTCCTGTTCATGAGCTCCCCGAAGCTGCAATCAGCTAAGCAGAACTGCTGCTAGCTGCTAGCTCTTCCCCCAACTCACTTCCTTGCCTTTTATCCAGCAAACTAAATTCTGCAATTAGATGAGTAATTTGGATTCCCCTTGTTGTCAGTGGGAACTAAGTGCCCATACGTGACTGCGTGTAACTTGAGTATTTCTGAAGCCAGTGTGATTGAGCTCATAAACTAAGATCTGCTGTGTTTTTCTTGGTGCCTGGTTTTATCAGTTTATAATTTACTCTTACTCTGCTGGAAAACAGATGCTTTTAAATTCATATTATCATTAGTATGCTGTGCCTTCCCTACGCGAATAAAAGCATGGTAATTTAAATTCACAGACTGCAATCCTGCAATTAATTACCTGTGCAAATCAATGGGCTTTTGTGTGTGTTAACTGCATGCAGGATACCAGATTTAATTTGTACATTAAAATGAAATAATTTTCTATTACAACTGATGTATTTTCCCAGCTCCTATGAATTTTGAGTGTCTCTAACCCCAATGCCAGTACAGTGTTATTGTTGCCTCTGGGACAGTGTGGTACAGTAGTTAGAAAAGTGGACTAGGACTAGGGATAAAGATTCAAATCTATATTAAGACTGACCTTGGACTAGTCACTATGTCTCAGCCTAAGCTGCTTCATAGGGTTATCGTTACAAAGATAGACATAATGTGTGAGACGCAATGTATGCTGCCTTGAACTCATTGGACAAGAAGTGGGATATAACTGCAATAAAGTAAATTTGAACAGATTAACACTGCTTTCTTGGATACTTTTCACACCCACAGCCCACTAAGGTGCACAATTCCCCCTCCCCAGATGTTAGTATTCAAGTATTCTCACTATTCAGAAAAAAACACTCCCCCTTACACTGTCATCAGTCCCTAGCAATAACTCAAAATGATGCATCTTCAGAACCTTGAACATGTGCACTTGATCTATATCATGATGCCACAATACAGTAAGTAGGCATCACCTTTTAATGAAATGGGCCTAAAATCCAGGGCAGGGGGGAATACAATCAACACTCAACTGCGCTCAACTTTTCCAGCTGTTTGGTACTAATAAAACAACTGATCTCACATTCACAGTCCACTGACCCACCTGCAAAAATGGGAGCAGATTTTTCTGCAGCCCAGCTGTAATATGCACTTTCTTATAGGCTGCTCTGAACCTTATGTGTGCCCCCCCCCAGCCCCCTTCTGTTAACCTACTATTTACAAATAGTACAACAGCACCCAGGCACAGTAGGCCTAGATAAAATGGCAATACTTAGTGTATTTTTTTTATTGAATGTTTTGGGTTAAAGCACATATTTTCCAGGATTTGTTAAAGACTCTAACACTGTCATTGCCACAGAAATGACTTGGAGACGAGCCCTCTTAACGCTGTTACCCAAAATAAAAAGACCAGTGCGTCTGGTGTGTTAACTGGAATCTCAGACAGCTTTGGGAGAAGGGGATGGCAAAATGAAAGTTGTGACTTGAATCCAGAAGTGCAATTAGGAATAGAGACGATGATGTATTATGGTTATGAAGAATCCATGAGTGATGTTATGAAGGCAAAAAAAAGGGGGGGGGATCTTGGTTTTCTATAGAAGCCGCTGTTGGGAAGCCAGAGAAAACATTCTTGGAAAAATAGTTTTAGATATTAAAAATAAAAATAAAAATCAGCAATGCATGCCAATAACACAAGCATGTCTTTCACCAGGGAATTATGATGGGAATAAACTGCATTTTAAGAGATGGCAATGGTATTAACAGCGAATTACAGAGATTATGTGAGCAAAATGCTGGGCTGAAGGAGTAGAAGGAAATTTACAGAGTCCATGCTGTTCTGGCAAATGAATCTTTTCTTACCATGAATGAGGAAAATGAAGTGATTAGAGAGAAAAGACGCCAACTGAGATTTGACATATCCTACCTGCAGGATCAACTGGCACAGTGTCAGCAGGAAGAGGGAGAGAGAATGACATGAAATACCCTACTGGCGAGCCAGCTCAGCCTAGCGGCTCCATCGACCAACGTATTGCTTTCAGCGGTTTGAGACCCGCGGGCCCTGCCTGGCTTAAAAAACAAAACAAAAAACCCCTACTAGCTCATCCTCTGAAACCTACTGAACTGTGTGACAGGGCTACTTTGAACCCTGGTCACTAAATGCAGAAGGACAAGGCAATCAGAGTAAAGGTAAAGGTAAAGGACCCCTGACAGTTAAGTCCAGTCGCAGATGACTCTGGGGTTGCGGTGCTCATCTCACTTTATAGGCTGAGGGAGCTGGCGTTTGTCTGCAGACAGTTTTTCTGAGTCATGTGGCCAGCATGACTAAGCCGCTTATGGCGCAATGAAACACCGAAACCAGAGAAGCGCACGGAAACACCGTTTACTTTCCTGCCGGAGCGGTACCTATTTATCTACTTGCACTTTGATGTGCTTTTAGAATCATAGAATCATAGAGTTGGAAGAGACCACAAGGGCCATCGAGTCCAACCCCCTGCCAAGCAGGAAACACCATCAGAGCACTCCTGACATATGGTTTGAACTGCTAGGTTGGCAGGAGCAGGGACCAAGCAACGGGAGCTCACCCCGCCGTGGGGATTTGAACCGCTGACCTGATCGGCAAGCCCAAGAGGCTCAGTGGTTTAGACCACAGCGCCACCCGTGTCCCTCAATCACAGTACTATTGTTCAAACTATTTCAGTGAAGCTATTCAACCACTTTGAAGGAATGGAGTCCCATGCCAAAAAATAATTGAAACCTGTTTATCTGTGGGGTGCTTTTGGCAGATATTTAAAGGATGATGGTAGCTAGAGGTCTTTCCTCCAACATAAGATGAGTCTATCCCAGCACAGGCATCAGCATGTGAGGTGATTATGGTGACTGGGCTAAAGAAGCAAAGTGACAGTTATTAACTCCTGATCACATCTGAGTCAGTAGAAAGAGAATTAGCGCAGATATTAATTAACAAAGAAAATAATTCCCTGAGACTGAGATTCTGTGGCAGCCAGAACTCCTAAAGATTTTTCAGGGAAACTTCTCCAGTACTTTAATACTATCTATATACTTACTGTGCTTTTTATAAACAGAACCTATATGGATTGTTCCCCACAACAAACTGATTGAAATGGTCAACATGCCATTTTATTATGATTTTATGAATTTATTCATGTGTTGTAAATTAGGTATTACCATGGTAACAATTTATTTCACATGACTAATGTCTTATTTGGTATTATATTAGGAATTCAACTCTAATGTATCATTTGTAAAAAAAAATAATACTAATTCATTCTGTTATTTCAGCATTATCACTGCATCATCTCAATGCAAGGCTGTTGAGCAAGCAAGCAGATGGATAAACTATGAGTATGAAGCATCATTTTTTGTGGACTGGCCATGATCTTAGAAGGTCTTTCTCTGCTTAACAGAGACAGGTGGATTTCAAAATACCAGTTATCAGAGTATGGAAGATTCAATTACACAGATTTGTGTTGAAGAAATTATAGTTTTACTTGATCCTAAAGTTTTGCTTTTTAGCAACAACCTTGGCAATTCCTAGATTTTGTTGGTAACATTTTTAACTCTATTTTTTAAAATTGCATTTCCCTCCTCGTTTTTCTGATAAACAAACAGTTTACTAATGTTTGTATAAATCTTAACCATAACACTCTTTCCCAGTAACATGTAGGTCATTTGGATCAACTACCATCAACTTTTGAATCCCAACCTGCAACCTGGAATACACTTTTGACATTTTTTAAACCATGTATGTAAGGATATATTTTTTAAAAAATACTTTTCTTGCTCTCTTATTTATAATCCTTCCCTTATTATCAGAGAAAAAAGGCCATTTTAGTGCTGAGACGGTCCCATCTTAGGTTGGGGGCAAGAAATCCACCTACCCCCAAATTACAGAATAAAAAAAGAGGAGATGGTGCCATCAGCCTGTGCCTACTGCCTCAGGGCTCTTCAGAAGCAGCATATTTCAGCATGTGTAAGGTAGCAACCATGTCATTTCCCTGCTGCAGTTGCTGCTTGATTTGTCGTGGTCAGCAGGGCCTCCCACCTGCTCCGAGACCATTTGATGGCAACTGGGAAATTCCTAAAGTCAGCAGCTTGATTATTGTGGCAGTCTGCACTGAATTTTTTTTTTAAAAAAATTGCAATCAGAATAATGAAAACCAGATAGTTTGAGAATACAGTGGTACCTCAGGTTAAGTACATATTTGTTCCGGAGGTCTGTTCTTAACTTGAAACTGTTCTTAACCTGAAGCACCACTTTAGCTAATGGGGCCTCCTGCTGCCGCCGCGCTGCCGGAACACGATTTCTGTTCTCATCCTCAAGCAAAGTTCTTAACCCGAGGTAATATTTCTGGGTTAGTGGAGTCTAACCTGAAGCATATGTAACCTGAAGCATATGTAACCTGGGGTACCACTGTAAAGGACAAGACACCAGGATTTAAACCGTATCTGTATACTAAAGCCAACGCTGTTGGCTTTTTCAGTGGCTTTGCCTGGCCATGCCTGGGTAGAAGAAAACATGAGGGTGGGAGTGGTGAGTTGAAAGATGTGGGTTCATTGTATGGAGTTGAAATACACCAGGCATTCTTGGAGAAACAAGTTACTCAGCAGCCTGAGTTCCATGTCTTCCTTTGCTCACATGAAGCCAGTCCTTTTAATGGCTCAACATGTGATATCAAAAGGACTTAGGTCCAAGTACTCTATCTTGAATCAGGATGTGTGTGCAATGGAACACTCAAAAGTAGATTTTTGGTAGTAACTGACTGGAAGAGCTGAGCTTAGTTTACTCTTTTAAAATGAGACATTCCGGGTATATGTCTGTCACTTGTATATTATTATGTATTTTGATTTATCCTGGTCTCTACTCACTAATGCACTTAAGTCTTTCTTAATAAAAACAGAACTGAGCTATTCCCCAGAAAGCATTACTAAAGTCTTATTTTCCTTCCCTACATAACGCCATAGTTCAAACAGAGTGCACTTCCAAATCACAGAAAGATGAATGTGAATTCTCTCTTTCATCACAAGCTCATGTAATAATCAGAAGATATATCCAAGTTTGACTGCTTCATTGTTTCGTATTAAACACTCTACAATTCTGGCTGATTATACATAAGGTTGCTGCTTTCTTTTTTTCTGCATCAGAGTCATTTAAGAATATAGCAAGAGTAAGTTAGCCAACGTTCAGGTGAAAAGTAAGTAATATTGGCAGGTTTACAATATCATCAAAAACTTGCAGCTACTTAAGTGATTCAGCTGTCATAATTTATATTATAGCAAATCCTATAGAATTCACTCAGGGCAAAGACATGGCTAAACATCAAAAGAGGTATAGTGTCCATATCAATGGAAATATTGTTATAAGGATAATTTTTCTTATTGGTGATTACAGATAATTTAGTAATTACAGAGCTTTTATGCCAAAATCTGTGAAATCATTGAGAATGCTGCCTCTCCATATTACCTATGCACTTTCTAAAATACATCTAGAACGCTCTCTTTTTTTGGATGGTATGGTCACACAATATTTCTAATGCCAATGGGAAGAAGGCTTTAAAAGTACAGTGGTACCTCGGGTTAAGTACTTAATTCGTTCCGGAGGTCCGTTCTTAACCTGAAACTGTTCTTAACCTGAAGCACCGCTTTAGCTAATGTGGCCTCCTGCTGCTGCCGCGCCGCCAGAGCACAATTTCTGTTCTTATCCTGAAGCAAAGTTCTTAACCTGAGGTACTATTTCTGGGTTAGCGGGGTCTGTAACCTGAAGCATATGTAACCTGAAGGGTATGCAACCCAAGGTACCACTGTATTTCTTCCAGAGAACCTTGGTATTAATCTGTGTGCCTGTTGATTATTGAAAACCATTAGAGTATCATTACCTACACATCTCAAAGGACTGTGTGAGAAAATTTCACTTATCCTATGACAGCAACAAAACAACTAACATAGAAATTCAATGCAACACTTATGCAACTTGCTTGCTTAACAAAGCTTTGTCCATCCTAGGAACTGATTAAGAGGAGGGTTCTTCCAGAAAATTAATCTTAAACTGGATAGAATGCATTCAAAGAAGAGTTCAAACTAGTGAGGACCAATCCTTATACCGTGGCTGTCACGTGAGAAACTGCTGGGAACTGCCTTTGTGCATCAGTCATAACAAGAATCATGGGGGAAAACTGTGCATGCTGGTGGCAGCCACTTCTTCAACGTAACAGCTGCCATGCAAGAAATGGCCCTGAGTAGCTGCTGCAATAAATAAACTTAATTAAATGTGTGAGTTAGATACCGCCAAAATATTTGTGCAACCAGAACTTTGTACAAACCTTATAAGCACAGCGCCAATGCTGCAAAAATGCAGTAAATTCAGCTAATCAGGATGTGCTGATTATTCAAGGATCAGATAGTGGGGATCTTACTTACCCAGGTTATACCACATGTCACGGATCTCAAAGCCAATTTGTCTTCTCATATCGCCATACCTAGAAAGAATGCAAATTTATTGATAAAAATGCTCTTTGTATTATTTCACCCTTTCAGCAATGTAATCAAATTATCTCTGGGGTGTTTGTTTTTTTTAAAGCAACCTAGGATAAATGATTTGCTAGTTATTTAGGAGTCTTATTTAGGAGTCCAATGCACTTTAGGTCTATTGAATTTGTTAGGCAATACAACCATTGTTATGTATAGGGAAAAGCTTGCAGAAATTAAATTACATTCTCAAATCATAGAGATGATAAAACACACACACAAAAGCTTGCATGGTAGCTCCCAGTCTAACATCTGCATTTTTCATTCTTCCTTGAGGGAAGAAAAAAGCTCTACTCCAGCATCTATGCTGCATTTTCTGTAAACGTTTCACCTGTGGGAATTTCAGTTTGCCTTATCGGCATATTACATAACTGTCCCTTGAGAGCGTGGGGGTTTTGTGTAGATTAATGAGAGTATTATCCATTTCTCAGTCTCTAATAGCTGGAGAAAACACACTGCACAGACTTAAGAATGTTTTACTTTTATGCATATTCTTAGCATACACTGCATGCCCTAGAAAATGAACTAAGAAGAAATGTATTCAGCAAGTACCAAAGGAGGCCCCCTCCCCCACAACTACCATGACATCTGCTGAGATACTACAATGGATCTGAATGTCCATCAAATCTGCAGAAAGCAGAAGTGATACTTTATTTTGGATTTGCAACTGATGAATGCAGAAAAAAGTAGATGAGTCCATGCACTTCTTTATCTCTTTACATTTATTTATATATATATATAACATTTTGTAAATGCAAGGTCTGCCAGTGGTTACCGTACATGAATGACTCAAACTAAACAAACAGTCGTGGGAAAAAGAAAGTGCACCTTCTTTGAATTCTGTGGTTTTACATAGGTAAAGATACCCCTGATCATTAGGTCCACTCGTGGACGACTCTGGGGTTGCACGCTCATCTCGCTCTATAGGCCAAGGGAGCTGGCGTTTGTCCGCAGATAGCTTCCGGGTCATGTGGCCAGCATGACTAAGCTGCTTCTGGCAAAACCAGAGCAGCGCATGGAAAAGCCGTTTACCTTCCAGCCGGAGTGGTACCTATTTATCTACTTGCACTTTGATGTGCTTTTGAACTGCTAGGTTGGCAGGAGCAGGGACCGAGCAACGGGAGCTCACCCCATCGAAGGAATTCGAACCACCATCCTTCTTCTCGGCAAGACCTAGGCTCAATGGTTTAGACCACAGTGCCACCCATCACCCGTTTTACATATCAGGACAGAATAACAATCATTTTTGTTCCTTAGCAGCTATTAAAATTAGGTAAATACAACCACAGATGAACAGCAACACATGACATATTACACCATGTCATGATTTATTTAAAAGAAAGAATGCCACGATGGACAAATCATGTGTGGAAAACTAAGTACACCCTTACTGCTTCCATAGGAATTAAGAGGCTGCTAATTAACAGAAAGGGGCTGCTAATCAAATGCCCTTGCTTAATTGATCATAAGAAAGTGTGCCCACCCTTATAAAAGCTGAAATTTTAGGAGTTTGCTGGTGTGGAGCATTCAGGTGTGTTTTAACACAATGTCAAGGAGGAAAGATGACACAATGCTCTTAGTGAAGCAAGTGCTGCTGCCCATGAAACTGGGAAGGGTTCTAAGGTCATCTCCAACCAATATAAAGTCCATCATTCTACAGTGAGAAAGATTATTCAAAAGTGGAAAACTTTCAAGACAGTTGCCAATCTTTTCAGGAGCGGACAGCACAGGAAACTCACCCCAAAGTTAGACCATGCAATGCTCAGAGAAACTGTAAAAAACAACAACCAATAGGTACATCTCAGGCTCTACAGGCCTCAGTTAGCATATTAAATGTTAAAATTTTCTGTATCGTTCCAATTTTAGTATATGTGCTGTCTTTGACCGTAATAAATTATCTCAATGTTAAAATTCATGACAGTACAATTAGAAAAAGACTGACCGAGTATGGTTTGTTTGGAAGGGTTTCCAGGAGAAAGCCTCGTCTCTCTAGAAAGAACATGGCAGCACAGCTTTGGTTTGTAAAGTTGCATTTGAACAAACCACAAGACATCTGGAACAATGTCCTTTGGACAGATGACAATTACATCCACAGCCTTTAGCATTCACAGGAATACTAAAAAGCTGCAGATATTTCTGTGGAGTTTACATATTAACGTACCATACAAAGCTTCAGTTGCTTGATAGCTTCTGTTGAAAAGACTCCACGAGTCTACTCCAGAGAACAAAAATATCCAGGACAAAGTTCCACCACTCTCTACTATTAACTGTCATTCAGTTGTAAGGTAGTTTGTGAAGCTGGAACTAACCATGGGATAAAATACCATACAATAATGCCAAAATAACATGTTTCTTTAGAGTGTAGTCCTTAACAACTGTAATTTCCTATCTTGAGTGAACATGGAAAGCCCTTAATGCAACATGTTAAAACCAAAGTGTTTTTTCTTAATTCCATATATCCTTTACTATAACCTTAAAACACATTTGCACAGCCTGCCATCACCTTATTGTCCACTGCTACATCTAATGCTAATTCAGGGTGGCCTAAATTCTGGATAACCAAGAGCCAAATTTAGGTTTGTGTAGATGTAAATTGCAGTTAACCATTACATGCTGGTAAAACTTTTATGCAGAATGGTAGGGCTGAGGCAGGCAGGGACTAGCATACAATTTCCTTGGCATTATCACAATCTGAGTATTTCATATTGTTTTTTCTGTGTACTCTATGTAGGAGTGATTCTTTTTCCCCCACTCTGAAATGAACTTCAAATTGTTTAAAATTATGCAACGTTTTGTCTTTCTCAGCACAAGGAAACACTGTGTTAAATTCAAAACTCATGCAGTGCGGTTCCATTCACAGAAAGAACACTCATGCTGTTCACTAATGGAAAGGAGGGAGGTGATTTTTGCAGATTCCCCGTTCCCCTTGCAGGCCTCTGGAAATCTGCTCTAGAAAAACAGAGAACACTGTGGAACACCATGGAACCTGGCATGCAGGGGGAGAAAGTACAAACTGTCTCTCCACCTTCCATAAAGGGAAAACTTTCACTGACTTAGAGGCCTTAGTCTTGAAGGAAGGACTCTTTATATGTGATGGAATGGCATATTTGGCTCCAATCCAATGTCTTTTAAGGCTCAGCCTTACACAAAAAAACAAGTCCTTTAAAAATAATTAAATTAAGGAGATTTCGCATCATAGCTAAAATCACTGAAGGCAACTGAAAACAAAGGGACAAACCTTCATTCTTCCAAATACCCACAGCATGTTGCTTCTTTTTTTTAATAAAAAAAAATTGCTATGAAATATAGTATAAAACGAATAAATTCCCTGTTGAAAGGTAGGCAAGTTAATCCGTTTTAACCAAGGTACAAGTCTGTGGCAACAAAACATTCTTTAGGGATATCACACTGAAATTCACAGCAGTTATGGAGATTAGCTACAAGACCTGTAGGAATTAGGGAATAAAGCATTCTCATCAAATGAGATTAGGATAAGCAAAAAGCTAAAGTGGCTTTTAAAAAAGATTTCTCTAATATGTTCATTCTTAAATTTCTTAACTCCATGAATATACTACAAGATAAACATTTGCTTTATCCAGTAATTTTGTATCTTGACGCGAGTCTAAAGAATATGATAAATACTTGATTCATGGTTTCAAGACTAACCTTTCATCATACTATGATTGCTTCTCAATGCATCTTGAAATTTCTAAGCAGTTAAAGCAACATTATGTTAATAATCCCTCGTGCTCCTGCTGATGATTTTATATGTGGAGTGCAACTTACTTGTTAAGGATTTTGCATCTTTTAGTACTTGAAAAGTTCTCCAGCTGTAGTGACTCTTGGGTAAGAAAAGCAACAGCAAGGTGGAAATAGTTGTTCCAAAGCTAGAGGTCACAAAGATTACAAGAATCATAAGTATTACATGACTGAGACATCTTAACATACGGTAGTTTTTAAAGATGTAATTTATATGCATAATTATTAATAGTAATAAGACATCAGGCTTGGTTTGTTTTTGACAGAAACTTTGCATTTTGCCACACTGCACAGTTTTGATTAAACAAACTTGCCCATCTGCACAAATATTGAAATCAAAGGCTTTCTGATGATTCAAGCAAAATGGAATGCGAATTCATGAGTGTCTGTTTATGTTGTACAGAAAGTCAAAGAAAATCACTAACTTTCTCAAATGGATGCTGAAGTATGGAAATATGTGAACTGAACTATGAAAAATGTGCACAAGCAAAATAAAAAGAAAGAAAAGGAACTGGAGTCAGAGGACTTGTGGAAAAGTAAAGCAGTGAAATTTCTAAACATACTGTGTCAAGCAAAGTAATAAATTATCCTGCTTGATTAAAACAAAGATAAATTTATAATAAAATTAACTAGATCCCTGAGTATCTCTGTATGATTGTGGGCAACAGAACACATTTGTATACAATCCTAAACCATGGTTTAGTGAACTTTTGAAATATTGTTATGAGATTTTTGTGGTGTTTTATATGGTCAAACTTAATTTCATTTTTTGTTTGACATCTGGCTGGTAAAAAAAATGGGGGAGATATTTTTTTCTTGAAAAGTGTATACAAATAAATTAGATAAATCAGTGGTTTAGCACGATGTACATGGGTAGGAAGGAGCCTGAGCAAAACCACTGAAAGTTGCCGCTTTTCATCTTCACAGCTTCTGGGTTGTTTCTAAGCAAGATTGTTTCTTTAAGCTGTAAACAGCTTCAGACTACAACAGTGGTTTCCAAATATTTTTTTTCCCATGGACCACTTGAAATTTGCTGAAGGTCTTGGTGGATCGCTTAGTGATTTTTCTGCCTGTTGTAGCAACCGTAATGCACTGTGCTAGATGCTGCATGTTTTTTAATTCTATTTTTAAAATATATGCCACAGGCCACCTGAATGAAGCCTGCAGACCATCGTTTGAGAACCCATATAGACTAGGATACCTAAGGGACTGCTTCCTACCATATGAGGCTATCTCTGAATTCATCAGGAGAGACCCAGTTGCTCGTACTGCTAGTCTCTGAGGTTGCGATCTTATACCTCAGGGAAGCAAAACCTGTGGCCTTCCAGATGTTTTGGTACTGAAACTTATATTAACCCCAGCCAATAGAAAGGGCCACAGGTTCCCCGACCTTCCTATATCTAATTTCCTAGGAATACATCCCACTGAGCAGATGTGTACTATGTACTATGAATCTCACAATGTGGGTGAGCCTCCTAAGATAGGGTGTCCTAAATTAGGGGGTCATAACATTTGTTTATTCTGTTTTCAAAATATATAATTGGATGTTACTTGGTTATAAAGCATTGGATGGATTTTTATCTTGAACAATGATTGCTTTACATACCGCTTACATGCCATAATGGTTCGGAAGTTGTTTACAGGCATAAAATAAAGTCTAAAATCAATATAATAACAATAATGCACAACAAAAATTAGATCAAAGCGTTAAAAATGTCCATATTTAAAATGTGCAACAAAACAAACCCGCTAAAAAAAACCCCACGAACTATTAAACAGGTAAAATAATCAATTAAATAGTTGGAGTTTTAAAAAAGAGTTCAAGTTCAGGTGAATAGTTGCCTGAACAGGTGCCTCTTCAAGAGTCAGCAGAATTGCCAGTGCAGATGAGGACTCTCCTCTATCAGCAGGGAAGGCATTCCACAACACTGGTGCCACCAGTGGAAAAACCCACTACCGTGCTAACCAATAACCCAATAATCAGGTTGCAGCAAAATTAACCGGTTCCCATTTGCTGATCTTTATGCCCTTATTGGGCAATGGAGGGCAGTATTTATTTTCCCCAGGTAGTCAGATCCAACTATTTAGGGCTTTATATCTAAGTAGCAGGACTGTAAAACTGTCTCAGTGGCTAATAGGCAGTCAGTGCAGATCCCTTAGCTAGTCTATGTGATCAATAAGGAACACCATTCACCAGGATAGGCTGTGGTGCTCTGCCCCAACTGCAGCTTCTCGACCAGCTGCAAGGGAAGGAAGCCTCACATAGAGAGCATTATGATAGTCCATACATAAGGTTTGGCAAAATTATCCCTGCCCAGGAAAGGGAGCAGTTGACATACCAGCTGAAGCTGGTGACAAGTGCTTTTTGCCACAGAGGCCTCCTGGGCGTCCATGGACAAAGATGGTTGCAAGAGCTGCATACCAGTTCCTTGAGTGTGAGTGCAACCCCCACCCCAAACAGACAACTCCCCTAATTCTCAGTCCTGGGAACAACTTATCCACAGTGTTAGTGTCCTAGCAGGATTCAGCTACAGCCCATCATAATAACTAGTAAGTGGTTTCCAAACTTTGGAACATTCTGCCCTGGGAGATCCATTTGGCTTTCTACCTGATGGTGTTTTCTGCCAAGAAGAATATCTTCCAGTTCCAGCAAGCCTTTGGCATAGTTGATTTTTAATTATTGTTCTAGCCCTCCAAGTTTTCTCCCTCACAGCTGATGTGCTTGTGTGCTTGTCACCAGCTACCAGTCTAGGTTGTGGTTGTGTGTGTGTGTGTGTGTGTGTGTGTAATTTTGATTTGTTTTTGAATTTTGATCTTGACTGAGCTGCCCCAAGTGCCTCATACTGAGGCACAAATACAGGATGTAGACGATTTTTTAAAATAAAGTAAAATGCTCTCCAAGATGACACAATGAGTGAGGAAGTGTGGCTGCAACTCACAGGGATACTTCAAATGCCTTTTTTTAATGACTGCAAAATGTGTGGAAAGGATGCATGCACACACATATACAAAAAATTATAATGGAGACAATATTCATGTCTTACCTGCAGCTCAAAGTTGGTTTGATCAAGAAATTTCTTGTTTAGCATATCTGCATACTGATTAATTGCTCGCAGGAAGACTCTGAAAGATCAAGAGAAAATTACATAATTACACACTTAAGACTTTGGCACCTTTGTAAGTTTGGCATCCAAATTAGATATAAATCCAAGACTGTCTGGAAAGTAGAATTTGCTGCAGTTATTAGGAAAGCAGTGCAAACTTACCACTGTTAAATATGCAGAATTATATGTATATGCTCTCAAAATTAATCAAGGAAATTAGCATATGTAGAATAAAAGAAACAGAAGCAATCCTTTGGAAAAAATATTCACTTCTATTTAATATCATGATATCATAAAAAGATAATTAACAATTCAATTTACTGATAAGCAAAAATTAATTGCTTTTCAAAGTCACATGTACTAATATTATTGGTTTAGAATTAAACTCTTTACTTAAGTAGAATCAACAGCTGGTGAACAATGGATTGAATTTCTACTTATATATTAGCACATTAAAAAGAGGAGAAACATAGTTTACACTGGGTACAAACAAAACATCCCTTAACAGGTATTATATACAAAACTCTACATTCTTGCAAAGAGTAAAACAATCTTCAATGCCCAGATCTTTGCTTTCCAGGCAAATGTTTCAGCAGCAAATTGTTTAATTGGTGTTATTAGGATGTCGACTAATGACTTGGTAAACTGACATGTCCTTTGAATAGGCTGCAGACACTGTGGGTTTGTGTCATTATCTCTGAAAGGATGGCAATAATAAAGGTCAGACTCTTTCTAAACGACCTCTCTCTTTTTGCACAATAGTTATCTGTAGAAAGAGTGACTCACATTAGGACACAGATAATAAACTTAATTACTCCTAATACATTTCAGTATCCTGCAATAAAAAGAGTCTGGAAACTGAGGACATATGGCATTTTGACAGGTCCTTTACAAAAAAGTCAAGGATCACTAGGTGAGTTAAGGACAAACGCACAATATAAACTTGCATCTGTGTTCCTTTTTGCTCTGTCCTCTGCTACCTCAGACACTTCACAAACAGGACCCAGCATTTGATATTTGCTCATATATATATATTTATTGCCCATGGATTGCTGCTATAACAAAAGTATGTAGTTTATTTTAAAATAAAGGCTCAGTCTCATTTTTCAAATGCACATAATTCCACATGCACAATCCTGTTTTGCAAAAGCAAACGTTGTGAGGAAGCTACAGCACTGCGAATGGCACAGAGATGCAGCAAGAAGAGTGACAGCTTCAACAGTAGAAAGACCCTCAAAAGGTAAGGGAGGCAGGTGTGCTAAGTTCCTGTGTAAATTCAACATCAGGGAGGAAAGAAACAATATCAAATCCCCTTCCTACACCATTAAAATAAACCAGTTGCTGCCTAGGCAGCCGGTCTTTAGACACCAGGTTTCATTTGACCTGTCTGCTTTCTTAAGCCATTGGGTAGCAGAGTCAGTATTTGAGATTTGTTTCAAGTTCACTGTTTCTATTGTGCTTGTGTCGTTATTTCTGTCTTCTGGGAATTTTACTGTCACCCATCCAGAGGTCCATGGATGTGGGGCAGGATATGAATTAACTAAACCAGGCACCCCCAAACTCGGCCCTCCAGATGTTTTGGGACTACAATTCCCATCATCCCTGACCACTGGTCCTGTTAGCTAGGGATGATGGGAGTTGTAGTCCCAAAACATCTGGAGGCCCGAGGTTGGGGATGCCTGGACTAAACCGATAAATCAGCATGGTACTGCAAGAAGCCTCGAGCCAAAATGGTGGAAGACAAGCAACCTACATGTGGTGAACCTATCAGAAACCTAGAGCAGCTCAGAGCTAGTTTCTTGTTTTTTAAGCAGGTGACAGGTCTTCTTGTGTGTTGTTGCCAAGTTCTACCCTACCCCCACTTTATGAGTGTAAAAAGCTTACACCATTATCCCAAAGGAACAATATGTCCTCAACTGGATTCTCTCAGTTTCCCCCCACAGAATTCAGATAATTAGAGAAAAGAGGGTAAAAGTACTGATGCAAGTGGACAGAGAAATTGACAAGGAGCTGCAATTTACCTCTGAATTTACTGTAAAAAAATGTTGGACACAACTCTTTACTTAACTACTTTTTTTGGAGAAAGGCATCTAAAGGACTAGTCGAACAGAGGTGACAAAATATTAAGCTCTAGGGCTAATTGACAGATTAAACAGTCGCTGGGTCCAGATGGCATACACCAGAGCATTTGTATTCAAATTTGAAATTGTTAGTACTTTAACAAGCATTTACAACTTGACACTATGATCGGCTTCTTTACCAGAAGCCAATTTAAAAAAGGAATAAGAAATAAACAGAAAATTAAAGGCAAGTTAGCCTAACAGCTGTCCTGTCCAAGGTAAACTGAAAAGTGCTGATATTTGAATTATTAGCCATATAGAACACGTTTCCCAACCTAGTGGGGGCTGTTGTAGACTGCAGCTCCCATCATCTCTGACTATAGGTTTTATTAACCGAGGCCAGTTGGAGCTGAAGTTCAGCAATATCTGAAAGGCACCAGTTAGGGAAGGGCTAATATAGAAGGTAAAAATATTGCTGAGGAAGAATCACCATGGATTCGTAAAGAAAAAGAAATCATGCATTACCTTTTTTTTTTTTTTTAGTATTCTTGCAGTGTTTCAAGAAACACACAGATAAGAGTGATGCAGAAAACATAATACTTGGACTTAATTTTCCCCAAAAAATGTTCTTCGCCTTAGGCTCCGATGTAAACTTAGGGGAGGCAGGTGGCACTGTGATCTAAACTACTGAGCTTCTTGGGCTTGCCGATCAGAAGGTTGGCAGTTCGAATCTGCGTGACAGGGTGAGCTCCTGTTGCTCTGTCCCAGCTCTTGCCAACCTAGAAGTTTGAAAGCACACCAGTACAAGTAGATAAATAGGTACCGCTGTGGCAGGAAGGTAAACGGCGTTTCCGTGTGCTCTGGCACTTGTCACGGTCCTCTGTGTGCCAGTAGCGGTTTAGTCATGCTGGCCACATGACCCAGAAAGCTGTTTGTGGACAAACACCATCTCCCTCAGTCTGAAAAGTGAGATGAGCGATGCACCTTATGGTCACCTTTGACTGGACTTAAGTGTCCAGGGGTCCTTTACCTTTTTACCTTTACCTATGTAAACTTAACAGTTAAAGCATAAGAAGAAAGTGGAGTACAGTGGTAAGTAGATGGGATTGGTGATATTTAAATGAAGTAAAGTAGTGGTAGCTAACATAGAAGACTCCAGGTTATTGGGCCATGGTTTGGCATAGTGTTATGTAATACTACAAGAACAAACCTTGGTTGCAGCTCATGTTCTGTTTACAGCAAAACCATAGTGTGGTAACAAGAAGACTGGGGAGCAGGTGAAGCTGCCATATTTTTTACTGTGAGTACCCACATGATCACATACTCTTCCTTAGCTATGGTTTGTCTTACTGTTATGCAAAAAATAAAAAGTAATGGTTAGCTTCTTCTAAATAAATCCATGGTTATGTGGGATTATACCTAAAAATAATGTTGCTATATGACGTTCTAGAGATTCTGCACAATGCTGGAATTTTTTATTTTATTTTTTACAATTTGGAATTGCCTTTAAAACTACAGTTTTATAATGATTTAATCCTAGTGCTTACAAATAAGACTGACACATTTATGCATTGACTGGCAGACAAAACAGCAACAGAAGGAGATACATTAGTCTATAATTTATTACACTTAACTGGGTGACTCAACAATACGCTGTTCAGCGGCACTATTTAGATACAAAACACTAAGAATCAGAACATTAAACGCCTTCATAATATGCACTCTGTTATTTTCAAGAGAGTACATGATTGGGTGCTAGCACTACTGTAATTTATTTAATATATTTGTATATCACTTTATATTGTTATTGGCTCCCCAGGGAGCTTAGAATAAAATATTGAATGAAAGTTTGGGAGGGGGGTCTCAACTCCAGTAAGATCCAAGGCCAGCTGCACATCCTCATGTGACCATCAGCATTGGAGAGCCTGAAGAAAATGTTCTTGCTCCAGTGTTGGTATTCCTCCAGTGTAGGTATTCACATTCTATTATTCTTACCTTAACAAAACAGGCTTGTAAGGATGTGATGAGCCTGGTACAGTGAGAAAATACTGTCAGGAGTTGCTGACCACAGGCCCATGTGCTGAAAAGTATAACTGTGGTCCCTCCAGAAAGAGACATCCAGGTCTGACCTAGTTCCACCCATCCTCCTAAGTGGGAAGGACTATATAGGACTTTCTTTTCCAGATGAGGGAGCTGCAGCCCAAGAGAGGAAAAGAGCTACTCCAAAGAAATTCAAATCTCCAGAGCCTGGGGGGTACTAAAGGAGCTTGCAGATATACCGGTAATCTCAGAGCCTTTGTCTCTAATCTTTGAAAATTCTTGAAGAACAGGTGAGGTCCACATCATATATATATATATATATATATATATATATATATATATATATACGGGGGGGGAGAAGATCCAGTTAAGTACCGACCAATCAGTTTGACATTGATACCAGGAAAAGTCCTATAATAGATAATTCCACAGTTGGTCTACGAGCACTTTGAAAAGGATGCTGTGATTAATAACATCTAGAATGGGTTTCTCAAAAACAAGTCATGTCAGAGGAATCTCATTTTGGGGTGGATACAGTGACAGGCTTGGTGGATCAGGGGAATGAAATAAATTATAATAGTATTTATTATTTCCAAGTCACCTTCAAAGGTAGCCCCACATAGCATGCATTGCAGTAGTTGGGATTTCAGATTACCATAATGGAATGGAGAACTAAGTCAAAACTAACAAAACAAATTTCAGTAGAGTCAAATGTAAGGTCCTACACTTAGGCAGGAGGAACCAGCAGCACAAATATGAGATGGGGGACACCTGGCTTCCCAACAGTACTTGTGGAAAGGATTTAGGATAGGGGTTAGCAAACTTTTCTACCAGTGGGACAGCTCACTGTCCCTCAAATCTTCTGGCGGGCTGGACCACCCACCCACCCACCCACGCACGCACGCACGCACAGACAGACACACACACCAGTGGAGGGAGGCTTCTCTCTCTGGTTTAGCGCGGGGACTGACCGTGAGGGCGGCAGGGTCCTCGGGCCAGATTAAAGAGCCCCTTGGGCCTTATCCGGCCCACTGGCCTTAGTTTGCCAACCCCTGATCTTAGCAGACCACAACCTTAACATGAGTCAACAGTGTGATGCAGCTGCAAAAAAACCCCTAATGCTATTCTACGCTGAATCAACAGTATAATGTCCAGATCAAGGGAAGGAATAGTACTTGGTCAGACTACACTTGGAGTACTGTGTCCAGTTTTGGGTGCCACAATTTAAGAAGGATATTGACAAGCTAGAAGGTGTGCAGAGGAGGGCGACCAGAATGATGAAGGGAGGGTGTGGAAACCAAGCATTTGAGAGTGTTGGGTATGTTTAGCTTGGAAAAGAGAAAACAGAGAGGAGATATAATGGCCATGTTCAAATATCTAAAGGGCTGTCACATGGGAGACGGAGCAAGCTTGTTTTCTCCTGCTCTGGAGGTTAGGACCCAAACGAATGGATTCAAATTACAAGAAAGGAGATTATGACTAAACATCAGGAATAACTTTTTGATGGTAAGTGCTATTCAACAGTGGAATGGACTCCCCTGGGAGACGATGGGCTCTCCTTCACCAGAGCTTTTAAAGCAGAGGCTGGATGGCCATCTGTCATGGATGCTTCAGTTGAGATTCCTGCATTGCAGAGTGTTGGACTAGATGACCCCCAGAGTCCCTCCCAATTCTATGATTCTATATCAGTTTTTATCCTCTGTTCCTATTATTTTTGTTATTCTTTGTTAGGCACTAACATTCAAACCATTATCAGTGCCCAGAGGAGCAAATCTGTCATAATATATAAAAAAAGCCAGACGGAGAAATGGATGGGAATATAAAGTATAACACAGTGTTTTCTTGTCCTTCTCCAAGGGTGTAACAGAAAATAGCAATACAGTTGTAGAATCTGTTCTGCTTTGTTGGTCTGAGAGTACTTGTGCTGCTGACATTGCTGTAAATGGATCGCTAATGCCAGGAAAGAGAAAAACCTTTACTGAAGCTTTAGGTAATCTTCCTTTTGAGCCACACAATAGCTGTCACATTTTAAAGAGATATAAGATCTTTTTAGAGAGTGAGAGGAGGGAGCCATTGAAGAGATCCTGTACAACACAAACTGCATCGAAGAAATGGGAGGAAGAAAACTCAGTCTAAAGTCCTAATTCATTATAAAATATTGGCCTATACTTTCTTCTCAGTACCAAACATTTGTGATAAAATACAGATTTTATTTCATTTGTTCACAACAAACAAGTTGCCTGATGTGCTCGTTAAGATTTGATAGCTGAAAAGACACACTCTGCTAAGATCAGCTGCAGTGCTAAGCTAGGCTAAGTAGCTCCACAAAACCCTGCTGCCCTTCAAGCTCACAAAAAGACCCTCCCTGGAGCCCAAATCAGTCCTCTTCAGGCTCTGAGGTGGGTCTCCTTGGGAGCCACTAAGACTCTCCAGGGTGCTCCCTATTATACGCGATTCCATGTATGTGTGTGGGGCCCTGGAATGGAACCCTTGTGTAAATGGGGAGGCATATGTATTTGTTTCAATCATCTTTGCTATGGAGCAATGGCCACACTGTATTTTTGCCTTTTTCCCAGAGGACCCTCACTTAAGGCATGAAAGCAAATCAATTTGCTACTTCGTCATTTTCTCTCTCTCTTCCCTGCCTTAAATCCAAGCAATATACTGCAGCTTCCATGAATTTATGTGATGTTTCCTGCAAAGATCCCTAGCTATCTATGTAGAAGGAATGAGTGTATATGTTAAAAACAGAAATCACACCCTAACATCCTAGATACAGTTACTAGATCTGGCTGCTAGGAAAGCATGAAGATCACTTGCAGAAACCTGTCTAGCTAGCTGCAAAGCATAACCTACATTCAGCCCTCAGGAAAACTTGTTTACTATGACAAGATTTGAAAACCAAGATGTTAACAAGAAGTACGCACATCAGCTTGGTATATAGTAAAATAACCTTGCCTTGCCGTGCCCCTTTCCTCTCCTAGCAATAGCTATGTGCTGGTTATGTCAGACAAGATCAGAGTATCTACAACATATGGTGCTCAAGTCATGCGCACAGAAGAAAATGGTTTTTTTAATAAACTTATTTCTGAGCTGTATTTTTGTTGTATTTGCTCCTAAAAAAAGCAGTAACTTCATACATTTCCCAACATTAACTCATCTACTTTCCATAGAACAAATAATTTACATAATTTTCCCTTCGCATTTTAAAGCAACCCTATAAATAGAAATCGCTGCTATGATAACCTCAAGACATTTGAGAGTTCTTATACTAAACAGTCATGTCAGCTTATGAAGAATGGAAAATACTAGGTATGTACAAGCACTCGTTTTAACCAAGAACATAGATATAGCTTCTCAAATTAACAACTAGGTCCAGTTCATTCACAGGTACTGTTTAAAATATATGCCAGACAAGGGCTAAGAACTACAAGGGCAAAAATAATCCATTTTTCAGGATATGTCAATGAACTTAACTGTTTTTAAACACACAAGTTCAAAGCAATTTTTGGAAAAGCTCTGTAGCGACACATCTGCATTTTCACTCCAGAATAAAAGGCAACTGTCTGACCCTCCAGTTAAGGTATTGTAGAAGCTCTTGTAGGAAAGGATAGCCCAATGCAACAACACAAAGTATTGTGAAAGGGCAGTATAGGATGTGCCTTAGGATTTTCAATTCAGTATTCTTCTGATAACATAAAATTGCAGTGGTGTCATTGATATAATGAAATGTGCATGATTTGTTTAAATAATTTATTTAGGGGACAGTTTTTTTACACTATCAAGGTTATTACCTCATAAGGAGTGGTATGCATAGTGAATGAATAAGAAGGATATATGTTTATTTTGGGGGGCTCCTGATGTCTCTTTAAGTAATCAGTGAGGATTATACATTTGCCCTGAAGGACCACATTAAATGAGTTTCAAAGAATCTCACAATCCCTATTAATTTTAAATTTTAAAATAGGCTGAGATGTCTTACAATAATTCCCCAGTAATCAATCTGTTTTGTAGAATAGACTATTGACTATTGAGTCAAGCTCTTTCATGCCCATTTTCATGGAAAGGACATTGAACCACACACTCTTGGTACGATTATTGAATCTATCAGGGATTGGGTAGCATTGCTGAAATCAAATCATTGTCTGGAAACACGGAAGAAAAACAAGTCTACCTGTGGCTTTAATCATCTTGGTTTACAAGGTTGAGGTTGCGCCCCAGTTATTCACTGGTCAACACCAGACTCCTTGAGAAGTTTTAAGTGTCAGCTAGAAACTAGTGGGAGTTTGATTGAAGTGTTGTTAATGGACAACCTTGCACCTCACCTCTCACAAACAGGAATCATTTGGGTTAAACAAAAAATCAGACGGGGTAAAAAGAAAACTTATAGTAGCATTGACACTTCACACACTTTGGAAGAATCTACTACTTAATACTTATTTAAACCAGATGTATTTCAAAATAAGAGTTGATTGATTGTTCCAGCGTCTCTCTTTTAGAGCAAAGCTCCATCTATGTATTATTGCAGTAATGGCTTAGTGATTCTAGATTTCTTAATTAATTATCCAGGGTGTAACAGTTTGTGAAAATAAACTTAAACCCCCTATTCACAGTGGTCTAACACAAAAGTCATTTCATAGTTCCTGAATTAGAGTTTCAGGATTCATGGAGTATAATTGCTGCACCTGGACCTGAGCTGACTCAAAAAATGTTTCCTCAAATCCATCTACCCCTGGAAGATAGTAGTCTTCTTAATGAAGACATTTCTCTTCCTCCTGCTCAAAGAAACTATCAATGATCAGAATGGTAGAACAGGACCGTATCACAGATTTTAGGGGGAGTGTTCTCCAGAAAGATAATCCCTTGATGGCCTGTCTTCTTCAAAAAGGAAAGGAAAGGAAACAAGAGAGTTGTAAAGGACAGTGGCTTTACCCCTTTCCCCTTGAATGCTGACAGATCAAAAGGGTTTTCGTTTTTAAAGGGAATATTTCATAAACAGAGAATCTGTTGATTAAGTTTAGGACGATATTTTAAACAGTTATATGGCAAATAAAAAAAGAGGGTACATACTACCTTCCGGCACTGGAGCCAATCAAGTCAGTAGTCTGACAAAGGTGTCATGGTACTGGAATAAGGAAAGTAACAACTTCTACTACAGGCAATCCTCATTTTGCATGAGGTTTACATACCAGACCCCCATGTGCATCACCAGAGCGTGAGCAGGCCTCTTCCTCCTTTTTGTGATGTCTATGTTTTGGGGCCACTTTCAGGTTCAGGACTGGGCATGCGTGCGCAATTGTGCATCATTTGGATGAGCCTAAATTGGTCATTGCCTGCTCAAAGTCCCAGATTTGTGAGCCGTTAAGAACCTCTCTGCTGATCTGCACCAGAGTCAAGGTGTTTTGGACTCTTAGAATTGAGAGCAACAAGCAGGACATTTTGAGCGACCAGAATAGCACCTTCACACAACATCATGAGATGAAGGGAACCCCCACTAGTACCTTATGCTGGCTACTATCAGGGCCTCTGATTTATCTAATGCCCTAGTGCTGCTAGAACATGCCAGTGTTATGTACTGAAAGAACTGTACTTAGGAGACCAGGAGGATTCCTCTTGATATAGCTTCTTTCTAGATCCTATTTTTTGCACAGTAGCATAGGAACTTTAGCCAGGGGTTAGAATCCTTGATCACATGATCGGGAGCCCTACCCCATGTCCAGCATCTAACCATTGCGGGAGCCAATTTGCCATGGAAGAGCAAGGGTTCATGACCTCATGTCCCCAGAGCATGTAAAAGCATCTATATATATTGTACACTTTGCTCAGCTTTCCAGGTCATTGACTTTTAAGGTGGCATTGAAGTCATACAACTTCTGCTTGCAAGGTAAAGAATAAGTGAACATGAACCATAGACATTGCATTCACTAGCTTTCCCCCAATGTCCTTAACTTGATTCTGGGGGTTTACTCAGATCAGGTTCTTTTTGAGATGTGGCAGTCTTTTTTTTTTGGAGTTTAGGAAGTAGATATTATTCTCCTGATTTAGGGCTTCTCCTACCTTTTCCATGGCCCAGGCTTCCCATAACTGTCTGTCAGTGAGTTGTAGAAGCAGTGTTAGGAGCAAATTACGGCATTCAGTGCTTTTATTCTTTCTACATTTTAGAATACATTTTAGAATAAAAGCACAAAAATGAATTCTTGAATGAAAAATCTATATGCTTATGCTTAAAAGAGCACAATAACTTGTGAACTGTCCTTTGCATTAATAACTAGCCCCCTTTGTATTACAATATTCTTATCAGGCAAAGAAATGGATGCAGACTGACATTTATTGTGACAAAATGAATGATGTTTTCATGTGCTGGAGATCCTAAATGCTTACAGCAATCACATCACAGAATTCCATCTGCCTGGAACAGATAATTTTATATCATCTATGTATATCTGTCAAATGGTATAGTATATCTATCAGCAATAAATCTAATCATAAGTACAAAGAAGAAGCCGCTTATATAGCCATGAAGATTGGAATTGGATAAAAATTGTGAAAAAATGACTGTATAATCTATATTTTAATTTCCTTTCATTTTCTATATCTTACAGCATTTTCCCCTTTGAAATAAAGCCTAACAGGTGATAAATCACCCACCTTGTTTGGGGCATTAGGAGACTGTAGTGTTATGTTCTGCATGCCTGTTGAAGCTTATATCATTTTGTTTCACAAGTGGGGCATTACAGAGTCTTAAATCATAAAGTTGTCTCTCTTTCTGCTCTGTGGCCACTCCTGTGGCTTTGAAAATCCAATATGAGGAATCATTCTCTATGGTAACTTCTGTAGCTGCAAGCAAAGCAATTTAGAAAACACTTTTATGGGAGCAGTTTCTACATAGTACTTGTAACAAATTGCTTTGCAGTGACAACATTTACAAAATATGCAGTTTAAGTAATACAAATGGGTTATCAAATTACCATGATGTAAACAGATAGAAAAGTAGTTTCCCATCAACAAATCCATTATAAACTAGTACAAAACAGGATTATTTACCCAGCATCGCTGCATTCCTGCTAATCTGGCACAAAGTTATTACAGCTCAAGCTTTAAATGCAAGTCGCTCAAATCTTCTAGCATAATTTACTAATGTAAAACATGTTGCCTATTTTATAAGGGTAGGAAGATGGAAGAAATAACTTTACTGGGGGGGGGGGAATGGGAACAGGAACTCTGTTTATGGAAGGATTGCTCCATTTTTTGTGAACCTTTCCCCTCTTAGTCCTGGCATCACAACTGAACCCACTGAAGTGCCACTGACCATCAGAAGCGGCTTGTCTTCTTTGACAGAAATAATTTTGTCCACTATGGAATAGTCTAATACCCATTTCTTGCGAATGCAAGTACTTCTGGAACAGCTTGCAGTCAGTGGCAATGAGATTCTTTCTTTAAAAAGAATCATCACAGGTACTTCATAGATGCATTCCTCCAGGCAGAAGCCATTTATCTAGTGTGATTTATGCAAGCTTGTCATGCCGCATTTTAAATAAGTTAAAATGGCTTTTATAATTGTGAGAACAAAATAATTGAAGGCACTGTATCATAACGTCAAGTAACTTTTTTATTATAATCTCCAACCAGAAATCTACAGGTTAAATAAAGAATTGAAAGCACGGCCATTTCATCAGCTCAGCTCCATCTGGTTCCTTCCCTTTCTGAACTGTTTCCATTACAGTTGATCGTTTTAAGAACTGCTATTTAATTGAGGATTGGTATCTGAGTTTGTTTCCCTCACTTCCCTTCCCTTATCTTCCAATCCCTTTTTCTTCTTGTGTTGTGTCTTGGAGCTATTGGGCTGAAGAAGGGAATAAAAATAATAATAATAAATAAAATTTGCTATATATTTTCTCTCACATTTTCAGGAAATGACTGGGTACCTTTCAAATGGCTGGAACGCTTTGTGGGTAACTTCTGAAGTTGGAGAAAATATAATAGCACTGTAACCTAAGGAACAGCATGGTCTCTGTGAGCCTCATTTTTTAAAATGTTCAGAGATCAGCTAAACACAGACATCATACAGCCTTTATTCAAAATAACACGAAATGCCTATCATCAGAGGCTCTAAAATGGAAGCTGGGATCTTCTGTTTGTTTCTCTGGTAGAAGAATCAGTTCACTAGGAGACAGACACCTTGATTGCAGCTAGAATTGTTTTTAATTTACTAGCTGTTTGAAATCTCCTGAAAAATAGAAGCAATCAGCTCTACTACTCGGTGCAAACAACTCAGATTAATTCTGCAGCTACCCACTTGAAACATTCCTGCCAAGAAGTCTGTGAATGGTAGTGTGAGAAGTGAATACATGGAGCTTTCTGTACACCTCTAGGGAAACCATAAAACTTCAAGGGTTTGGTACTAAAGATACAAATCCAAAGCGAAGGCCTTAGAGCACTCTGACTTTTTAATGTTTTCCCATTTGGTTGTTCCTAATCTCCAAACACCACATCGCAGAAATTGTTATACCTTGCCAACCAGTTCTGCGCCACTGAATAAAACCATGCTTTGCCAGGTATCAAATAAAGAGGAAGGAGGGATGTAAAAAACCAGTGAATTCCAGTGTGCCGGGCTGCACCCATCAATTGTTGGACTGGTCATGTTCCGATGCCTGATTATCATCTTCCAAAGCAACTACTCTATTATGAACTTAATAATGAAAAGCGTAATGCTGGCAGTCAACAGAAGAGATTTAAAGACTCCCAAGGCAAATCTTTAAAAATGTGGTATAAACAAGACAACTGGGAAACACTGACCTGTGACCACTCCAATTGGAGAACAGCCTTTACCAAAGGTGTCATGGGCTTTGAAGACACTCAAACTCAGGACGAAAGGGAGAAACACGCTAAGAGGAAGGCACACTTGGTAAACCCTCAGTGTGATCAACTCCCACCCGGAAACCTATGTCCCCACAGTAGAAGGATGTGTGGATCCAGAATTGGCCTCCACAGTCATTTACGGACTCACTCTTAACCAGGGGTCAGCAAACTTTTTCAGCAGGGGCCAGGCCCACTGTCCCTCAGACCTTGTGGGGGGCTGGACTATATTGGGGGGGGGGGGGAATGAACGAATTCCTATGCCCCACAAATAAACCAGAGATGCATTTTAAATAAAAGCACACATTCTACTCATGTAAAAACACACTGATTCCCAGACTGTCAGCGGGCCGGATTTAGAAGGCGATTGGGCCAGATCTGGCCCCCGGGCCTTAAGGTTAAGACCCCCATGGTTAAGACCATGTTCATGGAAGACGAACTTGGCTACTAGCAATCGCCAAAGAAGACAACAGCCCATAAATCACACGATTCAGTCCCCCCAACTGACAGATGGTGCCCTTAATATGCCAGCCCCCCCCCCGGCTGCATCTGCCTTAAATTAGAGAGCCATTATTTTTGAAACCAAAAATAACTGAGGTTGCTATCTCCAAATTCTTATGCGACATCTGAATAAATAAATAAAAAATATTTCAGTCAGTGAAGAAACCACTTATTGTTTAACATAGAAGGAGTTATAAACACTTTAAAAAAATGTTTAAATACCTAACCTTGAAATGTAACACGAGGCAAAACTATCTGATTTAGACTTATGATCTCTGAGGAGATTACAGAAGCCCTGGTTACAGTTGTGAAGGAGGGCAACCTCTTAGAAAGGCCATGTCTTGGGTATTTACAGGGCTGGTGTAAGAAACTGAACAGCCAAGAGCACACTACCCTACTTCTTCCCTTCCCCTTCTTCCTGACAGCAACACTGCCTCCCCCTCGGCCTTATCTTCTGCAGCGTAACTTTCTGTTGTTGATTTGTCACAATGAATTTTATTATAGTTGTTACTTTCAGCCTTTCAGACAAAATGTGTGCACACCAAATAACCTTTTAGCCTCATAAGGTATGTGGCCAAGGGTGGAACAGCTACCAGGCATAATAATGCAGAGAAAGTTGTTCCATTTAAACGTAACATCTCAAGTGAGTTTTGTTCTCTTGCATCCTTTAAACTAGCTGTGAGCGATATTTCTGTTTCTGCACCACATGTGATCTCCTCAGGAACAACTCACCAACTACATGCAGTTCCCTCCCAAGTGACTGACAACGCCCCCCCCCCTTTTTCTTTTGCAATCTTAGCTAAAATAGCTTTTTTTTAAAAAAAAAAAACGGAATACAGACCCAGGCTATGAAACAATAAACAACAAAGTCTCTTAACACACTGGCCTAGCTCACAGATCACATTAAACCAAGGTTAAAAACAAACTATCTTTTAATGCGGACATACAGAATGCTGATGCTGAAAATTCCTTGCTTTGTTCTTCCACCAATCCTCTTGCTGCCACCATCACCAGGAAATAAGACAGACATCTGAACCTGGGCTCATGGTTTTCTCCCACTAAACAAACCACAATCAGCAAGCCAAGAATAAACCTTGGTTACACATCATGGTTTGTGAAAGAAACTATAAGGATGGGTTTGGAATAATGTCACAATAAGCCAGACTCTGGCTTGTTTATCCATGACTTAGCAATAGTAGAGAGAAGAAGCAGAACTTTTCAGCAGTGTATTTGTGACGGCAGTGGGGGCAGATAGAAGTACATGTCATTGTCTTTGGGGAGGTTTACCCCACCAATATCTGCCTCACCCACCATTGGAATGCCGCACTTGGGTCAAAACAAACAACAGTTTGATTAAATAAATGTTCTGTTTCCTTGCACTTTAACACCTCTCATTTCAAATCTGTCAGCTAGATGCTGTGAATAAGCTGCAAGTCTGCTTTGTTTGCTCAACACACATAAATTGCTCTCGCCTCCTTGCGATAAAGATAGTTCACCGACATATAAAGCAGTACTTAATAGTCTTTGATAAAACAAGACAAACAACACACTTCTTTTGTTCAGCCAGCTTCAGGCATGGGTTTGGTTTGGTTTGGTTACCCCATAAGGTTTGGTTACCCCATTTCACCATTTCTTCCTTTGTTAATTACTGGCATGCGCCCATTTTACAGGCTACTGTTAAGTGCTGATAGCCAGGCCCTTTCAGCTTTTCCCCGCTAAACACATTTAGTCTTAAAAATGCAAAAGTTACCTTATTCATATTTCATTTTGGGACTACTTGTCGAGAATCACACGGACATTTATAGGGATGAACACAAGCTTCATTTCATGTTTACCAGTTGCCTTGACAAGGATCAAAAATAGTATTATGTGTTAACTGGAAGGAGGATGGTGAGAGCATTTGAATAGCTGCTTTAAGTACTATTTTGGTAAGCAACCGTATTGTGTTTGCCTCCTTGTATGAATTTGTAATCACAGAAAAAGTATGTAATAATTGCTTTGAAAATGGAGTACTTCAAAACAAAGAGCACAATCCTAAGCAAGTCAACTCAGAAGAAAATCAATGGCACTTAATTCTGGAAAGTGGCATAGGATGGCACCCTGAAGGTCACAATTAAAAAGAGGAAGAGTGTAGGACTATTGATGAGGAAGTGGTAAGAGGCAAAGTCTCAAGTGATAGAAAAAAGAATGACATGGGAGTGAAGCAGAAAACAGGAGGACTAAACCAGGATGTGTCAGTCTATGGCACATATAATCCCAATGTATGGTGGTCATTTCATTATGCATCGCTTAATGCATGTAATTAACACACTTCTTTCCAGCACAGTGACAAGAACTATCACTGTTGTATTATAGTGTTGTTGGAATCAGATACAGGTTCTTTGGTGTACACTTTGATGTGGGTTCAAACACACACCTTGTAATGCCTTGAAGATAACAGTCGCATAAGATGGAAACACCTGAGACTTGGAAACAGCAACAACCCCAGAGTGTTGAGGGCAGAGTGGAATGCCATGGGCTGACTGTATGCTCTACAAAACGTGTTTGGGAAGTGGTAGGCATAAAAAGTAGAGATGGACTTCTCTAACTTTGCACATTCCATCTTACCCACATCATTTTTATGTCATCCACATTTAATTCAAAGAAAAAGCCTGATTGGCATTCACATCACTATGCTGAATACCATCTGGTGAACTCAATTCTCAGTGTTTTGGAAAACGTTTTAATTGCAACCCACAGTCATGCATGTTAATAACAAAAAACTTGTCAATAGCTTGCCCATTAGCTTGTGAATAGTATAGGGTTGAGACAAAATGATGTAGCTGGGGAAACATGGTTAACGTTGTTTTTTTTTACCTGCAAGAAGTTCCTCCTTTTTCACTGATGGGAAGTTGGAGATATAAGAAGAGGAGAAGCGTGCTCTCCCCCTTTCCCTTCCCAGTGCTTGGTATTCTTCCACAGTGAGCTTCCTCACAGATCCAATCAGCTGCTGTTTCAGAAGTAATTTTTCATGACAGATATCTATTATTCTGACAAGAGCAGTGCCCAAATCTGTGTGATGCTGCTTGAAGGTCAAACATTCTCAGTTGGCATGGGTTATCTAGAGCCATGCCAGCCTAGATTTTGACAAAGTTCTAGAACTGATGCTGCTTTGGACACTTTGGTCAGTGACTCAATGCTTAGCTGGGGATAGGAGCTGTAGCTCAGTGGTAGAACACATAGTTTTCACACAAAAGGTTCCAGGTTCAGTTCCTGATGTATCCAGGTAGGGCTGGGGGAAAACGTGTGCCTGAAATCCTTCAGAGCTGCTGCCAGCCAATGCCCACAATACTAAGATAGATGGACCAATTGCCTGACTTGGTACAAAATAATTCCTATGAGGTAGAAAAAGCAAAAAGTGTGACCCTATTTGTTTCTCCTTGAATTATTAAAGCTATAAGAACAATCTCAAAAGATGGTGATGGGAAGATTCTGCTCCAGCCTGCAGTTTTTGGCTTATGCAATACTGCAAGGTTCCTTAATCTTCCATGCTTACGGTATATGAAACCACTGGGTAAGGTCATTGAAGGATATGGTTGAAGTGCTGTTTGTACATTAATGATACCTAAGCTCTGTTACTCATTTTCATCTGGTTCAGCTGTGGTGTTTAAGGTTCTAAATAGATGTCTAGGATCATGATGAACTGAAAGTAGGTGAATAAACTCAAACTTAATCCAGATAAGATGGATGTATTGATGGTTGGTGGTTCAGATGTCCTTGGGATAGATGTTCAACCTGTTCTGGAGGGGCTGCACTACTCCTGATGGTGGCCAGGAGTGACCCCCCCCCCCGCTCCAGTTAGGGTGAAATGCCAGCTGTGTCCCCTCCTGGGTTGGAAGGATTTGGTCACTGTCATTCATGTCCTAGTAATCTCCAGAATAGACAGTGCTATGGTCTCTGCACTGGGATGCCTTTGAAAGTACTGCTATAACTTTATGAATAAGAATCATTTCAAATTATTGTGTTGACTTGAGAGACCTAAATGGTCTAGGGCCAGGACATTTAAATAGCCCTTTTAAAACAAAAATAAAGAATTTGCACCCTAGCCAAGACAACCAGGTATGGCATCATCAAACAGCAACTGAAATAGCAAACTGGTTACTAGTTCGCAATGAAAGAGCTACCCCCCCTCCTTTTCTTTTCTTTACAGCTACATTTTGCTCAGATATTTACATAAAGAACTAAGGTAATATACAGAAGCAGTTGACATCAGGAAATTTTCATTTCACCAACTAAAATGATTTCTATTGTTGATAACATGTTTAAAAGAATATGAAGAAAGGGGCACACAAATGTATCTCCTATTATCATCAATCTGAACAGCTGGAAAGTATCTAACATGTGAATATAGTTGCTTTGTCCAAAACCTTCCCTAAAACTGTCTTCCTTTTCTCTCCTCTATTGAAATCTTACTCAAAGGAAAATAATTTTTTCTTCCAAACTCCTTACATAAGCCAAAGAGTGGAATCCTTTTTTAAAAAAAAAAAGGAAAAAGGAAAAAGTTTGGAAGCTCTTCACACGCAGGCAAGGTATAGCCCATTTATGCTATTTACTATTCTTCTCTGGATTTGCTTCAAAACCTGAAATATGCTGCCTGTATACATCTATTTACTGGGATCAAAAGTCTCCTAAATTGGGCATTACGTGATGTGGAGTCTGGCACAAGAACTAAGTGCCAGACAATCCACATCACATAATGCCCATGCAACTCTTTCAGGCACAGCCCAAACCACTCACTTTCCTAAATTGTTTAGCTTAACCTCCATGGATGTCAAGCGCAAAAACATCCTGCCAGTTTTCGTGTTCAAAACATAGAGCTGTGGTCACTCTAATAGTGCTATCTTACAAGCTGATCCTCCTGCAATATTGGTTCCATTTAAGTTTTCAAAGAGGAAAGGCATTTGTTTAAAAGCACCCCTGTGTTAGCACAGTGTCCGATTTTAAAATTTACTGCCGCAGAGAGGAAACTTACCTATAAAAATGTTCACTCTGAACTGGTGGAAGTTAGGAACATTTTTTCCAACACCTGAAGCACTTTTGATCAAGCAACATCTCGTATGAAAACTGATCTCCTACACAAACCAACTCAGTAAAATAATGCTTGAATGAGCCCAAACCTCAAATAGACAGGGAAGGAGCATGCAAAGAGCAAAACTGCTTCTGTTCTCCGGAGGAGGAACAAAGTACTGTAGCTGGAAAGCTCTGCTCTTGGAGCCAGTATGTTTGTGTGGTTCCACTAAGCCAGGTGTAGGAATGCTTTTTGGCCTGGTGTGCAGCACTTCCCAAATGCCCAACAACTAAGCTAGCTGTTGGTCATTTGGGAAGCACTGCACAGATCACTTCCCAAGCGCCCAAGCTTAGAATATCTTGTGAACCTGACCAGCATAAATTCCCACTGCGCAACACAAGCATGCTGTGTGCAGTGAGTTGTTAAACTCAAGCCATATCATGTATTGATTTTATAGTACCAATGGTTTAATCTGTCATCTCAGGATGCTGCCCATAGTCATCTGATACACTGGACTGTTGACAATAGAAGGGAAAAGGCGCAAGGGAGGAACTTCAAGAAAATAGATTAACACACACATCCTGCTTCTACATGCAACACTGACATATTGAGCAGAACATTTAGCATATCAGACAAAAATACTTCAAACATTAAAAACCAAAAAGGAAATCCAACTCCTTCTACTACTGGCACCCAAAACACCAACTCTTAGCAGCCTTTCCCACATACTACTTAATCAGCCAATTTCTCTGCCAGATTCACTCAATAATCACACACTTCACTGTTTTTGACAGCAAAATCACTTTAGCTGAAATGGAGAGAGATTTGTAATGAGCTGGCCAGTTCAAATGGTGTAAGCACCAATATATAGTCAATACTTCTAGAGAAACAGTGCGAACTCCTTGTTCCAATTGCTGCTTGGCTTGAAAGTCTTCTCTGTTGGCCGAAGAAGCATAGCTGAAGCTTTTTTAAAAAACAAAACAAAAACAAAAAACCCATCATGGGGTGGGAAAAACTAACCCTTCTCTATTTCTGATCTATTAAGCAACAAACGATACAGAAAACTCATTACTCAAGAGAATGAGAATGCTTGTTTAGAGATTTCCAGGCTGTCTTTTGAATCAGATGGGTCCTATAATCTTTGTTGATCCTTCTTATAATGATTACCTGTCTCTCAGATTGAATTGCAACATAAACTGAATAAATAAAGGAGGCAATTAAGAAACAAGCTATCAAGAAGGAATCTGGTATTAACAGACACATCACATTGCTTTAGCAGGCTGTGCAATGTTGCCTTCCCACAGTGCCTACATCAGGCTTCCTCAGCCTCGGCCCTCCAGATGTTTTTGGCCTACAACTCCCATGATCCCTAGCTAGTAGGACCAGTGGTCAGGGATGATGGGAATTGTAGTCTCAAAACATCTGGAGGCCCAAGGTTGAGGAAGCCTGGCCTACATGACCCAGAGTCCTATCTACTCTTCAAGAGAATGAGTTCCATTTTCAAAACAACTATCCAGTGAAACTACTAGAGAAGGAAAAGCTATTAATCCAGAAATATCATTGTTCCAACAGGATGAGAAAGCTAAAAGCCTACTTTTAAAGCAATGATTCAGAGGACTATATATAGCTTTATCTCAGTTTCATTAAGGTAACCGAATAATTCTAACAACAACAACTATTAATATGACTATTACAACTATTGCATTAGCAGCAGTATTTGGAAACATTGAAGATTGGTTGTCTAAGATCCTACATACTTTGACTGATTCCATTGGTATGGACAAACAGTATCTCAAAACACTGTACTCCATTGGCAATGTAGTTGTTATAGTTATGTTTTCTGAATGCTACTTTCCAGGGTAGCAAGTATTTTGCTAACATCTCATTTATCCTCACAAAACTTCACTGATGCAGCTTAAAAAATACTTTTCCAAAACCACCAACTGAGCTTCATTTTATTGTATGTGTATATATGTGTGTGTGTGTGTGTGTCATGTGTACACATACACACACCACACAAACACTAATTTTGCATAACCACCCATAAGGAAATGTTCTCTGGGTGGCTTACAAAAATTAAATGGCTAAAATAAAATATTTAACATACAATATAAAGCAATAAAAACAGCATAAAATTTGATTGAATGAAGACGAATCATAAAACTGAGACGTCCAGATTAAAATTTTTTTTAAAAAAACTTGTTTAATAGGCCTCAAATGGAAAAAAAAAGTATTCATTTGGTGATGAAAAAAACATAAGGACTGCTTGGGAATGGATATGAACTTGAATCACGTGGAGCAAGCTGGATATTATTCAGGAATTAGTAGTTAAAACTGAAGGCTGTTGTGTAAACATGCCAAACGCTATGAAACAGTTTCTTAATATAAAGTGTGTATTAGTATCCTGTGACGAGAACAATACCCGAATGCAACTATCAACACTAGAATTGATGCAACATGTGGAAACTTGAGATGTCTCCAAGCATCTTTGGCTCTAGCATTCAGGGTAGCTAACCTGTGGTCCTGCAGATGTTGCTAGACTACAAACTCCATCTCCCCCGAGAACTGGCCATTCTGGCTGGGGAATAACAGGCAGCACTGTTTTAGCTACCCCTATTCTAGATGATCAAGTCTCAAATGCTCCAAAAGATAAATTGTCACTCACTGCTGCTTCATTCTGTACAGGGAAAGAGAAATTGCTTGTCTGCAACGTACTACAGAATGCCCAAGGAAAGAACCTGTGCCCAAGCAGTTTCAAACACCAATAAGAGTCTGGAGAAAAGAAGCACAACCCCATCATAAGCAAGAGAAGGCTTGTGAGCCTTTTGTGTCATGGTTTTTTTAAAAAACACACATCAAGAACTTTCAGGCCTGGTAAGGTTTACATGTAAGCATTTCAGTTTCCACTCAAGTCCCTTTGCTTAAAAATGCTTCACATTTTGGAAATTTGGGCCTACATCTACTCACCTTGATGCTCTTGCAACATAGAATTTGTCTAGTTTAGTAGAAAAAAAGGATAGTCTGTGACAGTTCTGCAAGTTCTTTTTTTGTTGTTGTTCAAAATGCTTAAGACATAGAGCAGGTTTAAAGCCTTTTTCCTTTAGCGCCATCATCAGAAAACTCATTTCCTTATGTTCTCTAGTAATATTCTTGGTGCATACAAATGTGAAATACTAGCACCTTTGCCTCTGATATTTCCCAGTCATTTTCACTCCTCGTGATCAGCAAAAAAGCAGTCAATATGGCAGTTAGCCAAAGTACTATAGCTTTGGAAGATTAAAACTGATTTGCCCCAAGAGGAGGCAATCTTGCAGTTCATTTTCTTTTGGATATAATTTTCCATCTACTTTCTTAATGGCCCCATAGATGTAAGTATTAAGGAATAAATTTACTTTTACTTTAAAAAAAATATGGGCATAGAAAACCTTGCAATTTTATTTCCCCACTAATTTTAACCCCCCCCCCAGCACAATATCCTGTATTTGCAAGGAAAATGCATATTATTTTTATTGATAATCTTAAATTGGGTCTCTTTTCTGAAAGATGGAAGAATGCTTAACCTACTTCGTTGTTAAAATCACAGAGCAAGTCAAATTAGGAGCAACTTGTATTAAAATTACAGCCTCAAGTTATACAGAACTCTTCCTTAAGATCAGGGTGTCCAAATAAAGGATGGGGGGGACGACAACACGAGGTTGGTCATGATATCTAGCATAGCTTCTTTGTCTATAGAATTTTCTAGTCTTGAGAGGAAAAAAGAAAGCACTGGCATACTTAATTAGGCAATTGTTAGAATAATAGAAATGGAAATAATCTCGGCAGTTGTCTAGTCCATCCTCAGGGCAAAATCTGCAATGCAGGATACAACTGCAGCATCCTGGACAGATGGCCTTCTAACCTCTGCTCAAATACCTCCAGTGGAGGAGAGCCTGCCACATCCTGAGGCAGTTTTCTCCATTTCTGAACAGCTCTTACTCTTAAGATGTCTTTTCCCAATTCTTAGCTGAAATCTGCTTCCCGGAAATTTCCACCAACTGGTTCTACTCTGGAGCAATGAAGAACAAAACTGGTTCCTCTCCTATGTGACAGCCTATCCGATATTTTAAAAGCTGCTACCATGTCTCCCCCTTAATCTTCTCTTCTCCATGCTAAACATACCAAACTCATTCAACATTTCCCATAGGACTTTGTTTCCAGGCTCCTCACTATCTGGTTCCACTCTTCTGCACACATTCCAGCAGGTCAATTCCCTTCTTAAAATATAATACCCAGAAATGACCAGTGCAGAACTGAGTGGTGTTTATACAATGTGCCTCTTAATACAGCCTAAAATAGGGCTAATCTATATGCCAGAGTTACTAGCTACTGAGAATCACCATGGAGTTCACTGGAATTTTCTACTGCCCCCACTTCCCACCCAGGTATAAGCAAGCAACTTATGGGTCTGGATCTTATCTACCTACACTGCTTTCTTTCTAAACATGCAATCTGGCCTGCCATTCTAAGCAACCAGTACACTGCAAGCTGTGTTTGGTGAGGAGAGGGAAGGAGGCAGAAGATTCCTCTATGCAAATTTTTCTCCAACTAAATTTCAACTGATGCAGTTGAATCCAGACTGGTGTGTATGTGTGTATATGTGGGAACTCTGCCCATGTTTTCTAATTTCCTCATTATTTCTATCATCAACACAAGAACCTATTACCGGATAAGAGTATGGTGTTTGGAGCGAAAGAAGATGGTGTGAATAAACTCTGATTATCTTTGTTATCCTGATTTTGTGACCAAATCCTAATATTCTGACAATCTGAATGGTAATACAGCACTTAATTTCCTGCGCCATGATGCCAAGGATCAGCAGCAGTAAATGTTACAAACATCTTTTTCGTACAATTCCTGTACTGATATAGTGAAAATTGCCCCTGGAAAAACAAGTAAAGTATTGCAGCCACTTTTCAGAAATAGCTACTACCTGATAATGACTTATGATAAACTTTCTGAAGTAGTTCTATTTTAATTTAACACATTTGCCTCTATTTAATTACTTAGTTCACACCATAGCTTTTCTAAGTAACAAACACATCAACGCGTTCTTGCTCCTGACACTTGCTATGACAGAGTGAAAAATAGCAACGCTTGCAATGTGACTAACACCAGTTCAGTGGCTTGCTTTATATAAATAAAGAACAAGCTCTTGCAAAGCTTCACTTAATTCAGAGGTATTCAAGATGATTTTGCAAAAAACAAAAACAAAAAGCAACCATATTCAGAAATTTGGCATAACAGATAGGGCTAGCTCCAAGGAGGTTGAGAGTGCATCCCCAAATAGCTCACTATTAACCCTCTTTTGCGGTATCCCTATGGTGATCAAAAGCAAAGGCACTTTTCACATCCTCAGTGCTTTTCTTTATCATCCATATCAGGAATGAGGAATGGGAAACCTGTGGGTCACAATATGTTGTTTGACTAACTCATTACCCTGACCACTGGCCATATTAAAAGGTAAAAAAGTTAAAGGACCCCTGGATGGTTAAGTCCAGTCAAAGGCGACTATGGGATGCGGCGCTCATCTCACTTCAGGCCAAGGGAGCCGGCATTTGTCCACAGACAGCTATCAGGGTCATGTGGCCAGCATGTCTAAACCGCTTTTGGCACAATAGAACACCGTGATGGAAACCAGAGTGCACAGAAACACTGTTTACCTTCCTGCCACAGCGTTACCTATTTACCTACATGCACTGGCGTGCTTTCGAACTGCTAGGTTGGCAGGAGCTGGAACAGAACAACGGGAGCTCACTTTGCCATGGGGATTCGAACTGCCGACCTTCCAATTGTCAAGCCCAAGAGGCTTAGTGGTATTGACCACAAAGCCACCTGTGTCCCATATTAACTGAGGCTGAAAGACATCCAATAACATATGGAGGGCCACAGAGTCGCCACACCTAATCTTCTATATATTTTTGAAACTGGGTTGTCTGTTTGTTCTCTCTTAAGTTCAGAATCCTCTTGAGATATCATTACCTGACTTTGCACGAGGATTTCCAAGGTGGAGGCAGAAGTTTTTGTTGACATTCAGGTGCTGGCTGTCACTTTGAATGAAGATGGAAGAGTGAAACATGGCTTCACACAATTTTTGGTGTGATGGGTCCAAACTCAAAAAATTAAACTCACAAATTAAACTATCAATTTAAAAATCACAGTGCTCTTTGGTTTATAAAAATTCCCAGGTCAACCAATATATAAAGAACAGTATCAGATAGCTTGTTAATTCCAGTATTGTAAGACTGACTCAGTTGCATGCTGTTTTTCAAGGAGGTGAATATTAACTATGACCCATAAAAAGAAATGTTTCTTCATTTATTTATTTATTTATTTAAAATACAAATCCACTCAATAAGACAACATTTCAGGGAAAACATTTCACCTCAGTTCCTCTGCTGAAATTATTTCCTGTATGTTTCAATACAGTGGTACCTCAGGTTAAGTACTTAATTTGTTCCGGAGGTCCGTTCTTAACCTGAAACTGTTCTTAACCTGAAGCACCACTTTAGCTAATGGGGCCTCCTGCTGCTGCCATGCCGCCGGAGCCCGATTTCTGTTCTCATCCTGAAGCAAAGTTCTTAACCTGAAGCACTATTTCTGGGTTAGCGGAGTCTGTAACCTGAAGCGTATGTAACCTGAGGTACCACTGTACATTAATTTTAGTAACAAGATAGCTGCATTCCTCCACTCTCTAGCATTAAATGTACAGTGAACTAAATTTGCATGGCAATATTTTCCTGACTTAGGGCTCATCCAAACTTCTGCTTGGCCTGCAAGTTTCGCTGGAGAAATCCACTCTTTACCGCTTAATCAGAACAAATGTAAATCAGGTTTTCTGCGGATTGATGTTTGCTCCAATTCAGCCATAATTTTTCATAATGTTTCCAGGTAAAGCAGTGGGGCAAATGGAAAAGCACTTGGAGTTGTGCTTAAAAAGCACAGGACTGTGGAAAATCTCTTGGACCTCTGCTTTCTAGGCACGGGACAAACAAAGTTTGGGAAAGCCCTGAATCTGAATGAAGTGCTGGGTATATTACAGATGCCTGTCTTCCCAGACAGCATGTTTCTCAAGTTATTTTAGCAAAATATTTCCTGAAAGTGTCATCTACTGCCATATAATGCAATTAAGTAAGTGGGCCAGAAGAAGTCTCCCTTTGTTAAATGATGTTGAAATCTTTGCTGACTAGGACTAAACAAAAATAGAACAATAGCAATTCATCTGGAAACATTCATACCAGGGAACATAGTTTAGATAAAGGGCTCAGATCCCTTAGGAATAAAAATGCTTAGAGATTCTCCTGCCCCACCAATACAAGTCCAGTTGTTCTGAACCCCTGGCCTACCTGGCAGTATGTCAAGTCTAAGTCCAGGGATCAAGCCACACAAGCAAAGTCCAAAGGTCAGAAAACGCAGACTAGGGTCAGTTAAAGTAGCCAAGTCTGAAGTCCAGATGTCAGAACACAGTCCAGAGCCAAACCTGAAGCACACTCCCGCGTCATCCAAGCCAAGCTCCATCAACATGAGAAGTTGAGCAGACACAGCAGCTCAGCTCTGCTTCCCTTTCATACTTTGCATGCTGATTGCAGCATCTGGGCTTGATGAGGCACATGACCCTCACCTGTTCTGAGCCCACTCCAGCTGAGGAATCACTCACCTCCTCCCAGAGCTAATAAGCCCCACCTGGCCAACTAGGGAGCTGGGCTGTGGGCCCTTACCTGCCAGCCTCCTAGAGTGCCACTCCTGCTATTCCCTATGCCTCAGAGCCCACCTTGTTCATCGGGACGGGGGCCCCTCTGGCTCTGGGTCCTGCTGCTCTGGTTAAGGTGCACTAACCTCCATCCCCTCGCTATCTTCTGTCACCCTGCGAGTACTTCTTTCCCCATTCCCTGCTTGCTCCAGTCCTGGCTACACCCCTTGCTGGGGTCCTCTTTTTCCTCTTCCTCCTCCCCGTCGTCCTGCCAGTTCATGACACCAGTAGATTTCTCCAAAACCACCACCTTGCTGTCATCAACAAACTCACAGTTTTCGGTATTATTATAGTGAAATGGGGTTTAATATGTAAATATTCCACAGCACAAATATTTCAGAATTTAAGCTGCACCCGATTTGCTTATTACCATTTTAGCAGAACAAGCATTGACAATAATAAATAAAAAGTACTAGAGAATGTGACTAAATAAGATCAACTAGCAGCTGAGCCCTCCAGCAATACAGACACAAAAGATCGTATATAAAAAGAAGGGATATACATGGGAAGTTCACTGAACTAAAGAACACTTTAATTTTATAGATCTCATTAGCTTCATAAAATACATTTCACATTCAGAAGGTCTTGAAAATATTATACCTTCCATCAATCTTTGAGAAGAAATCACTAATGAACACAGAGGCTTCCAACTCCATTTCTGTGATCACCTCATTGATTAATTCTCTGCACAAGCACAAAAATATCAGATTGTGTAGGATGCATTTTATTTAGAAGTCAGTTCCCCCCTTGCTTTTTCAAGTTTTAGAAATGTTACAGCTGCTGGTTTTTCCTGCAAAGCATATTTTTACTCTCATTTATCCTTTACATTTCAAGTTCAATTTTTAATTTCTAGTTCAATTAGCAATCGATGCAATCTTGTTATGGGAAACCCGGATGTGTCTTGGAAGCTTGGAGCAGAGACGTTATGCTAGATTTATCCAGCTTGTGAGTCACTATTGCTTATTGGGGAGGATGGGAGGGAAGGTAGCACCATGCAAGCACATCAGTGGAGTTAATTTGCTGCACCTGCCAGTGTGTTTGCATTGTGCCAGTCTCCCTGCTGCCTTGCCCCTCTCCTTTTTGGTAAGCAGCAGCAACGCACCTGCTGGGAAGCTAGAGTACCAGCTCTGCCCCACCTGGCAAGCTGCTTCTGCCTCCATCTTAACATCAGCACTGTTGGGCAAGCTTCACAGGACAGCTTCTCTGTTACTGATCTTCTGCAATATACTATAATGTCATAGGAAAGTGCTGGGTACATTCTGGGACAAACCTTTTGGCTGCATGGGCAATATCTGTCAGGTGAGTGGGGCTGCTCACCTGCCTATCACTTGGTATCACAATGACATCATGTGCAATGTGCTTTGAACTCCCAAGGTCAGGCCTTCAAACACCTTGCAAGGCACTACTAAAAGGGAGGCTCTTTTCCTGTTGTTTTAGCAGAGAATCTCATGAATTTTGCATAGAAGCTCCTGCTAAAACAATGGGTGCTTTTGATCCATAACCCTTCACGATTCAAGGATGGGTGGGTATCAGAACCTACTGCTGAAAAGGCAGCCTCTCCTCCCCCTGCCCTGCTCCCACTCACATGTTTAACTGGGATTAAAACTCCGTTGGTTAGAGTTTGGTGCTGATAATGGCCAGGCTGCAGGCTCAATCCCCATAAGGCACAGCTGCATATTCCTGCATTGCAGGGGGTTGGACTAGATGATCCTCATGTTCCCTTTCAACTCTATGATTCTATATCATTGGAAGGGTGGTGGAGGGAAGAGGAATGGCAACTGTTCCCTCCCCCGCTCATAATTAGATGATACAGGATATTGAGGATGCCTGAGAAGCTAGACCCGCTCTCTTAAGCATGTGGCACAACCTTTTACAGCACACATGGTATATTTGGAAACCAATTCAATTTAGAAAACCTTCACTAAAGATCAAAACCATGAAAACCTCTCCAGTAACACGCAAAAGGTTAGCATCAAAATAAAATAAATCTTAATGAGTAAATTAGCAATACAGTCAAAATCATATTCCTCCAATAATGATTTTGGAAATTACTGAGGCTCAGATTAAAGCTCACTTCTATCTTATCCATATGCTTGAGATACTCAAAACTGCCCTTCCACATCCCATTGAATCTCCTTTTCCCCCTTCTGCTCTGTCCTCACTTGACCCTCACGGAACCAAGTGAAATGTGGGAGCCTCTAAAATGCCAGTAAGATTGAGGACATTGAGAAAGTGATAAGCTAATAGCTGCAGATTCAGCATGACCATCCACAGACTTAACAAGAAAGGCCAGTTCCAGTACCAAGGAAACAGGTGCCCTGCTCAAATGATACCAGACACTGTCCAAAGGGCAGAAGAACGCTAAATACTATTCTGTGGGGTGGCAGGCTTAAGTAATTAATGTGGAAACTAAGGGAGCCTATAAGGATTAAGAAGGGAAAGGGATCGGCTTAGATCTGTTTCCGATTCTCATCTCTACAACAGTACCTCTGACAAGTTCAATTTCATTGATGCAGAGTTATCACTTATAGGCTTGCTACGATAAATCAAAGTTCTAGGAAATAGATGGCTTAAGAAACAGATCCATTATAGTCCACACGCTGCTAGAATACTAAGTCCCTAAGCACACATGTGATGTCATTATCAACAGGATACTAATGTCAAGCAGAAAACTGCCTCAATCTTGACTGTCAAAGATAAAATTTTGGAATAGGAGCCTTTTCTCTCTTGCTGAGTAACTCCAATTGAAAGAAGCACTGCACCAAGGTTTCTTTTTCTTTCTTTCTTTCTTTTTCTCGTTAGGTGTACATAAGAAAAGCACCAGGAGAAATAAGGATCTAAACAACATAATGTGTGTGTTCACTTTTAAATGTTAAAACATGACAGCTACAACAGAAAGGAAAGTTCTGCTAAAGGTCAAGGGATTGTGGAACTCGTTCCAAAGCTAGGATTCTTTTAAAAATAATGATAATGATAATCATCATCACAACTTATTCTACATACAAACATTTAGTATATTACAGATGATTCTTGTCTGCACGCAAAAAGATCCACACAGAGCTTCATAAAGTAGGGTTACCAGACGTCCCCGGTTCCCAGGGACAGTCCCCGGATTTGCAAATGTGTCTCCGGACAAATTCCATCCCCGGAATGTCCCCAGATTTGCAAATCTGTCCCCGGGAAACGTGGCAGCCGCCACCTTAGCAGCCCAGAGCCAGCCTGTTAGTGCTGCCCACTGCTGTGGCACCTGCCATTTTTCCTGCGCCACGGCAGCGAGCATCTCCTGAAGCCAGCCAGAGCCAACTTCACTACCAGGCTGGCCCCTCCTGGGCAACAGCCGCCCGTCCATGACTCCCGAGCCTCCCCTGATCTGTCAAAACAAAGGGGGAAGGGGGAAGGAGATCGGGGAAGGCTCGGGAGTCACTGGCAGGCGGTGTACCATTGCCCAGTTTTTAAAAAAACTTTGCGCGTTTATGTTTCATAGGGTGCAAAAGAAGGGCTTTGCACCTTTATACAATATGCATGTGTGCTTGAGCCCAGGGTCTTTTGCCTCACCATCCCCACTACTGACTCCCTGTTGCTACTCAGCTTAAAAAAAAAAGTGTCCCCGGATTCATTGAAAAAAATCTGGTAACCATATCATAAAGCCCTGCTTACTTCTCCTACTCTCTACTCCCCCAAGTATACATGTATGGCAGAGTTGTCTCGGAAATAGAAGATCTGTATGCATCCCTTCCGATCTGTCAAGTTACATAGAAAGCTTGCCTGAATGACTGCACAGACCACACCCATCTGGAACATGTACACCAAAGGGGAGGAACAGGAATGTCTTTATCTGTTCAGGAGACACCGACACAGAGAAAGATCATGCTCACCGTTTTTAAGATCTATAAATATATTAAAATATTTATGGCATGTGAAGAATAGTTAAAATGTGGGCCACATTTCTTAAGTTTCAATGTACAACTGGTGATACCCAGAGAGTTCACTTCCTACTACTCTTCTGAGTTAATTACTTGATTCGCAGTTTTCAAACAAATAAAGCATCTTCCAGGGTGTTTTGGCTGCACTCCCATGTCCATTATCTTAAGTCATCCTGAGGTCACTATAAACGCTTGCCCAGCTTCCCATATACAAGGTATTAACAACAGTATTCTTTTCACCATCTGGAATTTAAAGAGGAGCTTGGAAGAAGGTCAAGATGGGTTAGCAGAATGGGACATCTCACTACACCACAATATTGGACAACAGCCTGAGGATGGAACAAGTATAGGCAGCAGATAGAAGGCAGAGGATCTGAGACAACCCTGGCTAGATATGCAGGATTTAGTTATTTTCATCTCCTGGCTAATTAAGTGATAGAAAATTTGGTCGAGGAGAGTGTATCGGAGCAGTGGATCAAGCTTGGCATAAATCATTAGGTTTAAAATATGATAACGGCAGAATTTCAAATCGTTGAGTTTTTTTTATTTATTTAGTAAATTTGAATACTGCCTTTCATCCTTAAATCCTATGGCGGTTGTCCCATCATTTCCTACTTGCTCTGACCTACAATTTAGGGTCAAACTAGACATGGCATTAAATGTGTCTTTGCATTTAATGTGCACACTTAAGAAAATTCAAACAGTGTGTGTGTGTGTGTGTGTGTGTGTGTGTGTGCGTGCTTAAAATTAAGTTAACCCTTTCATCCCTTGCTGCAGTTTTGTCAAGAACCCTTTCTCTGCCACTGCTATTTTCATTGGAATGAAATTTCCATTGATATTTCTCATCAGCAGAAGCAAGCATCCATGTGCTACAATCTGACAGGAGCTGCTCATAGGAGCTGATAAGCAATAGTTCTTCAAGTCCTGCAAATTAAACCTTGTGTATCATGCATTTAAGTTTCCAGCGCACCCACATGTTGGGGACATGTTTAATTAACAGTGAGAATGATATGAAAATCCTAAAAATAAGCTCCAGGGAAGCATCTTTTTAATAAATGGGTTTATGACATATTTAAGAGCAGAACACACACATTCCTGCATCTTTCTGCTGTTTGTAGCAACAGAGTAGTCTATACTATACTCTTGACATCAAGACTAGAATGAAATGTGATGTTGAACAGAGATTTGCCACTGAAAACAACAATAAAATCAATAACCATTTCGCGTGGGAGTGCAGTTTCTGGCCTCCACGCATCGGCAGAGAGCGTATAAGCATGCCCCACCCCCGTTCTGCCCTTTTTATGAGTTTTTTTAATATACCACTTTACATTTACTTTATATTTACATTTATATGTTGCTGCCATCATTTTTGTATTTTTTTAATGTTGACATTTTTGAATTTGGTATATTATGCTTAATGATTTATAAGCCTTCCAGGATGCAGTAAACATTATATGATACTTAAGAATTTGTAACCTTCTCCCCAGATTAATTTGCATTGCTGTGTCAGCTCTCAGTCATGACGGAACCAATCTTGGCCAACTCACCAACTTAATCGAGAGGAGGAAGAAAGAGGTTGGCGGGGGGAACTCAACTGCAACTGACAAAGCAGTATTTTTATTTCTTAAAATGGATAGGAACTTGAACCTAGCTTGAAAAGGTAAATAACTATTTCTCAAAGGGCTCTTATTTATTGACAGAAAAATTATGTTATACATAATGTACAGCAAACACAGTCTACAAATATTCCATCACGTTAAAAGCTATTGTAATTTGGCTTTGACTTATTCATCCATAGAAACACACTAGGGGACAGAAATCAAAACAGGAATTGTACAATAGACTATATACTTTTTACTTCAGCATTAAACAGATTGTGACAATGTTTCTAAATAATGCTGCTGCACATGGTTGAAGCTGCTCTTGTTTGATGTTGATGTGAAGACAACAGACCCTACGGGTTGAATACCACTAAATCATTACACACACAAAATGATAACTGATTGAGCAACAAAATCTGTCCCCTCTCTTCTCCATATATATCCCCAGCAGTGTCCCCAAATCTTTCCTGGATGGTTGGTGTGTGTGTGTGTTCTGGGGCACATGCGGGTAGGAAAGAGAGTGAAAGTTCTGTTCAAGCATTGTTGATCTATTTTGATTGTATCTGTAAAATCTTTTAACTGAATACTAAAATGAAGAAGAAGAAGAAGAAGAAGAAGAAGAGGAGGAGGAAGAGGAGGAGGAGGAGGAGGAGGAGGAGGAGGAGGAATTTAACAGGCAGGAAAACACCAATAGGAAATTTGGGAGTGCGTGATGACTCAAGACAAAATGTTCTAGACAATTATGCAAAGAACTTCATCCAAGAATGCATTGGCAGAGACTGTTCCTTTTAATCATGATGATAAATGTTTTGCTTTATTCGGTCAACCACCACCAAATAAACATTTCTAGAGCATATTGGTAGCAATCAACCAGGACAAAAATCTAGTGGAAATCAATTACATCCTCTAACGTAATTCCTTGATGAATAAATTTTTTAGGCCAGCTGATGTTAATTCGATTTTGCAAGCACTGTGCATACGGAAGTCATGTACAGAGAAAGCAGAGTGTTAAGGCTGAAGTCCTATGCACACTTACATGAATATGATGTGCCATCAAAACTTAATATATAAAAGCAAAGAATTAGTGTTGTAAGGGGCACAGAAGATATACAGAAGATGCTTACTTATCGCTGTGGTGGTTGGGAATTACTTTGAGAATTTGAAAAGCATATAATGCTCAAAATCTGCGGGTCACTAACAAAGTACTGATAAGGGGAAGAGGGGCTACATTTCACGGCATGCTTGTTCTGAATTCTGTATACAAGTGACTCCCTACTTAAGAAGGGGTTATGTTTTGGGGAGCCCCCCCCCCACATAAAGGAAATTGAAAAAATGGGGAGCACCTGTTAAATGCCCTCCCTCTCTTCAATCCATACCAAAATGACTGTTCCAAAAATATCCACAACTAGAATTGAAGCTCTGGGGCCGGCAGGAGGCTAAAGGACATGTGGGAAAGTGGCTTCTGCTGTGCTACCCCGCACTTCAGCTGTTAGGTGAGGCGGCTGAGCAGCGTAAACTAAGCCCTTGTGTGCCTCTGGTCTTTGGGGGGGGGGGGCTTCCATTATCACCAACATCCTCTTTGGGCTCTGGGGAGGGTCTTCTTCTGAGCCCTGAGGACTCTCCAGCTCTCTCCCGCCATTTCCAGGTTTGAATTGAATTGTTTAATTATTTCCCAGTGCTGCACATATACATGGTCACGCATGAGCCCGCCACTCCAAAAAACCTATCGGCCAGATTTTACTAACATGGTACACAAGCAGCACAGAGTTTTCAGCTAGCACAACAGGGCTTCCTCCCCTCATGCATGCCCATGCCTCCCTGAAATCCAATCTAGAAGGTCAGAAGAATCCTCCAAACAGCACATGGCAGGGAGGAGGAGGACAGGAGGTATCATTCTGTCTAGCAAGCAGCAATTTTTGCTCTGGCAGAACAAACGTATTAGTGAGACAGTGAATTCCACCCTGTAGTTTTAAGTCATTAAGCAGCACTTCCCGTTTCAGTGACTTCATACATTTCAAAGATTATACTGTATTCCATAAATACTTATTGAGCACTGATATGTCAAGCACTGTGGATATATTGTATTCTGTTTTAAAGAGAGAAGTAGTATATGTCTGTGAAAGTCTCATAAACAAAAAGAAAATGAAATGTGACCCCCCCCCCCTTAAATGGATTAGAGCCCCATTTACTTTTGACAACATGAAACTCTTTCAGTTTCAATGCACATTTAAAAATGAATGTAAATACTGACATTTCACAGTGGAACAAAAGGTTTAAGCTATGACTGAATAATGTTTTTATATTTTTGCTTTGTCATTAAGCAGGTAATGGAAGGGGCAAACAACAACAGTTATTTGGTGGACATATTATTTGTTGAGATGCTTCTGCTAAGAGTTAGTGATTAATATGATTAAAGGGGACAAAGGTAGCATTTTATACAGTATGATACAGCATATGAAGTTGCCCAATGATGCTCCCAAACATTTTAATTAAGAACTCACCCAACTGACTTGTGTCTTGGGGTCCTTCTACCTGAACAAAGCTACCATGCATTCATATACATCTTTCAATGTTATGCGGTGTTGTATTTATCTATATTCAGTACCAGCAATCTACTAACTAAGCATTCTGACTTGGAGTATTCTCCCTGCCCTTGATTTCCTCATTAGCGTTGTTGAAATCCTTCATTAAATGTTATTAAATCAGAATGTCTTGCTCCAATAAAAAAAACCAACCACCTAATTTCCCTCAATTAGTAAAAATGTTGCTAAGTTCCTGAAACATGGATCAACAATTAAAAATGCTTGATTTTTAAATGGCAACTTCCTGGCTACACAGTTTTCCTACTAGCATCACAGAATACACACTAATATGTACAAAGGGGGGGGGGATTCATTTTCCTTGTGGCCAAGCAGATGACAGTTACTGTGGGCAACTAAGATTTATCGTTAATGGCATTTTGGGGGAAAGAAACATGTTGTATTTCTCATCAGCTTTCTACATGAGTACAACAAGGCATTGACAAGAACTCCTGTCCAGTCTAGCCTCAGAGCTGTTTCTCACTGCCTTTGAAAGACACAAATACACTCTTGGGAGTCGCACCCTTGTCTTGTGCCAAGAAAACAATCTTCAAATGACAACTGTAACATGCACAACTGTGTCAGGTGGAACTCATGCTCCCTCCGGAGTTTTGCTCACTTTCTTCCTCTTTAAACCACAGCCTTCTCTTTCATGACTAATGTGACAACGCTGCCCAGAGTCTCCCTCAAAAGAAAAAATGGACAGGTGATAGGCTAACATCTTCATAAACTGCTGTGGGATAACAAATGTAAATTCTGTCAAAGCTTTCTCAGCCACTTACATGTATAAATGCAGTAAAAATTCTAAAGCAAACAGAACTCTGAAGAGCCTCCTCATTAAAATCCCAAAAAGTATAATCCCATGCATGGCAACATGCAAATATACTTCATCAATTTTTAATGAAAATTGAGGGCCACGTCACATGAAATAGCTACTCAAAAGTACACTACCATACACAAGCTTTTGGCCAAACCTCCAAATGTACATATATATTTTTTAAAGATGTCTGTCAATAACAAGTGAACATAGAATTCAAATATGCCTGCTTTCATTTTAATTAAGTTCTATGGCACAATAAACTTAATTTGAGAGAAGCTTATGTATCTTCTCTGCCAAGGCACCATAGTTTAAATATTTTGGCACAGCTGCAGCTGAACTCTATGGCAGAAATAAAAACACACATAAAAAGGATTTCAAGTGCAATAATCTTATATCTGAGGAAGGCACTCCAAAAGCAAAACTTTGATACAAGCACCTATTGTGTGTTGAATACACCACTCAGGCAGTTTGGCTTGAGAACCTGCAAAAAATGTGGAAGTGAGAGGAGCAGAGGGCAAGGGGGGATAATCTTCCCATCATATTTTTAAGCCCCCGTTCACAGAACCTTTCCAGGTAGCTAGTAACAAAAGAAGCACTCAATAGGCTTTAATAAGAGGTTTTCATGTACTCATTTAGAATGAAGGTTAAATGGCACTTAGAAAATACAAACAGTTCAGTAGCACTAGGGGAGATGTGATTAAATCCAGTGGTGGTCAAGGGTATTAGGGGAATGGTAGTATGTCTGGTGGGGGGACGGGACACTATGCTCCTTCTGGAAAAGTTTGTTCGCCTTTGGTCCCGACCCTGCACTCACCTTTCACCGGTGGGCTCCTATAAATGACTTTGACTGGCTGGCTAAAACAGGTGAGGGTAATGGAATTCTAAACAGACATCCCCACTAAATTTATTGCAACAGTACAAATACATCCATTTTACAAGAAACAGGTTTCATGTTTTAAAGAGAAAACACACAAGGACCTTGTGGCGTTTGCCCTCCTAGCTGTGTGACATCATACTGGGTTCATAAGGATAGGGTTAACTAATTGTAAAATGACTAACCCATAGGAACCCAAGGGGAGGAGTTAGAGTTGTTAAGAAGTCAGTCTGGGGTTAGAGAAAAGAGAGAGAGGATAAGTCTGTGGGTTGGGCTAGTCTGATGTGAGAGAGTGAGAGAATTGGTTAAGAGGAGTCAGTCAAACAGTTGAGATAATCAGTCAGAAGGCATTAGGAAGGTATAGGCCGGTAAAGAAAGTAAGGTTAAGAAACTGACAAGAAAATTATCTGAGAAACCATAAACTTGTTAATGCTTATAAAATAAACTTGTTTATTTGGTTTGATTTTAACAACTGTCTGGACTCCATGTATACCCGAGAGTAACGGGTTGGTGGCAGTGGGGAAGTGAGCACAGTGGTGGCACAGGGATCAATAGACCGTCAAACATCCGGGGACCCTGTGTGATCGCCACAGACCTGTACCTGAATGTTCGCTCCCTTGACTTGTGGCCCAAGAGAGAATCAATGGTTTGTTGAGAAAACATTAAACAAAATGAAAAATACACATTGGAAAAGGGAAAACGAAGCTTAATAGACTGAGAGCATGCAGATACAAACACTGCACATCAACACACATCAGTATTGAAATAGTAATTTCAGGCAATGTTCAGTGATTTTCATTTGTACTTACTTATTCTGCATCATGTTCATGATAACCCAGTCAGAGGGATAGACGTTCTTCCCAATGAGATTCTTGAACATGATAAATGTCTCCATCAAGAAGTCCTGAAAGAATAAGGAAAACATATGAAGAAGAATGTGTGTGTGTGTTTTTGATGGAAGCTGGCTGAAGAAAAAGTCACTAGATTAATGACCAGATTTCAAAAATTAAGGACAAATATGGCAAAACTAACCAGCTCTAACCAATGCAATAAATTACTGCGATAAATGAGTTACTGTAATAAACAATAATTAATTACTTGATTACACAATATGATACTGCTGAACATAATTAACCTGCTGGATTGATGACCAGATTACAGAATTACTTCTTGCCGGACAAATACAGCAGAACTAACCAGCTCTGGCCAATGCCGTACCAAGAGCAGACTGTTGTGCAGCCAAGTTGTATCGCAGGAATTTATTGCAAAATCACAACAAAAGCGATATAGACTGAAAAGAAAAAAATACAACCATGCAATGTGTAATGGATGCCTTGGATTAATATTTAAGGAATGGTGGAAAATATGAAGAGCTAAAGTGCAGCTGATGTAACGGATTCATTTTAATTTGCCAAGATTTTTAATGTTATGTGGCAACATATTAGCTTCTGACCCAACAGGAGTTTGTCATACATATAAGAGGCCAAAAGTTTCAGTAGATGGGGGCAGAGGGGGTGGGACCACACACACATATACATTGATTTTGAATCAAATCCCTAAATTCAAAGAGTGACTATTGTGCAGTCACCACTGTCATGACTCACACCCAAGACATTGGTGAAAAACAGTATTTTGACAAGAATAGAATAACCTTGCACTGCAGACTTAGAATTTGTGATTGACAGTGGTTAACATGTGTTGTTTGCGTTACATAAGGGAAATGTTTTATTCTAGGCACATACTTAACAAGCTCAGTAAATGTGTCCTCACTTTAAATGATCAAACTGCATACTTTACTACTCTTCCTCCCCTGTATCTTGGTAAAAGCTTAACATTTCCTTTTCTAGATCAGCCTAAATAGTTTGCTGACTGAATTATCATAGAGTCTTGCTTTCATTTAGATGCATGTTTTTCTTCTGAATAAAACGGTTTGCTTCCTTGCTACCTTGCTTCATAACTTAATAATCGAGACTTCAGTAGGATTTATGCTTATGTGAATGGGGGCAGATCTGGACCTACATAGTTAACTCTGAATATTTTATGGTTGCAGATGCATGCTCTCTTAAAGTAGATTTCATTTCATACTTTATTAGTTATACAGAGTGCTTCTGCTGTTGGATTTTCATATTTTTTTTCTGCTGCGTGCAAGGTGTATTTCCATATACTTTGCAGATTAACTTGAATATTTTACTAATCATGAAGTTGAAGGAACAGATTTTGGTATTGATTTGCTGATTCAGCGACACATGCTTAATCTGTTTGCATTTATGCTTAAATGCTCTCAGATTATAATCAGAAAAAACAAGTTTAATAGCACTTTCATTCCATCAGGATGCATCAGACAGAGCTCCTGCATTCTCCCTAACAGGTTCCATTATAACTGGTAATTGGAAAAAATTACCGGTATATACTTTAAAGGAAGTGGTGCCTGAGTTTGCTGTTTTTTTCTTCCTTCCTCATTCCCTTTTCCTTTTGTGCCATGTCTCTTCGGCTGTAAACCAATAGGCAGTCCTGTCTTGTTTTTATTTATCTTACATAAGCCACAGTGGGAGCCTTTTTAGCTCATAAGCAGGATAAAATTGCTTATATATTTATATAATTATGTTTTCCTTATTTTAAGAATAGGAATGCTGGTACCTGCTCTCCCACTGCACCTGCCCTGTGAAGCTCACTGGGCACAGATGTCAATCACCTTTCTGCCTTCCCTCAATTCTTGAAATAACCAAAAGGATGGGGAAATAATAATAATAAATAATTTTAATAATGTTATTATTTATACACCACCCATCTGGGGTAAATAATTTAAATGAAGGCAGAGTGCTCCTTTCACTGGTACTACTGCTGGTTTTTAATTTCCTGTCTACTTTCTCCCAAGGGAAATCCAGCCAGGCTGCGTCAGGGGGAAAAAGGTGAACATTTAGTCTTCAATCTTTTCTCACTGCCCACAAAAGAGGGAAAATACTGACTGGAGTATGCTAGGGTGAAAAAAATAACTCTCATTTAGTTTAACTATTCTGACATATTTATTTATCATTTTCTTTTGAGAGGATTTCCAAAGAAGACCAAGTGCTCAGATTGGCAAAAACAAGTTTTGTTTTTGTTTTAAAAAAGCTTGGATGTTTGGGAACATTGGAAGATTCAGGGTAGATAAAAGAAAGCAATTATTTGTGCAGCGCCTAGTTAAACTATGGAACTTGTTCCTTCAGGAAGCATTGAGGGCCACCAATTTGGATGGCTATAAAAGAGGATTAGAGAAATTCGCAGAGGACAAGGCTATCAATGGCCGCAATGACTATGTGCTGCCTGTACAATTTGCCTCTGAATACCAGTTGTTGGGAATCGCAGGTGGGCATAGTGCTGCTGTGCTCATGTCCTGCTTGTGAGCTTCCCACAGACATGTGAGAACAGGATGCTGGGCTGGATGGGCCTGGTCCAGCAGGATCATCTTTAAGCTGCATAAAGGTAAAGGGACCCCTGACCATTAGGTCCAGTCGTGACCGACTCTGGGGTTGCAGCGCTCATCTTGCTTTATTGGCCGAGGAACCCGGCGTACAGCTTCCGGGTCATGTGGCCAGCATGACTAAGCCGCTTCTGGCGAACCAGAGCAGCGCATGGAAACACCGTTTACCTTCCCGCCGGAGCGGTACCTATTTATCTACTTGCACTTTGACGTGCTTTCGAACTGCTAGGTTGACAGGAGCAGGGAGCAACGGGAGCTCACCCCGTCGTGGGGATTCGAACCGCCGACCTTCTGATTGGCAAGTCCTAGGCTCTGTGGTTTAACCCACAGCACCACCCGCGTCCCAATCTTAAGCTGCATACAATGCATGCAACTTTTAAAAATACCACTCTCACAACAAAATAGTAACACCAATGACAGATACAGCAGATTAGAAACAGCTGAATAGAAAAGGGGTAATTCCATTAAAATCCCTCCATCTGGCAGATCAAATGCCTGCCAGGCAGGAATAACAAAGACTGCACAGCATACAAGGTAGACGAGCCTTGCCTGCTCCAGCATGTCCTTTTTATTTATTTATTTAAAAATTTACACCTTGCCTCATCCACAGCTACTCAAGAGAGCTCCCAAAGAAACCAAAAGGGCATTATAATTATAACACCAGATCTAATACCCTACTTATACCAGTAATAATGTTACAGCACAGTCAGTGCAGAATGACAATATATTAGAGAGAGTGTAAAAAAAAAAGAGTGAGGTTCAGAGCATATTTGGAAAGGCTACTCCTCTTTTAATGGAATTTGTTGATGCTGTGACACAGAAAAGCAGCATGATTAATATTATAAACTATTACTCCATCCTGCCTATCAATTTACAGTTTTGTGCAACAGGAAAGAATATACTCCCCCTCACCCTTTCATCAGGCTCTTGAATGTTTTACACACCATGTAACATGGGCTTTTCCAGCTTAAAGTGTTTTGTTTATTTACTTATTGTTATCTACAGGCTGGCCTATAAGAAAGGCTCTCAGGGCAACATTAGAGGATAAAAACAAATCAAGTTAAAAACCCAATTATAATAACATGAACAATATATTAAAATATGATGCCACATAACACAAACAGTGGAAAAATAAAACAATGTCTAAAACAGATTTAAAAAGCTCCAGGGATGTAAAAGGCCTGGACACCAAATACTCATTTAAGTGGGTGTGGAGGTCAAGCACAGCAGGGGTTCCTCTGTGCCTCTATGGACAAAAATGGATCAAAGAAGAGCAGCCAAACCTGAACCTCGTTCTTTGGGGGAATTGCCATCCCATCCAGGACAGGTTGGACTCCCCTCCCATGAACAGACAAGCTATGTGTTAATAATCATTCTACCTTATCTGGACTAAGCATGTCAGCTGGGTTTGGTGAGAAGGCCACTTTTTGATGCAACTGCTTCCTGGATACAGTGTGTGATGGCCTGGGACTCGGGCTCAGACTCGGAACCAGAGGAGACGCAATCTGCACCGGATCCTTTGCCTCAGGCATCATCTGAACCAAGTCTGGGGCCTGATCCTGAAGAGTCTCAGTCCATACAGGTTCCCCTGCAACAAACACCAGCTGGGCCGAGTCAGGGGCCTGAGCCTACCCTGGCTCCAGATGCGGGGATTACCTCATTGCCTTCAGCTGCGCCATCACTTACAGCTGCTCCACTACCGGTTTGGTCAGGGGAGGCTAAGGCAGCCCCTGGGTCTAGTGATGATATTGAAAACTACTGAGGGATCCAGGAAAGTTAAAAGGATGACACTTTGCCTGCCGCTGTCTCAGCAGAAGTTATCCCATGGTAAGACCAAGGCAGTTTCTGTATCAAAAGCAGGCCCCAAACCTGATAGAAATGGATTTACAAAATCAGTTTTGGCCATGAGGATTTACAGCTGGCTGCCCATCACTCATTCACAGCCTGTCCCAAAGAAGGAAAACTAGCCATTGGCCAATAGTTGTTGAAACTGTCAGGTGCACTGTAGGTATTTTCCCCCAGGAGTGGTCATTAACTTGAGAAAGAGCAAACATATGTGCTAGGCTGCAGAAAGAATTTAGCTCCATTTACGCCACTAGTGGTAGTCTTCAGGATAAAATGGAGTTTACAAAACGAAAGAAAAAGAGGCCAAATGAAGCCAAAAGATCAACTGCTTTATAGCAGAAAGCAGCAATGAAAGTAATTTCCACATTTCCCAATAGTATTGGGGTCAGGGTAACAGACTTCCAAAGCAATACTTAAACGGACACAATGGGCAATTAAACTCTTAAAATGAAAGTACAAGCTTGACCCTGACTGAATAGGATCTACATAGCGAATTCTTTTCAGGCTCAGAAACAGCAGATTATGTTCCTATAACAATTCATGTGAGCAACTAAAGCTGAAAATCCTAAGTATAATTAGAGGGCATAAATCTCACTGAATCCAAGAGGACTTAATGTAAATATGCTTAGAAGTGGGCTGTAAAAGTCTCACAATTATTGCCAAAATCAGGGGTACCAATCTGGGACCCCCTAATCGTTGTGGACTGCAACTACCACATTCCTGACCGTTGTCCATACTAGCCCAGGCTGATGGCAGTCAGAGTCCAACAACATCTGAAATGCAGCATGCTGGTTACCCTGGCCTGATTTAAGGAAATGGCAGGAGAAAGAATAATATACAGTTCAGGTTGCCTCATATCTCAAAGGAATTGTAGAGCTTGGAAAGATGTAAAAAAAGTGGCAACCAAAATTAGAAATTGGTGCACTCAGATAATCCTTAAATAAAAGGAAGCTTGTATTGTACTGTATTGTATTGTATTGTATTGTATTGTATTGTATTGTATTGTATTGTGAAATAATCATTCATAAATAAAACAATCACTTTATTTTTCATGTGTCCAGGAGGAACAAAGGGATCGAGGCCATGAGCAGTGTCAAAGCAACAGTGCACCACTATAACCGGAGCAATGGTTGTAACAACTTTTAAGAAAAATATTTTTTCCCCATTCGAAAGAAGATAACTTGTTTTTCATATCAGTACTCAAAGCTCTTCCATAATTGACATTTTGTTTCTCAGCGCAATAAAGTGCTGGCTTTCATCTATAAGTCAAAACAGCCTGGACTAGCATTCTGAAGTTCTTACTGTCACACAAACCTGCTCAATTGCGTGGTGAGTTCCCGCCCCCCACCAAGGATAAATAAAGACACGAGACACCATAATTTAAGGTTAAATGGGCGAATTAGACCACAACTTTATTGAATTCAGGAATGAGAGGCATTGGCTTAGGCATTGGTCCTATCGACTATCCGGCTCCAGCCCATTTGCTGGAGACACGGGAAGGGTTAACACCATAGAGGGGGAGTCTCCTGCTGAGGCATGTCAACTAGGAGCTCCCCCGGGTCACCGCTCGGGGGCGTGCCTTTGGCCCACACCTCCATAGGCTTCGGACAGGGTCACGCCCCCCAGAGTCTTTTATCGGACCACCCTTCATTCACTGGGGGGAGGTGATGGCGTTCCTCCCCCCCCCACACACATCCTCTTAACCCCTTCTTACCAATGCCTAACCGCCAATGCCGAGAAGTTGTGACGAGTTGCTATGAGGTAGGCGAAAAACCAAAAGGCTGCAAATTGCCAATTGGGAAAAATTCCTACCATGCCCCTTGTGGCGACAGACTGAAGTCCATAGCAAAGTCAGAAACCTACCTAAAGGGAGGGAGGGTGGGAAAACGTGGGGGCTAGCCGGCAAGAGAGGGCGAGCCCCGGCCGCGCTGGCCCTAAATAGGGCAGGCCCCGCACCCCAAGCCACCCGATTGGCTGGCTGGGGGAACGACGCGGCTGGGATTCCCTCTGCTCTCGCGGGGGCTGAAAACCAGCCCCCGCTCACGTGGGGTGGGCGTGAAGCCCGCAACCCCACCTCCTGCTCAGGTTCGGAAGTGGCTTTGCTAGGAACACCAGGTGAGATCCTAGTTCAGAGACCCTACCTTCAGAGACTAGTTCAGTGGCTTCGAAGGCCTTCTCTTAGGTCCTTCCTAAGTTTTTCCAGCTATCTTTTAGATGCCTGGTGCACAATGTTTTGTTCTCTCAAGCCTTTGGCAGCATATACTGGTAGTTATGGTAGTGCTTTCATTGATTATTTCTACGTAAGCCACATGGAAATATGACTGGTGGAAAGGCAAGGAATGAATCTTTAAAATAAATATTTTAATTAATTTATTCATTTAACAAAAATTATATCTCTTGATTGTAAGCTGCTTACATAGAATGGTAAGGACAAATTACTTTCACTGTCATTAAAAACACACACACTAAATTTAGATAGTTGATTTATTTCCAAAGCTTAGGTAATGTTTTTTACCTTGGGGAAAAACAATATAAACAAATCTTTCAACCCTCAGAAATATAGTATGAAGTCTAGTTGGATTCTAGACTGGTTTTTTACTTTTTGCATGGGTTTGATAATATAGGTAAATGTGTGCGTTTTTTTCTTTTTCATTCACAGGTTGAATATGAAACTGTCTTTGTAGAATTAGCCCTATTATTCAAATACCCTTACTACTGACACATGGTTACATTATTAAAATGGCACTAAGTCTGATTTGCTGTAGCTGAAATAGCCAGCCCAAAAAGGTACCACCACAGAAATGATAGCTAACTATAGTTCATTAACACAGAAAGAAACCACCATGGTTTAATTGATTTGATTGCAGGATTATGCTAAGAAAATGGTTCTTTATTCTTCTATTATATATATGCTCAAGCAAATGGATACAATTGGAGAATATCTGAATCACATCTGCACTAAACTGAGAAATCTTATGTCTGTTCTTTGCCTCCACAATGTTGTCAGAAGATTCAATTCTCTCTCAAACTCTTTAAAATGCTGTACCACAGAATCCAACTCCCCTAGGTAACAGAATTTGTAATCTAACACAGTTGATCAGACTTCAGGTCATCTGCTAATTAATGGATCTCAGCCAACAAGTTTGGTTGTTACTTTGCAGCATGCATTTGCCATATGGCAATGATAGTTCCAGGTCATTAGAGAGGTATCTACTTAGCTATAAATTCCCTTCTATTATGCTCTAATTAAGTTGTACTATGCACTCAGAAAGAAAGATTATAAAGAACCTTGAAGAGTTTCACTCATTACGGGCATTAACAATAAACCATATATTTAAACCTAGCATGTGAGGTTATATTGCTTAAAATGGCAGATGCACAAATAAAAACGAATTTAACTAAACAAAGTAAATAAATCTGGCATATAATAGCAACTTAAAACAAGGTAGGATGATTCCAGTTGAAAAACATTAGAGGAGAAAGTTCAAGGGAATACCCCGATAATAACTACTGAAGCTTATAGGTTGGTTTAAGGTTAAGTTTAGGATTCAGCTGAATAAAATCTTGTTTTCCCACCCCAACATCAATTCCTTAAGCCATGTTTTCAAATTCTGATTTTCCTTGAGTATCAGTTGTTTCATCATTTAATATCAAGGCAATGAAACAATATTTGCTCTTCACTCAGGAGGTAAGCAATGCTTCATCGATTTTTATGTCAGGTCATGAGGAACCCATAATTTTTTTATATAAGCTTTATAACTTTCTTTGTCAAATAGCAACAAAAGCAAACATCAATGAAGGAAGAAGGGGGAAACAAAGTTTCAGTTTGAACTTACAACAACATCCGATCTCATCTTCCCAAAGGTCTTGATTAAATGGGCATAATGATAGTCTTCCATTTGTCTTAAAATAGCTGTCATGCTTGCCACAAAGTTTCCCTGTAAAAGAAGAAAGACAATCAGTTAAATAAGTAAATATGCAACACAAGACACAGCTGTACTCTGGAAACTCCTGTAGGCATGTTGCAAAACGTACAAGTCAGAATATTTTAAAGAAATTCCTTAATATAACCCAAAACTCATTCTCCCATGAAACCATTGGATCCTATAAACTCAAAAGAGAATCCTGGAGTTCAGAAGGCTCTCCAGAACAGCATTTGCTATGCAGGGAGGAACATATGCAAGAGAGAGTCTGAGACAGGCACCCCCAAACTCGGCCCTCCAGATGCTTTGGGACTACAACTCCCATCATCCCTAGCTAACAGGACCAGTGGTCAGGGATGGTGGGAATTGTAGCCCCAAAACATCTGGAGGGCCGAGTTTGGGGATGCCTGGTCTGAGAACATCCAAAACTTTCCTTCCTCGCACAACTGGAAGTGACTGCAGCTCATGCAAAAGCTCCATTAGATCCAGACAAATCAATCCAAAAGCATGCATATTTTGTTCCTAATTAGATATAGCATAAAATTCAAAAAAGTACTTTCTACCTTCACTACAAAGTATTACCGGAAAATTACCAAAACAATAAGGGCTCACATAATCTCACAGTCAAATAAGGGCAATAAAATGATTCTTATAAGAAGTATCCTTTGAGATGTCTGTAATTTTTTATGATATATTTATATGCAAGGTCACAGGATTTATAAAACTCGCAATCATTGTAATGTCATGCATAACAAACATATTGATCCACACATATGAGATGAAACCAAAACACACTAGTTTCTTCCTGTGCTGATATAACTACAGCATTTTCTAAAACTACTCTTTTAAGGTACAACCTCATGACAGTGGAATTGTTTGCTACTGACTACACTCAGAAGTTATGGGTACAGTTGTGATTTGCAAACTCATGGCCTCAATGACTAATTATCTACATTTATTTCTGTTTCTGGTTAACAGCTTTGATCATATGCATATGCTAGCCTAATTCTGTTTGTTTAGCAATTTAAATTATGACGAAGAAGGGCAACAACCAAGAGATTAATATGGGGCCTGAGGGAAAATAATATGCAAACTTTCTATATGAATGGAAGCTTAGACTGTATGTAGTTCTTCAAGTGTATCAATACTAAAGAAAGATACTTAAACGGACTTATCTCTCATGTACATTTGTGACTTCTTTTCTCTTTAAATGGCTAATTATTTAAGATTAATGTGTGTAAACACAAACCCTCTCCTTCATCTGCCAATACCTTCAGCATTTATCAAGAGATCCTAATCCTGTCTTTTGTAATTGCACAGTATTTCTCTATGGGAATTACTACGATTATGCTGATAAGCAAATAAAGAAGATGAATCATTGCAGAGAGAGACAATTACATTAAAAAAATTTTATTAATTAGCACGGTTAAGAGCTAGAGAGATGAATAGGTTAATCCCATTAGCTAACTGTTATAGTTCTGTAGAAATGGAGAATAAAAAAACATTTTTTTTAAAGGAAACCTGACTTCTATAAAATGGGTAAAAGGATAACATGTAAAGATGGTAATGAGTTCATTACTGCACAGTTGTTTTTTATTTTAAAAAAAACCTGATTGCATCAAAAGAGTTCAGGGATGAGGCAAATGAAGGCACTTCTATACTTTCTCTATTTTTGGATGGGGTTCAATAACATACCGGCAAATTAAGGTTGCTCAAGTAAAGCTGATTTGGTGCAACAATACCAGATTCCCCCCCCCCAAGACCGGATTTTTTTTACAATAAGGAAAGTGATGTGAAAATGCACTGGAAAGTGTGATATAACATTTGCTTGATTTGCTGAAAACAAATTAGAATGACCGTTCAGTAAATAGACAACATTATCTAATATCCCTGCAAACAAAATCAGGGTAAATGCTCACCTTAAGACTAACTGTGCAGTCCTATTCAAAATAAATATGCTGAACGCTCTTCAATTAGTGAAGAAAGTAAGGTATACAATAATAATAATAATAATAATAATAATAATAATAATAATAATGTATTACTTATACCCCACCCATCTGGCCGGGCCTCCCTAGCCACTCTCAGCAGTACATGGAGGAAGGGCCAAAATTGCCATAATTGTGTACTTTCTACCAATAGCTTTTCTGCTTTTGACAAGTACCACACACACAGACACAAAAACAACAACACACGAGTCTCTCATCTGTCCTAGCTTTCTTTTTCACTAAGAGCACAACAGAACATGGAGGAGTGGGGGGGGGGGAGTTGTGGTTTTCTAGCTGCTCCTCAATTAATGTGGAAACAGAAAGCGGGAGATCCAGACCACCCTACACCCTACGCTGGGTAATATTTATTTATTTCCCACATTTTAATCTTGCTTTTCAGACAATTATGATATCACAAAGCAGCTCATGTGAATAAAGAAGAGCTGCCCTACGAACCAAGCTTACAAATAAAAAAGACAAGGCACCCGATGGGAGAAGAGTGGAAGGAAAAGATGCCACAGGGAGATATTCAAGGCTAGAACCAAGTGGTGAGCACAACCATTCATACGAAATTTGAGCCAGATTGATCTTCCCTTGTTAACGTTCTTGCCTGAATAGCAGTTGGTGACTCTTGGCACGCCTGGTTTCTGAGCAAAAACCAGCTAATAAGTCCATATGGCAACCACAGGATAGACATTTGCCTGTCATATGTTCTCTTTGCTCCCGGGAAATGTCAGTAGCAAACCATTCTGTTATGAATGTCAACACCAACAACAACAACAACAACAACAACTTATTACTTGTACTCTGCTTATCAGACTGTCCCCCCCCCCAGCCGCTCTAGGTGGCTTCCAACAAAATATAAAAGCACAACTGAACCACCAGACATTAAAAACTTCCCGATACAGGGCTGCCTTCAGATGTCTATGGAAATATGTCTAATGCTGAAACCAACAACTGGGTGCACATGTTCCTTCCCACTCAGGTACTTAAGGGTTGACGGCAAGGGTGGTATTCAACTATGGTTTACTCAGAGTAAAGGTAAAGGGACCCCTGACCATTAGGCCCAGTCGTGGCCGACTGTGGGGTTGCAGTGCTCATCTCGCTTTATTGGCCGTGGGAGCCGGCGTACAGCTTTTGGGTCATGTGGCCAGCATGACTAAGCCACTTCTGGCGAAACCAGAGAAGCACACGGAAACGCCGTTTACCTTCCCGCCAGAGCGGTACCTATTTATCTACTTGCACTTTGATGAGCTTTCGAACTGCTAGGCTGGCAGGAGCAGGGACCGAGCAACAGGAGCTCACCCCGTCGTGGGGATTCGAACCGCCAACCTTCTGATTGGCAAGCCCTAGGCTCTGTGGTTTAACCCACAGCACCACCCGCGTCCCCATTTACTCAGAGTAGACCCATTTAAATTAAAACTGAATTGAATACCATCCACTGCATTAACTGGACTGCATCAAGCTCAAGAGTTGTGCTAGAGGGAGCCAGTACAAGTCCCCACCTACACACAGAAATGCCTGCGCTGTTGGAACATTCTCCTTAACAATACTTTGAATTCACCCATTGCCTTTCCCTCTCTTATGCTTCTGATCTTCTATAATGAGTATTATAGGTGTTGTTATATTGCAAGAAGCATTGAAAAATACATATAAAGGAACACAGAAATAGATTTCCCTCGAGTGTAAGTACTAGTTTTTACAACATAAAAATATTCCATTTTCTTCTATTTCACTTAGGACAGTGTAATTCAGGTCAAAGAAACTGGTGTTTGATGCTCATTTAATTTTTATTGTAGCATTCAAGACACAATTGAACCTGCTGTCAGATTTAACCTTTTGTTTATATAACACATTTATACTTCACTTTATAATTCAAGGCATGTGTATTGCACAATGGGGTCTTTTTATCCCAACACTGTTGTTAATTTTGGAAATTCATTTCAAATGCTACACAGACACATGTATCTCAATGCTAAGTGTATCTATAAAGCCCTTATATCTATAATCTGACTGGTTACAAAGAGAAGTCCTTGATTTTCAGTTCTGATGAAAAGCAAAGTATGTAAAATTAAACCACAGAAATATTGCCTGTTTGGGTTTTCAAACCGGCTATGTTCCTCCTTCAAACAACATACAAAACCCGCTGGTTAAGAAAGAATGATTTAATGGGGAACTATTGCTGAAAACAAGCTTTGTGCCAAGAATACAGATATAATTGTTGCTCCAATTTCTATTGTAATACAATAATTACAAGAAGCACTTACAAGAAGTATCCTAATCCAGGAAGACCTCCATCCCTTGCATTTTCCCTCCTATGGGACATCTTCTGAATAGAGCTATTTTAATTATTCTAGAATCACTATTTTTTCCACTTAGCTTTGCTTTATTTAGTGTGTAACTTGCTCATTAACTATGCTATTTAATGATGCTAAAGGAAATGACATATCTGTAGATGTCTGGAAGTGTCTCATAGTATATAGCAGCTGATCCTAATTTGTAGATACATTTTGCAGAGATGACCAATTCCAATAACTAAAACTGCCAGGATTATTTCTCATGAAACACTTTATATATGAAAATACTCCAAAAAATAGCCTTTAAGTTGTCAATTTCTCCCATCTGTTTTTTTTTGTCTAAATACATTTTTTTGTCTATATACAAAGAATGCAGTTTATTTGTGAATGTGAATTTGCAAAGCAAAATATAATCTTTGTTGAACAGCAATGATCTATGAAGCTGACTTAATGTAATTGTTGCTATTTTCAATTCTTGCAAAGGAAGCGATATGAAGGGAGAGAGGTTTTGTAATTTATATATTTGAATTACATTCCACCCAAAAATCCATTTCGAATAAACTGTATAATCCAGGTTGTAATAGAATCCTTTATGGACAGAAGTCAACATTTTTTTAAATGGGCTGAGATATTGATCCTTCTCCCACCACAGAGAAGTTATTAAGACTGAATTACTCTTGCTTCTATTAAGATCTGGTTGAAGGCACAGTACATCATGGAACACAATTTAAGTAATCTTGATATTTCAACTATCTCAGTTGGGAGAGAAAGTTATTTAGCTGCTGTATCGTTGAAGGTTCAGGGTCACATTGTTAATTATATGACAAATTATATGCCCTATCCATTAACATTGCCGTGCTACAATGGCTCAACTACTCATACTCTGTTCATTTATGTCCATTTACTTTATTATATTTGTGCCTTTTGAGTATGGAATTCCACACTTTGTAAGTTTGGACATTTGTGAAGCACTTAAAGTTTAACATTGCTTCTTTTGATAAACAGGGAATAACTGTATGCGGATGCCAGAAGGCCATATGTTGACCTTTGTTGTGGCTACATAAATGCACCTTTACAATTACTCCTAGTGTAAAATTGAAATTGATTTTCAGAAAATTAGATTTTTCTTTATTCTGCCTTGAGCAATATGCTATATTAAGGGGGTGGGAGAGGCAAAACAGCACATTAGTATGCTATGGATCCAATTAAGTATTAAAACCAACTCCAGATTTTAGAAAAATTAAAGATATAAAACATTACTTGCTATTGCTCTCCAGTGGGTAGGCTGATGAAATATAATGCACATCGTTACAGTTCTAAATTTGGTTGAACGTAATTTAGACAATAACACCAATAGCTGGTATTGGGGCTTAATATCAGTGGTGCATTTAGATTATTGTAGACTGTGGACTTAAGGGCTCTTATTTCACTTACTTCAAATTGTGTTAAGCCAGCCCTGTTACTTTTGGGGACCACCCTGCTCATTCTTCTAAGTGAGACTCTGAATTTCTGCTTAATCTCAGAACTCCCCATATCTCTTTCCCCAGATCGTTCAAAACAAGCTGCAAGACATGCAAACAAATAATAATGGGAGTACCCCTGAGCATGTGTAGAGTGCTTTTCCCCATCGAGACTGAAGGGAAACGTGTTTTGATGTCAACGGCTGTGGCCTTCAAGGTTTCATGTGGCCCCCTCTCCTTTCAGAAATGAAATACCTGCTAGCTTGAGCTAAAACCCCTCTGAGAAACGCAGTGACATGATGTTGCTCCAGCTGAAGGAATTTAGAGGTCTACTTCAGTGTGCTCTGAATATTAAATCAATATGATACTAAAACTCTCAATAATTGGCAAGCAGAACTGCAGGCAAAACAGGGCTGAGACTATTTACAGTTCCCAAACCCTACTTAAGAAAGCTTAGCTCTGATACGATCTGCTTGTTTCCTCAAGCATGCACAGTTTCTAGCAGATCACCACTGCACAAGTAACCCAAGCAACTGCTTGAGACAGCAATATTTTTTAGGGATGCACCACATGAGTTGAGAGTTGTGTTCCAAGTTCCCTAGAGTGCTGAAAAGGATACTGAACACAACTCATGAGCTATATGGGATGGTGCAATATTTGCAAATAGCAACATTTGAAAGGGATTCTGGGGCACATCAGTAGCTTGGCACATCTCTTTTTAAAAAATTGCAGGCTTCGGGTGGAGAAAACAGGTCTTGCCAGCTCAGACTACAAAGTTAAGATGCTATGATGTTTTAAACTGGCTGCTTATTATTTTATTATTAATGACTATTTTATGTATGCTATGCCCTGAAAGGCAACCTAAAATAGTTGCTTAATTTATTAATTAGCGACTCTCTTTTTGGCATCATCTGCTGTGAAACCAATTTATATGTGGTGCTTTTAAAATATTGCTTTTATATATAACTTATCCTTTCCTGTTCCCGATATTCCCAGAACCCTTTCTATAAACAGCAAGTATACACATCATGCCCCACTTTCCAATTTAAGAAATGGAGGGCTGAATTTTGAGCTGACAAATATGTTTGGTGCTATCAACAAAAGGGACTTTTATTCAACTTTGTTTCTGCATTTTGTTACCAATTAAAATAGTAGCTTGAGATGACTTAGTGTTGTGCACTCTGAAGTGCACCCGCCCTTTTATTGCTTTAACTTGGTTGATTTCATTCGAACAAAGCTATGTATCTTTTACTGTCAAGCAGCTGTCAGAACTTTAAATTGTGACACTTCAAACAACTTTGGAGAGTTCCAGGGAATTGCAGAGCTAGCTTTGTGAAAGATAAGGACATAACATTTACCTTTCAAGTCTAGTGTATACTAAAATTTGATACCTGACAGCTAAAAAATAAAAGAGTCATTGTCACTTTGAAATCTGAGTGTGTAGTGGCCAACTGGCTATTGACCTATAAGTTGTCCTCAGATTCTCTCAAGCAGCAGTCTACAAGACAGATTGGTTACTCAGACCAGTGGGAAGCAGACTATATAACAAAATTGAATAAAAACTGCTTGTAAAAACACCATGGCCCTCCATGCAGCCTCCAAATGAACTCTTCCAAGCTGTAAACAGCCACTGCTCACTATTAATTCCTGATAAGCCTAACTCGAAGAAGCCAAGATGAACAAAACAAAGAAGACCTCAGACACTGGAGATGGGAAGTTATCCCTCCCCGCTGCCAGGCCTCTCTCTTCTGAACAAGGAGTATAGACAAACAGTACTGGATTTTAGCGGTGCTATTCTACACACGTCAACTATTCAGAAGCAAGCCCTACTGGGTATAGTGTTGCAGCCTCAACCAATGACGGTTCCATTATGGCTTCCAAAACAGAACACATAAATATTATCTAGTGTATTAAAAAACAGCCTCAAGTGAAGCTTTCTATCTTGTAGTTCATCAACAATAGGAATAGCTGCCCTCCAGGAAGCCCAGGACTGCCTGGCCCCTAAGAGTGGGTTGTATTCTGAGCTGTGTGAGAACGCCTAGAGGCTTCAAGGTTTCTAGAATGCATGACTTTTATCTACTTTGTTGTCATTCTGACTGTAGTTACCTTGTGCTACTTAACCACCAGTGTAGTGTCTACAGTGGTGCCTCGCAAGACGAAAATAATCCGTTCCGCGAGTCTCTTCGTCTAGCGGTTTTTTCGTCTTGCAAAGCAACCCTATTAGCGGTTTAGCGGATTAGCGCTATTAGCGGTTTAGCGGCTATTAAAGGCTTAGCGGCTAAAAGGCTATTAGCGGCTTAGAAAAAGGGGGGGGGCGAAAAAAATTGCAAGACTCGCAAGACGTTTTCGTCTTGCGAAGCAAGCCCATAGGGAAATTTGTCTTGCGAAGCGCATCGAAAAACGGAAAACCCTTTCGTCTAGCGGGTTTTTCGTCTTGTGAGGCATTCGTCTTGCGGGGCACCACTGTATCCTAAAAAATACCTGGACTGAAGAGGAAAATGTTAACTGCTCTCTTTATACCTAGAATGTGGCACACTTTTCTCTTTCAGATGCTGGGGGTTAGAAAATGATGAAATGATGAAACAGAGAAATCACCTTCAGCTTAAAGACTGTGTTGGGTCACTCTGATGAATGATGCACAAACTGATCACAGCAGTGCATCAAACAATTTAGGGCACATAATTGTGTAGCAAACAGAAAAAAAAGCAATAATAATGTTGATATTAAAATGTTTCACTGATGGCACCCATTAATTTAAACTAGATTCTCTGCTAAATGCAATTGACAGGATAACACTTTCAGAGATGAAGTGGGAGAATACCTAAAGAATACACAAATTATTTGAAGATATTTTGTTCATCGAAAAAGGACTCGTTTCATAACCGCCACTTTCCTAATGGATGCTAAACAAAACATTCCTGATATGTGTTATTTTTGCACAGCTGTTACAGTTAATCTCTCTGGATTCAATTCTGCCTGGACAAAGTGAAAATGTTGAATAATAAAAAGTGACCTAGTTTCTCTATATAAAATATCTGACTTTAGAACAAAAGTAGAATATGAAAAGCTGGAATTTAAATGCAACAACAATCGTACACACATACACCTTTCCCACCTGCATTTCCTATTTCATACTTCACAAGTACACACCAGAGCTCCCATGGTGTGGGCTGGTTGCCCATATTTGCATGCCAAAGACTCACACACAGCAGCTGAGAGCCTGGTTCAAATGTGCAGCTGAACATGTGGAATGCCACACGAATAAGCATGCTGTGCTTGCTGAGGATCACGTTTAAGATATCGTCTCAGCGAGTGAGTTGCAGCTGAAACGTTCTCTACCACAGAACTTACATAAGATTGAAATCCTATTTTCAGTCTGTGAGGCTGGATATAATATTCAAAAATAAATTGCTGCACCACCATAGTTTGGGACAATGAAGAGGATGGAAATATGCAAAGGTTCCGTGGCCTGCCGCTAATCCCGCAGGACTCAATTACTACAACCAAGTCTCAAGTGAATTTTGGTGGCTGACAGGTCATTTTATTTCTCTATTTATGCATTCTGATTTACAAAGCTTGAGAAACAAGGAGAAAAGAGGTGTAGCACAGAATAAATGGGTAGCTGATGGATTGGTTTGCTAGATCTTTGCCGTGGTCAAGCAACTGCTGTAGCAGTTCTGAACTCCCTTGCTCTGTTTAGACCCTGCCTCTCTTTAGCACACCCTGTAATCTCTGCCTTGCTCTTCTTTCTGCTTTTATTCAGTGTCTAGGCTCCTGTTTCAACACCTTGATCCCTCTGTTGCTGAGTCTTATTAAGCTATTCACGCACCTAACTGTATTAGACCAAATCACATATGATTTCATTTTGCCTCCTTTACTCTCACGGTAATGTTCATTTAGAGATGCCATGATGTTACTGTGCAACTATCGTAAGCAAAGGAGTACACATAGCAGGGCTGAGCAATATATCAATATATCGTCCAAAACTCATTTTAAGTTCATGTTGTGATAGTGGATTGATGGCTTTTGACTTGGCAATATATTGCGAATCATGATGTGTGTGCTATGCAAAAATCACAATGTGGAAAAAAAACATGAAGCCAGCCAATGTTTCTCTTGATACCTGCAGCCCCTGTTAACTCTGCTGGCTCAGCTCTCCCCTGCCTCGTGCAGGGAGGCAGCAAATTATAAGAGTAGGCACCAGCAAAAATCACAATGTAGGAAAAACCGTGAAGCCAACCAATAACTTCTACCTAACTCCATCCAGTGCTTTTTTTCTAAAAAAAATGTTTAGGGGTACTCTCATTTCCTATGCATATTGAAATACTGCCCCTCAATGAGGCCAAACTTAGATTCACAAAATGTTTGGGGGGTATGCATACCCCTGCGTACCCCCAGAAAAAAAGCACTGGCTACATCCTTATTTCAAATATCATGATATATTGGCATATTGCAAAGTTTAAGGTAAAGGTAAAGGGACCTCTGACCATTAGGTCCAGTCGTGACCGACTCTGGGGTTGCGGCACTCATCTCGCTTTATTGGCTGAGGGAGCCGGCGTACAGCTTCCGGGTCATGTGGCCAGCATGACTAAGCTGCTTCAGGCGAACCAGAGCAGCACACGGAAATGCCGTTTACCTTCACACCGGAGTGGTACCTATTTATCTACTTGCACTTTGACGTGCTTTCGAACTGCTAGGTTGGCAGGAGCAGGGACCGAGCAACGGGAGCTCACCCCATTGCGGGGATTCGAACCGCCGACCTTCTGATCGGCAAGTCCTAGGCTCTGTGGTTTAATCCACAGCGCCACCCACGTCCCTCATTGCAAAGTTTAGCTGGTGATATATTGCGATACTGAAAACCAGGTATCACCCAGCCCTAACACATAGTAGCAAAATTGAGAGTGTGTGTGTGTGTGTGTGTGTGAATAAACACACGCAAAGACACACTCATGCCTGTACAGATACTTTGCCCGTTAGGAAAGGTACTGTGATGGCCTGGGATTCCGATTCAGAGGATGAACCGGAGGAATCCCAGCCTGCACAGGAGTCCCCGCCTCCAGGGCCGGCTGAACTGGGGCAGGGCCTTGATTCTGAAGAGCCTGCACCTGTGCCGGATCCTCAGGAGCAGGCACCAGGTGAACCCACTCTGGCTCCGGAGGTGGTTGAGGACTCAGTGCCTACAGGTGAGTCTCCCCCTGGGCCCAGTAACCCTTCGGCCTCTCCTGAACTGCAGAGGCTCAGGGCAGAGAGGCGAAGGGAACTGGTTTCTCCCAGGAGGAGTGCTCGCCTTAAGGCCCGCCCCTGGCCTCAGAGAAGATAAAGGCCAGTCAGCCCGGTCCCAGGTTGCGGGAGCAACGTCGTCGATGAGCTGTTTCGGCCAGCATCCAGTCCTGTTTCCCCAGTGTTCCTGTCCCCACCCGGCTTCCTGCTTCGGACCTCACCTCGCTCCTTGATAACTGTTTCCATACCAGTGACCCAGGACCGGACTTTGACTACGCCAACGGTAACCTTCCCCCCGGGACCAGCACAGGTACATAGTATAAAACGGGAGGCTTAGCCACTGTCATCGATTACTTATGGCTGGGGATTGGTCTGGTATAAGAAGGTGTCAGGAGTAGGCTCACACACAAGTAGTGTACTGCTCTTACTGTTCTTTGTGTAGCAGCAAATATAAGAGCCACTTACGAAATTCCTACTATAGATAGTGGCATCAATGTGCTTCTAGCATCGCTTCAGGGCTTTGTTGAATCAGTGTCCTGACCATCTTATCAACAGAAGCAAAGCCTCACTGAGGCACATATTTAAAAAAAAATCCACCCAAAACAACATAAAGAGAAGCCCAAAAATATTGATCTGAGTAAACAACATAAAGCCTAGAACTCCTACATTCTAAGCCTAAAAGAACAATTCCTCATAGAGCCTCAGGCAAGTTCTTATGTTCCCTACCTTAAGCTTCCCACTAGAAATCATTAATACCACTACTTCAACTTACAATGTTATGAGTAAAAAATATATTTCTACACCTATCACAACTGCTTTGAAGGCAAAAGGCACTATATAAATCAGTGCTGACAGTCAATCCTAGAGGAATCCTACAGAAAATATGTAGAAGGATATGATTCAGAATGTCAGTATTGCAAAGAGTTTTCAATATACAACACATACAAAGACAGTGTAAAATCATCCAAATGGGGCAAAGTATGCATAAGGCATCATCACATACACAAACCAGCACAATAAAAACATTCCCTTTTGCATTCCTTCCCAGTGATGCTTGTACTGGATTTTCAAAATGCTAGCTAAAGCATTGCAGTTGTATGGATGACACATCATCTGGGACTTTAACTAATAGACAAGTCTTTGTGAACCAAAGAGCTTTGCAGGGATTGTTTTTGAACTCTTTCGCATATGCTTCCACAGAGACATCTGTAAGCTTCCTATGCACTACGAAAACAGCATATAAAATATGGCTGTAATTTGCTCTACTGCTTTACTTGCTTGCCTCTGCATATACATTGATTGCATGTATTGTTGAGACAGAAAATGCAAGAAAAACAAAGCAACATGTTTCCTTTCCGTGGAGGAACTAGTAATACTGTGATTTGAGGCTTAAATATCTCAGTAGAAGGTATGACAGTGAGACAAATTTGCATGCTCCTTTAAGCCCTCACTTGATACAGTTTTGAATTTTTCACAGATGTGATGACTGAACAGGTATACGTGTGTGTATCTAAAGAGGACCCATTTCTTAAAACACTTGTCCTAGCACAATTCCACCATGTTCAATGGCATGGTATTTCCCCCCAAAATGACACTAGCAACTGGTCCACCCATGTTTACTGTCTGAATAGTGGATGCTCATATGCACTCTCTTCCTCCCTCTCTCTTCCTATATATGTATGTACGCATGTATGTGTGTTTGTGTGGGGGAGGGGGCTCTTTAGGATGTGCTGCTTCTTGCTTGTTTTCCCCTTGGAGTACACAGACTTGTGAATAGTCCCTAGGAAGGTAGGAGTGGGGTTCTACCTGGGGGCTGACAACAGCTCTCTGTCCTGGACTTCTCTTTTGCTGCTCTTTGAGGCTGTTGGGTTTTCTGGGAGACAAGGGAGCAGCTACCCTGTCATATACAGTAGTACCTCGGGTTAAGAACTTAATTCATTCTGGAGGTCCGTTCTTAACATGAAACTGTTCTTAACCTGAGGTACCACTTTAGCTAATGGGGCCTCCCGCTGCGCTTCAGGAGCACAATTTCTGTTCTCATCCTGAAGCAAAGTTCTTAACCTGAGGTACTATTTCTGGATTAGCGGAGTCTGTATCCTGAAGCGTTTGTAACCTGAAGCGTCTGTAACCCAAGGTACCACTCTATAGAGTAGCATGCTCCCCATTTTCTCAAGTGGTGAGAAGTTCCTGGGGTTAATGGTACCTCACTCCAGTTTCCTTTGCATGGCGGAGAACTGGAGACTTTGGTTGTTGCTTAAAAAAATAATAGTTGCGTTATCTGTTTATTTCAGTTTTAAAAAACATTTACTTACAATGTGTATTTTTAACATCTACAACCCACCTTTCCTCCAATGAGCTGAAGGCAGCCTAGATGGTATTTTCCCCATTTTGTTTCAACATCACCACTGTGAAATGTGTGGGGTATTAGGGGAGGGGCAATACCTCTGGTGGAGGCCACACTGTGCTCCTTCTAGGGTATTTCGTCCACCTTTGGTCCCCACCCTGCACTCACCTGTGGCTCCTAGAAGATGTCAGCATGCGACAGTGGCCACACCCAGAACGGCTTCAACTGGCCAGCTAAACCAGATGAAGGTAGCCAATGGGACTTCACACACACACCCCGACATGCACTCCACTGTCTCTTAAAGCAGACAGCTGCCAAATGTTAGGCATGAAAGACTGACCCAAGGTCATTCAATGAGCTTCATGGCCAAGTTGAGATTTAACATGGATATCCCCAATCTTAGTCCAACACACTCTAACCACTACACTACACTGGTAGCATGAGCTCCAAGAATGCAATAAATTTGCAAACCCACATCAGGTTCCCAGAGAGAAAGGCCGTAAATTCAAGGTGCCTTCAGCCAACTCACTCTCACTCTCTCTGCCACTGCACTTTACAAACTGCAAACTGTCTGTCTACACCTACACACCCCTGTTCCTTTAACTCAATGGAGTTGTGACCTTCTCCAAACTTCGATGGGTATCTTGTTCCCATAGAGAGGGAGATTGCCAACTCTCATCCAACCATTAGTTCCCATCAGCAGATTATTCTGGGCTATTAACTTGCAATCTACACAGCAAAAGAATGGCGAGGCAAGAGTCCATAACAATATAAAAAAAGATCAAGAAAGACTAGCCTAAAATGAATGCTGCACCATCCCGTGCGGCACTCATAGTGCCCTAAGTTATAGCAAGTTTGAATTTTAAATTCAAGGAGTTTCCAGCAGTGCGCCATTGCCTCGGTTTTTGGAAGCGATATCCAGTTGTTTCCTTCCCTGTTTATAGCCAACTGGAAACTGGAATTTTGGAACACAGGTGGCTAAATTCTAAGAATGCACATTTCCATAAAAGAATATTTTTATTTTTAAAAAGTTTGTTTATTTAAACTTTCCTTCAATTGGAATGATACCTCCATTGAAATGAACAGAGTGATTTAAAAAAAGGCTTCAACCTGAAAATTCCGTGGAAATTAAATCAACTCACTGATGAAAACCTTGGGAAGAGAGAGTTTCCAATTGCGGGCTGTCCTTCGCTACTCACCAGGCCTTTTTGGAAGCTGCAGCCTTTTTCAATCTGCCTACATATTTCATTTTGCATTTCCACACTATTTAACTACCCAACTATTTAACTGCCCTCAACATTACCTGATTTCACACCTTTTCCAAACCATTCTTGGGGGGGGGGGAAATCCCCCGCCACAGTTGTACTCCCACAAAATAACTGAAAATACCCCTTCAGAATTGGACCGCTGAACAGATTTTACCCTGCCAAGTTCTGGTCCAGAACCGTAACAGAAATTTTCAATATTGTCTTTTCAACAAAGACATTTCCAGATAAATAACTACAAAATATTATGTGAACAATATTCTCCAATATGTTTTAATGTTTTCATCTGCTTCACATATCACTACATTAATGCCTTTTAAGATTGACCTTTCTCTTACTTCAATATTGCTCTACAGAAAGATAAGGCAGCGTATCAAAAGGATTAAATTTTAAAGTAGAAATGGAAAATTATGCCTATAATTTAGCTTGTCTAAAAGTATAAAGCCATTTTAAAGAATGGAGCATTCAGTACACGAAAATCTTATTCAGTGGGTTATAGAGCACGTTGTTATCATATCCCAGTTATTAACTACAGAGTTTCACAACTAGAACAAACCCAAGGATGGTTTTAATCAACTTGCATTACTTGCTTTAATGCAATGAACAGTTTATTAGACGACGTATGAAAAATGTTCTTGCTCTTTTTTCCATTTATCGTTTTCAAGTGCAGATTTGTGGGGAGGGAGTGTCTCTAATAAAGAACTTCAGCTCATTTTGAGCTAATTTTTTTGTTGTTGTTTTCTTTGGGGAATGCTGCTGCTTTTCAACTGGGCTTTCCCCCCTAAACTTTTCTGTCAAACATGAAACAAAGAATGCACTTTTATTTTGTTTTCATAAAGCTCAGATCAAAACCAAACCAAACTGTGCCACTGAGACTCGTACAAATTGAATTGAAAAACAGACTCAGCAAATGCAATAAAAATTCATACCACATTACAGACAGTACTTTTTTCATTCAGGTTTAGCAGCAAATCTTGTTTTTAATTTTGCAGTGTTAAGGCTTCATGGTAAATTAGTAAATGAATTATCATCATCATCAACAACAATAAAAGTCACAGGTGAGAATGGCTCTTTTAAGAGACAGATGAAATTGCAGAATCCTTTCCCAAGGAGAAAAGCCTTCGAAAATTAAGAGTTGACACATAATATGACTATGGAAAGTTCAAAGTATTTAAATATGTGATAACCTCGAGGCCTTCAGAATTCTCTTCTGCACTGAGGACTCGCCAGGAAATTAGACAGCGCCATCTAGGAGTGATCCAAGGCATTTGCTACCTGAGGTGAAGCACAAGATGGTACCCATCTCCCAGCCCATGTACAAAATCTAACCATACTGGCAGCTGATTCTTACTTCAACACTGATGAGATCACTCACTGGCTTAAGTGACACAGGCAAGTCTATTGGCAAATACAGTTCTGCCCTTCAAAGGCTCACTGGTGCGCCCTTCCTAGGAGCATCTGTCACCTGAAACAGTTGCCCCAGTCTACCTAGCAGGATGTCCTGATTTGGAACTATCTTATATCAGAGGAAAAATTATTTTAAAACAGTGCTAAATAAATTCAACTTATATTCACCTCCAGAATAACCTATTAGACACCTTCCCTCATTAACTCAACCTTGTGGGTTGGATTTTTCTGGAATCCACTTCTAGCTGTTATATGATCCTTGGCATAAGATAAGACTAATTACATTGGTTGAGAATCACTTACATGCTTTCATTTCTAAATGCCAAAGGGTCTCAAAAGTACTCAAAAAGGGTGGGGTGTAAGACTAAAGGATAGAGAAATTCAATATACATGTATTCCACAACTAGTCCACTAGAGAGCCTTATGGAGTTTGGGAGACTAGCACTAAACAACTAAGACAATTTTATTTTTCAGAGAGAAATTTCCTTGGCTATAAAATTTAAAATGTTGCTTTACCCTATAGCCTGTGGCAAGGCTTCCTTGCCTGAATCATCTAGGAATAAATTGTCTAACCCTACAGCTTTCCAAACTGTGTGTTACGACACGTTAGTGTGTCGGCTGCAGTGTGTAGGTGTCACACGAACGATCCCCACACTCCTCCCAGGGCTCAAAAAGGGTTGGTTTAACCTCCGCTTTGATAGCAAAACTGAATTACTGTGTCACGAAATGATGCATGTCTAAAACGTGGGTCACCAACATGAAAAGTTTGGAAAGCTCTGCCCTAGTCTAAGTAAGTCTTCACCACCCACTCATATTGCTGCAATATAGGACAGAGGGAAGTATGGGTAAAATATGTTACTTGATTTACTCTGAACCCTTTGAGGGCTGTAGCTATGTGAGTGAGCCCATCAATCTGTCATCTCAGAAAACAATAATTTAGGTCCCTGTCCAAATTGCTATTGTGTTTTTCATCAAAATCTCAAGAAAACAGTAAAAGAGATTTAAAGGGGAAAGGGCACTTTCCCTCTGTAACTACCATGCAACAGTGGTGTTACAAGGTTGACCCAAAGCTATATTTGGACATTTTTATATTTATAGGTCAGACAGTCCTCTTTCAAATACACCCCAGAGAACTCACTAAAAAACAGTATTTTTTATCTTCTTATACTGGTGTAACTTCCAAAAGTTCACTGAAATTAGTCCTTATTTTACAATTTGTGGTCTGTGGGGGGAAGGGAATAAGGTACCCTTTTGATAGATATTAAGTTGCTGGAGAAGTGAGGGGAAAGAAAAATGTGATGCATTTTCACCAAGATAACCACAATCGAAAAGAAAATTAGATGTTCTAGCAAGAGAAACAGAACTGTGAATAAAAGCACTCAGTGTTGTAAACGCTGAAATGAAAAGTTTTAAGAAATATCTCTGGGGGTTTAAATGTAAGAAAATGGTTTACTTGCAGCAAGCTGAGCGCTTAAAAAACAAGAGGTTGAGATACAATCAAAGAAGGGAGCTTTGTCTGCTGTGCTGTGCATATGAAATGCCTCATCCACTGAGATACCTTGAGGTTCCGGGTTCGTCTCAGAACGAAATCACCATGAATACCATATTAGCAAATAAGGTGCAGGCCAGGCATTGATCACTGAAGACAATGAGAACAATAGAAGTATCATCTACTTCTCAACAGGGGAACTCAACAGACTGCATGGCGACAATTTCTGAAATGTACCCAGAAATTGTTAAACTTTTCCACTTGCACCTGGTAAATTTGTCTGGAGGAAGTGAAAAGCACTTTCATCTTGGCTTTTTTCTCAGTAAAAACAGGATTAGTTCATTTGGGGACTCTAAAGGAAGATTGCTGTTAACATGAAAAATAAGTGGCATGGCGTGTCAGTAGAGCCATCCCACATTATTCAAGCATGGGCATGAAGAGAAGGCTTGCTATACTGAAGTTCTGAAAGGAGAGCTGATATGCCTTATTTTATAGAACTAGCAAAATCCTGAGTTGTTTATTTTATGGTGCTTGAACAAAAAATAATAATTATTTTTTTAAGGGAAGAATTTTAAAGTTAATTTACCCACATGCAAAAGCCGCTGGATTCTAAACGTCTATATTACATTTCTCTTGAAAAATACAACTTATGGCAATCAAGACTTCTCAGAATGAATGTTTTTTCTGAGTATGGGTAAGAAAGATAGAAGATTTATAGCCATAGGTCCCTCAACATACAAAAGTAATAATAGATTTTGGTCAGTTCAACACCTAGAAAATATAAAAGGTATATTTGCGGGGAAAATAACCAGTTGTTTCAAAATCCAGTGTTATTGAATTTAAACTTCGCCAGACATAACTGATTTGAGCAAAATGAAATAAATTGTATATGATGTTTTAGAAAAGTGTTATTGGTTTTGCTCTGGGAACAAAGAAAAGGGGGAGTGCTGAGAAGAACAGCTAATCTAAAAGAAGACTGGCTTACACCCAAAGATAACCATTGTGATAGTGTAAAATATTTCTCTTCGTGCAAAGGAGAATCCCCAGTTCCACAGATTATTCATTCCTGCTGCCTCCTATGTTATTCCAGAGGGTTATCCAACCTTCAGGAACAGCATTTCAGAGGTTCATTAGGAAGAGAAAAGGTGTAAAATGGTTGCATATACGATATGAAGAATTTCTTACAACCGACATGGACAAATATGGCATCAGAAATTGACATATCTGGGCATCTGCTGCATCCATGTCTTAGCTGCCCACCACTGACAGAACTGAACATATCTCCTCTGGCACATCATAGGCTCAGGGACAGCACAGAGGAAGCACAAAGCTGGTGAGATATTCATGTTTCCCCACCACCACATACAATCCAGTTCAGCTAGCAACTGCACCAAGAGTCCAGTAGCAGGCAGCCCCAGCAATTTTATTTTAAGGGAGCCTAGAGAGCATAAAGCAGGTTTAGCCGTGAGATAAAGGAGGATGGCCACTGGCAAGAAGCCTCCAGGAAGAAGCAAAAGGAGGAATGACAGATACTCCTGGGGAACATGAGTAGGAGAGTGCCGGTGTGCTTCCCATAAATGTCTGGCTGACAAATATGGGAAACAAGGTGCTGAACTGGACAGGTCTTTGGTCTGATATACCAGGGCTGCCCTTATGTTCAGTTCAAGGTCTTTCCCTCTCTTACACTGAGAGAGAGCCATCTTGTGTTTGTATGGAGAGTCCAATGGAGGTGGAACAAGAACCTACTTCTGGTCTCTTGCTTGGACCCACATAAACCTGGATCTAGTCTTGGTACATGTGTAATTTATATGTTTATAATTTATATGTGTAATTTAATGTTTTATCACTTGAGAACTCACAACTGAACAGCCTCCACTGAGTGTGTTCTGTTTGAGAAGCACTATCCAGTGATTGGAGGGCAGGTCTTTCCTCTGTGACTGCTTAATTTGTAATAGGGGACAAGGTGTCTGAAATACAGTTTAGCCATTATCATTGCAATATGTTCAGCATATTCTAGGGCAATTTGGTTTGCACCAATCAACAACTAAACAGACCTGACCAGCAGTCTCTACAGTTTAGCCATTATCATTGCAATATGTTCAGCATATTCTAGGGCAATTTGGTTTGCACCAATCAACAACTAAACAGACCTGACCAGCAGTCTCTACAAAATGACAGTCAGTTCTCATATATCCTCTAAATTCCTTTGCAACATGCATGCATTCTTCAGAAAATAAATGAATGTGGAAAAGATTTGAGGAGCAGAAAAAAATAAGTCAACTGTTCTAGTATTGTTCTCCTGCAAATCTCAAAACAACCTTCCTCAGGCAAGGTCCATATGGTTTTAGTTCCTATAGCAATCGCCCCAACCACTTCAAACTTTAACACATACATACTGACATATGGAAAGCTATAAGGAAGGAAATTTGACGTCTAGGATGTTGCCCCTCTAATTACACCATCTTTAAATATGGCCTCCTTTATAATCTTTCAATATACCATTACAGGACAAACATAAAAGAGGCCTTTTCCATCTATGAGATCTGCACACCCATATTTCTCAAGGTTGTTAAGCAGATGCTTTCTTAGTTTAATAGAGGTATAAATTCCTTTTACCTCATCATGTCTCACCACAGTGTTAAAGGCTGCCATGCTGGTCATTGAGGATGAGGAATGATTTGGATTTTGCATTTACCGTATTTTTTTTGTTCTCAACAATAGTATGTTTTTCTTTGTGTTTTGTTGCCAAGGAATCTGTTCTACCGCTGAATATCAAGCCTTAATAAATTCCTTAGCCGTGTGGGTGGGTGAAGTAATTAAAAAAAACCCCAAACCACTTGTGCACATATTATTGAAAATAGAACACGACAAGATGTGGCATATATTATCATCATCATATAACAAATTTAGAACAATTGCCACAACTATCTTCTATTGAGGCACCGTGACATTTTCTTTCCAGTGTTCCTTATTACAAACATGGATACTGAAAGATAAAATTGTAATTTTATGGCACCCTTATGGTACTGGAAGAGGCAGCAGAGTACAATGGCCTGGGCACTACAGCATTCAAATTATGTGACATAAACCTCTGGAAAACCTGCAGTGACTGGATATAACCAGATGGTCATGAATGGATTCTGGTTCTGTGCTGAGTCACTCACCAGCATTCTGAGCATCTTAGGCCTGGTAAACATGTGCAGCAAAATGAGGCAGTAGACTCCTGAACTGATAGAGGAGAAGGTGGATAACTTGTAGCCCTACAGAAGTTGTTGACATTTGACCCTCATCAGCCCTAGCCAGCACAGCCTCTAGTTAGGAGCTATGAAAGCTGTCATTCAACAACATCTGGAGGACTATATATGGATAGTTATTTTTATTTTTGACATGTGAACGCAATTTAAAAAGTTACCCCCACTACCACACACACAGTCAGACATGACACAGTCCATTTCACTACCTAATTCCTACTGCGTTCTGCTTCATGCAAAGAACAAGCCTTAGTCTTCTAAACAGCTCTTTCCTGTAATGTGTTTTATGTATGCTCTCCAGCTGTAGCACACCATGCAATCTTAACACAATTTCCCACAGGATAATTCAACAAAAATAATTTTGTGTTTGTTCTCATAGAGCAAATTAGGGAGGGAAAAAATATTTATTATTCAGATGGTCGAAAATATTCTGTACTGGAGAATAGGTCTGCAAAACTTACAAATCATCCGTAATGGTGACAAGCTAAATGGTTGCTCAAGAAAGAGCAAAATGTAGTCATTTAGGGTACTATATTTCATGCTATTGTAGATTCTTAGATCTTCATTTATTTCCTAACTAGACAGGCTGCATAATAATTTGGATTGTGAAATATTTCACATTTGTTGAAAGTACTGTGCAAGTATTCCTTCAACCTTTAGAGCTACATTCCGTTCCTTAGATAGAAAAAAGTAGGTTTTGAGATCTAACACGTTTGAAATCTGACATTTAAAATGAAAATAACTGAACTTGAATAGAAATAGTGTCCATCTGCCCATTATAAAGTACTGAAGATGCAGGGGAATGGAGAACAGAAGCACTGGATACAACCCAAAAATAATAAATATTGATACTGTATTCCAATGTATGTTTGCTCCTAAGTAAATCTTTCTGTTTTAGGATTTAATCTATAGTGAACTGCCCTGAGACCTCCGGGTATAGGGCGGTATATCATCATCATCATCAACAACAACGAAGTGTTAGTATATTTAGATTTTATGTTCAATATATCAAAGTACCCCAACTGCACGAAATAGTTTAGCATAAAGGGGTACAAACTGCTGCACACACTTTGCCAATCTACTGGAAATCTACCACTAGATCCAGTTCAACCTTCTGCCTACTACTAAACTAAGCAATACAGAGCTGTGTTTGTTAGGAAGAAATTTCAGCATTCATTTACTTATCATATGAATTGAATCCAGGTGAACCCTGGTGTGGCCCTGGGACAGCAAAACTTCCACCATTGAACCTTATTCCTTATGCCAATTTCTATCATACCTAGTAGTATTTTGGCCAACGTGATAATATATTGCTATGTCATCCACAATCCAGTCACCACCACTACACCACAGCTCTGCACCAAAGAAATCACTCATAGTGCCTAATGACAGTGCCAGGAGCCTTAAATTAGATTCACCAAGCTGTTCTGCCTACACAGAGACTGGCGGTATCAGGTAATTAGTGAAAGAGCCTAATTTTGACTGCATATTTGACAAAGTAATTGACAACTAACCAACCAGTCCACCAAGAACGTTAAGGGAAAGCAACACAATTAACCGCTGATGAATCCAAACCACAGTAATAACTTTGCTTTTCAGAAAAAGTGTCAAAGATAACACCTGTGCCATCCTCCATTCCAACTGTAGGCAGACTGCGAAAATTTAGAGCCGGAACCTATGCAACAACAGTAGTGCAGAAAACAAGCCAGCAGCTTATTTAACATCAGCAATTCAGCAATATGAAAATAATTGCTTTCAACAGAACATCTAATGATGTTGCGGGTCCCAGATGATTACAGAAATGAACAGCCAAACACAGTTCATCTCTGAAACAAAACCCTCTCTCTTTCCAATTTAAAGAAACCAAGACTCTTGATATGAAATCAGAACGGCCCTAGTGCAACTGGAGTAACCTAGATAATATTGTAATGCCTGCAATTACACCCACTCTGTCGGAATTGCTCAAACTGTATTAGACTGTAAGTATTAGGTGTTCAAAATAAGACTAAGCAGCACTAAATATCACTCATTTTGATGAATATAAAAGATACTGGCACCATTTGATTTTGGTAGCTGGTTAATTTAAATTATCTAGAAGATTAAATAGGAATTTCAATCACAAGCAATGATACAAACATGACAATTTACATTTGACATCTACATGTACAGTGCTGATACCTCAAGCTGGCGACTGTTTCCTCTCATGCAAGGACAGAAAAGACTCTCACAACTGGGAATTGAATGGACTGGTGCGATTTCTAAAGAAATCACTAGGGTGATCCATTTTGTTTCACATTTGACATCGTTCATAGATTTGGAAATGGGAAGAAAAATGTTTCCTCCATTCGGAACTAGCAAGTGGTGTTAAATATTTACTAATGATCTTTTAGCTAGACACTGCTAGATATTGGCCTGGTATGCATGTTGTGATAAGCCAAACTATGAGAGGAGCTGCATAGTCACTAAGGCTTTTTCTCAAGCCACAAGCCTGAGTTTGGAAAGCTTAGCTCATTGTAGCATGGCAGTAAAAAAGCCCAGGGAGGAGCAAAATAGCTACAACCTGTCCATTCACACAGTCCTGTAAAGCCACAGTTTGGCTTACTGTGACGTGCAAACCAGGAGATACTGCCTGCACCCTTTGCATCATCAATGTGTAAAGAGCTAGATTCTTCTGTTCTTGCTGTCGGGGGAAAAATATACTATGCTTCTGTGTTATGATTCGGTCATAATGCTGCATCTCTTCTTTTGACCTGTCAAATCCAAGAGTTGGGCATCTTCATAACAATTTGAGAAAGGACATTGAAGATGAAGAAATCTGCAGTGGGATTCATTTATAAGTCTTTATACATCAAATAATGAAGAAGAAGGGTTGACTTGGCCTTATAATCAGAAGTTAGTTATCCCTGTCTGTGAACCCAAGAAGGCATAGTGACTAGCTAGGTCTGAGACATTTACATGAAACCCAACCTAAAGACATTTCTTTGGGGAGGGGGTGTCACTGGAGAAATATTCAGTGGTACCTCGGGTTAAGTACTTAATTCGTTCCGGAGGTCCGTACTTAACCTGAAACTGTTCTTAACCTGAAGGACCACTTTAGCTAATGGGGCCTCCTGCTGCTGCCGCGCTGCCGGAGCACAATTTCTGTTCTCATCCTGAAGCAAAGTTCTTAACCTGAAGCACTATTTCTGGGTTAGCGGAGTCTGTAACCTGAAGCGTATGTAATCTGAAGCGTATGTAACCCGAGGTACCACTGTACAGCCTATCAAAGCTGCCTTAATAGACAAGAAAACCGGAGACAGTAACCAGCATTACTGAGATGCTGTAGAAACTGCACAGTAAGGTAACTGTGATATTAAACCTTGGAACGATGATAAGAAGCTATCATCAACAATGACCATCATTTAGAAGGAGGGTCATTCTACATCCACAGGATAACTCTTAAGTGATCATGTGGCTCAAGATGCATGATAAACTAGGTGTTGTCCTGTAGATGCAGCAGCCTCCCTGTTCTTATCTTGCCTGTGGATTGTGACAACAGATAACCAACTCCTCATGTGCTTAGTGTTGCAGTGGAAAACCACTGGATGGTGGTGACTCAGAAACATGCATTTTCTGCTATTGCCCTATTCGTTGGAATGCTATTTCTTCTACCAGGGGCACCAACGCCAGGGGCCAAGCATTTTTGGAGCCCCGCAATATGGGTGGCAGCCCCCCAATGTTCCCTACTGTCAGGGGGTGGAGGAGGCCGAGCATGGAGTTGAGCACTGCGTCAGTGACCAGCTCTTCCTCCTCCTGCCATGCAAGGCTGCTGAGCATGAGAGAGGAAGAGCTGCCAGCCACTGCATTTGGCTCGGTCCCCTGTCTCCTCCTGAAACACCGCATGACATAACACACATGATGCAGCTTCCTCAGTCTTCAGGGCAACTTGGCACCTCTTTCCCCTACCATATGGAAAGCACCACCAGTTACCTACTTTATACATCTTTTTTCCCCCTCCCACCCAAGCTCCCCAACATTCCTCCCCCAGGCTTTCCCTGACCAGTAAGCTGACCCTGTATTTTTATATATTACAATACTTTGCTGCATTTTTGTGCTTTTAGTACTCTTAGTTTGTGTTTTAACTGTTCTACACCACTACAGGTTTAAATAAACAAATAAGACCTTCATTTTCATCCTGTGGCATGCAATAAAAGTTCGCCATAAATGTTCAAGACAAGGCAGCTGCTATCCGATGGGCCCACTCTAGTCACTAGAGCATCCAATCCCCGGCAATGCAGCAAATCTACCTCCACTCCTACACTTTAACACCTTTACTGCTAACTCTGGTGAGTTTATTGTTCAGATCAATTCATTCCTGTCTGCAGAAGACACCTAACAAGTAGGAAACTATACAACAGAATGATTGGCTGCCATCTCTCTGCCCCAACATTAAAACACATCACAGCGTCATCTTATGGAGATCACCAGAACAATTATACCAGAGGCTGCATTGGGCACTGGAGCTGGCATTATTCTGTGAACTGTGTCCTGTCAAGATCATTAAAGCTAATCTTAGCTTCTCTATGGAAAACAATGCAGTGAATTGGATGACCAGGCCTTAAATCTACCCCATAAATCTCCCACCCTGTTCTGCTGACCTGTTTAATGGCTGCCACTGCACGGCAGAATTGATGGCAGCTTTTGCTCCAGTGCAAAGTTTGAACAGTTCTTGGCACCAGAGCAAAGGGGAAAGATTTCCCTTTGCCTTAAAGCTAAAAGCACAGCAGTGGCACTATTATATGAAGCTACACAGCAAACAGATAAACAGATTTATATTTATCTGAGGATAATCTTAAAGAAGGGACACGGGTGGCGCTGTGGTCTAAACCACTGAGCCTCTTGGGCTTACCAATCGGAAGGTCAGCAGTTTGAATCCCCACGACGGGGTGAGCTCCTGTTGCTCGGTCCCAGCTCCTGCCAACCTAGCAGTTCGAAAACACGTCAAAGCGCAAGTAGATAAATAGGTACCGCTCCGGCAGGAAGGTAAACGGGGTTTCTGTGCGCTGCTCCAGTTTAGTCATGCTGGCCACATGACCTGGAAAAACTGTCTGTGGACAAACGTCGGCTCCCTCGGCCAGTAAAGCGAGATGTGCGCCGCAACCCCCGAGTCGTTCGTGACTGGACTTAACTGTCAGGGGTCCCTTTACCTTTTAATCTTTAAGAGATTAAAGATACACATATCTACATATCCAAACCACAACTAATGATTGAAAGCAAGCACTGATAATCACCTTCCACTGATCCTACTGTTTAATCATATATGAAGAGACCACTAATTCACCCCCACCCAGCTTCCAGAGTATGAACTACAGGAGCTTGACCCCCTCTCTGCATGAAAGGACACTCTGCTCCAACTGCAAGTTACCTGGACCAGAAGAAAGGCCTATGCTGGCCTCTACCACCATAGGCCATAGGCAGTAGAAGGCTATACATGTGCCTTCCAGGAAGAAGATCAAGACAAGGGGGAAAACCAACTTGGCACTATCAATTGCTCCAGTGCTTGCTTTTCTCTTCCCTACTATTTCCCTTTTCCTTTTGCATTGTATTATAGAATCATAGAACCATAACGTTGGGAGGGAACCTGAGGGTCATTCTAGTCCAACCCTCTACAATGCTGAAATCTCAACGAAAGCATCCATGACAAATGGCCATCCAACCTCTGCTTAAGAACCTTCAAGGAAGGAGAGTCCACCACTTTCAGAAGGAGTCCATTCAACTGTCCAGCAGCTCTTACTATCAGAAAATTCTTCCTGATGTTTAGTCGGAATCTCCTTTCTTGTAACCTGAACCTGAAATCCTTTCCGCATGCACTAGTGGCAAGCCAAGTGTCTACCATCTTATATTTGAGCAGCTGGTTATTCCTGCCTAAGTGTAAACCTTACATTTGTCCCTGTTGAAATTCATTGGGGGGGGGGGCAGATTTCCAATTTGTTAAGTTAAGGTCATCTTGAATTCTGATTCTGTCTTCTGTGGCATTAGCTACCCTTCCCAGTTTTGTGTCATCTGCAAATTTGATGGGAATCCCATGTATGAAAACATGGGCTTGTGGGAAGAGACTGTGCTATATTTAAAAACAAGTGCACTTGTTAATTTTAGGCATGTTATAAATGTTACAATATAGTAACACACTTTAGAAAACCGAACAATGAGAACAAAAAATGATTTAATAATTTAAAAATACATGCAAAAATACAAACCCCAATTAACCAGAAAATATGAATTATGCAGAAATTTAACTGATCTTTCCAATGCGCTCAAAATGCCACACTGAAACCTATGCATATACTTAAGTCGTATTAACGGTACAGTCATAAACCCACTGACTATTAAGTCCTATTGAACTCAGCCAGATATATGTCTTAAGAAAGCTTGCTTTAGAACTTATTGCCCATGTCAGCAATGTCCTACTGGAAAATTAATGGAAACCTGGGGTGGTTTACTAAATTCTGAAACTTATTGACTAAAGTTTTTCATTGTTTAATGAAAGAATTAAACAATTCTTGACTACTTTTTACACTACACATGTATAATTGGTGGAGAAACATTCCCCCACCTCAATGTCTCAGTTGCATCCAAAACAGGTAAAAACCCCATCCTTGAGAACTGAGAAACTGTAGCAACTACTCTACCCCAAACACATGCATCTGGGGTTGCCAGAGGTCCCTTCTAGGTCATAACACGTCAGCTCGGCAGGTCCAGTTCCAGAATAATTTGAAGCAAAATTCCATTTTAAAAAATTATATAAAAAACCCCAACAAATTAACTGCGGGGTGTTTTACATTTTATAGTCAAATAGCGTACACAGACTCAAAACCGCTAACTCTGCTGTATTCCTTTTCCGATTCAGCCTCAAGGTAATGTAAACAGTACTCTATGTCCTGAGTCTGGAAATGCATTTAAACTGTAATGACAAAAGGCTGTAAAGACAAGAAGAATCCAGATCCATTCTGGAAAGATCCCATCTCCCTTCCCCAATTTCCAAAGGGATCAAGAGCATGTGAGGTACGTCCTCCTCTTCCTTGTGCTATCCCTGGTTCCCCGTCCATCACTGGAAGAACTGCATCCTGAACTCAACAAGTTCCCGGTCACACCGGCTTCCTGCATCAGAGGGAACACGAGAACTCTCCCTAGCGGAGAGCCAGCGCCAGTTCTCGTCTCTTCTCCGCCGAGCTACACACGCGCGCACACTCACACACACACACGCGCGCACGCACTGAGCGCCAGCAAAACAGCACACGCTCCCCTTTCTCTCGTGCATTCCCAAAAGTAGGAGCGGAGGGAGCTCGCCCGAAGCCTCTGCCTGCAAGACGGGAGGACTACAGAGAATGCTTCAAAGTGAACACATCAAGAAGCCAGGTTTGACGCGGGGGCTGCTTGAAAGGATCCCCGCCACCCCCTTCCTCCCCATAACAACCTCCGCCACCCCCCACCCCCACCCCACCCCCCGCACCGGCTTCCTTTTTATCGTGTGTGAGATCACATCGAAGGCACTGAATTGCAGTAAATGAGGACATTTTCCAGACTGCGTGGCTCCTGCTGCTGCTACCCTGACAATTGCTTCACGTAGTCACGGCTGAATTAATGTTTCACTGCGAAATCTAACGAGGAGGAAGAGGAGGCAGCGGCGGTGCTGCCGGTTGGCTGGCAGCGGTGACCAAGTCTCCGGGAAGCAATTCCACCCCCCTTCTTCTTCTTCTTCTTTAAAAAAAAGAAAAGAAAAATCCCATTGGTGTTATCTTGCAGCAGATGCTCTTACAAGAGTGGATCGTTGCTCTGCAAGCTTGCAGAAGTGAGCCGGGAGAGATGCATCATCGCAAAGGAACTGCACAGACCTTTACTTATTTGTAAGGAAGCGTAGGAAAAGGTAAGCATCGCACGGAGAATCAGCCCAGACTTTGTGCGGACACTACTCGCCCCCCCCCAAAATAACCCCCAAACCCCAAAAAGCTGCTCAGAGATTCCAGAGGGATCAGAGTGCTCGGGAGCTTCGACATCTCCCCGGAACGAGGCTTCATTGCAAAGAGTGAGTTACCATGGCTGCCTAATTAAAACTTCACAAGCAGAAGTGTGAGCAAATATGCGAAGCGTGAATTTTGTTATAAGGGGGGGGGGGCGAGTGAGGGGGGGCGAGCCGTGTTATGCAATAGTAGTACGCGGCTGCCTGGTAACGCGATTGCATCTTACAAGTTTCACAGCAGAAGGGGGGGGGGGGGGGAGCGAGCTGGGAGAATACCACTTCACATGTCCTAGAATTTGAGCGTTCTAGAAAAATGCCATAAACCTTGGCCGGGTCGTTCTCAGTTCACATCATACAAACTGCTGAAGTGCTCAGGTGACGGTGTTGCTGTTTAAAAGGTGGGGGGGGGGGGAGAGAGAGAGACTATCCGCGAACTCCTCCGGGCTGTTGTCTCTCAAGACTCTAGCCCCAAACCACCAGCTACCCAGTCATTCTTTTCCCCAGCGAAGGGACTAATTAGATTTTGCCACTGATCTGCATGATAATGGAGAACACTACGAGCAGATCTCCTGCTCATCGGTAACTTGCGGTGCAGTAGATTAGTCACAGCTAGCCAGCCTCCCCCCCCCCAAATCCTTAATCATATGTTAAAGGGGTGCAAGCGTGTTTGCTTGCTCCTAAAACATCGGATTCTGGTTTGACGCTGCCCTTTCCCCACTTCTGACACGTTCGAATGGGGAGTCCCGTCCACCTGCACCAGGCGAGCAAGACGAAAGGGCAATAGCGCGCCTCGGGCTCCAAAGTCACCGGGGCCATATCGCGGCGGGACCTTGCGTCCTGCAGCCTCATGTTGGCGGGGGGGGGGGGAGCGGGGTCCGCCTTGCGTCTTTAGCACTCGAAATAAAAATCCTCTCCTGTGACCTCCGTCTCTCTCCACTTCATAAAACGCTAGAGCGAGCTCCGGCAATCAGGGGGCAACATAGATTGCAGCTAGCAAGCCAGGGTTATTTTTTTTTGGGGGGGGGGTTGCTGGAGGGTTGAAAGATAAGCCTCTCCGACCATTCTTTACAATCTGGAAAGCCCTGGAGCAGACTGGTGTGTGTGTGTGTGAGATGGGGTCTGTCCCAAAGGAGCAGCAACTCTCCCTCTTCGCCCTCTGTACTACAAAGCTAGGCTAGGCAGTGAAGCGGTTTAAATTCGACCTTGTCTGTCTAAACAGCTTAAATCCTACACAGGCACATAGTGAGGGAGTGTTTAACTCCTTCGGAACTAGAAAGTTTGGACAGATCCATTCTCCTTTCCTACCCTAGTTCCAGAAATCGCATCCCCTCCCGCCACCAGTATGTTGCTATAGTGTAAAGCAAACTGACACAGAAAGCATTGGTGCATATATGTGATTCGTTTCTGTTCCCCACTATGGGGATGCCTTTCATATTTATATTCCGCTTCTCTGATTCTGTGCACATCAAGGTTAACACCAAGATGCTGGATGAAAACCTACTGGCTAGAAATCGTCAGATGTGACCATTGCAATGCATTTTAATCACACCGATCCACAAAATGTTTCAGCAAAAATTCAAAGCATGAAATCAAAGAAAAATCATGTGTATGTTAATGTTTATGCACTTTGCTATTAGAAAGAACATAAATGGGAAAGTAATGCTTGAAATCAAGATATACTTCATTTTAGCATTTATTTTATACTCCTGCGTATAAGCAGAAATAAATTCAAAGCTATGATACGTGATGAGAGTAATGGTCTGTTGTCCAAACAGATGACATAAGTACATCTGGTAGGTTGTTTATGTATATTGGGAGAATTGCTGTTACACTCTGTGCATAGCTTTTTAAAAAATCAGCATGCTGTGGTGTTGACTTAACACATGAACTTGTGTTATAAATAAGTTTTTTATAGTGGAATGGGTATCAATGGAACCTTAATCAAAATGCTGTGAAGTTATCCCTTCATTTAAAAAACATGTAAGAACAAAATGGGCACCTGCTCCTTTCAATAAATTAGTACAACTTAATTATAAATATGCAGAAGTATAGCTGTTTAAACAATAGAAATAATCAATAAAGAATCAATTTGTTACTGATTGGGGGGGGGGTTAAACTATTTGCCATTCAGTGCACAGGTTTGTTCATTAAGCTAACAAGCAACCACTCTCGCAGGACTGACATCCAAACTAGAAATCAGGGAAAAAACTAAACTGAATTCAGCCAATGATAAAAGGGTGCAAACAACAAGCAAGTAGAGCACAAGAGCAACAAAGCAGTGATGGGTGCTTAGCACTGAAGATATAAATTAGCAAGCTGAGAGAGCAAAAGGCAGAAATGCATGCCATGCAGTCTTATTAACCCCAAATGTACTTGAAAATGAAATATTCCTCACACAACACATAAAATTATAATTTTAAATTCTTCATAAATATGCATTCATTTATTAAATCAACAATTACAAATGCACTCAGCGGTATATTCTGATTTTATTATAGTTTTAACTCATTATTAGGTGTATTAGGTGTCCCGTAAACCACTTAGAGATGAATGTGATTAAGCGGTATACAATTGTTGAAATAAAAATAAATATTCATTGGTATTTGCCAGTTTGGGGTTGGTGGCAGGAAGAGCTGAAAGCAGACCATCAACATGGCAGCAAACTAAATGAAGGTTTTATGTTGCCTTAGATGTAGGCCTCAGTGTTGTCTTGCACAGGCAGAAGTAACTCAATCTTTCTTACAGAAAAATGCTCTTTACAGTTTTATAATGCAATTAGATTTTCAACATCATGCACGGCAGGGACAATAAATAGTAACTGTAGAGCAGGAGTACCTAATTTGGAGTACAGGAGGATTAGGACCCCCATCATCCCTGAATGTTGGGCCAGGCTGGCCAAGGGTGATGGGAGTAGGAGTCCCAACAACATCTGGAAGGTCATATGTTCCCTGTCCTCTCTGTATATAAATATTTCCCAGTAAATAATATTTTCTTGAGAACAATAGTTTCATTTCTCAGACTCAGAAGTAGTGTGTATTACTTGAAAATGGGGGCTGCAGGGGTGGGAACGAAAGCTCCACCCCTTGTTATGGTCACTAGCTCTCATGAGTTATAGGATGACCTTCTGAAGGGGAAGCCTCTAATACTTGTGGAGACTCCCTGTGCATTTTAGAATCTGGAAAAAGGTGAGGGAAGGGGGCTAATAAATCTCCTCCTCCCCTTGCACATCTCCATAGTATACTTTATGAACAACTGAAGAGGCCTGCCATATGTGTCCATCGCTTCTTGTTCTCAACGTTATCAATGATTTTCACATTGCCCCATTGTTTTCATGCACATATTTTTCAAACATTCACCAGCTTCTTCCAAAAGGAGTCAGACTGCGGTATCGAAGATTTTCCACCAGGTTGGAGGGACAATCTGTTTGGCAGACACTCTGAATGCACTCCTGCACCAAATACCTGAAAGATGTTCTGCATGTTATAAAGCCCTTTTCCTACATCATCCTTTGAGTGCTGCTCTGCCTGTAATGTGCAGTAATGCCGTGACTTAAATCCAGTTGCAGTCTTCTCATCAGTCACATTACTATTTGAATCTGGGGCATAAGAGCTTAGCAGTGGAGTGAACTGGCTGTACAATAATAGTAGTATTTTGCAGAACTATAGAGTTGGAAGGGACCCTCAGGATCATCTAGTCCAACCCCCTGCAATGCAGGAATATGCAGCTGTCCCATATGGGAATCGTACCTGCAACCATGGCATTATCAGCACCATGCTCTAACCAACTTGGTCCAAAAAGGGAAACAATATTATTATTTTCTGCCCTTCTCCCCTATCCACCATTGCCATTCAGGCTATGGAGTAACTCCATGACCCCACCATACAAACACGCACACACACAGACAGACAATATTATCTTGTTGCCTGGAAATAAAAATTCAACAAACATTGTATGTAACAAAAAACAAAAAACCCTCTTCCAATTATCACAGAACAGTTCTAATCATCTTTTAATTCAAAAAAGGGCTAGTTAACATCAATTGTTTCTTAAAGTTGATCAGGCAGAATTTGCTTATATCATAGCTAATGCTCTGCATCATCACACAATAAATTAATGCAGAAATCCCATTCTAGGTATTAAGAATAGGCAGAGAACTAACAAATCTATATTCAAACAACTAATTCCACATGCTTTATGGGACCTTGGACTTGTGTTTCTGAAATATCTGCCTCTCATACTACATGGCAAGTTGCTTTTGAAACTAGGGGTGAGGAAAGCTGCTGAAAATAACCTAAATTCCAAGTAAGAATTTAGCTTGGAAGCATTTGGCCCTAGGATTCTGGCCCTCATCTGTAATCCTTGATGTGGACCAGCCAGAACAAATGCTCACTTGCTTAAGCACTCCAAAAGTAAGGATTTTAAGGACTTTGGTTTAATATTAACACCGTGTAGGCCTTCCCCCCACCAAACTGGAGAAGTGACATGGAGCTGCAAATAAGACACAGTGTTACATGACAACATGCAAGGTTGTACAACTAGTCTGGTATTCACATTTACATATTTTGAAGCCCTAAGATTCATTATTAATTATACAGAACATGATCAGATGTTCTTCTGTGGCACTGCGAAACCTATTTACTGCACCATTTATTACTTTCAGAAAGAGTAAGAATAACAACTGAATGCATGTAGCACAAAGCTAATCAGCAAAAATTTCAGAGGCAGGTCTATTTTGTGTGCATACTTTTTTGAATAATATCCTCACTGGGTTTTAGATATCAAAGCCCCTTTACCTTCCCCGCCATTTCTTTTACTGGTCAGCCCACTCACATCAGTGCAGCTGGTAAAGTCCACCACATGAGACTACATCGCCAACTTGCAAAGAGATTTATGTCAAGATGCTGTCAGTGTGAACACAACATGTTTAATGCTTGTAGATATCCTCATTCATGAGCCACCTACGAGTGATTTAAAGCCCAAATACACTGCAATATAATTCACTTATAACTAAACTGTTGACTAATGGTATGACATACATTCCCAGGACAACATTATTCCAATGACAACTGTAGACTCATACAGAAGGTAGAGCCAATCAGATCTCTCTAGCCAACCTTTTAGACTGCACACCTCCAAGTAGAAAAAGCAGCCGCTTTTAAAGCAACCCAAAGGAATGAAAGCTATTCCCAAGATAAACAAATGTTTGAATTTCCCTCCAAATTATTGCATAGCTTAGCATTTCACAAGCCCTGGCATGTTTTATTTCCTTTTAATATCTGCATCCTTACTAAGTAATTGACAAAATGAATCTACAGTGTGTGTGCTGCGCATGTGCATGTTTGTGTGTGAATACTACACAACTATGAAAGAGACTGGGCCTTATTTGACGTTTGCAATCCAAGGAAGAGATGAAGAAGAGAAAGTATTAAATAAAACCAGGAGCCTCTTTACCTTGCATCTCACCGACTCATTTGATCATTTTGCTTTATTAGTTGAAATTATAGTATTGTTTTGTAAATTTAACACCATTGAAAGTATTCGATTTCTCTTCTTACGCTTTTCTTAAACTGTGAAGGAACATATTATTAAGGGTGCAGTCCTAACTCCAGGGTGGCAGCAGAGGGTTAAGGGAATGGCACAGTCTGCATTACATCCACAGCCCTGCTGCTTGCACCAGTCAGAGTGGAAGGTGGCAAAAGGATAAACAGCCTTTCACTGCACCAGCTCTCAAACTGGCACAGCATAAAAGCCCTGATCAGGCCAGCTGCAGTCACATGATGACAGCAGGGTCAGTGTAAGATCCAGTAGCCGTGATCCCTTTCCACCTACACCCACCCCCCAACATGCCCAGCTTTGGGGTTTCTGCTGGTGAATATACCAATCTTTCAGTGGGTGCATGGGGGGCTTCTCACAGGCAGGACTTCCCCACCGATGATAAGAGCTGCTCTGTCAGCAGAGGCTGTCCGAGCTGGGCAGGACTTGGCAAAAGGACATATCCACTCCATCAAAAGTCCAGCCAGCATTTCCAGGCTGTAAATCTGGATTGCTCTATTAATCTTTGGTTGCTTTTCGTTGCACTTTTATTAGTTTAATGAAGATGTGTTCCTTTGCAAAACACACACACACACACACACACACACACACACACACACACTGCAACGTAAACATAGCTTATTAAGTATTAGGGAAAACTGGTTGCATGGGAAAGGGCAATGAAAATATAGTTAAGAAATTAAGCAAGTGTTTATTAAGTATTAGGGAAAACAGGATATGGAGAGGGCAAAACTGGAGGAAAACTTGACTAAGAGATTTGTTTTATAAGAGCATATGAAAGGTATTTTAGAAACCATTATTTCTGCTGTTCACCAGATACGGGTATGGGATACCACACGTTTTGTACTGTCATGTAAAAATAGCTCCAACATTCCAGGGGTTTTAATCTTCCCTGACATGTTAATGTTTAAAGCTGTCTCTCCCTATCACAGCAAGATGAAAAGGACCTAGCCTTTTGCTACTTTTTTTGGACTCAGGAATAAGTTCCAGACTTGCAGGCAGAAGGTCATCTATCCAGGCTCTGACCAGGACCAGGACCAGAGGCATACCTAGGATCCCTTGAGAACTTGGCAAGTAGCTGAACTGGTGCTTCCCTCTTGAAAAACAACAACACTTTACTGCAGTAGCCACATTAGAAATTACAATAGTAGTTCACAATAGTATCTGTTGTCCTCTTTGACCCTATAGAAGCTATTAAAACAATAACCCCTAGACGCCCTCTTAAGAAAGCCCTCTTGATTATTCCAACAACATCCTAAAGTTTGTAAAGCAGGTCTACCTGTTAGCCAGAAACCTGCCATAACAGGGACTCCTGGAAACCCCATAGCAGCTCCCTAGTCTGGCCTGGTTTTCATGACATACTAAGCCAAACTACTGCTTTCTGGGACTACAGGAACATGCGAGCTCCTGGGCAAGAGCTCACAGCTTCTTTACTCCTCCCTTGTCTTTCTTTGCACATGTGCTAAGCTAAGCCTGTCACCCAAATCTGGGCTTGTTGTTAGACTCTCTCCTCACTAACCACAAGCCCCCGGACCAAGGAGAAGCAAAGCAGCTGCAAGCTTCTCTCCAGGAGCCCCAACATTTATGCTGTCCTAGTAAGCCACAGTTTGGCTTACAGGGTTGTGAAAACCAGACCTATGTTTTGATGTCCAAGGTTAAACTATTAACAGGAAATGACTTTTAATATTTTTTTATCTAGCTGACTTTAATTTCTTAGGTATTGTGTGTGTTTTTGTAAGCTGCCATAGCCCTTCAGGCCATGAGATTTGCAGCAGGTCCCATGATGCTTCATCTTGGATGTGTAGAATTTGTCTCAGATGCTTGAATTTGCAAAACAACTCTCCAAAACTAATCACTGGAATTGTGAGACTGAGAAAACATAACATTAATGTTTGCCCAACTGAATCAACCTAAAAGTTCCTTCTAGCCCAGTGCTCTGTTTTCTGTAGTAGCTTGCCAGGTGACTTTCGAAATCACACAAGTAAGGCATGAAGGCAAGAGCTCTGGAATAGCCAGAGGATCAGAAAATGGCCAGGAGGAAGAAACAGTAGTGTATTGGCTAGAGTGTTGAGTCTAGATTAAGGAGACTTAGGATCAAATCCCAGCTCAGCCAGTTCCTACCTCTTAGTATATACCTCCCTCGCAATGTTGTGATTAAATAGGAATCCCATGTAAGCTACCATGAGCTCCTTGGAGAAAGGGCAGGATACAAATGTGATAAATAATAGAATAGTGGTGTTAGGAGCAATTTCACATCCTGACCTCTGTAAATCCTTTCAGACCTTTTGGGTTTTCTAACTCTCTCCCACCCCCCACCCTGCCCCATATTTCTGTGACTCCTGAGGGCTAGAAACCTACAGTTTTGCTCTGTTTATTTGAATTTGAAAATGCTGCTGGGTTTAATTATAGAGACCTTATTTTACACTCCGCAGTCAAATTGCTAACTAGAGATTTTGGGACACCTTGAAAATAATACACCTACTATTTTGGAATCATATATTTGAATACTCACTGATGTGCGAGTGCCACTTGCAACGAGCAAAAGATTAGAAAAGATCAAACAGGAAGAAAAGAACCACTGCAACCTCTATTATCCAGCAACTCCTCTTAAGACGTAATTAGCATATGGACCGATAACAGATGTTAGAGAATCCATATATTGCTGTACCCATTAAACTTCCTTACAGGTGCCTGAAAGCCATTTATCCATAAGCTGCTCCTGTGAGGCACAGAGGACATTTAAATGACCACAAACACATGGGCTGCACACAATTTTGTAGGCTATTTCCATGGAATCTGCACTGCTGCAGTAGGGAGGATGCAGAGTACATGGGGAAGATTCATAGGATTGGGGTGTGAGGCATGGTCATTTAAATGTCATTTCCACAGATAGGAGTTTCCCATACAGCTAGGAGGATGCCTAAAGGACACTCAAATGAGCAGACAATGCGCTATAAATCATTTCAAGTACCTACCAAAGAAAGAGCAGCTTTCCCCAGCATTCTTATTTAAAACATAATTAAAAGTCCAAAGAAATCAGTGTCACATCTATGTATGCTTTTTGTGATTCAGAATTTTAGAAATAAAGCATTTCTATTAACCCAAGATGACAAATGATTATGCTACTCTAACAGTCAGATCTCCTCTGCATATTTTCTCAATATACAAACCCCACTGTGTCCAATGGGACTTCTACTCAGATATATATTCATATGATTGCAGTCTAACTCTTTTAAAACAAGGAAAGTATTAATTTCTGTGACAGCTGAGTACATAGAATGGGCATGAGATTACAATTATGATGTTAAATATTTAGGACAATCAAAACAATGTTCATCTCAACTATGTAAAATGCCTGTACTGAAAACTTAGCATAGAATTCCCTAATTTTCTATAAAGAAAATCAAGCCTCTATCAATGTGCCCACAGCAGAAACATGTAGCAGCACAAAACTTGGCATTTTATGTAAAGTTCTGCATCTGGCACCTGGTTCAATAGATATGAAAGGAAAACCTATTTGAAGCATAATATGGAAGTAGTTTCAAGTTTCTGCTTTGGACAAAATTCTAAAGGTTACAAACAAATTCTTTTCAGTGATGTAATGATTTATGAATACCATCTATCTCATTTAACATAATGTCAAGGATAACCCATTTAAATAATTTCACACTAGTTCAAAGGTTGAAAAAACAATATGGGCTGGTAGGCTGACAAGAAACTCAAAATACTGGTGCCTTCACTGTTTTCTTTTTGACACCTGCTAAAAATGCTGATGCGAATTTCAATTTGTTTTAGTAATTTAACTTTTTGTTATTTGTTAGTAATTTAACTTTTGTATGTTTTAAAGTATTTTTTTTTTGTAAACTGCTTTGAGGATTCTTTTTTAAAACAACAACAATCAAGCAGTATATAAATTTTATGAAATAAATAAATAAAAATACTTGAAATGGCTCAGATGTCTAAAGAACAGGGGCTTAAATGCCAATAATATTTTACTCAGGATATTTGCAGTATGGTTCTCAAGCCATTCCACTCTGTCAATATTATTTGCACAAAGTTGTGTCCAAAATAGCTTGATCCAAGTTATAAACTGCTTGACAATTCAGACAAGTCTATCCTGCTATATACTGCCTTTACATTTTAGTAACACTTGTAAAAGACTCCCATCAAACCAGACACACACTTAACATTATTTGACTTCACGGTAACCAAAACTAGTTGTTCCAAATGACACGCAACTTGATATAAATGGCCAGATATGTGCTGTACAACATTATGGTATCCTTTGCCAAAGCAGTTTAGAATATGAAGTTGTCTAACTATGCCAGAGCAATGCTACAGGTGCCATAGCATTAAAGCATTGCAGTCATGCTGAATGTAAATTTGCTAGGGTGGTTGCACATAGTCATGAAGGTGGAAATGTATCCAAACTCGCTGGGTGGGGGGGAGAAGCTATATTTTATCATCTGAATCCAGGCTATTTAGTAAGTCTAAACTTAAAGGACCCTTGACAGTTAAGTCCAGTCGCAGACGACTCTGGGGTTGCGGCGCTCATCTCACTTTATTGGCCAAAGGAGCCAGCGTACAGCTTCCGGGTCATGTGGCCAGCATGACTAAGCCACTTCTGGTGCAATGAAACACCGAAACCAGAGCAGTGCACGGAAACGCCATTTACCTTCCCGCTGGAGCGGTACCTATTTATCTACTTGTACTTTTTGGGGTGCTTTTGAACTGCTAGGTTGGCAGGAGCTGGGACCGAGCAACGGGAGCTCACCCGGTTGTGGGGATTCGAACCGCCAACCTTCCAATCGGCAAACCCAAGAGGCTCAGTGGTGTAGACCACAGCGCCACCCGTGTCCCTCTATTTAGTCAGTCTACTTAGCCATTAAAAGCATAATGTATGCTTCACTGTGCTGAGTAGCCATAGGGAACTTCAGAATTTCAAGCACTTGTTTTGATTTCATCCTCCACCATAGATTCTCATCAGATAGTGTTGGGGAGGGTTATGCGGGAGTGCTCTCTCATCAAGGTCTTTTTCATGGACCATCATAATTTTTTATGAATGCTGTTCAAGCCCACGCTTTGAAAAACTGTTTTATTAATTCATAAAAAAAGAATTCACAGATTGTCCAAAGTATCTCTCAAACAACACCTGCTTTCCCTCTCAGCGTGATGCTGCTCATCTCCTGAAGATGTAGTTACAGGCTATTTGAATCCCTAACAAAGGGCAAAAGTAATATTCTATGTATAATGTCTGGCCTTCTGGTTTCCATGGAGACAGAGCAAGGTTGAAAAATATGGAGAGTAGCTTTCCTCTTTGGAGGCATTCAACTGGGGGTAGTGGATATGGTGGAATAAGGTGCAAGTCTGGCCATGGCTGGAGTTTAATTGGATTGAGGTACAATTTAACGGGGGGGGGGGAGGGACATGATGTTTGATACCTTATTCAACTTAAAGTGTAGAGGCTAAATGGCCTGTGATAAATATAAAAAAAGGTAAACTGAGCATGAATTCAGCTAGTCATGACATATATTAATTTTTTTTAAAAATAGCAACATTGGGAAAGACTCTGGGCTGCTTCTTAATCCATTAAAATATATCTCATTTTATGAACAAGAGGCAAATGCGCACAACAGGGTGTGCAAGATTGTTCTGATGTGAATGATCTTTCTAAATCCACTTGTCAGAAAGCCCCCTATGTCAGTGAAATGTGTGATTAGCAGAGATAACCCTCCTGCTGCTGGATATGACATTACACCAATACTTGAATAAAACAGTATGAAAGATGGTTAGCTCATCATTAACTCCTCTTTATTGTTCCATACATATCTCCAGTATGTAGATATCCTTTTACTCTTTCAGTTCATGACCAAATTTCCTGCAGCTTTGTCTTGCTATCGGTTGTCCTCGTTGCTTCAAATTTAATTTGAGAACACGGTTTCACAGTCTGAATTTCTCTTCCTGCTGTTATTATTTACTTCTAAATCATACTTTCATAAACACTTTTTTTTTTAAAAAAGAGAGGCATCGCAAAATAAAGTCGTAATGTATTATACTCTCCAGTAGAAGCCTTGGAGAACAATAGCGGAACTCAAACTCATATTTAATCCCCCTCCCTTTTCTATTTAACATCCATTGTTTTTTGGATAGTCTGCTCAGTATTGCAAAAGGTGGATGGTTTGCTGTTGTAGTAGTTTTAGAGGGGAGGTAGCTGAGTGCAGAAGCAAGTCACCCTACACCAGCTTCCTGGCAGGTGAGATGCTGTTACTTAACAAGAGAGAGGGGGCAAAGTGGCAGGGAGATCAGCAATATGAAAACACACCAGTAGAGTCAACCTGGCACTCCTGCCAGTGTGTTTGCAGTGCATCGACCTCTATGCCCCTCTCACTCCCAGTAAGCAACCCACCTGCCAGGAAGCAATGGTCATGGCTACAACCCACTCAGTAAGCCACTTCTGTCTGAAGGGAGACAGGAATTGGCTCAGTGGGACCAAGTGTTAATTCTGCATGAAACAGCACAAACGCAGGTAATGGTTTGCAATACAATTATGATTGTTAGGGAAATCTTGTTCTCTAATGTAAAATGGGCAGGCTTAAAGGATCTGAACCATGATATCCATCAACCAGAGTCAGGTGCCACACAATGAATGGAAACAATGTGAAATTGCAGTTCAAAGGGTCTGGGGCAATTCCCTACTACACTATAGTCATACACTGAGATAACCTGCAAATACATATACAAATCTACATCTGTGTCATTACTATAGGCCAAGACTGCCTTCACAAAAACTTAAAACTGGCCAGCAGAGCCACACAAGGAAAACAGTCCAAAGTAAACAGCTAATACATTTCACAAGAGTGGGAACATGAAAACTGAGAAGGAAGGGAATAGGACGATGACTATATTTTCGTAATTAGCAGCTAAAAGGAAGAGCATTAATGTGACATGACTTGTAAGTATGAAGTCACTATAGATGAGGTAAATAGACGGTGAGGGATGCACAGTTTGCCCAAAGATCAAACAAGTTTTGCTGTGCCTTTCATCAAACAATTAGGAATCAAAAACCTTACTGATGTACTTTAAATGTGCCACTATATCCCAATCTACTGTCTGGCCAGCGCTGCTCTAATGAAAAGCGATCACATTTTAGATGAGAAAGTGTGATCAAAGTCCAGGGGGTGAAAAAACCACTTTTAAGAATGCCCCAAAGCAAGACTTTTGATTCCATATGCCTTCTTCTTTTAACCTAGAGCCCCTATTCCATACTGCTTTCCAATATGCTTTTGAAGCTCTTCAAAGTATCAAAGGCCCCCTCTACATGAAGAACATTACTGTACCTACTAAGGTCCAAAGCCTATTGGGCATGCAGATATCATCACACAATTCTTATGACAAAAAAGTGGTGTTGTGAAGTGTCAGACTTCAAGGCTAGAACTGGTGACCTTATGGCCCAAAGCTTAGACCTAGCCAAGAGAGCTTTCTGTCTTATTTCAGCACATAAGGTGATGGACATGTAACTACTTATCAAATGCTACTTGGAGCTATGATGTTGTCTCAGTGACAATTGCCCCTGTGATTGACAGGCAGTGTGAAGCCTTTGAGTTGGTAAGTTATAAATACTAAGAGTCTGGGTCTTTCAAAGTTGCCTGGTCAGTAGATGCCACCTGTCTGTTTGCACTTCAGGCCCTAGGTTCAAATTCCTTGAGATTTGGCTCTTCTTCCCAGATTCAGCCCAAAACACACCACCTGTTATTTTCTATGTTGTATGGAACAGCCATACAGTTTGGTTGAGTGGAAGAGTCAGTAGGATAACCATGCGAAACCAAGCCAGTTTTATTAAGCACCTTGAATTGCATGTGAAACATAAGCAAGTAAATCTGTTCTTCTGAGTAAGCCAGCTGTTACACGTCAGATTCCACTTGAAAGTCTATCAGTCTTTCAGTGGGGTTGTCTGTCATTTTCTTTGAATAAGAAACTGAGCAAAAAAATTCTCGCAGCTCTACTGCACTTGTTGATTATAACCTGCTAATTCAAGCATAAGGTTAAATATAGTTTCTAATAAAAATGAGACACAAATTAATCAATAGTATGTTTTATGTCTGAAAATGATTTATGTTTGGTGGGATGTTTTCTATTTCTAGGTATTTATATAGTTTGTCTACTAATGTCTTAAAAATTAGTTTCTAAAAAAAACTTGCCAGTTTATGAACTGCACATTATAAATTGCAAATAAATATGAGATGTCTGCAAATGTCATTCAAAGCCACGATGAGCAGTTTTATCTTGCAAATGAGCAAGGAGATCACATTCATTTTTTAAAATACCAGTTGCAATTCTAATGGCAACATATTATGTTTCATACTGCTTTTTTTACACTGGGCTAATTCATATGCTGTTTCACTTCATATTCAACAGGTCTTGGGTATAACTTCTAAAGGTGACATAGCTGCCATCTTAGGTTTGTTCCAACAACAACAACAAAATGCACAGGGCCCATTTAATAGTTTGCATGTGGCTGCAATAATCAGATTGTACTGTACATACTTTTTTAAAAAAATGTGTTTTTTATAAATGCATTTTTAAATTAAAGTTCAGACATTCAAGGAAGAATTTCATTGACTAGACACAAATATTGCAGTGTCAGAAGGCACAACACAATAATAGTGCCACCTTTGCTCTCTTGAAGGGATGGGGTCAGTGCTGTTCCTCTGTAAAGTAGTGGATTTTGCCATAGGTGGATTGTAGTACAACAAATTAAGCTTCCTTGAGAGAACATGTAACCTATCAGTAATGGAATATGCCCTGTATTTTAGGTGAGTGGCAAGATGGCTAAAGGAGCTGATAATGAGATGTGGAATCTTTCGTCTCCAGCCTCACAATCCCTTAATAGTGACGGTAAGTAATTAGTCATGCCATTTTATGATACCACTGTCTCAAGTCCCACATGTCTTTCTGCAAGTTTAGCCTTACTTACAATTTCACTTCAAAGGCCCTTTGTTTCATTGCAGATGGTCAAAATGTGGACTGCTCAGCTACTTCATTAACCCCTTTTCCTTACACCAGGCATATTGTCCTTTTAATTTGAACTAAATTTTAAAACAGTGAATCATCTTTTTTAAAAAATAAATGTGTTGGTGATAAAGTCAGGATAACAGGATTCACCACATCCTTATCAATAGTATGTAGGAACAATGGGATTTGCTACACAAACCTGTAATATGTACTGCAGGTGTACAAGCCATGTGCAGCTTGAATGTAGACAAATAAAACAACATAGTGCATCAAAACAGCATAGAACAGGATTTCTTATACCTGCACATAGATTGTTTTGACACAAGAAGTTGCCAGTCCACACTGGTTTGTCCATGTTGTCCAATACAGTCGTACCTTGTATTCGTTCCGGAAGTCCGTTTTACTTCCGAAAACATTTGAAAATCAAGTCAACGGTTTCCAGTTGGCTGCAGGAGCTTCCTGAACTTGATCGGAAGCTGCGGAAGCCGCGTCGGATGTTCGGGTTCCAAAAATGTTCGCAAACCGGAACACTCGCTTCCAGGTTTGCAGCGTTCAGGAGCCAAAAGGTTCGAGTCGCAAGGCGTTTGACAACCAAGTTATGACTGTATTGTCTATTCTTGACTGCCAGTAACTGCCCAGGTTCTCAGACAGAGGGGTCTTTCGCATCACCTGCTGTCTATCCCTTTTAAGTTTAAATGCCAGGAACTGAACCTGGGACCTCCTGCATGCACAATATGTGGTCCCTCAGTAGCACACACTTCTTTCTGAACAGCACTTTGTACTTTTTAACACTGAGCTTGCTGCCTAAAGTCACACTGTGCAGCCTTTCTCTAATACTAGATATGTGGAGCTAATGATGATTGCTCCTGTCACATACTGAACCCTCCACACACACAACATTTCTCCCCCATTTATTGCTGCTTCATAATTTCAGGGTTCAACTCAAGCTCTGAAATGCTCTAAGGCTAAGATCTGTGGATCGTGGTACATATCAAATTGCACCATATCCATGTTCAAATCACTGGAGTCCTTTTTGTTACTGTATAGAACACCAAGATCTTTAAATGGGCCCTCTTAATAAAAAATAAAGAATATTAACATTATATATATATATATATATATATATATATATATATTCATTTTAGGATATTCTTGTCATTACCCTATGGATTTGTCAAAATATTCAGCGTGAGAGCTTGCTGTACATTGTTTTCAAACACAGTTTAACACCATTAAACCCAAAGTAGTGGGTTCCTGGATATTCCTAACATGACACAGAACACAAAGTTTGAACCACTCACCTCCTGACATAACTGAACTGCTTAACATTTTTCATCGGCTTGTATCACTGTTGTTCTTAACTTTACTGCACATGGCTTAGCAGAGTATATTCTTTTTATACATTTGTTAAAAACAATTCATGCAAAAGTGTGTGTTTTTTGTGCAGGAGTGCCAACCTCTTTTGTGCAGCTTGCATGTTCTTGCAAACAGGAGCAGCCAATTCTCCATCAGCCCCAACTAGCATGGCCAAAAATCAAAGATGATGGGAGTTGTAGCCCAACAATCTCTGAAGCTACCACATTGGCTACCTCCACTAAATACATCAAGTTTTATGGTGAACTGTAGCATGAGGGTGTCTTTCATACTCTGCCATCTACATCACACATTCCTTCTTAAGAAAAAAAAACACCCCATAACCTGAGCTACATTGCAACTCAGTTGGAACCCTTAATAAATACACTGGGTTCCAACTGAGTTACAGCGTTAAGATCAGAATGTGGAAAATATGAGAACAACAAAAGGAAGGCAGAAATGAAAATACTGGAGATATACTTCAGAGGTCCAGAGTATGGGAAGCCTGAAAAATTAATAATTAATAATTTGGATTGTAATTTGGCTGTTTTTTATTATTATTTTTAATTGGATTATGATTTGATGGATTTGTTAATTGGATGTTCTTATTGGAAAACTAATAAAAATTATATATAGAGAGAGAGATATATAGATATAGATATAGATATAGATATAGATATAGATATAGATATAGATATAGATATAGATGTGTGTATATATATATATATATATGAACCCTTAATAAATACACTGGGAAAAGAGGTCAAAGCAAAAACTCTTTTTTAAAAAATTGGCAACCAAGTGTTAAAGATTTAAACCAGAAGTCTAGTAGTAACTCCAAAAACATTAGTTTCCTTATCTAACTGGAACTTTCTACAAAAATCTACAACAAGGCTTTGAATTATGAGTAATCCCATTAATAGAAACTAGCATGAGTACATCAACCATTGATTACTCATGCATGAGTTTGCTACAACTAGCATATGGTAGTGTTTTCCGGAATTAGAAGGGGTCTATCTACAACAGAATAGGGGTTGTACCCACAGCAGTACCAGCAGAGTTCTGTTACCACAGCATCACTTCCATTTCTTCTCCTCTTCCCACATGCCTCCAAAATCTCCTCCAGAGTGTCCCCCAAGCCTCTGGAGAAGATTTCGGGGGCATACAGGAGACTGCAGAGAAGAAGAAGGGAAAGTTATGTTCTACTAGCACATGTCTCTTGTGCTAGCTCAAGCTCATGCACCAAAGACATTAGCTAGCCTAATAAATTATCAACGAAATTAACTATCAGAATAGGACTGTGGTCACTTTGTGACCCAGGTATATTTTACAAATATTCAATTTATTCCTAAACATAGTTAAAATGCACAACTGGGATAGCTCAACGGGTAGATCATGAGACTCTTAATCTCAGGGGTCTTGGGTTCCAGCCCCAGGTTAGGCAAAATATTCCTGCATTGCAGGGGGTTGGACTAAATGATCCTCGTGGTCCCTTCCAACTCTACAAATTCTATGATTCTGTGCTTCTTTAGATTAATTCAAGTTAATACATAAGTAATTTATAAATTATCAGTTTACTGCCCAGTGAAGCCATGCTACCAATATTACTATGCTGTAATACTGCCTTTTGAAGGAGTATCATGAAGTCCAGTAGAATGCCAGTAATGGGTTCTTGTAGCGTTAAACCAAATCAACAGACTGTTGTATTCCAATATCTCTAGCTGGAGATACAAAACGGTGTATGAGAAGCTACTATTCTTCACACCCGGTGTGGAGAGTTGACTTGGTTTGCCTTGACTGCTCTAGGCCTTCTGCCTTCCATAAAACAGGAGACATATTTAGAGGTTTCCCAGGAATGTGGTGATGTTTTCATGGTAAAGTATTCTGAGGTTGCAGCGCTTGAAAGCCAGTACAGTTCTAACTGATTCGCTGCCATTGTGCTGTGCTCAGGCAAGAAGTGAGAAAGGATACCAACAGGTAAAAGCATGAACTTTTGGGTTGGAACCAGAATTCATGCATGCTGGTGAGGGAGGGAGGGAGGTAACCTTTGCTGATTCACTCCTCCAGCAGCAGCTTCCAGTGCCACATCCCAGGAGCATTGGGGACTGCAGTGGAAAGAAAGGAATCAACAAAAGCCACCTCTGCCAGCAGGTTACCTCCCCTGGATAAAAGGCCTTCTGCCAGTAGAAGAAGCTTTTCCATTTTGAACCAAACCGCTGTCATTTTCGGATTAGCCAAAGTAAAGTTTGCGACTCCTAAACCCTTTTAAGGTTAATTCTCTTGATCTTGGTTGATATTCAATGCATCTGTTGCATCTATTTCATCTTCAAGTTGTGGGTTCACCTTTCAGAGGCTATATGCAAGCACATAATAGTTTGCTTAGGAGGTAAAAACCTTAAGATCACTCATTTCCCTTTCCCATCCAACGAGTAATTTCTCCTGTGCACCATTCTTGCTTCATAGGTAGATCAGCTTGTTTTCTTATGTGCCTTTTTATGCTACTACTTGACTTAAAGCAGCAGGCAAGGTGGCCAAGGGAGCTATCCCATTTGGGGGGGACGTGATATATAAAGGGCCTTCACTCCTTCCCACCACCCATTTATGTAGCCAGCCAGATCCTTCTACACTGAAGGGATTGCTTCCTGCAAAGATTTGGACTGTCTTGGCTAAGATTTTTGTTTTAAGCCTAGGCCATGTTTATCTGCAATGCCTTATTCCTTAGGGAAGTGAAAGAAAAGGCAAACAAGCACCAGCAGCTGTTATTCCACCTGAATTGTGTATATATTATTTTATTTTGAAAATGTACTCTACAGTAAAACAAGTGTTAGTTTTTTGTGATTTTTTCAGCTAGTTAGGGTTGTTTTTTTGTTTGATTTCCAGCTACAGTTTTTCCTCACTGTAAAACCCACATAAAACATTATAAAAATGGATAAGGAATCAAACATGGCCAAATTCTCTCCTCATACAATTTGGCATGGTTCCTCTGAAATCAGCTTTTATTTTCTTACTTCAGCAATCAAATAAACTTCACCATGTGTATAAAACAGCTGTGAGGCAGCATAATAAACTAAGGTGTGACCCTCTGAGTATTCCCTGAACAGAACAGAGGAGCCACCTGCATCATCTTAGCTACTCTTAATAATTGAACACAATATGAATATTAAATATGCAACACAAGGTTCTGTATTTTGCTATTTATAAAAATTTCCTTGTTTAAATGACATTTTAAATGAAAAACATGGAATGCATAGTGCAAAACAGTATTTTCACCATGGAACACTAATTGCTCGGTATTTAAAACCAAATAAATGTTGATGTTTCCATTGCCATGAAAGGAATTAACAAGATGCATACTTTCAGAAACATTGTATTTGCTTACAAGGAAACATTTAAAAAAAAAAAAAAAGAAATCTTGATGACTGCTCAAGCATAGCAGTGTATCCCCTAAAATCATTCCTGTCAATATGATGCATCACACAACCAAACCCCACTTAGCTCCATTCTCACTGTAAAATGACTGGTCACACATGCACATCTGTGCCCACACTATAACACCTAGACTTTGTTTTTGTTTTTAAAGTGTTTATCTTTTCAAATGTTAATAATGAAATTATCAAAAATTCAGTATAGCCAACTCAATTTCAAATCTAATAAATGAAGGACCTCTAAGGACTGAAAAAGCACCTTAACTCACCATTGTTTATTGACAATCACTCTGCAGAATAAAATATCCCCATTTAAAAAGCTTTAGACAAAGGGACATTATTTATCATCCGTCTTGCAGTTCATATTTGGAACTATTCCAAAAGGGGGAAAATTGTTATTCCCACCTTACAGAAGAATGCAAAGTTAACTGTATACAGCTGCTTCAGTGCACTGGCCCCAGGCTCCAATACCCTCACTGACATATGTATGAGTAGGGACTGACCAATCCTTTTAATCATCATGGAAAATTAATAATAATTTATTATTTATATGCCACCCATCTGACTAGGTTACCCCAGCCACTCTGGGTGGCTTCCAACAAATTAGAACGTGATATAGCAGACACAGATCCCCTTCTTGCACACATGGTTCTCTCCAGCACCACCTGCCCCCCAATATTCACACACTTTCATCCTCCCAACCTTGTGAGAGCCAATGACTGATCCAAGATCATTTAACAAGCTGAACAGGAATTTGAATAATATTCCAAATCCAACGAAGTATCTCAAGTCTTTCCTCACCTGTTTCTGTCAAGGTAGAATCACAGAAACGTAGAGTTGGAAGAGACCCTGAGGATCATCTGGTCCAGTGGTCCCCAACCTTTTTTTGGCCATGCCCCACCTAAGCATCTCTAAAATCCTGATTCCCCCCCCCCCCGTGTCATATAATTCTTATTATTCAGAAAGTGAACTCCTATTCACGTGGAGGAAGCCTAAAAGGCCATTAACTTGGTCTACACAAGCTTCCAAATTGCCCCCCCTTAAAAATGAAATTGCTCCCCATGTTGGGAACCATGGATCTAGTCTAACCCACTGCAATGCAGGAATAGGAAGCTGTCCCATACGCAGCTCAAACCTGCAACCTTGCTATATTTTGGATTACAGCTCCCATCGTCCTTCAGTATTGGCCACGCTGGCTGAGGCTGATGGGTTGTAGCCCAAAACATCTAGAGGCATCTAGGCTGGAACAACTGTTCTTTCCAATATGCCATACTGGTACACACGATGGAGGCATTAATAATGGAATTACAGAAGAGTTGCATGGGAACCTAAGATTATGTAAAAAGCTTTGGACACCCTGAAGTGGTTCCCACGCCCCTCACATCATCATTAAGGCCACATTGCTCAATCAGAACTCACCTAAACTGATTCCCCCCCCCCCCTGACATTACCCATGAGATTACGCTGGGTGGTATTCAGCTAAGTTTTACTTCACTGAAATTAATGGACCTAACATAGTCATGTTCATTAATTTAAATGGGTCTACGCTGTGTAAAGGGTCGTGGGTGGCACTGTGGGTTAAACCACAGAGCCTAGAGCTTGCCGATCAGAAGGTCGGCAGTTTGAATCCCCGCAATGGTGTGAGCTCCTGTTGCTCGGTCCCAGCTCCTGCCAACCTAGCAGTTTGAAAGCACATCAAAGTGCAAGTAGATAAATAGGTACCGCTCCGGCGGGAAGGTAAAGGCGTTTCCGTGCACTGCTCTGGTTCGCCAGAAGCGGCTTAGTCATGCTGGCCACATGACCCGGAAGCTGTACGCCAGCTCCCTTGGCCAATAAAGTGAGATGAGCGCCACAACCCCAGAGTCGGCCATGACTGGACCTAATGGTCAGGGGTCCCTTTACCTTTACTCTGTGTAAAGCTGAGTTGTATACTATCCATTGTTTTACCAGAAAACTAGAACAACGTAGAGAACAACAATATATGTACATGTGGAGATTCCCAACCAACCAACCAATAGGAGACCCTAAACTTACTCTTTTTCCTTCAAAGTTTCAGATGTTTTGATTAAACACCTACATACTTAGTGCAATAAAATTCTTCCTAAAAACTGTTTCTGAATACAGGAACCATGGAGAGTAAGGAACCCAGCAAGTGCTTGCTTACAGCCTCTGAAAGTGAAGTTGATCCAGCAACATCCCTTGCCTTAGAGATGAAATACGCACTGGATCCCAACCGGCAGATCAAGAAAAGAAACAAAGCCCTGCAGGTGAGATTCAAAGACATCTGTGACGCCCAAAACGAGCAGAGAGATAAACAACTCTCTACATTACAGCAGAGTGACAAAAAGGAAGCAAAGCCCATCTCTTACAGAGCAGCTTACCGGAAATATATGACAGTGCCTGCTCGGAGATCAATCCCTAACGTTACTAAAAGTACAGGAGTTCAGACTTCGCCTGAACTTAAAAAGTGTTACCAGACATTCCCCTTGGACCGGAAAAAGGGGAGTATCATCAAAAGCATAGCTTCTGTTGACACTTTTCCAAGTCAAAACAATGGATTCCTAATAGATGTTAAAGACAGCAAAATCTCAGGGGAGGCTGCTCAGTGTAGCAAGAAAGTCACTGGATTTGTGACAGCTGAGTTTATTTCACATACTAATGAACGCATGAATGCAATAGAGCAGCCTTCTAGTGACAACTGTTCGGAGACATGTAGAAGCACTGATTTGCACAGCTGTACTAAAGAACCTCCTTCTCTTCAAAATTCAGCAGCTTCTGTTTTAGAAGAGCCTGATTACCAGCTGCATGACAAAGCAAAACACCACAGTGGGCCGTTGGGGAACGAGGAGGCTAATCCATCCACCCATGGAAAAGTGTTCAAGACAGAAGTAGCTTCTGTCTACTTGCCTGCATCCAGTTCTCACGTCTCACTGACGGACCTGCAAAAATCTGCAGCAGGGAATGACTGGTCTCTGTGCCCGACCGAGGAGGACAAAAAAAGAACAGTGCATCTTAATGGTCTGCAATCACAAGCCGTAAGTGCAGCTCAGGCCTGTTCGACGCAGGCACAGTGCCAATCAACCGAATGTAATGAACAGACCCTTCAGATACATGTTTCACCTATGGAAGGAAAACAGCCTTGTCAGACAGCAGTTGCTGTGAGTGAAGGATGCCAACAAATTGTGCCTCACACAGAAGTGGTAGACTTGAAAGCACAGCTACAGATGATGGAGAACTTGATCAGCTCAAGTCAGGAAACCATAAAGGTCTTGTTGGGTGTTATTCAGGAGCTGGAAAAAGGAGAAGCTCATAGAGAAGGGTAAGCTGTTTTTGGAATCTCCCTTAATATGCATGATCACACCATTTGTTAAAATAGTTAAAATGAATTCTACTAAGCAATTTACAGTTCCATTTATATGTTTATGTGCCCTTAATTTTTTACTTTGAATGTGTTAGAACTGCTGTAAGAGTACATTCAACTGCATTTGCATCATATTGCTGTATTTGGAGTATTTTCACGAGATAATTATACTCGATTCACCATACCTGCAATACATAATTCAGTGTCTAGCTTGACACTAACATACTAATGCTGCAAATGACCTTCAATCTATTTCATTTTGATTCTAATGCACATATAATAAATTAGGATTTTTGAGGACAACTGTGCTCCTAAGATAAACATACTTTTGATATCAACACAACCGATTCAAAAGAATATTGAAATTAAAATATAATCACTTTACATATTGGTCTCAAATAAAAAAGTCATTAAAAAATAGTAAAGTTAAGAAGTCTTTGCTTAGTTCTTTAAAAACAGATTGCTCTGGGAGGCTAACAGGAATACTCAAACAATCCAAAATATACAGCAGCGTCATTTGACAGAAATGGAATGCAGAGAGTATTTTAAACATGAACGCATGCAGTCCTTCTTTTGTTCTACAATTTCCTATAAAAGTGTTACTCAGTGTTATTTGTACCAGCATAGCTATTTACTCAGGCTCAGCTAATTAAGTCTTTATCTGATAATTGCAACTTTTGTGCTTTTGGCATCTCATATGCATCCCCCTCCTTCACCCCTTTAAAGATACATTGTCTTCATTTGCTGGTTAATTCAGCGACTGCATTCTAACACGCATATACTTTTCAAATTAATGATTGCATGCTTCAAACACCTCCATGCTTTCTAACTGTTTTACGTAGCTCTTGCTTCCCCCACTCCAGTAAACATTCCCCCTTTGACTCTTTACATTGAAAATACCACTATGTTCTGTGCAAAGCTCCTGGTGCTACTCTCACCCTAAGTAAGCAGCTGACTAGTGTACACGCCCTTATTAAAATGGAAGCAGGTTGTTCCCTGGAATAAAGTTGTTAACATTTTACCCCACCCCCCACCCCAAAGGTGCTTGGACTATCAGCTTTACAGAGTTGATTTAAATGTATAACCTACCATATCCCCAGTGGTTGGGTCAGGTTACACAATTTTCAATACAGCAAGACTCAATTCTATCCAAGTTCTGTTGCTTGTGAACAGTCTAAATATATTTTCCCTTCGTATTATTAAGAACAGAGAGTTTTTAAAGTACTGAGGCTGCAATTCTGTATTCACTTACTGAATTCAATAGGATTTACTTTTGAGTAGACTTGTGTAAAATAACTACTACCCTTTTGAGGTTTTTGCATCTATTCCTATACAAATCCTAAACTAACTCAGAAATCTGTGCCAGTTTATTTCATTCAAAACCTCAGCTTTCAAATAATGGAATGCATTTCTCTTACATATAGTCTAACGATCAGCATATTTTCAAGTCAGTCAGAAAACCATCTACTTGGTGATGCTTTTATCCCTTTGATTTAACTGGTTATCAGTGGATGATTTATCAGTGCGCAAGTTTTCAAGATCACAGAGCTCTGCTTCAGATAGATTGCTATCTCACAGTTCTTATTCTGCCTGCCTGAAGTATTCTGCGAAAGCTTAAAGCTATCACCATGCAAATTCCAACACCATCTGACTTCATTAGAGAGCTTAGTTTAAATAGGTTCCATTATTATTATTATTATTATTATTATTATTATTATTATTATTATATATTGTTCCCTGCTCTTCTGCTTATAGAAATGCAAAGCAACTAACTACAAAAGCAGCAAAAAATTTCCTCTAAGTGCAACAATCAAGTGTGATGTTTCCCTCACTATCAAACCTTTTTAAAACACCACTACCAAGAAAGCCCTGTTTTACAACCAAGCTGATGGCCCAGGAAGTAGAGCTTTCAAGGCTGACCTCAAAGCTCAGGCAGATCTATATGGGAGCAGTGTTCTACAGATAACCAAGTCTAAGACCTTTTAGGGCTTTCAACTCTGAAACCAACACTTTAAATTGAAACCAGAAATACATAAATAACCAGAATAGAATAGCAGCCTTTTCAGATGCTTCGCAGGTCTACAGCCAATGCATTCTGGCCCGAGTTACATTTCCAAGCTGTTTTTCAGGACACAAGAGTTGTTGTAGTCCAGTAGAGATAATTGCAGTAGTCTAGTCTGGATTCATTTATTTTAAAGCACAGGTGGCGCTGTGGGTTAAACCACAGAGCCTAGGGGTTGCAGATCAGAAAGTCGGCGGTTCAAATCCCCACAATGGGGTGAGTTCCTATTGCTCAGTCCCTGCTCCAGCCTACCTAGCAGTTCAAAAGCACGAAGTACAAGTAGATAAGTGGAAAGGTAAATGGCGTTTCCGTGCGCTGCTCTGGTTCACCAGAAGCGGCATAGTCATACTTGCCACATGACGTGGAAGCTGTACGCCGGCTCCCTCAGCCAATAAAGTGAGATGAGCACCGCAACCCCAGAGTTGTCCGCAACTAGACCTAATGGTCAGGGGTCCCTTTACCTTTACCTTTACCTTAAGTCTGGATTCGTTTATTTTAAAGTAAGTGTGCCCACTAGGAACTCAGTCTAAAGCATGGATAAGTGAAGCTGTCTGTCTTCTCCACAACTTCTCATGCACTTGAGATTAAAACTCCTTCTCCCCTCAGGTGCAAAATCTTACTGACTAGTTGAACAATTGTATATATTGCCCTTCGTCAAAATTATTCTGGGGTGGGTCACAACAATACAAGAGTTAACAATGCAGCCCCAATATAACCATAGGACACAGTGATATCAGCAGCAGATTAAAATGCCTGAGTGTGGGGGTTTTTAAGGCCTACAATATTAATGAAAAAGGCCTACAACCTCAGTGCTTTGCAAGCTACTGTGTAACTGGGGCAGCTCATCAACAGAAGATCATAACCAGCCAATGAATAAGCTTTGTATATTGTAATTTAATCATATATTCCAGTAGTTTGAAACAAATCTTCACAGAACCCTTTTCAACATGTGGCAAGAGTTCTGGAGCCAGTGACCGTGTGAAACTGAAGCATTGGTATTTGTGAACTGAATGCATGACATAGACCATGCTGAATATTTCACATCAACAGTGCATTGGAGGGGAAGATAAGTGGCAGTGGTGCAAGCTCCCTTTGAAAATGAGTTATTTGCCATTACTGATGTTCTCTTTGAGGAGACTATACTAAGCTCTTCCTGCCTTCCCCAAAAACTGCTTGATCCAATCTAACTTCCTTCAGTAAAGCAAGATTCTTCCCGTGCTCCTGAACATGCCACACTGTTCAGCAAAAGAGTACTTTCCTCAGTTCATATGGGTTTTAAAAAAATGAAAATTCTATTATGAACTAAATTGTACACATTTCCCAGATACTGTACTTAAATGAGAGGGCCTTTTCTGTGGTGGCACCCCAATTTGCAATGTCCCTGCTAGGGAGGCTTAACTTGTGCCAACATTGTAAGAGGGAGGGGGTTGGTATCAGGTGAAGAACTTCCTGTTTAGATAGCACTTGAAGTCCTAGTCTGTGTTTAGCTTTTAGGGGTTTTTTTGTTAGTCTTGGATTTTTATGAAATTATATTTACTTGTTTTATGCATGTTCTGGGTGAAGAGCAGTTAAGAAATATTTATATTATTTATATATATATTTTAAAAAATCACAGGGAAGAATATGCTAAGTTTCACCCTAGAGTGAAACCCTGTCCCTTTTACTTGATCTCTCAGCAGCTTTCAACACCACTGACCATCCTCCTTGATCAAATGTTCAGGATGGGAACTGTATTGTAGTGTTTCCATTCCTACCTGCGTCCAGAGAGTTGAGGGAGTGCTCCTTGCCCACACATGCAACAGCACATGGGGTATGAGGTTCCACAGGACACTATTTTGTTCCCAGTACTATTTAATACCTATGCAAGTAAGGCAAATGATAAAAGGTAAATGACCAAGGATACCTTAAGGACTGCCAGAGCTCTTATATCCCTGCTTGATCACAGAGATCATCCAGAAAAGTGGCTTTTAGTTGTCCCCCATGTAGAAGTCAGGCATTTAGTTTTACATGCCCCATGCTGTGGAATACGTTTCCAGCAGAGATTCAGCAAGCACTGCCCCTGTTAATTTTCAGGAGCCTCTTGAAGACTTTTTAATGCTGGCAGGCCTATTCAGTTGTTTAAACATTTCCAAACGACTCAGCCATTTTTATGATTATTTTAATGGCATGTTTTATTGTACCTGCTGTATGCCACATTGACATTTTATGTGAGTAGGTGGTCTATAAATATTCTTTATTAATAAATGACCCACTCCCTTTTGTGGGTCATACCAAGCACAAGTTTAGATTGGCTACCAAGGTCAGCCAAAACACATAGACCTCTGGTGATTAAAATACTATAGTAGTACACACAACTGTTTGTATATCGAGTAAATAGATCTATGTATTACAGAGAAGATCATGCTGGCCAATGTTATTGTGAGGTTTTTCATTGACATTAACAACTTTAATAGAAAATGTATTTTGTTTGTTTGTTTGTTTCATTTATGGCACACCTTTCTTCCAGTGAACTCGGGGCAGTTTATCCTCACAGCAACCCCGTGAGGAAGGTTAGGTTAAGAGACAGGGACTGGCCTGAGGCCACCCAGTGAATTTCATGACTGACTGGGGGGACCTGAACTCTGGTCTTGCATGTCCTAGTTCAACACACCACACAGCACTTGGCTTTAGTAATATTAGAAATAAAAGGATTCCAAATCAGGGGTGGCCAATCTGTGGCCTTTCTGATTCTGCAGGACAACAAAACCTAACATCCCTTACCATTGGGAATTCAGGGGAGTTTGAGTTCAACAACATCTTGAAGGCCACAAGTTATTTACCACTTTTCTAAACCAAGTGGGATTTTCTACTTTTTAAATTTAAGTTTGCCTTCTTTTATCAAATCCATTACCCTTTTGCATAAAGATTATGTACATGCTACAATAAGGGCTTCTTGAAATCCTATTTCAAAGGTGAAACAAGACCCCTTAAGTGTAGCAGTAAATATGTTAGGAATTATTCTAATTATCTCACACAAAGTAGATATATTTACATCTGTAGTTTATTTTATTATGTACAGGTAGTTACTCAGTTTGGATCCTTGAAGAGAAAGTATGTTATTGTTAAGTAAGACTGGACTATTTGAAGATATTTTAATATCAATACAGTTATTTTTGCAGATAACGTCTAAGGTGGGAAGCCTTTTCCTATATAGGAAAAACTAGAAAGATTATACCATTGGAGCAAGATTTTAAACAACTGAGCTCTAGATTCTAACAAATGCAGCATTCTGCCAATAAACACAAATCAGAGCAGCCATTTTCAGATTTATTCATGAAAACTTATTTTCCCAAAGGAGGATCAACTCTCCTTTACCAACCTGCTTGGTTTCTATGCTATTGCATTTATATTCCAGCTTTTTCTCTAAGGAGCTTGGGGTGGCCTACATCATTCTCCCCTCTTCATTTAATCTCCACAACCACCCTGTTAGGGAGGTTAGGCTGAGAGGCAGTGACTGCCCAGTGACCTTCATGGCCTAGTGGGGTTTGAACCCTGATCTCACAGGTCCTGGTCCAACACCCCAACCTCCATGCCTCACTGGCTATCAGTGACCACTCATGATTCCCATTGTCCACCTCAAGGCTCATTTTGTCTGGTGCAAGTTCTACCACACTGTGCTTACACAAAGGCCCCTTCTAGCTACCAATAGCACCTTTAGCAGCCTGCACTAACCAGTGATGTCAGCACAGTAATAGTGATTTTTAATTGGTGTATGAACTGAATTTTATGGATAACCCATAAGCAACCTACGTATTAAGAAAAGCTGCCAAAATTTAGAACTTTCCATTTTACAAGCCTTGAATTGATACTTAGCATACAAACCAAGTATTAACAAATGTTTATGTTAGTTATTGTTAAAACAACCAAGCACAGCAGACGCAGTAATTGATCCTTTCTCAGTTCCAGTTCATAAGTGCTTTAATGAGACTGGGAGATCTTAGTGCTTAGCAGACTTCTTTTCACAAATCCACTGGAGGCCTTGTATGATGCTGATTGTGTCTATACTTATAACAGCTATATCAGCAGGCTAGGAATACAGGAAATCATTCTTCAGATATCCCTGCTCACCTTTCTGAAAGTCAGTTATATGCTCCCAGTTTGAGGACTGATGAAATAGTAACAACCTGCTGTACTGAAAATTATTTTGCAGAAAAAACGAGGAGAGAGCGAGAGCAAGCAGTTGTTACAGCAGCAAGCAGAGGAGGCTTTTATTTCTCTTTCCAGTTTGTATGCACAGATTATGCAGCTGGAATAATTTTTCCCCAAGCCTTGGATTATTCAGAACACATTCATATGTCTCTTTCACTCCAAGTCTATTTGAATGCCTATGTATTTTTCAAAGACAACTAAAACTGGGATTTGTGGAAATAATTCTGATTACAGAGAGCACAATAAGTTGCTTATGAATCGTACTCAACACAGTCTGTCTTGGGGGGGGGGGAATGTGAACATTAGAAAAAGAAAATGCAAAAGGAACCAGGATAGATGGATTGTTACCAAAAAAAAATGTTGTCTGTATTCCCAAACTGGCTTTACATGCAGCCGTAAAAATATAAGACTCAAATATTATAATAAATTGATTGGCATGTAAAAAATCAAATAATCTGTAATCACAGTTTTCTACACAGTGAAGAAAGCAATAATTTCCTTTATACTACTCACCAATCACAGAAAAAAATGTACGGGAGGAGGAAGTCAATTTCATTATTTAATAACATCAACTGTTTATTTAGTTCACACAAACTGCTTTCCAATGCATTAATCTAAAAATTAAGCAAACTTTCCTGACTATGCCTACTATGTGACTCATGCAGGAAGATGCCATAAAATTATTATTTGGCAGACTATTCTTTATGTCATCAAGACTCTAAAATCAAATCAATCTCCAATTTATTAAATCGGAGGCTGAATGAAGTTTACAGACACATTGAATATTTAGGACATCTTAACTAATCTCCCTTTCACCTTTGGATAAATGACCAAATAAGCAATACCGGGTTTATTCTCTCAGTATGTAGCAGTACAAGCATTCAGTGAGCCAAGACAGTTAAAAAGGATGCACAGATAGAACCTGCAAAAAAAAAAAAAAAGGTTGCTGTGTGGACTGCTTCCAGTCAATCAGCAGTGCCTTCTTCCAGAATCCCTCTCTCCCAGCAGAGAGTATTCCACACACCCTAAAGTTACTCAGGCATCACTGAGTTAGAGGAGGGAGTCTTAGGGCTCCTGCAGCCCATTCATGTGTGGTGCCATGTTGGCTACAGAAGGACAAGCATTCAAAGAATTAGTTGACTTCATCACATATGCATGCAACAAAATTCTCTTCCTGAATGGGGGGTGGATGCATAATCACAACTAGAACCACTATGAGAGAGAGCATGGGAAGCTGCCTTACACCAAGTCATACACCAAGTGGGTTCATCAAGTTCAGTACTGTCTATACTGACAGTTCTCCAGGTTTCACACAAAGGTAGTAAGTCTTGAGGATGAAACTGCATCCTACACTTCAGCTTCTGAAGAGCTGAGTTCTCTATTTCAAAGTGAACATCTAGCACTGTCAAGACTTGAGTTTGCTGTGCCCAGACTATATCCAATGAAAAAGTGGCTTATTGGTGGGAAAACTCCTGATAAAACCCAGATCATATGCGCACAGCATTCACATCCATTTGAATAGTAATTATCCTAGTTCTAATGCACAGCCAACAAAGTGGTCAGTTTTTGCAGACAAGAATTAAAGCTAATCCTCAAAATTTGAAGCCAATTATGTGAAACTGAAGTAGTTAACCCCCAAATTGGAGCTAGCTCTAGACTTAGGCTTGATCCTTGACTTAATATTACACCTGGCTTGCCTGCAGTGCAGTGTTATGTTGAGGGCATTTCCTTTCTACTAGAAAGTGGGACACTGTGATTTTAAACTATCCTGCAGATAGACTCAGGAGAGGGACGTTCTCTCAACTGCTCAGGCAGCATGCATAGAATTCCTTATGATTTTTCATTGCACTTTCCTCTGCAAACGCTACATTTCCTACAGGAACAGCTGATAACTATAATAATTAAGCTATCAGCTCTTAGCCCTTTTTGTCCAAAGTAGTGTTTCTCCACTGCAAAAAAGAAATGTTTGGCGAAATATCTGTGAAAATCTGTGGGTTTGCAAAATTACATTGCTGCTCACTCCTGTCCAATTCCCTCCCCCCTTGCAAAATCCACATGGATTTTGAATCCAATTCCCTACATAATTTTTTCACATGTATTCTTTCACAGATATTGTTCCATGGGGAAAAACCTTTTGTCGAAATCGGACCTTGACTATGTAATGAAAGCTTCTTCTCATTTGTTGAGACTTGATCCATTAAAGTAAGTCTTCTACTATTAGTGTGACTGGACTGTTATAAATCAATTATAAATTATACTAACCTAGTTCAGACATAGGAACAATAAGGGGAGGGGTGGAATCTATGACTTTATCATTGATCCAGTAATTTAAGGATGGCTTTAAACAAACAAACAAACAGAATAGAAATATTAATACAACCCTCATAGGAAGTTCTTACACTGCCAAATTCTGCACCAAGTTCAGCAACATACTTGGGCATCATCTAGCCAGAATACCCTGGAAAATTCCACACTGAGTTCCCAAATTCCACTATGGTACACTATACCTCTTTCCCCCCTCTACTGAACATGCCCCCTCCGCCCCAAGTCATATCACAATGAGACCTGAACACAGCTTTTCACACTGGCATAAAATGTCGGCATTGCATGCTTGTGCAAAGCAGGTGTAGAAGCTTCTAGTTCTCTAGTTGACTAGTTCCTCTGTGTTGCTCTAAGATAATTAGCAAGCGCAGGAGCAACTGGGACAATGAGGAATCATGGGTCAACCTGTTTATGTAAACCATAGTATGTAACATAGTCCTGGATGCCCTGTATACATGCACATAAAACCTCTTACAAAACACCCAAGGAGGACTCAATTATCAGCAAGCAGAAAATGCTATGTGCAGTAGGCATGCCAGGTATGATGAAAGGCAAAACAAATTCATATAAGCTAAATCCACATAAGTTATTTTTAAATCCACTCCCACAATTCCAGGGAGTGTATTATCCCATTGCATTTTTTTTTGGGGGGGGGGGAATATACCAAATATTGGACTAAGAAGTCCAAGAGCAAAAATAAATCACTTTAATGCATATTCATACAACTAAAACTGGAATTTTTATGACAGCTACAAAAAAATTATGTAACCATTTATCAGTATTCTACCCCAACAGTAAATAACTGAATTAATCTAGACCAAGTTGTTTTTATCTTTGCATTTAGTGTTGCTTTCATATGCCTTTACAAGAATATAATCTAAAATACTGAAGTTTATGTTTATTTTGTCCAAATTAGCCTGGCCATAATTCTGAGGGTGCACTTTTTATAGCTACTTTCTTGAATGCAGATGTGCTAAAATGGCTCAGAGGCTGTAACAATTCACTGTTCTGCAGCAAATACTGCAAATCTATTTCGACATCTCCCCCTCGTCAAGACAAGAATAATTCTGTACAAGCTAGTATTACACTGACTTTTGCCTGCAGTGGCCACTTCCTTGAATGTTCTTTCAATCGTGCTGCCCCTTTCGCTGTCATCACAAACTTTTGTCCTAGGGGTCTGAACATTTCTAATGTTTTCTGTGATATTGCCCATGGTAATAGCAACAGCAGTTGCTCTTCTAATTTTGCACTCATTCCCAAAAGAAAATACCTTCTCCTTTTTTAAAAATAATAACAATCTACTCATCAAAAATGCCTCTCAGCTATGATTTTCTTAACTTCAGTTTTTAAAATAATAGTTATCTGCAACCCCACCCACACACAAAAAACCTTCATTATTTTAGATGCCTTATAAGCAGTTACCTTGAAATTGAGAACGGCTGATTCCTTTTATCCTCAAATCAAAAGCTAGAATTCGGCATCCAAATGATGTAATTGCTGTCTTTTAGCTTCAAAGACTTATAGCTTGGTAAGGAATACTGATCCACATGACTGCACATGACCAAAAGCAGGAACACGTACACGCACCATTATCCTGCAATACGTTGCCCCCGAAAGTTAACCCCATAACCCAGAATATAGTGTGCCACAGGTGCTTCCACAATTCAAGAATGAGTTAAATAAGCACCATTCTTGATGGTTAAAGCAACCTAAGCTACAGGGAAGCACACATAGAATCATTAGTATGTCTGTCCTGGGCAAAATTATTTCAGGAAACACAACAGGAGACCCAGATAGTGAAGAAAGAAGCGAGAAATTTTCCTTCTCCCATACTTCCTGTGGTGAAGTAGCACAACATATCGATCTGCAGGATAACTGAAAGCCAGACAAATGCAGGATATCCTAGAATTATTTGGTTAAGATGTCTAATATATATTCAACTGTACCCAACATTCTTGCCCTGTGCACCAACTAAGGGCCAACTGTAAAACATATCCTAATATCTTTTTGTATGCAAGTCATATGGGGATGACAACATATTGCCTCAGCCAGGCTTATAAATATCATTGAATAAGAAAAAAGGGTGTCACTGCTATCACAGAAATTACAGCTAGCCATGACTTCTCTGTTCACTCATCACATTTGACTGCAAAAGCAAGGGAGGCCCATGGCTCAGTGCTATATCACTTACTTGCAGCAAGTCTCAAGTTTATTCCCTAACATCTCCAGTCAAAGCATTTCAAACAATAGATATAGGATAAACTTCTGCCTAAGATGTTGGAGAGTCACTGTCGGTTGAAATAGACAAGTGTGTTAAGGCATTTTATATGTTTGATGCTAGGGAAAGCTAAGACTTTGAAGAGACATAAAAGGTGGTATCCAAATTAACCCTAGTTTTCTGTTATCTGGATGGCACAGCTTCCCTGTAATGGATATTAAATCAAGCTTGTGGCCATGAAGTGGTTATAGCTTCTCTGTGGGTAAACCAGTCTCAAAGACCTAGTCAGCTATGTTCAGTGGGGGACGTAGGTAAAGTTTCTCTCTCTCTTCAGTTTATTGTGAGACTGCAATGAAGTCCTGAACTCTTTGGTGAAAGGCAGGATACCAATGTAGAAAATAAAATTTGTATGGGTGGCTTTCCACTGTTTAGACTTCCAACTCTCTTCTGCTTTAACAGCTTATGCCTAACAGACATCTTTAAAAATTCTGATTGCAGCACAAAACAAGAACTATGTAAGTTAGAGAACAGCTGTGTGAAAATTCAGATGATTTAAGGGGATCTATGAAGTCTGCATAGATTTTATTTCCAGAAGTCCTCATTGTTGTTCTTTAGCATTATAACTTCTGAGTTATCTACTCTGATGAATTCGTATTAGTTAAGAAAGATATTACAAAATGGGTCAGTTTGACCTTCAACCACACACGAGTAAGAGGAGCTTTAATTATGAGACTTTCAAAGAGATTATCACTTAAGAAAGAATTTTTTGCTTTTTATATTGAAAATTACCAATGCAATCATTTAATTATGGCTCACAGAAAGCAACCAAAAGCTTGTGTAGGCTTTCTAAAAACCGGCTTTGAATGTGTGTTTTGAAGTAATTTGCTGGAAGCCGCTCAGAATGGCTGTGCAACCCAGTCAGATAGGCAGCATATAAATAAATAATAATAATTATTATTATTATTACTACTACTACTACTACTACTATATAACTTACACAGGGTCAACAAAGGACTTAAGAGCAGAGCAGTCTTCAATTATTTAACTATCTCATGTCAATTGCCCTTAATTAAGAAAATATATATATATATTCTGAAGGAGAATTGTCCAAAGTATATTTATTTGTTTCTACCACCAACAACTTTTGGTATACATTGTCAGTGATTTTATTCATTCGGTTGAACTTCACTTGAGTAGTATTCTACATGTTAGCTGCTCTTCATCCCATGGGCTTTCAGTTGGGAAGTGATCATGAGTGGGCTCCTTCCCCACTTTCATGGCTCTTACTGTAGGGAGGTATGAAAACTGAATTAGCAGTGGGTTAATCTTATAAACTCAGATGATACTCTACATTCAAAACTGCCACCTTGCCCCCAATCTGGGTATCAAGTAAAAGAAACAGGAGCTTAGTTGTTCAGTTTTCTCTAGTGAGTAGAATGGAAAAGTGTGAACTTTTGGCCTATTCAGCTTTTCTGCCTCAGAACAATCCAGGAAGGTGGAGAATAATTTGTGAATGGCCCCTTAGCAGTTATACTGGATTGTTGTTGCTACAGTGTGAGACCAAATACATACTGGTATTTAGATGTTCTGTACTTTCAATTCATTCCTGAAAAAACACATCTGTTCTTAGTGGTGATAGAGTTGAGCAGGCAAGAGAGATTCTTTCTATTTCTTCAGGCTGATAGATATACAAATTTGTGCTACCTATTTTCTGAGTCTTGATCTCTGAGATAGTGCATTCTCGTAGTTGCAGGCATATAGAAAAGAGAAGACTTCATGGTTCATGTTGACAGCTTGGCTACACCCAGGAACCATGATCTCCTTGGTGAGTGGAGTGAGACTAGCATTACCTCCACCTGCTGTTTCTGAATCTTCTGAATGACCCAAAGAATCAACTTGAAAGGAGGAAAGTAGAGCAGACCAGTCAGACAATCTCTCACAAAGACATCTGTCCCAATGGATTTTTATATTTAAGAGAGAGAAAATGCTTATCTGAAGGTTTAAGCATCCATTCCACCTGTTTATCTGCTCACCTAGTCCACTGTTGTGTTTTAACCCACTAGCAATATAGACTATCTCTGTGGATGGCCAGTCACTTTTATCCCAGTATATTGTAGGCAGTCCTTCAAGGAGTCAAGGAAGACTATTCTTCAGTGTTGTGATGAGTACTGTCTTGTTGGTTTATGCATGCTTTGGCTATGTTATCATTGCTATGAATCAAGATGTCATTGCTTCCAACATGTTTCTGAAATGCTAGGAGAACAGCCTGTATGGCATTCAGTTTAAGCCAGCTGATACATATCCCAGCTTCAGGCTTGGAGCAGGTCCATTGTGCCACTAGATTGTAAAGATGATCCCCCAAAACAGATGATTAGTATTGTAATAAGAGTGTGACTTGCTTACAGGAATTAGCCATCATTGGGGGGGGCTCCAAAGTTCTTTGATGAAATAGCCACTGACAGATGAAGTTGTTGAGCAATTTGATTCTGGAAGGGTAGAGGTAGCAATAGAATGGCTATAGGGAGATAAGTTTGAAGGGGCATTTGCCAAATAGAAGATTTCAGTTATGACCACCAGAATAAAACAAATGTTTTGGAATTCTACAATTCAACCACTACAAATGAAGTTAACTGAAAGAATGATGTTATTGTAGGTGAAGCACTTTACCAAACAAAACATCACTTCTGGGAGTCCTACTCCAGGTACAGCACCCATGTGTCAGTAGCTGATGATCCTTCCATGTAGTTGTGAACTCCAACACACTGGTGATTACAAGATGCTTCCTGCACAATTGAGGGGTAGTTATAATAGGAAGTGGATCACTGCTTTTTCTCTTTTCCCACCTGAATGACTATTTTTGCCTTTTGTGACCTTTTTTTTTATATAAAAAAAGCGAGATTGGTTTTCTTCATCACCACCACAAGAAAGAAAATGATTGATCATTGCATCTCATGGAAAGTTTCTACATCTAGAAGTGGCAGGGAAATTCCAGGCAGATCCCCTTTGATGAATTTATTCACTGAGCTCCGTGTGCCAGACAACATGCTTCTGCACAAAATGGCAGCCACAAATAAAATAGGGGGAAAGCCAAATGGCGCAAAGACCAAATCACATGTCTAAAGGTAACTTCCCCAGCCCCTGAAAAGGAACAGCAGCCACTGATTTCATGCCAGCCATTCCATATCATTCCTAGATATGAAGGTGAGGGGATAGGCAGAGCTGTCCCATTCACAGTGGGATAAAAGGAAGCAAGGGAGTGCAACAAGATGCTGATAAGAAGCACCACCCACCCAGTTTCTCTCCACTAGTGAAAGATTCCTAATAATAATAATAATAAATTTTTATTTATATCCCGCCCTCCCCAGCCGAAGCTGGGCTCAGGGCGGCTAACAACAATAAAATAATACAACATTCTAAAATCATTTCATTATAAAATTCATTCAAATCAAATTGATGGCAACCATTGAGCTAGAGTTCTGTGAAGATTGCCAAAGGAGGGAGTCAGGCTGTGCCCTGGCCAAAGGCCTGGTGGAACAGCTCTGTCTTGCAGGCCCTGCGGAAAGATGTCAAGTCCCGCAGGGCCCTGGTCTCTTGTGGCAGAGCGTTCCACCAGATCGGAGCCACAGCCGAAAAAGCTAGAGTCATGTGTCGGGAGACTAATGACAGAATGAAAATTTGTTTGCTTTTTTTTTTTTTTTAATGGATTTTACATACCGTTACCGAGGGCTTGAAATTTCGGAATTGCCAAACATATGCACACTGCAGGAACTAGCAGCTATATTATTTAAAAGGTGTCAGTGGTGGTAGTAGTTGTATGGCATACTGTACGATTTCATAATTTTTCTCCAAAGAATTAGTGGCTGTGCAAAACCATTGAAGTAAAAGAAGACATATGATGACCAATTTAAAAAGCAATATCCGGAACTGCTAAACCTATACATAGAAAAACTAAACTCAGCATTTGAGAATTATTTTTGGCATCTTTCCCCTAAAGGTTTCCTTGTTCTTCTTAGCACAGTATGTTTCTTACCCTTGTTTTGTATCTCTTGATTCAACGATACACAACCCTCTTGCCTATCTGGTCCTTAGGATATCTAGGTCATACACCAGGCATAGGCAAACTCGATGCTCCAGATGCTTTGGGACTACAACTCCCATGATCCCTAGCTAACAGGACCAGTGGCCAGGGATGATGGGAATTGTAGTCCCAAAACATCTGGAGGGCCGAGTTTGCCTATGCCTGTCATACATCCTTCCCCAGCAATACACTCATCTCCCAAGGCCACACTCTTTATAAGCTCATTGCATCCTCCTTGAGGGTTTTAGCCTGGCTAGAATGTCCTTGAATTCAAATCCTGTTTCTTCCTTGCCAGCAGAAGGTAGCAGGGGTGTATGAGGGATGGGTAGAAAAAAGCCTACTGTACAAAGGTGAAATTCACATTCGTTGTTTCACCTCCTTTGGTTCTAAGTCTGCCCACCAATTATATTCGGTCTTGAAGTTTAGAAGGGAACATGGCATTCAGCCAGAGAGAGGTTCCCCATCCCTTTACATGCAACACACAGAAATAAGCATACTCCAACCGGATAAAAATGCTTTCAGCTTTGTTCCCCTCCCCCCATAATCAAGCTCCAATTAATGGAAGATTTTGTAGCTAAATTCACTATATTCAAAAAATTTGCTGTAAACATAGAATTATAAGAGTTTGAAGGGACCTCAAAGGTCATCTTTTCCAATCCCTGCAATGCACGAATCATAGCTAAAGTGTCCATGACAGATGGCCATCCAACCTCTGATTAAAAACCTCCAAGGAAGGAGAGTCCATCACCTCTCGTGGGAGTCTGTTCCACTGCCAAACAGCTCTTACTGTCAGAATTCTTTTCAAAATGTTTAGTCAGAATCTCCTTTCTTGTAACTTGAAGCCATTGCCTTGAGTCCAACCGTCTAGAGCAGGGGTAGGCAAACTAAGGCCCGGGAGCTGGATCCGGCCCAATCGCCTTCTAAATCCAGCCCTCGGACGGTCTGGGAATCAGCGTGTTTTTACCTGAGTAGAATGTGTGCTTTTATTTAAAATGCATCTCTGGGTTATTTGTGGGGCATAGAAATTCGTTCACACCCCCCCAAAAAAAAACATAGTCCGGCCCCCACACATGGTCTGAGGGATGGTGGACCGGCCCACAACTGAAAAAGGTTGCTGACCCCTGGACTAGAGCAGGAGAAAGCAAGCTTGTTCCCTCTTCCATGTGACAGCCCTTAAGATATTTGAAGATGGCTATTCTGTCTCTTCTCACTCTCCTCTTTTCCAGGCTAAACATACCCAGCTCCTTCAACCATTCCTCATAAAGTTTGGTTTCCATCATGCTTGCCCTCCTCTGCACACATTCCAACTTGTCAACATCCTTCTTAAATTGTGGTGCCCAGAATTGGACACAGTATTCAAGGTGTGGTCTGACCAAGGCAGAATAGAGTGGTACTATTATTTTCCCTTGATCTGGACACTAGAGTATACTTCTCTGATGCAGCCTAGAATAGCATTATTTATTTATTTTGCTGCTGCATCACACTGTTGACTCATGTTAAGCTTGTGGTCCACCAAGACCCCTAGATCCTTTTCACGTGTACTGCTAGTAAGCTAGGTATCCCCCATTTTATATTTGTGTATCTGGTTCTTCCTGCCTAAGTGCAGAACCTTACATTTGTCCCTGTTGAAATTCATTTTGTTAGCTTGCGCCCAGTTCTCCAATCTGTTAAGGTCATTTTGAATTCTGATTCTGTCGTCTTAACAGAATTAGCTACCCCTCCCAGTTTGGTGTCATCTGCAAATTTGACGAGCATCCCCTGAATTCCTTTATCCAAGTCATTTATAAAGACATTGAGCAGCAACAGGTGCAGGACAGAACCCTGTGGCACCACACTTGTCACTTTCCCCCAGGATGACGAGCAACCATAACTGAGTACTCTTTGGGTTCAATCAGTCTACAAATCTTGTTATCTCATTCAACCCACATTTTACCAGCTTCCTCACAAGAACATCAAGGGGGACTTTTTCAAAAGCCTTACTGAAATCAAGATACACTCTGTCCACAGCATTCCCCTGAAACCTATAATTTTTTTAAAAGATCAGTCTTTTAAAAGCACATGACAATCGTTCACTGCAGTAGCTGCTGAAATTAATCCAGGTAACCCTTTCAACCACAGTGAATACAATGCCTACAGTACTAAGTGTGTGTAGGTACACATACATGCAAATTGCAGGACAAACTTTAGTGGTGGGGTAGTTCTGCATATGAAAAGAAACACAGAGACAGAAATCGCTGCTCCACTGAACAGAATGGCAAAGCAGACACTGAAGAGTTTTGTTTATACAACAACAACAACAACAACAACAACAACAACAACAACAACAACAACGTATCTGGGGCTCTCAGTAAGAGTGACTCGTTCTCGTATTCCTAAAGAGCAGGCACTGTTGTCCTATGGGGGGGGAGAGAATTCCGAGTGGTGACACTTCCTTCAAGCCAGTAATTTTTTTCTCTGTGTAATTACATAGATTCTAGTTTCACTCAAAACATTTTATTGTCGAAATGCTGTGCTTTACATGCCCACTGCAAACCAGATAAAAGAGGTGGCAGTTGTAATTGTACTTAAAAATCGCCACATTCACTGTTAGCATACTGAAATGGAACTAAGCAAACCACAGCCCAAGGATATTAGAGTCACTGACCCCTAAATGTACTCAGTTGTGAAATTCAGCAGAATCCGATTGGATAAGGGAGCTTTCATTTACATAATAACTAGGATATTATTAATCCCTGCACTCAGACTGGCTAAGGGCTATTAGCCACAGTCCATGAAGTAGAATAATCACTGAACAGTTGAGAGCTAATTCAGCTAGGGATTCTAACTGATAGGTACTTGTGAGGGTATAAGCCAGTCAAAAAGAATTTGCATAACAGTTATGCCATTAAACTCATCAACCTGCCTAACCCTTGAAAGCAAAGTAATTCATGTTTAAATTAATTTGGCACAGGGCAGGGGTGAATTGGTAGGGGCCCAATGGAATGTATAAGGCAACCGTTTCTACTTGGCTAAGACCAGTTATGAAGGGATGTATTAACACTGTTCAGTTATTGGTTAGTTATTGCTCCAAAATTTAGTAGCCAGAGACTGACCCACTTTGAATTTCATTATATTAAATTCAATGTGATGCACAGCAGTGGCCCACATAGATTTATATGAAAGGGAGGGGAAGGCTTGAGCCTACTGCCCGCCCCCAAATAAACAAAAGAAGTGTTATTATTTTGAGGGACTGAAATGGTGCTTTCATGAACTATTTGAGTCACACTCTATTACAAGGCTTCACGTTGCATTCTTCAAGGTTAAATGATGAAATGCAGAAATATGGCTGACTCTATAGGAACACATTCTCTCACAGTGACAGCGTGAACGGACCTCATTTGGAGGTGACAGTATCCCAGGACACAACTGTTAAACTTACCGGGAAACTGTCTCAAAGATTTGGCAGGCAGAACTACTTGAAACTTGCTATACTTTATAATGGGCAGAAATATATTATGGCAAATATTTACAATAACTAATTGCTGCACTAATGTACATCAGAGACTTCAGTTTATGGGTTATCTTTGTATATAGACAAGTCACTGTTATCTGTTCAAAATGTGGATGTTACTTGATACCATCTGACACCTTTATATGTGGTGAGCATGTTTGTAAATATTATTACTGAAATACAAAGTAGGAGGTGAAATATAATGATATATATTCCCATCTTCTAACATACCCTTGACTCAGACAAGATAGGTTTTTCCAAAAGCTCTTCACTTCTTTCAAGAACAAGGCAGATTAAGGGCCAAAGTATATGTAGAATTAAATGATCTCTGCATTTCATGTGCTAGTTTTTAAACTGTAAATTGCATCCATGAGCAAGGGCAGCCAAATGCAGGAGTCCCAGCATGCAAAGGGGAAATTCAGTCCCTCCTTCCTTTGTTTTATTCCTATTCTAAAGCTGCAATTTGCTATTGGGCAAATCCCCCATTGGAGCTAATCTGCAATTGGTCCAGTTTGGACCTAAAAGAGCTGACTGTTCCTCTAAGTGGTAACAATGAGTAGAACCAACGTTCTAAGGAAGCAAATATGATATGTGACACATTTGGGACATCTTCAGACCTAGGGTGCACTTTTAGCACAAACATTTGGGGACCCATTTATTAATCTTTTACCATATATTTGCATGGTGGTATTGCTCCTGTTGAGACCCACCTTACCTTGGATCAGGCTGTGACCCACTAGTGAATCCTGACCTACCAGATGAAGAAGAGTGCTATGAGATATATAAAAATATGCACTCTAATATAAAAAATTATATATAGACAGACACTTTTGTGCTTGTTGGTAGATGTAAATTTGTGTTTATAGTTCACAATGACATAAGAAGAGCCCTGCTAGATCAGAGAAAAGGTTTGTCTAGTCCAGCATTTTGTTTCCTACAGCAGCCAACCAAACAGAGACAATAACTCCCCTTCTTATTTTGCTTTGTTTCAAACATTAGCACACAGAGAGCATTTGGGATAATTTGGGAGTCAATAATTGATAGGCTGGCAGGTATACTTTGGCTAGGATCCAAAGAGCTACTTCAGTTGAAGCAAGGCATGTATTATAAGCTGAGCCTTATTTCATATCACAAGCTGCTTTTGAAATTCATCTCACTTGCTGAAGCAGATGACTAACATGATGTGTAACTCAAAAGAACTACATATGTACCCCTGCCTCCCCTTCCCTTGTTTTCCCAGAGTATAAATTTTAGATTCCAAATTCCCCCAGGGCAGGGACCTATCCTCTTGTGTTCTGTAAAGTGCTATGCACACTGATAACTGTGATATAAAAAAACAGATAACTGATCACGGTGCATTGGGGTGGAGGCTACTATTTAAAGAGACACACACACCCCGGCTCATGGAACCACTTTCACAGTTCACTGGTGAATGGATTGGATTTGAAGTGCACCCCAGAAATGGAAAATAAAAATGATAAGGCTGAGTGTACGCTAAATGGCCTTGGCAGCCAGGAATATTGAGCATATTTCCTTATGTTCATGCTGCTGGACCTTAAATGTGTCATGTGATACAATCCTCTGCTCCCCACTTTTTTGACTGTGAAGTATTTGCCACTGGGTTCAGTGGGACTTACTCCCAGGTATGTATAGACTGTGGCCTGAATAGCACTGAGATTCATATAAGTACATAAGCAACAGCAAGCTCACCAGTGCTGTTTCTGGAGCACTGAAGTTTTCCACAGGATTTTATATGCAGGCAAGGTAGGGTAAATATAGAGTTCAAACTAGATCATCCTTGCACACATATTTATATCCAAACCACAGCATTCTACACCTCACCTCATTTTCAAGTGGCTTACTAAATTAATTCTTAAACTTGCTAACAATCTTTTTTAAAAAAACCAAACTTACAGAATTTGGGATAAAAACTTGCACCTAATTTGGATGTTTAACAACTTGCTTTGCAGTATGCAAAGCTACCTGCATCTGGCCTTAAGCTTTCTCAAAGCTTCACCTGTATTACAGATATACAACAATTAGTTAACTATATTACATTAGAAATGGACAGCCCACAGGCCACGTACAGCTCGTGGAAGGCAGTTCCTTCAAATGTTCAGGTGCTATATGTCGTATTTCCAGAAACAGTGTCCAGGAGCTAGAAAGCAAATTATAAGAGTGAGAGTGATTTGTATGCCTTTCCTCATAATAAAGCCCTGCTGCTGAATAATGACTTTGAATATTTAGTTATGGTAATAGTCTTCATTCCTGTTGGCTACCACAGGCGACTAGAATATTCGCCTGATGGGGGTGGACAAGGCACATCACTCAGGGCAGAACTTGTCACCCACTATGTTTTTGCTAAGTATGGTAATCTATAATGTGCAAATTATAGGTGAACATCCTGTTCATTTTACATATTTTAACCACAGCCATCTGCTTAAACTGTCTGCCCTTGAATATCAAAGTTCATAGGCATCCTTATATTCCAAAGCACAGGTGTAAAAGTATGGCCAGCAACCCACTGGGGAAAATAAGGTGTTAATTGCTGTAGAAAACGAAAGCAAACAAGAAATAAGCAAACACTTTTAATCATTTCATGTTCTTATCTTTGTAGGCTTTCATATCGGACTGGTCAAGACACATCTAACTGTGACACATGCAGGAACAGTGCATGTATAATCTATAGGTAGGTTAATAATTGCCATGTTCCTTTAAATTGGGTAAAAATGATTTTATTCTCTAGTGGAAGATCGAAAGCAAGTCAATGTTTTAATTTGCCATTTCAGCACGAATGCACAGAAGACTAGGAAATTAATGTTTATTGCACTATAAAATCCAATTTATAAAGTATTTCAGATATAAAAAGAGAAATGAGACGAGGACAGGTGTGTGTTCTGTATTTGCACCAGGCACACGCAGAAAACTTCAGCATCATGAGAATGTTGAGCTTAGGGGCAATGCTGATGAACTTGAAAGCAATACTCAGTGAAATCTCAGGGGTGCTTTGCGCTTCATGTTCCAGACTTCTTGTATGTACCTATTAAAAGTGTTAGAATCAGAAGTAGACAAACTCATTTTGCTTTATGGAAAGACAGCCAATCACAGACTTCCACATCATATCTACTTGATGAACACATGGTAACATGCATGTCTCTACTTCAAACACATTTTCAATGGGTACATATCACAGGTATCAATTAACATGTATTCATTAAAAATGCTAAGTGAACTCAAACTGAGAAACTGAAAGGGTGAGACATTGTGGGGGGTCTAGTAGAATCAAGATAAATTATAAGCAAATGAATTTTAAAATTTGAAACACTAAATTTAAAATAATGCAGAATTTTAATAGCTTTAGCACGCTACATAGATAATACAGCACTGCATCAGAGGAAAATATGTGCCACTATTCTTTGCAACAATGACAGTGAGGACTAGGTCAGTAGGAGGAAACTGACTGCAACAACTGAGTAGCTCAGGGAATAACTGTGGGATGCTTAGAGCACAAAAGGCTATATTAGTGACCACCATTTCATATTTTAAGTCTTACGGTGTCTATTTGCACAATATATCAAACACAAATTGAAATGCAGGAAGCCTAATGCTATCTCATTCATTCTCCTTTGTAATGTATGCTGTTAAAGAAATCAGGGGCTCTAACGTCAGAAGTTCTTAAGGGCTCAATAGCTTCAGGTGGATTTTGTTCCCAATTTTCCAATTGCACATGATGTTTAGGTGAAAATAGCAGCAAATCAGATATGCTTTTGCTACATCATTATTCAAAGCTATTTTTGTTAAAAGTTAATATTTGGCATTCTGTACCTTTATGGGGATGCAGGTGGCACTGTGGTGTAAACCACTGAGTCTTGGGCTTGCCGATCAGAAGGTTGGCGGTTCGAATCCCCGCGATGGGGTGAGCTCCCGTTGCTCGGTCCCAGCTCCTGCCAACCTAGCAGTTCGAAAGCACGTCAAAGTGCAAGTAGATAAATAGGTACTGCTCTGGCGGGAAGGTAAACGGCATTTCCGTACGCTGCTCTGGTTTCGCCAGAAGTGGCTTAGTCATGCTGGCCACATGACCCAGAAAAACTATCTGCGGACAAAGGTCGGCTCCCTCAGCCAGTAAAGCGAGATGAGCGCCGCAACCCCAGAGTCGTTCACAACTGGACTTAACTGTCAGGGGTCCTTTACCTTTTTACCTTATTTCATATTAAGGGGAACTAAAATAGTAACTTCATAAAGAAGCATGGACATATGTAGAAACTTATACATCAGATACATTAATACTACAGTTCAGTTTGCATTTTCCATCATCCCTGACCACTGGCCATGATGGCTCGGGCAGAATGGGACTTGGAGTCCAACAATAGCTGGAGGGTAACAGGACACCACACCCTGCGGTGAAGAATGTCCCAGAATTTTTTTTAGAAAACCTTGTTCTTTCCTTATTTTTCATTAAATCCCCTCTTCCAAACATTTCCACCCATGTAAGGGCCCCAGGGTCTACCTTAAAAAAATGTCGAACCATTTTTTTTTGGGGGGGGAGGGGTGTTATCCTAGAGTTTCTGGAATAAAGGAGAGATTGGAGAAAGAGTTGCGCATCCTACTATTTCCCTGCTGCAAATCACGCTTTCCAGAAGCAGCTGTTTGGTTAATGTTAGACACAATTGTGTTGTAATAGGTTGCTTGGGTAGGTGGGAAATGAAACAGGAGCCATAGTAGTTGTTATATTTTTCAGTCAGCACTCAGAACCATATCTACCAGCATGGGAGTCTGAGCTCATTGGGATACATATATAAATACCCTTGTTCTCTATACTGATGATACAATCCACTACATCCAAACATTAGACTCAAACATACATAAAGTGTTAAACGTGTAAACAGTGCATCCAAGATGAGTAGACATGAAACAGTCTCCCCTGCCAGCTGTCTAAAACTTTCTCCTCTTTTTCCTGTCCCTGCTTATTTAGACTGCATCACCTTTCACTCCATCCATATTTTTACAAGGATAAACTTCACTGTCCTATTCCCATCAGGACAATAATAAAATCCAAAGAGCTGGAAAGAGAGAGCTTTCCTTTCTGGCAACTGTAATGTAAGAGGCAGCAGAGAAAAGCACTGCACTGTTCTCCAGAGACTATTGCCTCTCACGCTCACTCTGTGCCCAACACCACAAACACACACAGAGAGAGTCATAAACACATAATCAAAGGAAGTTCATTCATGTGGCAAAACCACCTCAACATATGAAGAGGAGAACCAGTCTGAATGTGAGATAGCAGCACCTCCACTTACAGACAAGAAACAATTTTCTAAATCTGCACTGATTAAAGCATATTTTGTTTTGAACCAAGGCAGCTATTTAAGAGGTACTCATAATGTGCTTAAGAGGCTGTGTATAAACTCCGGAACATAATCGTAGGGTAGAGGTAGGATGTGCTTAGAAAACTCATATAAATGAAACCCTTTTAAACTGGCCTTAACTGAAGCATAAAAAGCAGCCTTACAGCAATAAATCCATTGCCCTCCTGACTACCCAACTGCATCCTCTAATGTCAAGTACAGCAACTGAGAAAGTGAAATGTAGAAATTATTAAATGTAATTAATTTTTCTCAATATGACATTCTTAGAATGTTAATGTACCATGGCACAATAGCTGGTGTCTAATTAAAGACCATCATGGCATGAAAGATGAAGATTTCAAGCAACTTAAATCTTCTTTTCCTGTGTTTTTTTTTCCTTTTATTTTACTGTTCATCAAAATACCTGATTATTTTGACCAACTTTATCAGTGCCTAATATTTTTAATATACACCGAAGCTCTTCTTCCTACTTTCTGGACAGATTTCAAAGTAGTATGCAGTTGGCTACTTGGTTTTTATGTACGGGGAATTTGGTTTGTCATATATAACAAGGATTTATTTTTTAAAAAGAAAAATATGTGCCCTTGATGCCACATTGGAAAACTTGCTCAAAAAAGGGGGGTGGGATTCTCACTGGTGATTCCCCAAATACATCCTTTAAAATATATTCTTTTCTTTTTCTTAAGAATGTGTAAGGTTGACTTGGGGTAAAAACTGTAGGAAAAATAGTAAGTGGACACAAAAGCACAGGTAACTAAAGCCTCAAGCATATTTCCAAAGAGATAATGGAAATGAGGCTTGTGCTGAGTGTTCTGTCTAAGTCAAGAATCTCCAGCCTGCCTGGCGCTCCTGCTTCATATAGTCTTATATCCCCAACCAGGGCCTGATTTAGGTTTGATGAGGCCCTAAGCTACTGAAGGTAATGGCGCCCTTTATATGCCCAGCTGTCCTTTGTCAATAACAAATTGTCACTGTCTTTGTGTTGAATCTATGCTATATGGTAATTTGTGGACTTAACAGGTCCATACACAACACAAAACACTGTTGCTGTATGTAGGTTTTATTTTATTTGTTTTTTATCTAATCTTTTGGAAATGTACATCCAGGTTTTTTTGGGGGGGGGGCAAATAGAGTGGGGCCCTAAGCTATACCTTGTTTAGTTTATATGTAAATCCAGCACTGTCCCCAACTAAATTGCTGAAAAAGGCAGGAGGGTAGCAAGGATAGCTAGCCTGCTCTTCCACAAGGAACACTGTCTAGTACTCAGCACTATAGAACACTTTTTGCCAACCTATGTGGGCTTCAGATTGTGAGGAGAGGTATGCAAAAGTATTTTGTGATGGGATATGGGAGTTAGTTGTTCAGTACTTTTTAAAAACAATGACACTGTGTTAATCCAAGCAGCCTTATGGATCCCAGTATCAGTTTACACTGCTCATTTGATTTCACTGGTAGAAACTGATAACGAGTTACTGACATTCCCATAGCATGAGCTGTGATATAGTGATATTACTGGCTGTCTATGAATAACAAGCCTAGGGGAGAGAAGGTTACACTTCATTTAAGGAACAGATTTGTAGTCCAGGATATTCCTGGATTCTTGTTCATCTAGGCATGGCTGAAATATACTGTTCCTGGCAACCAATGAAATCATATAGCTGTGAAGAAGCTTGATTTTTAAATTTTGTTTAAATGTATTTCACACACACCCACACACACACACCCCGTGGTTTTGCTCTTATTGTTTGCTATCCTCAGTTACTTTGGGAGTGACAGAAATTCAATAAACCAACCAAGTGTCTCCCTGATCAAAGTCTAACATCTTACACATTCAACTCCTATCTATAAAGTAAAAGGTAAAGGTAAAGGGACCCCTGACCATTAGGTCCAGTCGTGACTGACTCTGGGGTTGCGGCGCTCATCTCGCTTTATTGGCTGAGGGAGCCTGCGTACAGCTTCTGGGTCATGTGGCCAGCATGACTAAGCCGCTTCTGGCAAACCAGAGCAGCGTATCTATAAAGTAGGGGGGTCTAAATCCAGAAAAGTATGATAGCATATACATAATGCAATGCAATGCATATATATAGAAGTGTCGAAGTGTCTACTCCCCCCCCCCCTCTATATATGTATCGTAAGTAGACACTTCTACATAAAACATATTCCATTAGTTAGTAGCAAAATCTTGCATTATCTGTCTGTAATTTGTCTTATGAGAAGATACTGTTAAATGCACTGACTCACAAGCTAGAATAGATGACCAAGCCTCAACTTTATAATTTAAGGTTGCCCCAAGCCCATTAGTGACTAAATGAATTCTTTAAAAAATACAAATTTATTTCATAGCTGAGAAAAAATGGCAACATTAAAAATTCATAATACACTGGAGTGACAATTCAAAGTATTGATTAGAAAAAAAACAGATAAAACCCCTAAAGCTTTCATATAATGAATATAATAAAATTATTCTTTTGTTTCGCGCCGACAAATGTTCAAGCTGAGAAAATCTATCCCATTAGTATTAAGATCACAAAACAGAAGATCAAGTATATCCTCCATTCAAAATCAGTTATATTTTATAGAACAGCAAAGCAGAAGTACCACCAAATGAAATTAATACAGCTAAAAAGTTATACATTATCACCATTATCAAGATAGAGCCAGGAGCTCACATATTTCTGCCTTATTATGACTTACTATTGAGAAGTAATGACATTTGTATGCAGGAAAGGTATTAATCCGATTCCTAGCCTGTCCAAAGTAACTTTTAACAAAAACTGAAAATTTTATTCATTCTATGATTATTTCCTAGTAGAACTGCTCTTTCTACCCCAGTTAAAAACAGCTTTTGTTTAATATTTTGTACACTGATCTTGGGCACTTACCATGAATTATCTTAATGGAAGAACCGTCTAAAGCATTCATAACAGAATTCACTTTTGTTGGAAAGTCAGAAGCACTCTAAGTGATCATTCAAGGCTATTTCAGGTTCAGAAAAGATTTTGTATCTAAAGCATACTGATTAATTTCTGCAGCAAAAACAAAACAAAAAAACAAAAAAACAAAACCCTCAAAAACCCCTGATTAAACCAGACTACAGAAGTTCTTGAGAAATATTCATGAAAGCCATGCTAATGTCTCATTTGGCTATTTTCTGTTCCTCTGAATTAAAAAAAAATGTATTTGCTTTACACAGTAATTTAATTTTACCCTAGGTATTATGGTTCTCCTGGTGCTAAATTCTGACTCAACTAAAAACAGATTATTACAATCTGAAATACAATCTTCAAGTCCAGATCAGCAAATGAAAAAGTTAAGACGATCTTAGTAGATGAAAGCTAATTAGATGATATAAAATCACCACTAAGTTATGTCTCAATAGGGCATCTACACGCCTAAGAGATTTGAGGATCAGTGTTTAAAGTTCTCAAAGCATGACACAGTAATTCTTGAAGCAAAGCCTGCTTAACTTAGTTAATGCAAACCACAGAGAACAACCCTTAAAGAAAAATTTAAAAGATAAAAAGGATACTATAAAGATACATGGGTATATATACAACAGACCAAATTCTCCCACAAAGTATGTTTGTTCCTGTTGCTTATCTCATCAACTTTGACTTGGATTACAATCTACCCTAAATATGAGACACTTCTAAAAATGTAGCACAGATGATTCTCAAAGAGTTGTTAGGCTACATCCATATGATCAGCTTAAAGTGTGTCATTATTTCAAGTACAATTAAAAGGCAACAGAATGATATTCAGCTCACGGACACATTACAGATAAAACAGTATATTAGTAGGGTAAAAGTAAGGGGTTGATCTGCTGCTGCTGCTCCCATTTATTATATGGATTATGTGAACATCAACAGACAAAATAATAAGAACTTTGCCTGCACAGAGGAGGCTTACAAGGGACATCAATATGATAATGTGTTGGATAATAGATAGATAGATAGATAGATATACAGAATTGATAAACTAAAAGGGATCTTCCTTCACACTTGCAGGTAAGGGGTGATTAGTTGGCAGAACTGAGGGAAAGGATTCTAATTTGGTATGCAATGTTATTTTGGAGGCTAAGCAATGTCATGTGAGAAAGGGGCGTGGATGTTGGAGCTGTGGCTTGCTTAGATTTGGGCAAGCAAGGAAGAGCTTGCAAATGTGAGAGTCAGTGGCGCGTGAAATAATTTAGAAGGTGAAATGTTGGGAGGAACTTTGGGACAGGATGATTTAGGGCAGTTTCAGGGGCCAATTACTGGTCCTATCTATAATTGTCCTACCCATATTCATCTTTTTTCACTGGATATTTTGGACTATGACACCTGAAAAAGCTGCTGTGTGTGTAAGCATGTCATTCCATGGATGCATAATTCAAGTCTAGCTATGTGCTTATTTTCCTGTCATGAGATCCGAAAGAAGAGATCCATGCTGCTTAGAAATGTTAATGGTTAAGCGGTATAGGCATATCCATCTACCCACAGGAAAAAACCATGTGCCCAGCTGGAAATTTGGTACATGATTTCCCACAGCTCAAGAGGCAAATCAATGTATAGGTTTCTATTATTATTATTATTATTATTATTATTATTATTACTACTACTACTACTACTACATCATATATAGCAACACTAACAAAGTAGTTCAACAAAAGAAGAAAACCATTGAGCATGGTCAGTGGTTTTTAAAAGCAGTTTGCCTATTCACCATGCTTCACATGTGCTATCTATATCTCTCCCTATAACAATTGCTGGTCTGAAATTGATTGGGAATATTGAATTGTCAGCACCCAACACAAACATGGTGTCCTAGCCTTAACAACTCAGTAGCTCAGGCCACTAAACAGCAAAACACTTGGCCAAACTATACTGGTTTGTAAACAAACATACCAACAAAAAAGCTCTTTAAGCCTGATGCAAGTATATTCAACTCCCTTCTAGTGGCATGCATACTCTTTAACTTGGGTCCTTTCTGATCCTTGAATCTCACCATTAAGTAACTTACGCTTAGTCCTATATTCCATCTGTTAACCAGAGACTTTATGCTGCATAGATTTAAACTGACATATATTTTTGTACTAATATTTCAATAGAAGCAAAAACACAAGCAATGTACCATTGCTCCAGCCATTGCTTTGGCACAATTCTGTCCAATATATTGGACACTGGAAGTCAGAGGGGGGAGAGAAATCAACAAAACCCAGTCCAAGCTCCAATCTGACACCGCATTACTATTACCATAACAAATTTTATTGTAAAGTCCACAGATAAGTTCCCCATTCCTTACTTTTGCCTAAAGCCATATGCACCCTGTCTCCCTCATAAAAGAGCCTCTCTGGGTGGTCAGGAACCCTTCTGAATAAGGGCCTTGGGAGCAGGGCTGCTGGAGTGGAGAAAACAACAGGAAACATACTTTCCATGAACTTCCTTGTTAAAGCATTTGAGTTCAATCCTAAATTTAGACAATCCCTCTCTCCTCCAGCAACCCCCCTGAACGCTACCCCATATTGTCCAGGAGGGGACCTGGATGCTTTGCATGGAGAGGGGGCAGTGAGATGAAGGGAGGTTTCTTCCACAAACCTCCTTAAGTTGATGTATCTTAGAATCCAGGCGAAAATACATGAGCAACACTTTCTCTTTAAATTTTACATATACAGCCGAAAGATTCCTGTGTTATTTAATTTATAATATCATTCGAAGTATCTCCTATATTTAGAAGCTCTGAAATGTATCGTGTAAAATAGGATTACTGTTAGATCGAGTTTCCACACTCAGTTTGTACAGGGATCTCACAATGGAGTGACAAATCACAATGGTTACTTGTTCCTGTATCTCAGATTCTATCATCAAGGAATTCTCAGCCCTATTTTTTCACATGTATATGCAATGATAGGAGCGAACAAATACATTAGGTTTAAAGGGATATGTCACCTTGTGTAATATTTTCCCATTTTTTGTGGGTGGGTGGGGGGAGGGAGGTTCTAAACCACATTAATTTTTCCCTTAGCTATGAGCCATGCTTAAGTTTATGATTGTTTTGCCTTTCCATCATTACTTTTGCATTCTTGGATCCATGAACAGGTGAGGAAATTTGCTATATAATTAACCTACTTTGTGTTACACAAGAATTGCCGTTCCAAAATTGTGTGTGTGTGTATCTCCTTGCCCAGATTGCTGTGCATTACCATTACTAATTGCCCTTTTGCTACAGCGTGAAATCATGCCTCTTTGTTTTTATAAATTAAATCTGAAATGTATTTTACTAATGTATGTTGATCTCTTAGCTATAATTTCTTCTGAATCTTTTTTCCTTAACTGCAGGGCAGCCAGCAGGGCTTTCCACTCCACATACTGCTTACAACTTAGGATGCATATTTTATGAGCTTAACTTTACTTTTATGTGGCAATTTTAAACCTTCAAATGAGTAACAGATTTGAATTTGTTTCTCCCTTGCAATCTTTATGTTTCAAAGTTCTGTTTAGTAACATGATGATCTGTGCCAATTTGACAAGCTTTATCTTTATAATTGGCTGAGCTTCAAGTTTGAGTTATGTTATATGCAGCCAGGATTTTGCCTTATAGAGACAAAGCATAAGCAAAGAGGTCATTATTTCAATAAGTTTGTGCAAAGCTTAGAAGACAGTCTTTTTCAAATACATATAAATCAGATTGTGATGCTCATTCATTCAAATGATGTATTCAGAACCCTACAGTGCTGATCCCTTTCATGTGTGTGAAGTTGGTAGCTTAAGAACAGCTAGGCAAGGGTTGTCATCCAGTTGTTTACCCCAAGTAGATGGAACTTCTTAATTTATCCCTCATTAGCTGCAAGCTTACTCTATCATGGTTTCAGAGGTAATTCCCAACAGGTAATTGTGAACCATCCAAGAGGTTGTTGCAGCATACTTTATGATCCAAATCAGAACAGACTGCAGCTACAGGGTTAAACTATTTTATCCTGGATCAGGATATTGTTCCTTCATTGCAGGGGGTTGGACTAGATGACCCTCTGGGTTTCTTCCAATTCCACAATTCTATGATTCCACGAAATGTCAGAAACACAATGTGTTT